>NC_068277.1:59263932-59923099 GCF_025860055.1 Xyrauchen texanus | reverse complement strand
ATACAATTATTAAAAATAAACTGGTACATTTATTTATTGGTTTAAATTAAATAATACAATTTATAGTAATAATTTCTTAGAGTATTGTTTTTTCAGTCAAAGGAACCATTACAGCCATCAGCCAATTAACACAGGGACATCTGTCAACATATTTGAGCGATGATGCAAGTGAATCACTGAATCATGAACACTGAATCATGTTTGAATTCAGTATATCAACCAGCGTCAATTCCAACTAACTGCTGTCGTCACTGTTCATTGTGTGTGTTGCGTCGGTCTCACCGCCTATTCCGATCTGCTCTTCATCCTCGCCCACTGAGGTCATCACAAAATCTCTCTCCGTGTCCTCTCAGCCTGACTCTTTCTGTAGTCTTCATTCACCTCCAGTCATAGAGAAATACGGGGCAGATTTAAAATGCTTTCCTATGCCGAAGCGTCAGGTAATTTGTGTTCCACCTTCAGCTGTCAGTGTTATCTCTCCTCCCAGAATTCCTTTCCCTGCATCCTTCATTTACCTCTGCTTAGCCTTAAAATGTGCCAGTAAATCAACTTGCAGCAAGGGGCCGCAATCAAATAAGAAATGCACATCTTACGAGCTCAGCTGTTTTTCTGTTAAGATCCCAAGCCACTTCCTCTGCAAAATTTGATGTTCCCAGAGGCCTCTCTTTTCAATAACGCTACTTTTCCTACTAAAGCAGTAAGCCACGAGAGGTCGTGCGGTAATGAGGGTTCTTAAGCATGATGTGAAGTGCATTAAACCCCCTTAACTGTGGTGAAATCAGTATAATACATTACCCAAATTTACCCGAATAATCCGAATTTAAAGCCTGAATCATCGATTTTATAAAATGTGTTTAAGCTGATATACTGGCACAGGTAGATACTGGCTCACTAACTTCCTGTTGTGCTTGTAGAAGCCGCTTGTTCCCTTCCTACAGCTGAACCGTTCAGAGCCCCCACTTCGTTCTTATCCCGAATCCGGATTTACCCTCCGACCCTTGCAGGTTAGAGTCAAACTTCCTGTGTGTCTGTGTGTGTGATGAGATTTCATCAAATGGTACATTTTCCTTTTAAACTCTTCCTTTTTCTTCATGTTTTCTCGTCAGGACACTTGGTTCTCCATAGTGACGGGCATGATTATGTTGCATTAAAGACCCCATGAAATGGGGGAAATTTGAGTGCATGTTTTGTTAACTGTTAGGTCACCGATATGTTAGTGTACTATTAAAGGTTGGCAAAATTACACGTATAAAATATACAATTTTAACCCTTGTGCATCGCTCATTTTAGACTCACACTTGTATTGTTTGCAGTCAAACGGAAAAAATTATATTTTTAATTTTTATAACACGCCGATTAAGTAAAATCAGTAAAGTTGTGCATCTGGGGGTAATAACATTGTATGATTTTATAGTGACTGTAGTGTCACGTACCACTGATAAATGTAAAAAAGTTGCATCAATTTGTATAAAAGCCCCATGAGTTAATATGAGTTAACAAGAGTTTATTTTTGACATTTCATTATATATTTACTAAATGTTCATCCAGGCTGAGGCAATTACGTCGGCATCACTCTCTATCAGCAATCTACGGCTTGCAGAAATGAACACAAATTAACGTGATGGGTTTCGGAGAATGTATGGTAAAGAACGTAATATTAACTTAAACGGCAGAGAACTTTTATTCTGTCTCACAGCTTTGAGGGAGACAACAGTGCAGGTTGACCAATCAGAAGAAAGGGCGTTTCAGGTCCACCCATAAGTGCAAATAAAATATTCAAGCTATATATTAGTGAAATCAAATAATCAAAACGCACAGTATTTTTGCAATTTCCTATTTTTAACTTGAGCATTAAATTCATTATTTGTTTTTTAATGTTGGTTTTGTTAAGGAATAAAGAAATAAGTAATTTTTTCTTTGTGTCTCCGATTTTGAATTCCTAATTGAATATGAAATGAACGAATGATACACAGATTTTGCTGCCATCTGGTGCATAAAAATAACAATTACATGAGTTGTAAATCATGTAATGACAAAAATAGCCAGTAGATGGCTGCAAAGATCCACTAATTCATTCCTGGTTGAAACTAGATGAATTTGTGTTTGTGGATGTGTTATGGTCTCAGCTGTTCATTTGAGTGTGTGTGTGTGTTAAATGAATTTCGATCAAAAATGACCAAACAGTGCACAAGGGTTAAAATGGATAGTCTTTCAATTCTGGGAAAATATTGCTGACCACATGATGCCACGACTAGCAAAAGCAAGTTAGCAAATTTACAGCTGTGACATAAACTATAAGAGTTATTGACTAAAGAAAAATGGGACAAGACCTTCCATATGTCCTCCAACTTCCTGTTTCAATGGGAAATATGTCAACAATGGAATAGATTTGAGTCATCAAATCATTTCAGGGGTCCTTTAAGACTTTACTTTGGTCATTGAACAACAGAGCTAAAAAAAAGTGCAGAATTAATCAAACAAAACAGGATATAAAGTTCACATAAAAACGACATTGACCATATTTACTTTTGTTATAAATGTTCCTGGTCTTATTGTGAAAAAAGTGCACATTATTCTAAAGAAGAAAAAATTCTAAAGTATAAGGACTTGATTCACCTCTGAAATTACTTTCCTTTTCTGCTGGCATCACCAGATCCTCTTGTTTTTCAACCCCTTCTATCCATCCATCTGTCATATGGAGATGCACTGTGAACACTGTGTCATGTTGACTTTAATATGTATCCATAATGGACTCGCTCTGCCCATTAAAAACTTGTCAAAGCTCTGGCATATTTCCTACTGGCCATTAAAGTCCTCGACTGACCAAAGCCCTTGCATCAGGGCATCTTTTAAGTTAAGTTTGTCTCCTTGCGGTCTGTCCTCCTCTCTTCATCAGACGTTTATAAACTCTCTGTCCAGATGTATGGTAACGAGCCATGCCTCATTTCCGCCCAACAGATGTCTTGCTGCAAATGGCTCTTAAAAGTAGCTTTGTTTCAATGGCACAGAACAACAAATATAAACCACGAGGGGGGTCCCACAGCCAGCCTGTGGCCATAAAGAAAGACATTCATTACTGTAGAAGACTGTAGTTTGGATCGAATAGACAAACAGAGCCCTGTGTTAATGACATTAGAGTTTTAATGACAATACTAGGTCGTGTAGAGGTTTTGTTGGACTTCAACTTTAGCTGTGTTTTATGAAGGATGTTCATTCATTTTTAATGGCAGACATCTGCGTTGGATGCAGTGGAGGACAGTTCAGTGCCCAGTTCAGAAAACAGCAATGAGAAGGTGAGTACACAAACCAATGTGATTTTACTGTAGTTGTATTACCAGTAGAGGGCACTGCCAGTGTTAAACTCAATGGCCACGTATATTATGCAAAGTTTGGAGTGCCAACTCAACATTTACATATCAAAATGTATCCTCAAAAGTGTGTACAGGAGTCCTCCTGAATCCATGGTGGTTCACATAGTGATAACAATAGCTTTGGCTTTTGAATACAGCTATTTTGTGGCTAGCTTTTACTACTGTTATTTCTGACAACCGTACATTTTGCTCGGTGACTGTTTCAAGATACAAGCGTATCTTTGAAGGTTGGGGTCTTGGAAAGAGGGGACATTTCTAAGTCCGACGGAAGTTGTAGAATGGCTAACATCACTTACAACACTTTTAAGAGGTCTGCTAGCCAGATTAAACTTTAAAACCCTGTATCTCAAAACAGGTCTGGGGCACATAGAGCCTTATAATTCTTTGGTCACAAGTTGTTAGTAAACTGCCATCAACAGCATCTTCTTTTATACAGCATGTTCTCTCTGAATCATAATATACAGGTTACCCCTAGACAATGGTGGGGAGAGACAGGCTGTTGTCAAAATTAGTGAATGAGTTCAGACACACACTTGTTCAATCTCTGTTAATTGTTTGTGACACACCTAAAGAAGAGAGTGGCACATCTCATTTGCACTTCTAATTACGTCTGCATTAACAACTCATTGTTCAGATCAGTTTTCTAAATATTATGCACACCCTAGACAGTTTGTGGCAGTACTACAGGGGGTCTGCCGATTATTAAATGATCTCAAGTATTCCAGATAATTTCACAGAAATATCTATGCAAACAAAGTGGAATACAAAGTTGTGCCTGAGGCAGGGTACTCATCACAAGCCAATAGGGTAATGAATGCACCTCAGAAAATGATGGAGTTTCAACCCCCCTCACAACTAATACTTGGAAGCTAGCACAGAAATGTCCTCGAAAGAAACACCCTTAGACCAATCTCAAGAAGCCATCCTTCTAGTAGAATGGGCTTTTATCTCATTTTTTTAAATTGCCTAATCCCAAGTGATCGTGTGAAACA
Source organism: Xyrauchen texanus (assembly GCF_025860055.1). Taxonomy (NCBI): domain Eukaryota; kingdom Metazoa; phylum Chordata; class Actinopteri; order Cypriniformes; family Catostomidae; genus Xyrauchen; species Xyrauchen texanus. Next base: position 59,918,736 of record NC_068277.1, on the reverse strand, counting down.
CCCAGTGGGACAGCCTCTTCCTGGAGAAGGCGAAAATGTTTGCATGGTCACAAAATGAGACAATGCCTGCCCACAGACAGACTATCCACGGTAGTGTGACCAGTGGCTATTGCTGCAACATACACCTTGAGCATGGATGGGGTTAGACCTGCATCCAGATGCTCCTGAAGGAACAGCAAGATAACACTGAGCATCCAAATGGGTCCTCATTTTAAGCACATGCTGTTGTAAACATACGCCACTTGAAATCATAGAGCTGTCTCAAGTGTCCGTTAAAGGAGCCATTTAAAAATCAAACACTGAGAGTGCAGGTTCCTTCTGAGCATGATATTGCAATAAGGACAGTCCAACAATGAAATCAGATCTGGAAGCCACAACTGGTTGTGCTAAATAAGCACTACCAAGAGAATTGGTCTCATTGTCTTCCCTCACCTTGCATAAAACTTGGTGAAAATCCTTATGGGAGGTAAGGCATTTGCAGGCCACTTGTTAGCCAGAGCATTGATCCCAAATAGGAGTCTAAACTGCCAGGGAGAACCAGAGCTGGCAATGTGTTGTGTCGCCAGAAGCAATGTCGTTCCAAAGTCAAACATTGAGAGAGCAGGTTCATCCCTTTGATGATACACTCACTAATCTCTGGGTACAAGCTCCTGACGTGTGAGCAAGTCTACTCCAAAGTTCAGGTGACCCAGAATATGCGCTGCTTGGATAGAAACAAAGGGACAATGCACCCAGAGAAGTGAGGGAGGGAGGATTCAAAATTGGGTGAGAATGCACTCCCCCTGAATGCTGATAAACTATTGCTGAGATGCTCTCTGCCCATATCAGCATGTGAAACCCCTGCACATCTAATTGAAAAGCTTTTAAAGTCAAGTAGACCATCAAAAGCTCTTGGCAATTTTTGTACCAAATGTTGGACATCTGTCGCAAAGTTGTGGCAATTTTGCATCGGGCCACCTGACCCACGGTCACCGTGCTCTGCGAAGAACGGGGTCTGCTGTTACAACAAGAGCTTAACTCAGAGATGCATATGGCCCCGCTACATGCAGAGGAACTCTGGCATTCAACCAGCATTGAAGAGGTCTCATGTGGAGTAGCCCTTGAGGGGTGATGTTTACTGCAGCAGCCATAAGCCTGAAAATGCACTGGAACAGGCGAAGCAGAAGGTACAGCACGGGTTTGTTGTTTAACTGATTGGAACTTTTCAGTGACAGCACAGCAAAGACAATTCTAGGACACCGGGGCATCCAACAGGAAGGCCTTGTTCTCTTATGATATCAATTTCAGCCATATGTCTTTCAAAAGACACTAAACTGGCCATATTTCTGCCATCACCTGTGCTGTGAATTTAGTTGCGCAAAGTGGCAAGTCAGTAGCGAGAGCCACAGCTCCTTAACCGTGTCAGGATCCAGCCTTTAACCACCATGGTGGTGTGCAGCGCTGTACCAGCTTGGCCCACAGCTGCATATGTCTTAGCAAGCATGTTAGATGTTTGGACGGTAAGACTGGCTGCGTTTTCCATGTGGCAGAAAAGGAAGGACAAAAATTACCTGTAATCGCTTCCTCAACTGGGAAAATCCAGAGGGATCCACCCTGCTCAGCACAATCTTGCCATTTGAACAGTCGTGCCGGAAACCTGGGTTCTTATCGTCTTTGCATCGAACCATTGATTGATGTTTTTGTCGACTGTTTCACTTTCTGTTAAAAACAAGTATGCAGAATTAAATGTATACTATTCAGTATTCAGTGAGTAGTAAGCTAGTATTCCATTCCGATGTTAGCCTGAGTGTGTGTGGGGTTTGTTCTTGATTGACCACAGAATTGATAATTTAGATTATGTTTCTCTAAATGTTCTCTGCTGTAGTCTGAACAAGTACACACTAGCTATCCTTTGTTACTGTACTTTTTCCTCTCTCTGGTGTTGGTTATTCTCTGTTTTCTGTAGGACATTGACACTCACAGTAGACTTTTCCTCCGTCTGTGTCCAACTAATCCTTTTACACCTACACCGTTTAAGGTTTGTGTCTTGTGTGTGTGTGTGTGTGTGTGTGTGTGTGTGTTTCCTCTTGCATGTATATGCTGTTATGGATTTTTATTTCATAACATTTGCATATATGTATGTAAAATGTTGCCCTTAAACCCTATTTCTCCATTCTGTTTGTTGACAATCTTCTGAGGCTGAACTGAACTCAGTTTTAAAGGAATAGTCCACCCCAAAAAAGAACATTTTAAATTTTTTTTTTTAATTTATTCTTCTATTTCATTCATATTTTATTACCCTCATGTTGTTCCAAACTGGAATGACTTTCTGACTAACATGGAACACAAAAGATGTTCATCAGATATTCACACTGGTTTCTTTTATACAATGAACGCATACAATGACTAGGAACTGTCAGACTCGCATTGTAATAAATGTAGTCCATATGACTTGTCTTCTAGCCATATGATAACTTTGTGTAATAAACAGACCAAAACTCAAGTCATTATTTACTGAAAATCTTGCCCTCCACCCTAGCTTTCAAATTTCATTGCGCTTATATGCATATTCAAACTTTGCACATTGTGATTGGTGCAAGATACAGACCGTGAGGACCAATGGCATTTCGTATCATTTGCATCACACCTGGTGCGACACATATTCAGATACAAAGTTTGAATAGCCATGTCCTGCAGAAGGCAAGATTATCAGTCAATTTTGCCACAAAAAGCATATTGCTTCAGAAGACGAGTCGCATGTACTACTTTTATGGTGCTTTTATGTCCATTTTCGAGCTTGACGATATGAATCACTGTGGAAATGGGCAGCTTGGATATTCTGCTAAACTTGTTTTGTGTTCAATGGAAGAAAGTCTGATTTGTTGTTTTAATGACACGAGGGTGAGCGAATGATGATGAAATATTCATTTTTGTGTGAACTATTCACTTTATTTATTTTGATGTTCTATTCTCATGTCCAAAACTGCTATATTTTGGGCTTATTTTTGGACTTTGTAACATACAAAGATTATTGGGTGGTGAATAACCAGATTATTTTTCGTTTACTTTTCAATCATTAAACATAAATTTAGCTGAGGTAACTAATTATTCAAAATCATTTTTCAAAGAACTGTAGCATGTCTTGATTTGCTGGTGGTTCTTCATTTTGAGAAATGAAGAACAGATTAAAATGTTTGATTTGATTTATAAGCGTCATAACTGTAGGTTGAGCAGATAGATGCAGTGCTAATCGAATAAACTGTAGATTACATATACAGTGGGTATGGTAAGTATTCAGACCCCCTTAAATTTTTCACTCTTTGTTATATTGCAGCCATTTGCTCAAATCATTTAAGTTCGTTTTTTTTCCTCATTATTGTACACACAGCACCCCATATTGACAGAAAAACACAGAATTGTTGACATTTTTGCACATTTATTAAAAAAGAAAAACTGAAATATCACATGGTCCTAAGTATTCAGACCCTTTGTTCAGTATTTAGTAGAAGCACCCTTTTGATCTAATACAGCCATGAGTCTTTTTGGGAAAGATGCAACAAGTTTTTCACATCTGGATTTGGGTATCCTCTGCCATTCCTCCTTGCAGATCCTCTCCAGTTCTGTCAGGTTGGATGGTAAATGTTGGTGGACAGCCATTTTCAGGTCTCTCCAGAGATGCTCAATTGGGTTTAAGTCAGGGCTCTGGCTGGGCCATTCAAGAACAGTCACGGAGTTGTTGTGAAGCCACTCCTTCGTTAATTTAGCGGTGTGCTTAGGGTCATTGTCTTGTTGGAAGGTGAACCTTCGGCCCAGTCTGAGGTCCAGAGCACTCTGGAGAAGGTTTTCGTCCAAGATATCCCTGTACTTGGCCGCATTCATCTTTCCCTCGATTGCAACCAGTCGTCCTGTCCCTGCAGCTGAAAAACACCCCCACAGCATGATGCTGCCACCACCATGCTTCACTGTTGAGACTGTATTGGACAGGTGATGAGCAGTGCCTGGTTTTCTCCACACATACCGCTTAGAATTAAGGCCAGAAAGTTCTATCTTGGTCTCATCAGACCAGAGAATCTTATTTATCACCATCTTGGAGTCCTTCAGGTGTTCTTTCATGTGTCTTGCACTGAGGAGAGGCTTCCGTCGGGCCACTCTGCCATAAAGCCCGTCAGGGCTGGTGATGGTTGACTTACTACAACTTTCTCCCATCTCCCGACTGCATTTCTGGAGCACAGCCACAGTGATCTTTGGGTTCTTCTTTACCTCTCACACCAAGGCTCTTCTCCCCCGATAGCTCAGTTTGGCCGGACGGCCAGCTCTAGGAAGGGTTCTGGTCGTCCCAAACATCTTCCATTTAAGGATTATGGAGGCCACTGTGCTCTTATGAACCTTAAGGGCAGCAGAAATGTTTTTGTAACCTTGGCCAGATCTGTGCCTTGCCACAATTCTGTCTCTGAGCTCTTCAGGCAGTTCCTTTGACCTCATGATTCTCATTTGCTCTGACATGCACTGTGAGCTGTAAGGTCTTATATAGACAGGTGTGTGGCTTTCCTAATCAAGTCCAATCAGTATAATCAAACACAGCTGGACTCAACTGAAGGTGTAGAACCATCTCAAGGATGATCAGAAGAAATGGTCAGCACCTGAGTTAAATATATGAGTGTCACAGCAAAGGGTCTGAATACTTAGGACCATGTGATATTTCAGTTTTTCTTTTTAATAAATGTGCAAAAATGTCAACAATTCTGTGTTTTTCTGTCAATATGGGGTGCTGTGTGTACAATAATGAGGAAAAAAATGAACTTAAATGATTTTAGCAAATGGCTGCAATATAATAAAGAGTGAAAAATGTAAGGGGTCTGAATACTTTCCGTACCCACTATGTATATATATATATATATATATATATATATATATATATATATATACATATATATAATTTTTATATTAAGCTACACTATTAATGTGTTCTTTGATCACTGTGGCAGCTGAATCGAGAGACTGGAAAAATCTCCCCCACAACACTCATCCTGACGTTGCCGGTTGTCCCTCATCTTGGGGAAACGGACACAGACACTTTGACAGAGACCGACCAGCTCACTCTTAATAACAGTGGCCCTGATGAGGACGAGATGGATGAATACGGATACAGTTGGAGTGAGTCTCTCCTGAATGCTATAACACACACTGACCACAGGATGGCATTGATCCCTCTGTACACATCTGGAACTATATTTAAAGTAATAGTTACTCAACCTCATGTTCTTTTTAACCTACCAAGGACTTATTGAATTCATGTACATTTTTCAGTTAAACATTTCATTTAAAAATAGAAAAATAGAAGTATTTTCACTAGTTGTCTCAGACCTTTGAACCCCACTCTATGTGTGTGTGTGTGTGTGTGTGTGTGTGTGTGAGAAGAGGAGGTAACGAAGCGGTATGGTCGTTTACCGGGTCAGCTGCTCATGATCGAGCTGGAGAAGGGTCGCACGGGTTTGGGTTTGAGTCTGGCAGGTAACCGGGACCGTTCGCGCATGAGTGTCTTTGTTGTGGGCATTGATCCTAGCGGTGCCGCCAGTCAAGACGGACGCATCATCGTAGGAGATGAACTGCTAGAGGTGTGTGTGTTTGTGTGTCTCTATTTTAACATTGGCTCATCAGCAGCTTGAAACCTAACACATATGAACATCTGACTGGTCTCATCTCTGCAGATAAACGGTCAGGTTCTGTACGGCCGCAGTCATCAGAACGCCTCTGCCATCATTAAAAGCGCCCCGTCAAAGGTCAAGATCATCTTCATCCGGTAGGTCAATAGTTAAGGATGGTTCAAGTGTCCTACCGTCATGGAAAACCTGAAAATATCAGGGAATTTTTAAATTGTGATTTTCAGTCCTTAACTCTTTCCCCGCCAAACACGGAATTTTCCGGGTTTCCGTGTTTTAGGTGTTGTACGGTAAGGAAGACCCCTGCGCATGTTTTGAAAGAGTACGCAACTCTTTGATCAAAGAAACAGACTGCGATCATCTCAAACATGAAGAAGTGGAGTATGAGAAGCTCAAAATATCAGACATAAACATGCCTTTTTATCAGCTTTTTGTCTGAAATGTTGTTTTTTGACAAAACCGACCTCTGTTCAAGTCGCAATAAAAAAAGAACAAAAGAAGATAAAATAAAATAGTTTTTTTTTTTGCCTAAAAGCAGAGGCTCAGATCTTTATTGTGATATATAGCATCTTCATATATTCATGGGGCCATTAAAGTTTAGCGAAAATTGTCAAAAACCCTGGCGGTGGCTGGCAACTTTTTTTTAAAAACGCTGGCGGGGAAAGAGTTAAAATGGAAGCTGGAAATTTCGTTAAAATGGAAAGTTCTATAGTGAATAGAAATGTTTCTAGGTATGCTCATCTCAGAACTATTTTATCAGCTGTAACAGAGCGCTACATTAATGATAACTTAAGACAGACCTACTACCATGAGAAGTTATGTGCTTCTACTTCAGTCATCAATACACATTATTTCAACAAGAACTAAACTACCCATAATTCTAAAGAGAGATCCACCAATCAGAGAATTGCAGCCAACAAACTGCATCAAAAGTGCTCTGCAGTGACCGGTCACTCCCATGATGCACTGTGAATGATGTAATCAAGTCTTCCTTCATTCTCAAATTGGATATTGGCTTTGATCCGAAGCCTTTTTGAAGCCAGTTGCACGCTCATCAGCAGGTATGTTTGATCTGTGTGTGTGTGTGTGTGTGTGTTCAGGAACAGAGATGCTTTGAGTCAGATGGCTGTAGGGCCAATGCTGGAGTTTGGAGACTCACTGGACACACACACGGGGGTAAACACACATGCTTAACACACACACACATCTATTCCTAGCTATTTAAATAGGCATGCAACACTGACTTCTATTAGTTTTATAAAGCCATTTAAAATAACTATAGACTAACCCGAACCTTAACCCTAAAATAAATCTTAAGCACTTTATTTAGGAATCATTATTACTTTTTGAGTAGTTTTGTCCGATTTTGCTAAAAGATTATTCATTAATTTATTCGCTCATTCATTTATTTGTTTGTTCATTTATTCATTTAAACATATGTTCATCCATGTTTCATTTTCTCTCTGTTGTTTCCTTCTCAGACAGAGACATCCAGCTCAACACCAGACATTATACAACACATAACTCTACCTGTGGTGAGACACACACACACACACACACATACTGTATACAGTTATACACCAAATGTGACCAAAATGTGTGTACCGGCATGGTAAAACTGTAAATTCACTTACAGAGACGCAAGTCACAAAATCGGTGGCAGGTGACACAGAGACATTTATTTAACCTTTAAGTGTGAAAAAAGTATGTGTTGTTATTATTATTAACATTGTTAATGTTATTATTATTTCATATTTTTACATTTTGATGTTTAAATGGAGATCAAATTAATGAATTTCACATTTACATATATTATAATTGAAAAAGTGCAAGAATGTCTGACCTTTTGGGGGTCTGGGTAGCTCAGCGAGTATAACGCTGATTACCACCCCTGGAGTCACGAGTTGAAATCCAGGGTGAGCTGAGTGACTTCAGTCAGGTCTCCTAAGCAACCAAATTGGCCTGGTTGCTAAGGAAGGTAGAGTCACATGGGGTAACCTCCTCGTGGTGGTGATTAATGGTTCTCACTCTCAGTGGGGCGTGTGGTAATTTGTGTGTGGATCGCGGAGAGTAGCATGAGTCTCCACATGCTGTGAGTCTCCACGGTGTCATGCACAGTGTCATCACGTGATAAGATGCGCGGATTGACGGTCTCAGAACCGGAGGCAACTGAGACTTGTCCTCCACCACCTAAATTGAGGTGAGTAACCGCGCCACCACGAGGACCTACTAAGTATAGGGAATTGGGTATTCTAAATTGGGGAGAAAAGGGGATTGATAAAAAAAATCAATCAATCAATAAAAGGTAACCATTGCTTTATACTGTAGGTATTGTTATCCCATTACAATTGCTCAGATGAGTCGGTACAGTGCACTAATACAGCAATGTTCAATTGACGCCCCACTCATCAGCGTTAATGTGCTTATTTTGAAGTTATTGTATGTTGTATGTTTACTCCGTCTCTCTGTACTGGTGATGGTAAAGGTTTTCTTTATGTCTTTCTCAATTGGATGTCAGGAGGATGGAGGGGTGGGTGTAGTCCTAACGGAGGATGACAGCGGGAACGGATTGATCATTCAGAGTGTGGACAAGAACAGACGGGCTGGAAGGGTATGAATAGTGACTGAGTGATCTGAACTGTCAGGGGCCAAAATTACAAAACACATTTTTTAGGTTACACACTAGCAATTATGATGGTATTATGTTATAAATGTGGTTGCAATTCTAATGGCTTTAAAAACATATTGAACAATGTTTTATTGAAAAGTTTTTGGTGAGGGTTAGGTTTAGGGGTTGTGTTTGGGGATAGAATCTATAGTTTTAAGTATAAAAATCATTATGTTTATGGAGAGTCCTCGTAATGATCGGAGTGTGTGCGTGTGTGTTTCAGGACGGTGTGATTAAGGCGGGACACAGACTGCTGGCAGTAGATGATGAAATGGTGCTTGCACAATCTGTGGAAAAGGTCACACACATTCCCTCTGTCTCTACATAAAGACAATTCCTTACTTCCATCGTTCTAAAATTCCTTCCAAACATCCTTCATTTCGATTGTGCTTCCTTCCTTTCAAACTTCCTTCCATCCTTTCTTTTGATCGAGCTTCCTTCCTTTCTTCCATCTTTCCTTCCTTCCTTTAGATTGAGCATCCTTTCTTCTTTCCTTCCAAACCTCCTTTCTTACTTCTATTCTTCCTTTAAAAATTAATTCCTAACATCCTTCCTTTAGATTGAGCTTTCTTCATTCCAAATGAATTATTTGGCATATCATGTAATTCATTCTATTTAAAAATGTAATCGATTGACAGCCCTCATTTTTTTGTCTAATATGAAATATTGTAAAATGTTGTGAAAATGTGTTGTAGGTGATGTCACTACTCAAGAAAGCACAAAGCTCAGTGAAACTCACCATCTGCACTGACCCCACGTCCCTGTCCTCATCATCTAATAAGATTTGCCCAGGATCAGACGAAGGAACAGCCCTTCAAACTAGCCTGGCTTTGGTCTCTTTGACATCATCAGAAATGGAGCCATTCAGGAGTAAGATAAAGGGAGATCTGGGTGTTACTGCAGAAAACCAAAAGCGTTTTATTCATGAATCAATCAGAACCTGATCTCTGTTTTTGTGGTGAATATGCTTACAGGTTCGAGCAGATCTTCCACACCAGCAACCTTAGCTTCTGATCCAGTGACCTGTCCCATCATCCCCGGCTGTGAGACCACCATAGAGATCAGTAAGGGAAGAACAGGACTGGGGCTCAGCATTGTGGGCGGCTGTGACACTTTACTGGTGAATATACACCTGACACACCTTTAATGTGCCAACATACTCCTAACAGATGTGATGTAAACCTGGCCAAAAAGGTGTTTTGATTTCATTGTGGTGGTTTTAAACAGCTTGCCAGGAAACTTCTATTGGCTGATAAACACCTTCTTACTGCTATTGGTCCATGTCATCAGTGGGTGTGACCCGATGCTCCACCTACTTGGTGCTAAAGTCTTTTCCACGTTGATATCTTCACTCAGTCAAAATCAATCAATATGCCTCTAATCATCATCATTTTGTCTGTATTCTGCATATTAACCCTCATTTATACACCCATCTGTGTAGTGGTATCAGTGGCATCATAAATATACGATAATATTGGGTTATCTGGAGCATATTATGGCAGCTTATAGTGTGTTTGTGAATTAGCGCCATAAATGTAGAATGTAAACATGACAAATGACACATTATCTACTGCATATATATATATATCACTTTAGTGGTTAAAACTTCCTCCTTTACTGATCTCTTGTAAATTGTATTCATAGAATGAGGCATGCAGTCATTGATAACACATTTTAATATCACATTAGTTCATGTTTTACATGTAGTGTTGTGGGTCTCATATTTAAATGCTCCTCTGAACACCGTGAAAATAATTCCATGACTCTCGGAAGTTACATAGAATCAGATTAGAGCTGCCAATTTTGGAACACTATGTGTAATATTCAAAGACACTTTACTGGTGAATATACCATTGACATACGTGTGCATGTGTGGGCGTGCGTGTGTGTGTGTGTGTGTGTGTGCGTGCGTGCGTGTAGGCCTTTCTAGCGAATTAGTTCAAACTGCGGTCCCACAATAAATAGAACTTTAAAAAAAATTATAATTAAGAATTCAGAAATTTTATATTTTCTAAGAATACGTTATGATCTATTTAAACCCAAGGCATTGAGATAATAATAACTTAAATGTATACAAGATCACAATTTATAGTGTACTTTCATACGGAAGTGGCTGTCCCAAACTCTAACCGCTAAATTTCAACTTACAAAAATAATGCTTAATCATTTTTAAAAAAAATTTCAGCATTGTTTTTAAAAGATCTTTTTGATTTCTTTTAAAGTGAAAAGTAAAAGATTGAAGCTGTGTCACAAACTACACACTTGTACTATGCACATGTAGTGTATGAATTTTCAAACTGTAGTATCGTTTCAAATGGAACATGTGTTTGAAATGGACGTTTCAAACACATGCCATGTGTTGCTGTTAGCTTTAGCATGTTAGCCTACCTCAGTTCAACACTTAAATCTCAAACAATGTACACATTCACACAGATGGGGCGATGATAAAACGTTCAACTTACATTTGTAAGGTGATGTCTTCTCTGAAGTTTAACTAGTTGCTACATTTTCCATTATTTACAACTGTTTTATCAGACCAGTAATGCAGCCAGGTAACTCCACCCCTTCCGCTATGTGAGTGCATGAAGTGTCCTACATTCCACACAGAAAAAGCGTATCATACGGGTACTAAAGTTCACTTCTTTTTGCTGTATTTTTAGTGTTAACATACTACTCGCACTACAAAATGGTGTAGAATAATGCAGAAGGTTTGGGATGTACCTCTAGGTTCTATTCTAAAATAATTAAACTCTATTTAAAAATGCTGTCCCACATTTTCATTTCACTACTGAACCAAACTTTAGCTGAGCGTGATATTAGCCACAACCCTGCATTTGTGACCAGGAAGTGAGACTGTCATCCCTGTCCATCACTGTCATATGGACGAGTAGATAGATCAGCGAAACATGCCGAATGGGCCACGATAAGCTCAAATGAGCCACCGCATTATGCAGAACGGACCATAAAACGGCGCCGCGATATGCAGAAAAGGACAGCCCCACCCCCCAAACAACTTTCGGATAACCTTCACACCCCAAACCCCCCCCAACAAGTTTAGGGCCAGTTGCCATGTAAACTCCTAGGCCGATTTCTCTTCCGATATGGAAAAAGTTTTGGGTAAATGTAAACATTTTCAAGTTTGAACCAATTTAAAACAGATGTAGATATGTCTATAAAGACCTGCATACATGTTATGCTCTCTCACACACACACACACACACACACACACACACACACACACACACACACACACACACACACACACACACACACACACACACACACTGAATTTGAATTCCATTTCTTTGTCCAGGGCAGCATAATCATTCACGAGGTGTATGAGGAGGGAGCTGCCTCTAAAGATGGTCGGCTGTGGGCAGGAGATCAGATTCTGGAAGTAAAGTCATTGTTACATCAGCCATGACCTTTGAACACACTTCTGACTAGCTCGATTTTGTCTCAAACTTCATTTCAACAGTCCACCCCTTGTTCTCTCTAATAAGGTAAGCGGTATAGACCTGCGTGTCGCGACCCACGATGAGGCCATCAATGTTTTGCGTCAGACTCCGCAGCATGTTCGACTGGCAGTCTTCAGAGATGAGGGTCAGTATAAGGAAGAGGATCTGTGGGATTCTCTGACCATTGAGCTTCAGAAGGAACCAGGCCGTGGTCTCGGACTCAGCATCATCGGGAGAAGGTACAAGAACACAGTCATCTTAAAAAATGGAAAATAAACACTAAACAGGCATTAGTGAAATAACTGAATACAACTTATAAGGGGATGAACATTAAGTACACAGATGGCCCAAACATTATGACCACTCACAGATGAAGTGAATAACATTGATCATCTCCAACAAGGCCACATGTCATGGTCTAAGTAGATTAGATGGTAAGCGAACAATCAGTTGTCATTGTCAACGTCTTGAATGCAGGACTAAAGACCTGAGCCACTTTGACAAGTGCCAAATTGTTATGGTCAGACGACTGGGTCAGAGCATCTCTGAAACAGCAAGGCTTGTGAGGTGCTCCTGGTCAGCAGTGGTGAGTACCTACCTACTGTAGTCTGAGGAGGGACAAACCACAAACCAGCAATAGGGTGTTGAGCGGCAAGGCTCATCGATGCTCGAGGGCAATGAAGGCTGTCCCATCTGGTCAGAAATCACAAGTCACAGAAAATGTTAATGTTGGTTATGGGAGGAATGTGTCACAACACTGGGTAGCACATCAAGTAATGACGGTGACAACCACACCTGGAGTTGCAAGTCGAATCCAGGGCATGCTGAGTGACTCCAGTCAGGCTTCCTTAGCAACCAATTGGCCCGGTTGCTTGGGTTGGTAGAGTCACGTTGGGTTAACCTCCTCGTGGTCACTATAATGTGGTTCTTGCTCTCGGTGGTGCACGTGGTGAGTTGTGTGTGGGTGCCGCAGAGAATAGTGCTAGGTCTATGCGGTAACGCGATCAACAAGCTGACTGACTTAGATGCGGAGGCAACTGAGATTCGTCCTCCACCACCCGGATTGAGACGTGTCACTAGGCCACCACGAGGACCCCGTTGAGAATAAGGAATTGAGCATACCAAATTGGGGAGAAAATGGGAGAAAATCCCCCCCACAAAAAAGGTGTTGCCCTGGCCTCAAAAGCATCTGATGGATGTACTGGACCAACAAGTCAGATCCACGGCTGCTCCACCTGGCAACTTACAGACTTGAAGGATCTGCTGCTAATGTCCTGGTGCCAGATACCACAGGACACCTTCAGAAGTCTTGTACAGTCCATGCCTCGTCGGGTCAGCGCTATGGAGGACCAACAGCATATTAGGCGGGTGGTCATAATCTTTTGGCTCATCAATGTATATAAGATATTTGTGTATGAATGGAGCATAGTTGAGAAGTTAAGAAACTGGAATAAATGATCAATAAGGCTGTTGATTAAATGCATTAATTCAGTGTGATTATTATATTAAAAATGAATACAATTAATCATGCATGCAAGTAAACACGTTATTTTGTTATTCAATAACAGCTTTAAAAAGCACTAAAAGCTTTAAATTCTTTGACTATTATAGATAAAATGCTAACGATGACTAACTGTCAGTTGTTTCTGTGTCAGGAATGATACGGGAGTCTTTGTGTCAGACATCGTTAAGGGCGGAGTCGTGGAGAGTGACGGACGCCTCATGCAGGGAGACCAGATCCTTTCTGTTAATGGAGAAGACGTTCGCTCTTCCACGCAGGAGTACGTGGCCGCACTGCTCAAGGTGAATGTCCACAAATGAATCACTCACTGTCCAGCAGATGTGGGTAGTAGACTTGAAACGTTGGAATTGACTCCAAAGCTGGAGTAGATTGTTTCGGGGAAACCGGTTAATATTTTCGAACTGTGTTTATTTTCTTGACCACTGAACTACTACACATTTCAGAAGTTAGTATCCGTCAGCATCTGTAAATCCTCTCTGTTCATCTGTATGAAGCAATCACACAAGCCCTTCAACACATCTGCTTTCCAGTATAGTCTGCCAGTAAACTGACTGTAAATTGGCATACATTAATAACTTCCCCGATGTTACAACACAGGTCTACAAAAATAAGATGGCAGAGTTCAGATAGCGTCCTAGTTCACATCAATAAATTGGTATGTTAGTTTAAATTATCAATGTGCTGCACTTATAAAACGAGAATCTAATGCTTCTTTACTTATTCTCAACAGTTTAGTGTCCTTTTTATATATATATATATACAGTTGAAGTCAGAAGTTTACATACACTTCAAATAATTTTTTATTTTGATTTCATATTAGCAAACTATAGATTGTCATGTTGTTTAGGACACCTACTTTGCGCATGACACAAGTAATTTTTCCAACAATTGTTTACAGATTGTTTCACATTTAGTTGACTATATCATAATTCCAGTGGGTCAGAAGTTTACATACACTAAGTTAGCTGTGCCTTTAAGCAGTTTCAAAAATTCCAGAAAATGATGTCAAGCCTTTAGACAATTAGTTAGTTAGCTTCTGATAGGAGGTGTACTAAATTCGAGGTGTACCTGTGGATGTATTTTAAGGCCTACCTTCAAACTCAGTGCCTCTTTGCTTGACATCATGGGAAAATCAAAAGTAATCAGCCAAGACCTCAGAAAAACAATTGTGGACCTCCACAAGTCTGGTTCATCCTTGGGAGCAATTTCCAAATGCCTGAAGGTACCACGTTCATCTGTACAAACAATAGTAAGCAAGTATAATCACCATGGGACCACGCTTCATCATACCACTCAGGAAGGAGATACATTCTGTCTCCTGGAGATGAACGTAGTTTGGTGTGAAAAGTGCAAATCAATCCCAGAACAACAGCAAAGGAGCTTTTGAAGATGCTGAAGGAAACGGGTAGACAAGTATCTATATCCACAGTAAAATGAGTCCTATAACGACATACCCTGAAAGGCTGCTCAGCAAGGAAGAACCACTGCTCCTTAACATCATAAAAAAGTCAGACTACAGTTTGCAAGTACACATGGGGACAAAGATCTTACTTTTTGAAGAAATGTCCTCTGGTCTAATGAAACAAAAATGTAACTGTTTGACCATAATGACCATCGTTATGTTTGGAGGAAAAACGGTGAGGCTTGCGAGGCAAAGAACACCATCCCAATTGTGAAGCATGGGGGTGGAAGCTTCATGTTGTTGGGGTGCTTTGCTGCAGGAGGGACTGGTGCAATTCACAAAATAGATGGCATCATGAGGAAAGAAAATTATGTGGATATATTGAAGCAACATCTCAAGACTTCAGCCAGGAAGTTAAAGCTTTGAAAGTCTTCCAAATGGACAATGACCCCAAGCATACCTCCAAAGTTGTAGCAAAATGGCTTTAGGAGAGCAAAGTCAAGGTATTGCAGTGTTCATCACAAAGCCCTCAGCTCAATCCAATAGGAAATTTGTGGGCAGAACTGAAAAAGTGTGTAAAGAGGCCTACAAACCTGACTCAGTTACACCTGTTTTGTCTGGAGGAATGGGCTAAGATTCCAGCAACTTATTGTGAGACGCTATATATACTGTATATTAACTATATATGAGATATATTTTAACTAGCCTACATTAAAATTATTTTCTGAAATCAAATTCAAAGACAGAAATTGTTAATACACATTATAAAATAGATTATTTTTTTTATATTGTATGAATTGAACAACAACTTTTATTGTTATAAAAACTGTAGTGTATTGTTTGGACATATTATTCAGTGTGCAAAAGGCAGTGGACAATTACTGTACATTATAAATTAAACCTCTTTCAAAACAAGAACTCATGAGTGGTAACAGACAATTTCAATATAGGTTAAATGGTGCTTTTAAGATGTTTTGTGGTAGTTCTTTGTAATACAGACAAATGTACTCAAACTTCCCTCTAATTTATCTCATAGGATTGAAGAATTATGCTTTGGTATGTGCATGTATGTGGCTAGGCCACTCCAGGACCTTAATGTGCTTCTTCTTGAGCCACTCCTTTGTTGCCTTGGCCGTGTGTTTTGGGTCAATACCGATCCATGACCCATTTTCAATGCGAGAGGTTCTCACCCAAGATTTGACGGTACATGGCCCCGTCCATCGTCCCTTTGATGCGGTGAAGTTGTCCTGTCCCCTTAGCAGAAAAACACCCCCAAAGCAAAGTTTTCACCTCCATGTTTGACGGTGGGGATGATGTTCTTGGGGTCATAGGCAGCATTCCTCCTCCTCCAAACACGGCGAGTTGAGTTGATGCCAAAGAGCTCGATTTTGGTCTCATCTGACCACAACACTTTCACCCAGTTCTCCTCTGAATCATTCAGATGTTCATTGGCAAACTTCAGACAGGCCTGTAGATGTGCTTTCTTGAGCAGGGGGACCTTGCGGGTGCTGCAGGATTTCAGTCCTTCACGGCGTAGTGTGTTACCAATTGTTTTCTTGGTGACTATGGTCCCAGCTGCCTTGAGATCATTGACAAGATCCTCCAGTGTAGTTCTGGGCTGATTCCTCACCGTTCTCATGATCATTGCAACTCCACATGGTGAGATCTTGCATGGACCCCAGACCGAGGGAGATTGACAGTTCTTTTGTGCTTCTTCCATTTGCGAATAATCGCACTAACTGTTGTCACCTTCTCACCAAGCTGCTTGGCGATGGTCTTGTAGCCCATTCCAGCCTTGTGTAGATCTACAATATTGTCCCTGACATCCTTGGACAGCTCTTTGGTCTTGGCCATGGTGGAGAGTTTGGAATCTGATTGATTGATTGCTTCTGTGAACAGGTGTCTTTTATACAGGTAACAAACTGAGATTAGGAGCACTCCCTTTAAGAGTGTGCTCCTAATCTCAGCTCGTTACTGTATAAAAGACACCTGGGAGCCAGAAATCTCTGATTGAGAGGGGGTCGAATACTTATTTCCCTCATTAAAATGCAATTCAATTTATAACATTTCTGACACGTGTTTTTCTGGATTTGTTTTTGTTATTCTGTCTCTCACGATTCAAATTAACTTACCATTAAAATTATAGACTGATCATTTCTTTGTCAGTGGGCAAATGTACAAAATCAGCAGGGGATCAAATACTTTTTCCTTCTCACTGTATGTTATTGCACCTGTGGGATATTGTTCACATTTTTCACCATAATAAATACTAGAAACTGGTTTCCAAACTTAACTTCTAATTGACAGATTCAAATCTGACAAGTGTCTTTAAAGTGATAGTTCAGCTTAAATGAATGCTCCGTCATCATTTCCCCGCCCACATGTTGTTCCAAACCTGTGTGATAATAATAAGAATAAGAATGATGTGTAGTATGTTATGGAATATGGGGGCGTAAACGTCCATTATGTTATATGTATAAGTAACTAGTTACTCGCTACTTGAGTATTCTTTTAATTTGATATGTTCTTACACTTACTCAAGTAATTTTTTGCATTACTACTTTTACTTAAGTAATTTGTTTTTAAAAGTAATTGTACTTTTACTTGAGTAAAAATTTTGGCTACTCTACCCACCTCTGCTGTCTGGATGTTTTTGCAACAACATGTACTTAAAATATAATTGATCATTTCTATCTTTAAGTTAGAAAACAATGAGAGCTGCAAAATTTACTGTCTAGGAAACTTGTTTTTCTTCCTCAGAGTCATGCTGGTCCAATCAAAATGGAGGTTGGTCGTTTTAAGGCAGGGCCGTTCCACTCCGAGCGACGTCTGTCTCAGAGCAGTCAGGTCAGAGACTTTTCCTGCTCTAACAAACCCTTCAGTCATGTGTTTGGGCTGTTCGTAAATCTGTGAAATGTCTCTGTGTTTTATTTCTGTAGATAAGCGGGACCGGCAGTGGTAAAGTCACTATGTATTCCAGCCCTTCAGCTCAGCAGGGAGACACAGAAAAAAACAATGAATGTAAGAACATAGTGATGTTCACCAACATAGTTTCACAGATGCACTGTTTCAGTCTTTTATTTTCAACCTTCTGCTCTTTTCTGGCAGTGCTGGATCAAGACATCAGGACAGTTGAATTCATGAAGGTCAGTTGTTGTTTGTTTTCCGACAAATGTTATTCAATGGCAAAACAAGGTTTTGTTTTTTGTTCAATTCCACTAATACCCCAAAAGCCTAAGTCAACTTGTGAAAACAGTTTAACTTTACATTATTCAAATGTATACCACGGTCAAATACTTGATTCTGATTGGATGGAATGCGTGCATTAAAACCGTTCAATGCACTGGTAGTTCCAGTCTGATTTAATGACTGTTCTATATTAATGTGCTTACTCTACCTGCTCAGCTGTCCTCTGTAATGAGACATTGCAAGAGTTAAATGTCTCTGTTAAAACTACCTCCGGACGCGGATATAGCAAGTCTGATTAGTCTCAGAGTCGGCATTAACCGCCATATCACCCTTGCACACTTCAAGTCATACAATACTTTCTTAAAATCAATTGTGTTAAATCGCCACTGGAAAAACAGAAAAGACAACAGTGTTCATCACCCCGTACTACATAGTCCAACCTGGAGAAAATTAGAAGCGCACATGCACTTTCCTCTTACAAACCCCTAGCTCTTGAAAGGAAAGTATGGTTTGACATTCATCGGAGGGGAAGAGAAGGAAACTGGGACCTATCAAAGACATCTTTCGCTGTCTGGATAGAAGAGACAAGACGATTTGAATTGTAATATGATAAAGATCATCTAATATTTCTGTGCTGCTCATCCTGTATCACACACACCCACTAGAGAGTGCCGCTTGCTCACGCATCGTTGACTAAAGCTCTCAGTGCAGACAATTTAAAATCTTTAGTAAATCACACAAGGCCATTTTGCAATTTCAGTCTTAAATCGCAGCCTTAATGGATTCCATTCTGAAGTCTCAGAGTTCAAAGTGTTTTGGATGTTAACTATCATCATGTTAGCACCACTTTAACATCTCTCATGTCCATAACAATGGCCCCATTTCCACTTGATATTAAGATGCGTTTCGGGTCACATGTGGTCAGCCCTAAATACAGGTCTAAAACGGTTTGTGACCAGATCACAAAAACCACATACGAATGTGGTCAAAAATGCATGTGACCACATCACATTTTACGTGTAAACACTAATCCGTCCTGTATGCATCCTGGCAGCAGTGAAGCACCGCCCCTCACCTGTCAATCAACTGCTGTGCTCAAACAAAACTTTAAAGTTTGTCTTTAGTGTATCTGAAATCAACACCGATGACAAGCACAACCGCCTGTTCACCAAAAAGCTTTTTATTTAATTCATTCAAATAATTGCAACTCGAAACAACTTGAATACAGACTTGAATGTTTAAAACTCCATTGGAAGAAATTGAACATTTGTGTTTTAGAATTGAAGGTTTTGTTTTATTTGAGGACAGAGTGAATGATGGTGTGTGTGATTGTCCCAGGGCCCGTCAGACTCTCTGGGGGTCAGTATAGCTGGAGGGGTGGGCAGTCCTCTAGGGGATGTGCCCATCTTTATCGCCATGATGAACCCCAGCGGCCTCGCAGCACAGACGCAGAGACTCCGGGTAAGTGCTTTAATAAAATAAGTTTGGTTCCAGTAACAGAATGGCTGATGCACTGAAGCTGTTGTTTGTGTATTTATAAATCAGAGAGTCTTTCCTCATGTGTATTGTCTGTCTGTCTGTCTGTCTGTGTGTGTGTGTGTGTGTGTGTGTGTGTGTGTGTGTGTGTGTGTGTGTGTGTGTGTGTGTGTGTGTGTGTGAGCGTGTATTTATCACTTTGTGGGGACCAAATGTCCCCATAAGGATAGTAAAACCCGAAATTTTTGACCTTGTGGGGACATTTTGCCAGTCCCCATGAGGAAAACAGCTTATAAATCATACTAAATTATGTTTTTTGAAAATGTAAAAATGCAGAAAGTTTTCTGTGAGGGTTAGGTTCAGGGGTAGGGTTAGGTTTAGGGGATAGAATATAAAGTTTGTACAGTATAAAAACCATTATGTCTATGGAAAGTCCCCATAAAACATGGAAACACAACGTGTGTGTGTGTGTGTGTGTGTGTGTGTGTGTGTGTGTGTGTGTGTGTGTGTGTGTGTGTTAGATTGGAGACAGAATTGTGTCTATCTGTGGAAACTCTACAGAGGGAATGACTCACCATCAAGCTGTTTCACTGCTGAAGAACACAGGCACCATACAACTGAAGGTATAAAACAACATGTCTCATGTCTGAATTTGGTCGGTCCAGTCGAGATACATGTTCTTCTTTAAGGAGCGCCCCATTGGTAATCAGGAGCTCGTGCTCATGGGGAATGTCGAAAGAAAAAAAACAGCCCTGAAGATGGAAATAGAGCGCAATAATTGGGTTCCAGAAGTAAACATCCTATTTATTTTTTCTAGACATTTGTAAGGAAATAAGTACGTACTGTAGTCTTGTTCCTTTGACTTTTCAAACACTTTTTTGCTTCAAATCAAAGTTTGCAATTGCGTGATTCACCTCAGAGCTAGTTATTTTGGTTCTTGGTTTAAATTTTTTTTTTAAAGGAAAACCAAGATGGCTGAAAAAATGGGCGGGCTTTGTTGCACTTTATACTAAAATAAACTTCTGTGCGTTTTATACTGCCTGTTACAGCAATAAATACTGAGTGTAAAAATGCTCCTTTTAAATTGGGGGGGGCTCACACCAATGAATTATTGCATTCAAAATAGCTAGACGGAACGCAACAGAATGAAAGTGAACACAGGACTCTCAAGACTGATAACTTGACATGCCAAGTGTGCATGCCATAATGCAATGCCTTTAAGATATCTCCATTTGGGTTTTTCCTCAGCAAAAATGTATCTTGGAAAGCACCAAATGTTTGGAATAATATGCATATTTTGCTGTTTCGGAAGGAAATTGGTATTTTAATTCACCAAAGTGGCATTCAACTGATCACAAAGTATAGTCAGGACATAACTGATGTAACAAACAACAGCATAAGTATTTGAAAAAAGCAGCCATCACTCCAACACCTTATCATGAGAAATTGATCATTTGATACTAGAAAATCACTTGCCATTATATCAAACACAGCTTAAAGATATTTTGGTCATTAAATGAAGCTTAACATTGTCTTTGTTTTTGTTTTTGAGTTGCCAAAGTATGCAGTGGCATGTTTTAAGGTCAATATTAGATCAAAACTGCTTTCTCTTGAAACTCATCCGTCAATCATTGTTTTGAAATTGCCAAAAAACTGCAGATTTCATACAAAGGTGTCCACTACAGTCTTCAAAGACAAAGGACAACTGACTCTAACAAGAACAGAAAGAGATGTGGAAGACTAGATGTACAACTAAACAAGAGGATAAGTACATCAGAGTCTCTAGTTTGAGAAATAGATGCCTCAAATGTCCTCCGCTGACAGCTTCATTGAATTCTACCCGCTCAACACCAGTTTCATGTACAACAGTAAAGAGAAGACTCAGGAGGCCTTATGGGAAGAATTGCAAAGAAAAAGACACTTTTGAAACAGAAAAACAAGAAGAAAAGGTTCGAGTGACAAAGAAACACAGACATTGGACAACAGATAATTGGAAAAGAGTGTTACGGCTCTTAACCCCATTGAGCTTTTGTGTGATCAGCTAGACTGTAAGGTGTGTGAGAAGTGCCTGACAAGACAGACACATCTATGGCAAGTGCTACAGTTAGTGTGGGGTGAAAGGTCACCTGAGTATCTGGACAAACTGACCGCTAGAATAACAAGAATCTGCAAAGCTGTCATTGCTGCACATGAAGGATTTTTAAATGAGAACTCTTTAAAGTAGTTTAAGAAGTTCTGAATATTATGTTCAAATTGTAATAGTAATTTTCATGTTATTAATGTCCTGACTATACATTGTGATCAGTTGAATGCCACTTTGGTGAAAAAAGTACCAAAGCAAAATCTTACATTATTCCAAACTTTTGGCCACCAGTGTACATAACACACAATAACACCCCATAAAAACAAGCACAAGGACACAGAACCTATGACTGAATATTTCTCTCATTGTAATTTAGGTGGTTTGTTTTGTGCAGTTATTAAATATTGTGAGAATGGTTGTGTTTGTAGGTAGTTGCTGGTGATACAACAGTACCTGGTCCTTCATCAGAGCAGACAGCAGGACTCACAGCCAGCTGCATTTTCCATGACGACCTGGGGTATGTAAATGCACACACACATACGGAAACAACTATCCTAGGGTTCAGAATTAATGCTTGCCAAGCATCCAAGTTCATTTCTATCAAGTAAAACATGAAAAACATTAAAAAAGATTAAGACCTCAAAACACATCAGTTATTCTCCTGACCTGCTAACAACTGTTACCTTAGTGGAAAATGTATCAAGGATGCCTAAAGTGTATATTTCTCC
Organism: Xyrauchen texanus; assembly: GCF_025860055.1. NCBI lineage: Eukaryota > Metazoa > Chordata > Actinopteri > Cypriniformes > Catostomidae > Xyrauchen > Xyrauchen texanus. The sequence continues at coordinate 59,896,571 of NC_068277.1, read as the reverse complement.
AGAACACTTTGTGGAAACACACATGTGGAATTTTGCATCAAAATGTTTTATACGATTCTGGCATTAAACATTTTAGCCAGCAGGTGGTGACAGAAGACCATTTTTATGTGTTGTGAGAGTTGACGTTTATGGAGTCAGCACTGTCAGTCACCCAGGGGTTTCTTTGAAGTCATCGGCATTGCTCACTCCATGATTGCTCGGATTACTACTACAGTACATGTGGGAAGTACAGTTATACTAACAGCATCAGCATTAAGGCTCATCACAGCTGAGAGATGCAACAGATGGAGTAATTCGAAACATACTCAAGGCACTTACCTAAAACCTGAGTTTCCATATTGAGAGATGTAATCAACATGGCATAGGAGAGAACGGTTTCTATAGTGAATGGCTCTTGCAAGGTACTCAGGGAGGACTATCATACTACAACAGAGAAAGTAGGATGTATTTGACCAGAATTCCCATTATCTTAAGCAACTGATTGTCACTACACTAATGCTTGTGAATTGCAACAGACGCAGGTAATCGCACAAGCTCAATCACTCTCTCTCTCACACATATCCTTGTTTCTCCAATAATTTGTTAGAAACAGCCTGAGCCATCATGACTAGTTCTAAAGTGACGTTTTTGAATTAGTAACAGAGGCTTGTGCACAACTAGCAATGGCAGATGCTGATCCATGGCGTAAGAAAGTAGATCTATGCACAAATGTGTTTGGGGTTTTTATTTGTATTTTTGTGACAGTACTTAGTTTTTCCTATTTTTGTTATTTTTTATTTACTTGTACTTTGAACTGTTTGGCCCTAAATCAGCATGGGTGTGATTACCTGTGGCCCAATCACAGCCGTGCTGATATAAAGCCATACAGCACTCTTGCTCGAAAGATATAGCTTTATTATAAAAAAGTGCCAAATTCAGTTTCATGGGAGGACATGGTGCATTCAAGACATGTCGGAATGCTTGTATTTATGAGTTAATCGCACATTAGTGCCACCACGATGTCGTAATTACAACTGGGAAACAAGATGGGGTGTGTCAATGTAAGAATCATGGTGGAAGCAAATTGTTATTGGTAATAATTCAGTTTTACTTGAAGATTTTGACTGTGCAATTTAGTTTGTATCATTAATTAAGAATAACTTGCCAGAAAATAAGACTCATTTTGCTGGTTTATGCAGCGACAAGAGTTTGCAACCAAGCTACATTTCCCATCTTTATATGTGGTCAGGGATGGATTATTTCTTAAAAAGTCCCCAATTATCTGCGTGGGCCCCTCTCCACCCAAAAGTTTGTTGTTCGTGCCTAAAAGGGTTTTCGAGCAGGGGATCACTAAACTACATCGTGCAACCTTAAAGCCCAGGGCCCCCTTGTAGTCAAGGGCCCCTGGGCACTGGCCCCATTTAGCACTGGAATGACAACAAACAAACAAAAAAAAACATAAAAGCATTCATTATACACCTAATATGTCTTCATTTTGTTGCATTGGTCGCCTTTACTAGTAAGTGAATAAGAAATAGTAAATTGCAAAATGGATCCATTCTTTTCGACTAAAATCACTTGAACGCACATCACACCATATTTACGATTTCCAACCGCATAAGTACAAATTTCCCAGGAGGACTTGAACACGTCATAAGAAATATTTATGTTTAGTATATTGTCTTAATTGACCTGCAATTGGCTGGCAAAAAGTTACATTTGTACCCTAATCCCTAAATCAAGTTGTTTTACCGTTTATCTGTGTGTGTTCTACAGTCCTCCGCAGTGTAAGAACATCAGTTTGGAGAGAGGTTCTGATGGACTGGGCTTTAGTATTGTGGGTGGATTTGGCAGCCCTCATGGTGATCTGCCCATCTATGTCAAAACTGTCTTCAGCAAGGTAACAATCTGGCCCGATATACAGTGAAGCATAAATGTATTAAACAGTCAAAGATGCATTATTTATGTGTTTATGTAGGGTGCGGCATCAGAGGATGGTCGTCTGAAGCGTGGAGATCAAATCGTTGCTGTTAACGGTCAGAGTTTGGAGGGTGTCACTCACGAGGAGGCCGTTGGTATTCTGAAGAAAACCAAAGGAAATGTAACACTCACCGTTCTGTCATAAACACACGCAGCACTGGCTTAAAGTTATAGTTCACTCAGAAAGGACAATTCTTTCATCTTTCTTCCGTGGAACACAAAATATAGGAATATCTGTACAACGAAAGCATATAAGGGCTGTAATGCTCCAAAAAGGACAAAAAAGCACCTTAAATGTAGTCATTACTTCTTTGTAGCCTTCTGAAGATGTACAATAGATTTGTATGATACTATTCAGAAGATTTAAGTCAGTGTTATATGTATAGTGCTGTTCACAATGCATATTAAGGATGAGTAAAACAGAATTGTCATTTCTGGTTGAACTCTTTGTTAAACATTGGATTAAAAACACACCGAGTCTCGCACACTTACTGTGACGACACAATTAAAAACGACACAAATTCTAGACAAGGACTTCGACACAATCTCTTTGCTGTTTATGATTTTACTCCTCAGTGTTTCATTGAAAAATTGTAAGAACTTTAAAATATAAAAATGAAAACATGGTAAAAACGTAAGCAATATTTGTAGCCCTATACTTCTAATACTTCTGATGACTTTAAATAAGTTGAGGATAATCATGAATGAGTGTCATTAGGGAGTGCACGCACACTCTTTAAAAAGAGATTTTTATCATGAAGACTGAATTTCCGCAAAATATTTGAGTAACTATTTTTCCTAAAATAAACTTTCATGAAGTCGAAGTGTTTGAAGGGGACACTGTTTCTAGAATAAGTATGAGTTAGCATTGAAACTGAAGTGCTGATGTTTGTGTATTTTCTAACCTTAAACGTTGCATTTCAGTTATTTTCATGGAGTTTTGCCTTTGTAAGAATGAAGACCTTTTAATCCAAGTTTTATTTGTCATGTTGCTGGATGTAGAACTCAATCACGCTACCGTTTGTCCAGTTTTAACTTTTGTTTTTAAGTTCAGTTCTGATACAGGATTGGATTTCACTACAAACACACTCATGAATAAAAGTTACCTTGAGACTGTGGCTTGTGTTTCATTTCAGCTTTTTCACTACACAACATTTAGGAACCAATCAAGAAAACAAAATATAAAAATAAGCTCTTTATAGTGTACTAAAATAAAAATCACCTGACATCTTCTGTGATTGCAAATGTATTTAATGGTAAATGTAAAAAATTATTACATAACTTACAAAAGAATGTTTTTACATACAAAATATGTAATAAAAAACAAAAACGAAAACATAAATACATATGACCGGGCATTTAACCACAGCAACCCTACACCTAAACCTAACAACAAAGAATAAACAGTAAAAAAATGTGTACAATTATTAAATATACCACAAATTAAAATTCCTCTTAAATACAATCATACCCCTGTATCACTAGGTGGTGACAGTGAGGAGAAATGTGATGAAAATGAAGAGAAGCCAGTGGTATGCTAAGATAATAGGCTAACCGGCTAGCTTGTGAGCTAACGAGAAAACAGAACAGAGAAAAGTTTACTTTCACCATTTATACCTTTGGTAGTAACAAGCTACATTTTCCAACCAATAGCGCTGTAGCATTACTTTCAGCACTGGGGAAATCTGAATAATTTAAGTGAATCGGTTCTTTCGGACAGTTCAGGTAAATAAACAGGTTAGAATAAATTATTCACTTATACAACCCCAATTCCGAAAAAGTTGAGACGGTATGAAAAATTATAATAAAAACAAAAATGTGTGACTTTGCTATATTTAAAAGCACAGCAATTACACATTATATGATGTTTTACCCTGTGAAATTCAAATCAGATGATTGCAACACACTCAACAAAAGTTGTGACAGTCGGGTGTTTACCACTGTGAAACATCACCATTTCTTCTAATAACACTTATAAAGCATTTAGGCACTGAAGAGAAGTTTGTTAAGTTTAGAAAGTGGAATTTCCCCCCATTCATCCAATATGTTGGTCTTTAGCAGCACAATTGTATAGGGTCTTCTTTGCTGTTTTGAGCGCTTCATAATGCTCCACACATTCTCAATTGGAGACTGAAGGCAGGCCAATCTAGCACCCACACTCTCTGTTATTCGACCAGTGTGTGGTTTGAATTTGTCCTGCTGGAAAATGCAGGGAAACGACAGTGCTGGATGGCAGTATATGCTGCTCCAAAATTTGTCTATATCTGTCTGCATTAATGGTGCCCTCACAGATGAGCGAGTTACCCCACTGGGCCATAAAGACAAATGACATTTGGACCTGACGCTAATAACAGCTTTAATGGTCCTTTTCCTCATTGGCCCAGAGAACATGATGGCTGTGTTTTTCAAAAACTATTTGAAATGTGGAATCAGTGGACCAAAACACAGTTCCACTGTTCTACTTTCCATCTAAAATGAGACAGAGCCCTGAGAACCCGTCAGCGCTTCTGGACAGTGTTGATGTACGGCTTCTCCTTTACATAGTAAAGTCTTAACTTGCATCTGTGGATTGACTAACAAAGGTTTACTGAAGTTATCTCAGGACCATGCTCATGATATACATTACAGATAAATTACGTTTTTTAAGACCGTGACATCTGAGGGATCAGAGATCACAAGCATTCAGACGTGGTTTTCGTCTTGACCTTTACACAAGGAGATTTGACCCGATTCCTTGAATCTTTTAACTATTTTGTGCACTGTAGAGGGTGAAATACCCCAAATCCTTCCAATTTGTCTTTGGGGAACATTTTTCTTAAAGTGCTGGATTATTTGCTGAAGCGTCTGTTGGCGAATTGACAAGTCTCGAATGATCCTGGCTCTTGAAGGACTAGGCTGTTTTTGGAGGCTCCTTATATACGATGACACGACTGCCTCACCTGTTTCACATCGCCTTATTTTAACTTGTCAAATTGTTATTAGTCTAAAATTGCCCATCTCAACTTTTATGGAGTGTGTTGCAATCATCTGATTTGAAATTCACAATATAAAACATAATATAATGTTAGTTGCAGTGTTTTCAATATAGTAATATAGCAGGGTGAATATCATTTACAAATCACTCTTTTGTTTTTATTAGCATTTTTCATGCTGTCGCCCAACTTTGTCAGAATTGGGTTTGTATTTAACGTTGGGATCTCTTATCCATTTTAGTGAATGGGTTCATTCGAATGGTTAATGTGAATTAACTAGTTCACATAAATGATTCACTTGAGCCCCTCTTAAAGGGTCTTTGCCTTCGTTTTTTAAGCAAAATGTTTAGTTCATTGCTGCGGTTTAGTTAAACAAATAGGGTGTTTTCTCATTTATATTCAGAAATAAGGCACGTCTTGCATACCTTTACACTGCAAGATTCTGCTGCTGATGAAGGCATGGACGGATGTCGAGCGCGTGCAATCCAGCAAAAATAGAATTGTCAACCAGCCTCTATTTAATGCTGCACATTAATGCTGAGACGTAAGTAAAAAAAAAAAAAACACCGGCAAAATGATGTCCTTGTCCATTGTGACTATTCAGTGTAGCTGTGTATGAAGCACTCCCCACAAAGAAGTCCCTGCCAAAATAAGCAAACTTTAACTCCACACGAAGTTAGTGAGTTACCTTTTCATTAGTAACTTGTAGTGTAGCTACAGTAACTACTTTTTTTAAAAGAGCAACTTGACTAGCTTCAAAGCTACTCACAACTTAGGCTACAGTTTAATTAGCTTCCTCAAACATTGGTTACTACAATATTACTACAGCAATACTATGTTTAATTTTTGTAATGGTTTTCAACCCCTTTTGGGGAAATCAACACTACAAATGGCTTTTAGTTGTCTCTGCATAATAATAATGGATAGGAAAAAGTATTTAAACATTCAAAAAATGGCATCAGCTTCAATAAACTCTAAACAAACGAATAAGGACAAATCTGGATTGTTCTGAAGAGAATGAAAATGTGGTGAAATATGCTGTACACAGAAGGTTTATTTAATCAAAAGCTGTACTTTAAATCCACTCAAACACTACAGTTCACCTTCTGACCTATAAACACAGCAACTGATACACTATTTATTCTAATGACAAATAGTAATCCTAAATAAAACACAAAAATACTATTGAGGAAAAACCTCAATTAGTTCATGTGAACAAAATGTTTCGCAAAAACGACTGACCCTCTCATCTTTCTCGGACAAAACGGCACCCTTATACATTTCTTGAACATAAAAACCCCCAGACAACTTTTCCATACATCACATGGCTTCATATTTCATCTGCTGTCATGAGGCTGAGTTTACTATAAAACAAAATAAAACGTTTTTAAGAAAGTCTAAGGCAGTGGTGTAGAAATGAAAGTTGTGGTAAACGTGACAAAATGCAGGCCATGGTATAGTAACTCGATGGTACATTTTGTAGTTAATATAGTTTTCAAACAAATACCATAGTTCAACTATAGTAACCCGATGGTACATTTTGTAGTTAATATGGTTTTCAAACAAATACCATAGTTCAACTATAGTAACTCGATGGTACATTTTGTAGTTAATATGGTTTTCAAACAAATACCATAGTTCAACTATAGTAACTCGATGGTACATTTTGTAGTTAATATAGTTTTCAAACAAATACCATAGTTCAACTATAGTAACTCGATGGTACATTTTGTAGTTAATATAGTTTTCAAACAAATACCATAGTTCAACTATAGTAACCCGATGGTACATTTTGTAGTTAATATGGTTTTCAAACAATTACCATAGTTCAACTATAGTAACCCGATGGTACATTTTGTAGTTAATATGGTTTTCAAACAATTACCATAGTTCAACTATAGTAACCCGATGGTACATTTTGTAGTTAATATGGTTTTCAAACAAATACCATAGTTCAACTATAGTAACCCGATGGTACATTTTGTAGTTAATATAGTTTTCAAACAAATACCATAGTTCAACTATAGTAACCCGATGGTACATTTTGTAGTTAATATGGTTTTCAAACAAATACCATAGTTCAACTATAGTAACTCGATGGTACATTTTGTAGTTAATATGGTTTTCAAACAAATACCATAGTTCAACTATAGTAACTTCGATGGTACATTTTGTAGTTAATATGGTTTTCAAACAAATACCATAGTTCAACTATAGTAACTTCGATGGTACATTTTGTAGTTAACATGGTTTTCAAACAAATACCATAGTTCAACTATAGTAACTTCGATGGTACATTTTGTAGTTAATATGGTTTTCAAACAAATACCATAGTTCAACTATAGTAACTTCGATGGTACATTTTGTAGTTAATATGGTTTTCAAACAAATACCATAGTTCAACTATAGTAACTTCGATGGTACATTTTGTAGTTAATATGGTTTTCAAACAAATACCATAGTTCAACTATAGTAACTTCGATGGTACATTTTGTAGTTAATATGGTTTTCAAACAAATACCATAGTTCAACTATAGTAACTTCGATGGTACATTTTGTAGTTAATATGGTTTTCAAACAAATACCATAGTTCAACTATAGTAACCCGATGGTACATTTTGTAGTTAATATGGTTTTTAAACAAATACCATAGTTCAACTATAGTAACTCGATGGTACATTTTGTAGTTAATATGGTTTTTAAACAAATACCATAGTTCAACTATAGTAACTCGATGGTACATTTTGTAGTTAATATGGTTTTTAAACAAATACCATAGTTCAACTATAGTAAACCGATGGTACATTTTGTAGTTACTATGGTTTTCAAACAAATACCATAGTTCAACTATAGTAACTCGATGGTACATTTTGTAGTTACTATGGTTTTCAAACAAATACCATAGTTCAACTATAGTAACTCGATGGTACATTTTGTAGTTAATATGGTTTTTAAACAAATATCATAGTTCAACTATAGTAACCCGATGGTACATTTTGTAGTTAATATCGTTTTCAAACAAATACCATAGTTCAACTATAGTAACTCGATGGTACATTTTGTAGTTAATATGGTTTTCAAACAAATACCACAGTTCAACTATAGTAACTCGATGGTACATTTTGTAGTTAATATGGTTTTCAAACAAATACCACAGTTCAACTATAGTAACTCGATGGTACATTTTGTAGTTAATATCGTTTTCAAACAAATACCATAGTTCAACTATAGTAACCCGATGGTACATTTTGTAGTTAATATGGTTTTTAAACAAATACCATAGTTCAACTATAGTAACCCGATGGTACATTTTGTAGTTAATATGGTTTTTAAACAAATACCATAGTTCAACTATAGTAACCCGATGGTACATTTTGTAGTTAATATGGTTTTCAAACAAATACCATAGTTCAACTATAGTAACTCGATGGTACATTTTGTAGTTAATATGGTTTTCAAACAAATACCATAGTTCAACTATAGTAACTTCGATGGTACATTTTGTAGTTAATATGGTTTTCAAACAAATACCATAGTTCAACTATAGTAACTTCGATGGTACATTTTGTAGTTAATATGGTTTTCAAACAAATACCATAGTTCAACTATAGTAACTTCGATGGTACATTTTGTAGTTAATATGGTTTTCAAACAAATACCATAGTTCAACTATAGTAACTTCGATGGTACATTTTGTAGTTAATATGGTTTTCAAACAAATACCACAGTTCAACTATAGTAACTCGATGGTACATTTTGTAGTTAATATGGTTTTCAAACAAATACCACAGTTCAACTATAGTAACTTCGATGGTACATTTTGTAGATAATATGGTTTTCAAACAAATACCACAGTTCAACTATAGTAACTTCGATGGTACATTTTGTAGATAATATGGTTTTCAAACAAATACCACAGTTCAACTATAGTAACTCGATGGTACATTTTGTAGATAATATGGTTTTCAAACAAATACCACAGTTCAACTATAGTAACTCGATGGTACATTTTGTAGATAATATGGTTTTCAAACAAATACCACAGTTCAACTATAGTAACTCGATGGTACATTTTGTAGATAATATGGTTTTTAAACAAATACCACAGTTCAACTATAGTAACTCGATGGTACATTTTGTAGTTAATATGGTTTTCAAACAAATACCACAGTTCAACTATAGTAACTCGATGGTACATTTTGTAGTTAATATGGTTTTCAAACAAATACCACAGTTCAACTATAGTAACTCGATGGTACATTTTGTAGTTAATATGGTTTTCAAACAAATACCACAGTTCAACTATAGTAACTTCGATGGTACATTTTGTAGATAATATGGTTTTCAAACAAATACCACAGTTCAACTATAGTAACTTCGATGGTACATTTTGTAGATAATATGGTTTTCAAACAAATACCACAGTTCAACTATAGTAACTTCGATGGTACATTTTGTAGATAATATGGTTTTCAAACAAATACCACAGTTCAACTATAGTAACTCGATGGTACATTTTGTAGATAATATGGTTTTCAAACAAATACCACAGTTCAACTATAGTAACTCGATGGTACATTTTGTAGTTAATATGGTTTTCAAACAAATACCACAGTTCAACTATAGTAACTCGATGGTACATTTTGTAGATAATATGGTTTTTAAACAAATACCACAGTTCAACTATAGTAACTCGATGGTACATTTTGTAGTTAATATGGTTTTTAAACAAATACCACAGTTCAACTATAGTAACCCGATGGTACATTTTGTAGTTACTATGGTGTGGCAGCGGGGGCGTGGTCAAGCGCCCGTCCGGGAGAGAGAAGCGGTAAGGGCGCTCACACCTGGGCCAAATTATGACTAACACCTGTCTCTAATTGCAGTAGAGTGAGGAGAGCGGTGAAAAGCCAGCGGGAGGACTCTATGGGGCGACTCTGTTCCATTATTATGGTTTTTTTTTTTTTTTTTAATGTCCCGGGTTTCGGCACCAGTGTAGAACCCTCACGGGAAGGAGGACAGGAAACGAAGGTTCCAGGGAAAAAGGTAAGGGTTTTAATGTCTGTCTCAAAAAATAATTATAACAAAAGCAACACACAATAACATAAGCGCAGTGGGTTGGCTTGTTCTGGTCCAGTCCCTCTGCTCTGCGGCCGCTGGCTTTTCACCGCTCTCCTCACTCTACTGCAATTAGAGACAGGTGTTAGTCATAATTTGGCCCAGGTGTGAGCGCCCTTACCGCTTCTCTCTCCCGGACGGGCGCTTGACCACGCCCCCGCTGCCACATATGGTTTTCAAACAAATACCATAGTTCAACTATAGTAACCCAATGGTACATTTTGTAGTTAATATATTTTTCAAACAAATACCATAGTTGAACTATGGTTACTGTAGTAGAACCATGGTTTTATTTCATAAGGGATGGATAAAGGTATTGCGAGGGAAGGCAAAACTCTTACAGAAAACAAATATGCCTCCTTGACTTCTAAGACATTACAAAAACTGAACATGGTAACCACAGTTTTGGCCAAAATACAATAGTTACTACATTTCTTGAAAACACAAAGTGTGCATTTCACCAGCTTTCCCTTTACCTGTAAATGTCCAAAAACTGCTGGTGTTGTATTCACTTTAATAGAGCTGATTTTGTCATTCTGTCTTTTCATGAATTCAGCTCATTTGTGTAAACATCATGAGAATGGATTTTCAGCAGACAGCACTGAAAGCTGCTTGAATATTTGAGAATGTGTCTTTGTGTTAGTTTATGTGATGTCAGACCATGAAGCGTAGAGGGAATGAGAAAACAGCTCCCAGCGACAAACCCAGAGCCAGAAAAAATGTCATTAACGCGCCGGCCGTCTCCCCATCTTTCGATTCCACCAGCCTCACAGAGAGAAAGAGAAAATCAATTATATTTGAGTCTGTGTAGTCTCATTGTATACATATGTGACTGTGTGTGCGCATGTTTAGCTATACATTTTTAGTAATCTAAATCTGACAAAACCTCTCTTTAGGAATATGCTCAATAAAAAAGATCAAGAGATCAAGTGATATGGGTTTTTTAATGGCCAATACCAATATCTGATATAATGCCGATATGCTAGTGTGAGAACACCCTCAGGCTACATCCAGATTAATCCAGGTATATTTGAAAACGGCGTTTTCGAAACGATCTCAGTCCACACTAAATCATATAAAATAATAAATCCCCTTGCTGCGCATGCCAAAAATCACCGTTCTAAGTACGGTCTGAAATGCAATTATCCAATTTCGTCGACGTACAGCAATTCCGAGTAAACTACCCGTCGCCTTTGAAGGAATGCATTGTGAAGGTATCAAAGTGGGTAGCAGGCTCAACAACGGCGCTACAACATGGGCTACCATCTTGATTGTTTTGAGTTAAATGGATCACATGACTGCATCACATCACAACAAATACATCACTGTTTTCAGATATCTCCATTTTCCTTGTCCACACTGCAACGCAAAGATGGCGTTTTCAAATGTATTCACTTGGAAGTGAGTTTTCGAAAAGCTTCGTTTTCACTGTCAAAAACGCTGTCTCAATGTGTACGGAAGGCCAAAACGTAGAGAAAAGGATGGATTTTCAAACAAAAACTTAGACGTGGCCTTAAAATTGCTCAAAGATTTCATTTAAGGGGTCGCACACCACCACCACCATTTGGATGTCCATCGATTCAAAAATCAGGGGCTAGAATATGCAATGTGTACAAGTTTGTCTTTGACAGCTTGAATAAATGCTATTGAACAAACTACCATGCTAATATTAGAGAGCTACCTGGCAACATATCGGTTCAATAAAATATCTTATCTATCGATCATTTTAATTCTATTCTTTTTTTTTATTATTGGCTCTGCTGCTTTTTGGTTCAAAGTTTCTTTATTTTCACTACTGGTGAATTCCCAGAGGGTTGCATTTTTTAAAGGTTCCATGGTCAGTGTTGCTCATTTGTTTTGGCCACAAGCTTTCAGCTTCAAGATACTACCGCACAATACACATGCTATAGTAGCCGGACCTTCTTTTCTTTATTCACGGACATGATGTAAACACGTACAGACGAAGGTTGGAAGTATGCAATTTCTCGGGAAATCCATCCAGATGGTTCTAAAATATAAATTATTATTATAGGTTTAACATAGTGAATCGGGGTAAGGCAAAAACACGGTTTGGAAGACGGATTCTTGGGGTCACTCATTTATGAAATTTTGTTCATTTCTAACAAAAAATGATAACATAGTGTAGTTTTAAAGACTATTCTCTTTTAAATATAAACATTATATTTATAAAATAGAAAATTAAATATATAAATAATATAAGTAGCAATGTGATATAATTGGCTTCTTCGCTGTCAATCAACTCCTCCAGAAGCATCATATATGTACAGTATAAATGCAACGTATTGTGGCCCACCCAAAAGTCATTTTCTGGTCAATTATGATTAGCTTTATATAAAAACAATGGAAGTCCAAGGTATTCCCTCTGTGTGTGTGTGTGTGTGTGTGTGTGTGTGTGTACTCACTGTGGTGCATAGGTCATGGACAGACACACACAGTATCCACTGGACACAGAGAAGAACACCATAATGACAGCAAAACTCAGATCATTTGAGAAGAGCACTGGTAGTAAGTGCCTTTCCTGAACATTACACATCATGAGCAAAGGAACAAAGATTATCCGAGAAACGACCAGCGCTGGGAACAAGCGACTCTCTTTAGGGGGCTGCAGGAGGACAGAGAACATGAGAGAAGAATTATTATGAAAGACAGATTTGTTTGCGCTGAAATAATGACATATATAAATAACCATCGGTTTCAGGGTTCCCTGTTCTTCTATTCTATTTGCAAAAATAATGTTTGGGAGAATAAAATTTATATTTCCTATTGACACACTAAAGCTGAAGATATAAATAACCACCTGAAGACAAATGCTTTCGTGAAACATTTTATGTGATGATGTTTTTTGAACAGTACTGTATATACTGTATGTACAATTAAAGGCAAATGACCATAGAAATAATAACACAAATAATAAAAGGAAAAAACATAAATCCCTATAAATCACTTCACAAGTTTAGTTTTTCACTGAAACATTAAAGCATTTCACATTTTTCAGAGACCAACAAATATTTGCACTGAATAGTTTTCTTTTGAATTATCAGTGCGCTCATTTAGGGATGAATTCAATAAATAATGAATTGATAAAATAGAGATAAAGTTACACAATTCACTCACCCACTGAACTAGTGATGTAACCGTTCTGCCAAACCAATCCATCAAATTAAATATGAGAAAACAGCAAACAGGGATAAAGTATCTTTCTGAGAGACAGAGAGAGAAGGAAACTATTGTGATATACTGTATGTTCACACGTCCAACAATCTCAATCATATAAGTGCATGCGAGATTTAGGCTAGAGTCTGTATTATCTCCCATTTTCATAGTTTCTCATACCATTAAACATAGACGTATCAGTAGTATAGTGTCTGGATGGCAGTATATGCATATGGAAATTATATGCAGTTTTGGTGTTTCCGCAAACTGTAGTTCCAACGAACATTCGCAAAAGCATTGCAAAGTTGTGTGGTCAGAGCTACAGACTTTACCTGTGGTTAGAAGCATAGTTCCCTGATAGTTTGCGGTCTAGACATCATTTCACTTTGCAAAGGCTTCATTATCTTTATTCCATATATATTTTTATATGTGACAAGACATTGATCACGTTTACATGCACTTACGAAAACAGCTTATTCCGTTTTTTTGGCAGAAAGCAGCGTTCTAAAATGTCACTTAACGATGTGGATGCAGCTGTTTAAGGGATTAAGGCTGTTAAGAGAAAGCGTTTTAACACACAGCTTATGTTAACGCATAAGTGCCGTTCTTGTACAGATTGTTTTTGAAGAGTGCGCATATACTTAAGTGCGTCGGGGGAACCCCAAAATCTGATGGAAAGGGAAACTCCACTATTGCGGCCCAATATATTATATCTGTTGCATTTACATAGTGCAAGCAGCTTCCGTGTCTTCGGAAGCTTTCATGCATTAAACAGCATTCTGGAGTACGTGTGAATGAGCCATTATATATATTTGATATCCGCAGAAGTTATTACTCCACCCCCTGGAGTAAGATCATTAACGACAGCTTTATACTGTTGAACCAATGTTCGACCAATGGATGTGCAAAATAGTTACTACAGTTTCAAGAAACAGTCATCAATACTAATTAATTTCTCCATGATGCATCATAATATGGTGTTGAAGAAGTGAGTTACATAGTTGTACAGGAAATGAAGCCCAGCATAGCATGTGCAGATCACCAAGAGACCTTTTCTTCCCTAAGATAGGACGGTCAATCGCTAATTTTTTTTACATGATACACTGATTAATTAATTGAATTAATCATATAATCATTTGCTGAGAAATGGCCTCAAATAACAATAATTCAATATATAATGATGAAATAATTATATATACTTAAATCTAAATAATGATATATATATATATATATATATATATATATATATATATATATATATATATATATATATATATATTACACAACTGGCTTTAGAAGGTAATATATTATTTATTTCCGTATTATTGCACATAAGCCAATCGTTGGCCTACAGTTCACAGAAATCCATTCAAACCATCAATCTGCCCGAGATAGATTTATTATAAGGGCTTTTCTAAAGATGCATCAATGTACACGTAATTGAAGTATCTCACTTTGGTTGCATCCAGGGGCGGTTCTAGACCATTTTGACTGGGGGCCCAGGTGTGCTTGTAGGGGGGCAACTGTTGTATACCTAAAATGTACATTGTCCACATATAAAAATGTGTTTTGCTGAAATGCAGTTTTTTAAAGATTTTTTCAAAAATTCACCAAATTTGAGTAAAAATGTTAATTATAATACAAAAACAAATGACAAATGTTTCAATTAGTCAATACAACCTACATTCTGGTTTTACCCACAAACTTTAAGCCATGCTGCCTTGCTGTTCTTTAGAATGACTAATGCAGTACATTTCTTGAATAATAATGTATGATAGGCTACATCAAGATTTTAGGTTCGAGTTTAATCAGTAGACTATAATCAGCATGAACAGATATTGTAAATGGTCACTATTTCCTTTAAGACAATTTAACCATTTATAAATTCACTAGTTCATTTTAAATGGTCCAGAGTAACAAGTGAATTTTTAATTCACGAATAAGATGCCTTTAATGTTTATTTTTCATATCATTATGTCGGTCAGTTCTGTCTAATTGAGCGTGCTTGGTGTGCGCCTCTTCTTAGAGAATGCTGTTGCTAATATTAAGCACAATTCTCTGTTACTGAGCACACGTGTGCCTCTTCCTTGTGATTGGTGCGCTGCACGTTAAGTATTTGATTGGTTATTTTTAATAAGTGTGTACTGTATGTTGTTCCAGAAATGAAAGACAGATACTGTACACATACAAAAAAATATTTTGTAATGAATGCTTGTCAAAGATCTATAAGGAGTTGGGCTCAAGTGAATTCAATAAGGCAGAAAATCAGATCCAGATCAGGTTTTGTGATAATAACTTGGGAAATTGCACTATAGAAGTAACTTAAATTACATTTACATTTACAGTAGAACTGAAACAGATTCTGAACTTCTACCTTATCTCCACAAGTTGTTGGCTCATTATTTGATTGACATTCAGTTTCTCCTACCCGCTCTCTGGCACAACAATTTTACAACGATATAATTAGTACAGTACAATTAGGTTAAAGAATACTTGACTATATCATACAGGCATAAAACACTGAACTCAAACGGTCAACGCTTGTTGTAGCTGGAGAATTATGCCTAAAAATGGTCCGATCGGCTTTCATTAAATAATTCCACCCACAGCACTAAAACATCAGAGGTGTTCAAGTGTAAATTATGCAGACAATTTTTAAATCTTTAGATTTAGATTTTAATTAATTATTATTTATATATATATATATATATATATATATATATATATATATGTATGTATAAGACAGAACATATGCAAGGCAGTTGCATTGAACACTCGGCCACCAGAGACGTTTTAGCACAATGTGTGGACTTTTCAGATGATCTCTTATAAGCAAATATTTAATAAATATTGAACTTTAATTAAACTTCACCCGCTACATATCATTATGCAGTCATAATGCATTGATGTTTTGTTTAAATATAATTTGTTTGGTCTATTTATTATGATGTGGGGTCACTGAACTTTCACTGGGATGGAAAATTAGAATACCACTCTTACCATTCTACCACTCTAATTTGTGTTAATTACAATCTAAAGAACCGCCCCTAGTTGCATCAAGTCAAAAAACAGCATTGTAGGTCACTGTGTCAAGTTAAACATAGCTTGAAACCTAGAAAAACATGTCTCAAGACCCTTGCATTTGGAACAGCGCTCCATCTAGCGGTGTTTAAATGCAAGAACACATTCTCATCTTGTGTTGTGGCTAGTGTCATGCAAACCTGAAGTTCACCATACTGTATATCTGTATTTAGATGTGTGTGACTGTGTTCATGTAGTTCATACCCCATTTGCCTTCATAAACAGTCTTCACATCCACAGTAACAGCAGGAAAAACTGACAGCGTTACTGTGAACACAAATGTGACACAAAACGCCATAACCCAGATCTACAGAGAGAGAGAGAGAGGGGGTGGGGTAGGGAAGGAAGGGTTGAGAACTGAAGACAATTAGCCACAAGTAGAACTGCACACATGCCATTATTCCAAACTGAAAACAAGGCTGTGTGGGATAGAGAAAAGAGATTTTGGACATTAAGATGCCCAAATAGACTGTACAAGCATCAAAATCCATGATTTACAGCGTTTTTAGTTTTTTTACATATTTATGTTTTGTCAGCTTGAACTATTTAACAGTGCAACCCTCTGAACAGACTTTACGTCTTAAGACCGAAATTACTTCACGCAAGTACGCAGACGCGAATGCTTGGTCAACGCGTGGTCCCGTTGTACATACATTATGTGCGCTCTTGCATTGCTCTAGCGGTTACAAACCTCAGAGAACAAGGGCAATAGATTTTTTAGGAGTGACCTCAAAACCGGTGCTGCGTCCGAAACCAGGAAAATGCTCCCTTTGGAGTCTATATAAGGAGGCAGGATGAAAATAATGTGCTTTTCAAACAGTTTGGTTTCCTTAAGAGTTCTAATCATTCAAAACAGCTGTCAGTTAAGCCAATAACGGATTAGGCAGCATGTCAGCTGTCTACGTTTTCGGATGCAGCCCGGATGTGCCAGATGAGTCGATAGTTGAGATGGGAGAGGCACGGTGAAAAACGGACTGGAGACAAAAAGTCAAATTGCTGCCTGAGTTCGCCATGACAGTTGCTGATTGAAAGAAGAAAATCCACTCTAGCGCCCCTTGCGGCAACGCTGAGAATGCAACACTTGTGTTATTAATTGAGCGTTGACAACGCAATGACGTGTGAAATCGAGCTTGTGTAGCTAGGTGCGTCTGCATTCACGTACTTGCACAGAGTATGTTTGGGCCTTTACCCTTACAGCCTTGTTTTCAATCGTGAAAAATCAAATATGCCATATACCCTGACTAAGGTCTAAAACATCAAAATAACACAGTCTGATCAATTAAATTCTTTGATTAAGGGGAAGAGGAAGTGCACCTTTTTAAAGACCTCCAGGACGGAGCTCTTCTGTGCCGACACAATCTCCGGCTGCAGTGGGAGGAAGGCCTGTTTGCTGCCCTCCTCTTCACTCACACAGTTAACGTCTCCGTTAGGATTCCCGTTCACCACAGAGCCATTCGAACCATCACTTGCTTGCCCAGATCCTTTCACAGAATCTGCAGGAATATACTGATCTTTACACAAGGCCTTCATCATTGTTTAGTATGGGAATTCTGGGCCTGGTTTTTGCAAGAGTGCGAGCCATCACAGAACCGATCGCGCCAATGATCTGCTCTGGCCTCCTGTATTTGAATTTTCTAGCTTAAAGTGCCATGAACAGCTCGACAGCCTTGACATTATAAACAGCACAGACAAGAAAGAGACAACACTGTGCATGCACCAAAATAAAGGTTTTTAAAATGACATACACAACATCACCCTCACAAAAAATGTATCATGCTTTTACAATAGTAACAGTAACGGTTAATTTTGTAGTTATTAACCTATTTAGGTGGAATCTATTGGGCCTCATTTTATTACAACTGTGGCAGCTGTAGTGAAAGTTTCTAAATGAGTTTAGGCTACTATTATTTCATAGAAACTTATTTTTTTATAAAGACCAACTACATTGACCTTACCACAGTAACTTGGATCTGTCCATGGTTTTACCTGTGCTTATAGAGTATGACAGTGCACAGTAAATATAAGGGCATGTACATGAAGTCTGGACCGAGACAACTTGATGAAATTATGAAAAGGTTTTCCTCGAATGCAAAATATATATTTTTAAACTGGATAATAAATATAATAGCCTCAAATAAATATAATGGCACATCAACTTTTAAAAAGGTCAGAGAAAACGTCCTGTATCTTTTGATGTTATGCTGTTGGTCCATCGTGTGACACTAAAACAGCGCTGACCCACCGAGGCATGGACTCTACAAAACCTCAGAAGTTGTTCTGTAGTATCTGGCACCAAGACATTAGCAGTAGATCCTTCAAGTCTTGTAAGTTGCGAGGTGGAGCCACCCTGAATCAGCACATCCCACAGATGCTCAATCGGATTGAGGGGAATTTGCAGGACAGGACAACACCTTGAACTCTTCATCATGTTCCTCAAACCATTCCTGAACAATGTGTGCAGTGTGGCAGGATGCATTGTCCTGCTGAAAGAGGGCTCTGCCAACAGGGAATACCATTGCCATGAAGGGGTGTAACTGGTCTGCAACGATGTTTAGGTAGGTGGCACATGTCACACTGACGTCCACATGACCCAGGGTATCCCAGAAGAACATTGCCCAGAGCATCACACTCCATACACCAGCTTGACATCTTCCCACAGTGCATCCTGGTGCCATCACTTCCCCAGGTAAATGGGACACACGTTCACATGAAGTAAAAGAAAACGGAACTCATCGGCAAGGTGACCTTCTTCCACTGAACCAAGATCCCGTTCCCATCATCCCCCAGATGGTTGACATGATTTCTAACAGCTGCTTCTCACTACAGTGATAGCAGAGAGACTCCTTAAAACAGCATCAGTGTATATTGAGTGTTTGATCCATTGAGTATTGTGAAGAACACCAGAGCAAGAAGAGAATACAAATCTGACCTGAAGCATGTCACTGCTCCCCGTCTCTTCATTTCCACAAATAAATACTGATGTGGAGTCACACCATCATTAACATTTTCTGTGACTTGTGCAGCAGTAGACCTTCGGTTGGTTTGGACCAGACGGGCCAGACTTTGTTGCCCTCGTGCATTGATGAGCCTTGGGTGCCCAACATACTGTTGCCAGTTTGTGGTTTGTCCCTCCTCGGACCACTGTCGGTAGGTACTAACCAATTGCTATTTCAGAGATGCTCTGACCCAGTCGTCTGGCCATAACAATTTGACTCTTGTCAAAGTCGCTAAGGTCTAAACTCCTGCTCATTTCTCCTGCATTTGTTTACCATCTAATCTACCCAGAACTTTACATGTGGCCTTTTTAGGAGATGATCAACATTGTTAGCTTCACCTGTGTCATAATGTTTTGGCCCATCTGTGTATTCTATATAATATTCATTAGCATTATCTATTCTTTTATTTATTTATGGTTGTTAATTGCATGCTTTTTAGTGTTATTAATATAATTTTTTTCATCTCTGTCATCTTAACTTTTATGTTCTAGTCTCCATTTATATTCTGGTCATTACCTGGTCTTTATTCTCTCAACTTCTTTTTAAATTACGATTTTGCTTGGCTCAATTTCATTTACTCATGTGCTCATATGGCTCATAGCAAATTAAAGACAAGTTTAGTAATGTTTGTTAGTTCAGCATATTGCATGTTAACCAGAGCTGGGCGAACTTGCTGACACAGTGTAGTGTAATAAATTATGTATTAATCAAAGCAAGCATAAAAAGTTGTTTTTCATCACGTGTTTGCTGTGATGACATGCAGAAAAACAGGGACTTCCTGTCGAAGTGTAGCAAATGAGTGGTGCCAGTGCAGTAAATGTTTGTTAAAATTGCCTGCAAACTCACCTGTCAGAAAAGAATTTGGTTATGCAATAAGCCTCTGCAAGCAGATTGTAGTTCCTTTCCTGCCAAAATTACTCTATCATTACATTAACTTCTCATGTCCTCTAAATGCTACTGATATGTTTGATTCAGACCGTTCGGCAGAGGAAAGGATAAACCTATTTTTTGAGAGGGTGAAGGAGAATTTATAGTAAAATAGGACTTAAATATTGATATGTTTTAGACCCACACCTATCATATCTTCAGAAGATATAGATTTAACCACTGGAGTCATATGGATTACTCTTATGCTGCCTTTGTGCTTTTTGGGCCTTCAAATTTTGGCCGCCATTCACTTGCATTGTATGGACCTACAGATATGAGATATTCTTCTAAAAATCTAAGTTGGGAGTATGTTCCAAAGACCATCTTATATGCTTCAATGGAAGCAAGGAAATCTGACCTTTTGTACAATTTTGCTTACAGTTAATTAGTCACCTAGGAATAGTGCAACATTTTCAATATTTCTTCATTTTCGTTTGAGAGCGTAGGGAGACCGACTTGGTTGCATCATGGTTGTGGCCGGTAGTGGACAGAGCCTTTTTGGCATGATTCTCTGATTGGTGGATTATTTCCCTTGAGGATCAAACAGTGCAGTTCTACACCAGAATTTTTGCTATTAAACACTTGATTTCTAAATGAAGATGAAATATAACGTAAACTAATAGCTTCAACAGAACCATACACAATCGATGAACAACCTCGTAACTCACGGTAGGTCTGTATTTAATGTTTTAGAAGTTATCATTTAAAATCAATTCCCCAATGGGAGAAATGTAGGCCTATGAGATTTTTAATTACAGAACCAGACTTCTTCCGTCCTATAACAACAGCACATCCAGGAATAAAGTGATATTTCACCGGTTATTTGGGCTAATTTACTGGAGTTACTTACATGTTTCATGTGCAGTGGCAAGAAAATGTATGTGAACCCTTTGGAATTACCTGCATGTTTGTATAAATTAGATTTTCTTCTCAGTTAAAATACTGAACAAGCACGATCTGTTTTAATAACACAAATTATTGTATTGTTCTGGAACATATTGAATACATCTTTCAAAAATGTACAGTGTAGGTTGTAAAAAGTATGTGAACCCCTAGGCTAATGACATCAACAAAAGCTAATTTAGGGGGCTTTCACACTAGCACTTTTGGTGCGCACCCCGGTTCGAATGACGTCAGAGTTCGGTTCGTTTGGATGATGTGAACGCTGTCTTCCGAACTCGGGTGCGCACCCGCGAACCGTACTCGGGTCCGCTTAAAAAGGTGGTCTGGGGTACGGTTCATGTGAACTCCAGTAAGGTTCGCTGCTGATATGAACGCAATCGAATCAAACCGCGGAAGTGAACCGCTATTGATGAAGTATAATGTGGTCGTCAGTCTCACACGCGTCACTTTCAAAATTAGCAGAAAGGGTTTACTTTCGTGCGTGCGTGCGTGTGTGTGTATACACTTACCTTGACGAAAAGCGGGATTGACACACGCACTGCAAGCAGAGAGATGATTTCTGCTTGCCTTCGCAAAAACTGTCCGCTGTCTTTTGAACGATTTCAGTATTTTTGCGGCAGACAGACGCAAGTGTGTTTCTGTATCTTGATGTTGAAAACAAAACCAAAGGTTAAAAAAAAAGAAGAACAAATGTGAACCGAGCAAGTCTATTCATTGAATTTTGACGCCTTTTCATTTCGCGGTTATCAAGCAACACGATTACGCACCAGCTGCAGCTTGATGACGCAAGCGTACCGCGGTTCGGATACAAATATATAATGTGAACACAGTCCATCGGGGGCAGGGGGGAGCAATCCAACACGGGTTCGGAACAGGCAATCGAACCAAGTGTGAAAGCCCCCTTAGAGTCTGCTGACGTGGACCATGCCACCCAAAAAAAGAGATCTCAGAAGACCTATGATCAAGAATTGTTGATTTGCATAAATCTGGAAAGGATTATAAAGTTATCTCGAAGAGCTTAGATATTCATCTGTTAGACAAACTGTCTATAAATAGAGACAATATAGTACTGTGACTACTCTCCCTAGAAGTGGCCGTCCAGCTCAATGAGGAAAAAAAACTAAAACCTAGAGTGACGGTTAAAGGCTTGACGGAGGGTTCACACATCCTCCGTGAGCATGGCGGTCACGTCGGACGTTCACATTGGCCGCGTGCGTCTCTTCCACGAGAAACAGCAGTGCCTCTGCGCAGAAAATAAAGTTATCTATGGGCTCCTACGCCAACGAAGGTCGAAATAAGCTGATGTTATTGCTGCATCAAAGACAACAGCGGGCAATCATGTGCACTTTATCTGTATCAGCACACTTGGTTGTGATTAGTTAATGTTGTGTAAACATGTATACACAGAATGGGAAAAAGGGCCGGCAGTTTATTAATTCTTTCCTTTATTAAGTTATTTTATTGAGTTTGCTTGCATGCAGATATATAAATTGTAGTGTACTATAAGTGTACTATATAGATTTGCTTTTGTGTCTTTTCAATAATCTCCTGATTATTTTGTGTTGTGCTGCACCCAGAGCTGCTGAGCTCAGAATGAGCTGAGCGGCAAAAATAGGCTCAACGCCAAAACTAATAGGCTCAACGCCAAAACTATCCGCTCGCTGCCACGTCTGGGACACATCACCTTGCGACTCACGCTTGCAGTGTAAATGGTGTAATCTGTTAATATGGGTGCCGAAACGAAAACGCACAGCTCATGCTCCACTTATGGAGGATGTGTAAACTCAGCACGAAGGAATCATTGGAACTGGTTAACATCTCGGTTCATGAGTCTACTATACTGAAAACATTAAACGGGCATGTGTCCATGGCAGGACACCATGAAGAAAGCTGCTGCTTTCCACCAAAATCACTGATGCATGCTTAAGTTTGTCAAAGACCACCTTAACACCACAATGCTACTGGGAAAATGTTTTATGGACTGATGAATCTGATTTTTGAATTGTTTGGGAAGAACATGCAGCACTATGTATGGCATGAAAAGAGCATTGCATACCAACATGAAAACATCATCCCAACGGTGAAGTACTGTGGAGGGAACATCATGATTTGGGGCTGCTTTGCTACTTTAGAGCCCGGACTGCTTGCCATCATGGATGAAAAAATGAATTCCCAAGTGAATCAAGATATCCAACAGGATAATGTCAGAGCGGCTGTGAGCCAGCCGAAGCTCAGTAGAACTTGGGTGATGCAGCAGGACAATGACTCTAAACATCAGAGTAAATCCACTACAGAATGGCTTCAAAAAAAGAAAATACACCTTTTGGATTGGCTCAGTCAGAGCCCAAACCTTGGTTAGGTTATTTCTGCGTTATTTCAAAGTGTCTAATAAAGACATGAAAGATTGCAAAGATAAGAAAACTGGGCATCGGTGTCTATGATTGAACCTGTGCGATCATAGTTTCATTTGTGACTGGCTCAGTACACATTATGCCTTTTAAATACTTCTTTTCTATGTATATACTGTACATACAGCATACAACAATATACAGGGATGGAGGTATACAGGAATGAAAGGGTCAATGAGTTTTACCTGTAGGTAGCAGCTGGCTGAATGTTTCAAGCTCGTTGCTCTTGCTATTACACTTGTCCAGGTAAAAGCGAGCAAACTTCTGCACACACACACAAATAAAAGTCATATTATTAGCTTAATGTGGAACTGCATAGATCTGACTAGATTATTTGAACACACATGCATGTTTACTGTGCAATCTAAATGTGGAAATACTAAAGACTTCGATTGTTTTTATATAAAATATGAATTGAATTGTTTTGAGGATGGCCCCTTAACTCACTTCTAGGGGCAATTTTGAGGAGTGAAAATGCCAAAACATTAGAGGTAGTCTTCCAAAATTTGAAGGTGAATATTACTGTACTGTATCTAATTTTTAAATGAATCTACTTTGTATGAAAAAGGGGGAAAGCCCCTATAGGGAAATACACAAACTCACCAGTTTGGGTAGCAGCATGTAACACATGATTGTGAGAAGGGTCCCGACACACGGAGTGATGAAATAACCAAGAGCTGCCGTTTCACTATCAGCTTCACCTGCGGGCGCACACACACACACACACACACACACACACACACACACACAAGTCAGAGCAGATAAATACAGAACAGTGGCAGATGTTCCTCAGATCAGTAAGGTAAATCTTTGTTCAATATAAAATGATCAAAATCCCAGCAAAATAACAACAACTAGCAATATGTTAGTGGCTCACTTGCTAAGGCGGAAATCATGGCAAAAGCAGCAAATGTTCCTGCGAGTCCCTGTCCACTCATAAACACAGCACTGTACTTCTGTGGCAACAAACCCACCAAACCAAACAGACTTCCCTGCAACACAGCCACGAATGCTACAGAGAGCAAGAGAGAGAGCGAGCGAGAGAGAGAGAGGGATAGAGCAACAATTATCAAAAGCCAACAAAAAACACAACATATGGACTGGCCAACAAAGTTAAAAAATTAAAATAAATACAAGTCCATTTTTTTAAGTAATATTCCGAGTTCAATACAATTTATGCACAATCTACAAATGACACTAAATCCAAAGATTATTTGATTCAACCTCAAAAAAATCTTTTACAGTAACATTAGTGAATGGGCCTAGTCCATAAACTTTAAAATGCACATGGTTTCAAAACTATAGCTAAAAAATAAACATTATGCATGTTAACATGATTTTAATGTGATTAAAACACATGCTATCCTTATCAATAGAGGTCGACCAATATTGGAATATTTGCCAATACTGATAACTAAGCTGTTGGGAAAGACTGATCACCAATTTATCGGCCAATAATTTTTAAAATCGATTTATGTCAAAAACATATATCTTTTTTTAATATGGTAAAGAGTCTTTAACCAGATGCAGATCCCCAAAACATTTTGAGAAAAATGATATGATTTGGTGCATAAAGCAGGACTTTTAGTATAAACAAGCAATAACACACCGGGGACTCTTATTGTGAAATGATGAAAAAACAAACTATTGGCAACTATTGGCCTGATAACAGGTTGTTCCAAAATGCAACTATCTGCACCGATTAATCTGTAAAACCTGTTTGTGATACACTGGCAGGGGAGGCCGTGCCAGAGACGTCTATGTCAGCACAGCATCACAGTGATGCAAGGGAGGGGGAAGTCCCAACTATCTCCACCCTTAGATTCCCTGTGGGGGGGTTTCCCTCTGGAACAGACTCATGAGCCCCTTAAGCACACTTTTGAAGGTAATTGTCAATGTCTCCAGCTAGACATTGTACTCACACATCCGTACTTTTCAGTGATAAATGATCAGTTGTATCAAGTGATGCAGGACACTCAAACAAAGGAAAATACAACCCAGTTGTAAGTACCGAAGAGTAATCCAATGCCAGGACACTTGGGGCAGGGAAAAACACTAAGTCATCTCATGGCCCTCTTTTATTGGCCGGGCATTCGTGGGGATGTTCGCAGGTGTGTGTGACATGCCGTGAATGTCAGCTGGTGAATCCGCCGGCCACCCCAAAAGCGGCTACCTTTGATCGAGGTTCCCTTCGAAAGAATTGGTATGGACCTAGTCAGCCCATTAGAATGAACAGCATGGGGACAATCACTTTGTGATGGTCCTGGTGGATTACGCAACACAATAACCCAAAGCAGGGCCTCTGCGCACCTGTTGGCACTCTTCAAAATCATCTCCTGAGTGGGGATTCCGAAAGAAATCCTCACTCATCAAGGCACCGCTTTAATGTCCAGTACACTATGTGAACTGTACAAATCACTGGGGGTTAAATCGATTCAGACAAGCGTCTATCACCCACAAACGGACGGCATGGTTGAACGGTTTAATCAGACCCTGAAAAATATGATTTGCAAGTTTGCGCAGAAAGATGCTCGAAATTGGGATAAGCGGCTTGAATGCTGTTATTTGCCATACATGAGGTCCTGCAAGCCTCCACAGGGTTTTCTCCATTTTAATTGTTGTATGGGTGTAAGCCCCATGGCGTGTTAGACATCATGAAGGAACATTGGGAGGAGGAACCTTCACACAGCAAAAATAAATTCAATACATTCTTGACCTGACAGCAAAACTCCACAGATTGGGGCGACTATAACAGGAGAATTTGGTACAGGTGCAAGAACGTCAGGCCCGGCTGTATAACAGGGGAGCTTGGCTATGGGAATTTGCACTGAGAGATAAGTCCTTGTATTGCTACCTACATCAAGCTCAAAGGCAACAATGCACCGGCCTGAGTCAGGTGATGGGGGTATGTGGTGGCAGAGAGGTTTGGTCGAGCGTTGGTGTGTGAATGGATAGCGAGATTGAGAGATGAGAACAGTAAGGCTTGTCACCTGTTTATGATGAGTCTAACAGACCTCACAGTCTAAAGACTCTCTTAAAGCTTTCATACATGCTCAAACTTCGTGACACAAGAAGCGGGCATGAAACTGTCTTTATGCTAAAATGTACAAATAAAATGCATTAATTTTTAAATGTGAAAATAAAGTTAAAATTTTTATTGTCAACAAAAAAAAATGTTATATTGTAAATATTCCATCTATAGCCCTGCTATACTGAGTATAAGTCATGGTAAATGGATTCAATCAGGTATTAAGGTTTCAAAGTCACACACAGTTGATAAACCAGATGGTTGCCATGGTGACAGAGAAGAACCTGTCCTCCTCCATAGGAACCTTCACCAGGACAGCGGTGAGGATGAAAAGGACGAGAATGAAGACTAAACTGCCTCCTATCCTCATCTTCTCCGAGATTCTGGAAGAAAAATTATCAAGCTGGTTTATATAACTGGTATGTGGTATTTTCCTTTTTTTTGTGGTATTTGTAAAACAAAATAAAAACAATAAAATACAATTAAATCTGCATAACATCTCCTTTTGTGTTACACAGAGGATAGAACGTCAGCAGAGCTGTATAGTACTAGCAAAGTAAAAATACTACATTACAGTACTTAAGTACTTTTTTTAAAATATTTCTACTTTGCCATATTTATGCAATGTACTTGCCCTCAGAATGTCCTGCTGTTCATGTGCACAATTTATGTCAAGTTTAGATATATGACAACTCACCGCTGATAGAGGATAGAGTTGAGCAAAGTGAACAGAAGCAAAGGCAGCTGGGATAGCAGAGTCATCCAGTTATTGAAATAATATTCCTTCCTGACAGTCAACGTTCCGTTCATCCATTCCGATGCGTTTAATCTGTTGTTGAAATACTGTGAAAACCAAATAAAAATAAGATTTTAGAGAAACTAAACAACACAAAATTGCATTATTGTAAACAAAAAAGTAATATTATGGTCTGACTCACACCGAGCTGTACTCGTCTACACTAGCTATATTAACTAAACGAAGAAAAACAAAGTAAAATATAGCCACAAGTAGTGATTATCGGGGTCCAAGAACAGCAATGACAAAAATAGCCAAATTAGAAAGAATAGATCTTGTGGATGCTGTGAACACACTTGTTTTGGTGTCAAATTTCAACTTCTTTGATCACAGTTGTACAGTTAGGATTTTCTTAAGTTATAGAACCCACTAGCATCAGATTTTTATGACATTTAGCAAGTGCTCTCAGAACGTCCTGCTGTCAATATGTACCAAGTTTTAAAGAGATAGTTCACCCAAGTATGAAAATTCTCTGGTCATTTACTCACCCTCATGCCATCCAAGATGTGTATGACTTACTTTCTTCTGCTGAACACAAACAAAGAATTTTAGAAGAATATCTCAGCTCTGTAGGTTGATATAATGCAAGTGAATGGTGACCAGAACTCCAAAAAGGAGATAGAGTTAACATAAAAGTAATCCATACGACTCCAGTGGTTTAATCAACTTTTTCTGAAGTTATCCAGTTGGTTTTGGGTGAGAACAGACCAAAATTGTACTTATTTTTCACTGTACATTTTTTTTAGGCACGATCATGATTTCAAGCTTGATTACACTTCCTTCCACTTGACACATGCATAAAGTGCTAGATGGTGCTATAGGAAGTGTAATCAAGCTTGAAATCATGATCGCCAAGGAGCCGCTTTCAAGATGTTTGATGAAAAAGGAGTTATATTTTGGCCTGTTCTCACTCAAAACCAAATGGATCGCTTCAGAAGACATTGATCAAACCACTGGAGTCAAATTGATTACTTTTATGCTGACTTTATCTCCTTTAAGGAGCTTCTGATTACCATTCACTTGCATTGTATGGACCTACAGAGCTGAGATATTCTTTTAAATATCTTTGTGTTCAGCAGGAGAAAGAAAGTCATACACATCTGGGATGGTATGAGGGCAAGTAAATAATGAGAGAATTTTAATTTTGGGGTGAACTAACCCTTTTTGCACTCACACCCAAAAACATATTTATTTTCATAAAAGGCCACTTAAAACAACAAAACAATGTTTAGCAAATACCTTTAGCCAGTCAGTAACTATACCGATTTAAGTCTCATGCGCCTCAAGTCTCAAGTGCAACATTTTACATAACATTTAATTTCTGTCTAAAATGATTCACTTTAGTAAGTTAGTCTAATTTGAATCAGCATCTGCTCTGACATATTAAAATAAATATATACAATATATATACTATATATATATATATATATATATATATATATATATATATATATATATATATATATATATATATATATATATACAGTGAGGAAAATAAGTATTTGAACACCCTGCTATTTTGCAAGTTCTCCCACTTGGAAATCATGGAGGGGTCTGAAATTGTCATCGTGAGGTGCATGTCCACTGTGAGAGACATAATCTAAAAAAAAATCCAGAAATCACAATATATGATTTTTTAACTATTTATTTGTATGATACAGCTGCAAATAAGTATTTGAACACCTGTCTATCAGCTAGAATTCTGACCCTCAAAGACCTGTTAGTCTGCCTTTAAAATGTCCACCTCCACTCCATTTATTATCCTAAATTAGATGCACCTGTTTGAGGTCGTTAGCTGCATAAAGACACCTGTCCACCCCATACAATCAGTAAGAATCCAACTACTAACATGGCCAAGACCAAAGAGCTGTCCAAAGACACTAGAGACAAAATTGTACACCTCCACAAGGCTGGAAAGTGCTACGGGAAATTGCCAAGCAGCTTGGTGAAAAAGGTCCACTGTTGGAGCAATCATTAGAAAATGGAAGAAGCTAAACATGACTGTCAATCTCCCTCGGACTGGGGCTCCATGCAAGATCTCACCTCGTGGGGTCTCAATGATCCTAAGAAAGGTGAGAAATCAGCCCAGAACTACACGGGAGGAGCTGGTCAATGACCTGAAAAGAGCTGGGACCACCGCTTCCAAGGTTACTGTTGGTAATACACTAAGACGCCATGGTTTGAAATCATGCATGGCACGGAAGGTTCCCCTGCTTAAACCAGCACATGTCAAGGTCTCGCCTTAAGTTTGCCAATGACCATTTGGATGATCCAGAGGAGTCATGGGAGAAAGTCATGTGGTCAGATGAGACCAAAATAGAACTTTTTGGTCATAATTCCACTAACCGTGTTTGGAGGAAGAAGAATGATGAGTACCATCCCAAGAACACCATCCCTACTGTGAAGCATGGGGGTGGTAGCATCATGCTTTGGGGGTGTTTTTCTGCACATGGGACAGGGCTTACTGCACTGTATTAAGGAGAGGATGACCGGGCCATGTATTGCGAGATTTTGGGGAACAACCTCCTTCCCTCAGTTAGAGCATTGAAGATGGGTCGAGGCTGGGTCTTCCAACATGACAATGACCAAGCACACAGCCAGGATAACCAAGGAGTGGCTCTGTAAGAAGCATATCAAGGTTCTGGCGTGGCCTAGCCAGTCTCCAGACCTAAACCCAATAGAGAATCTTTGGAGGGAGCTCAAACTCCGTGTTTCTCAGCTGACAGCCCAGAAACCTGACTGATCTAGAGAAGATCTGTGTGGAGGAGTGGGCCAAAATCCCTCCTGCAGTGTGTGCAAACCTGGTGAAAAACTACAGGAAACGCTTGACCTCTGTAATTGCAAACAAAGGCTACTGTACCAAATATTAACATTGATTTTCTCAGGTGTTCAAATACTTATTTGCAGCTGTATCATACAAATAAATAGTTAAAAAATCATACATTGTGATTTCTGGATTTTTTTTTTTTAGATTATGTCTCTCACAGTGGACATGCACCTACGATGACAATTTCAGACCCCTCCATGATTTCTAAGTGGGAGAACTTGCAAAATAGCAGGGTGTTCAAATACTTATTTTCCTCACTGTATATACATACACATACACTCACCTAAAGGATTATTAGGAACACCATACTAATACTGTGTTTGACCCCCTTTCGCCTTCAGAACTGCCTTAATTCTACGTGGCATTGATTCAACAAGGTGCTAAAAGCATTCTTTAGAAATGTTGGCCCATATTGATAGGATAGTATCTTGCAGTTGATGGAGATTTGTGGGATGCACATCCAGGGCACGAAGCTCCCGTTCCACCACATCCCAAAGATGCTCTATTGGGTTGAGATCTGGTGACTGTGGGGGCCATTTTAGTACAGTGAACTCATTGTCATGTTCAAGAAACCAATTTGAAATGATTCGAGCTTTGTGACATGGTGCATTATCCTGCTGGAAGTAGCCATCAGAGGATGGGTGCATGGTGGCCATAAAGGGATGGACATGGTCAGAAACAATGCTCAGGTAGGCCGTGGCATTTAAACGATGCCCAATTGGCACTAAGGGGCCTAAAGTGTGCCAAGAAAACATCCCCCACACCATTACACCACCACCAGCAGCCTGCACAGTGGTAACAAGGCACGATGGATCAAATTCTGACTCTACCATCTGAATGTCTCAACAGAAATCGAGACTCATCAGACCAGGCAACATTTTTCCAGTCTTCAACTGTCCAATTTTGGTGAGCTCTTGCAAATTGTAGCCTCTTTTTTCCTATTTGTAGTGGAGATGAGTGGTACCCGGTGGGGTCTTCTGCTGTTGTAGCCCATCCGCCTCAAGGTTGTGCGTGTTGTGGCTTCACAAATGCTTTGCTGCATACCTCGGTTGTAACGAGTGGTTATTTCAGGCAAAGTTGCTCTTCTATCAGCTTGAATTAGTCGGCCCATTCTCCTCTGACCTCTAGCATCAACAAGGCATTTTCGCCCACAGGACTGCCGCATACTGGATGTTTTTCCTTTTCACACCATTCTTTGTAAACCCTAGAAATGGTTGTGCGTGAAAATCCCAGTAACTGAGCAGATTGTGAAATACTCAGACCGGCCCGTCTGGCACCAACAACCATGCCACGCTCAAAATTGCTTAAATCACCTTTCTTTCCCATTCTGACATTCAGTTTGGAGTTCAGGAGATTGTCTTGACCAGGACCACACCCCTAAATGCATTGAAGCAACTGCCATGTGATTGGTTGATTAGATAATTGCATTAATGAGAAACTGAACAGGTGTTCCTAATAATCCTTTAGGTGAGTGTGTATATATATATATATATATATATATATATATATATATATATATATATATATATATATATATATATATATATATATATATATATATTTTTTTTTTTTTTTTGTTTGTTTTTTTAAGTACTAGCGTTGTAGAATCAGTGGTGGCACAGTGATCTAGGGTTGCGTGGTATACCGGTACTAACAAAATATCGCAATACCAAAAAATTTTAAGCGGTACGATATCATCTTGTTGCTAATTTCGGAACCATATTAAAGTATCCTGCCATTAGCTAAATGAAATGTAATGTGAAAGTTTTGAGATTAAATCAAAGACCATTTGAAAATAATAATAAAAAGTCTCGATATGGCCCAGTGTGATTATTAAAAAGTAGAAGGATGTAATTTAATGAAATAATATAGTCACATGCGTGCCACAGTATGGATGAGAGGCACCATCCTGATCGGTCATCTCCACACACACACACACAAGCAGGTGCACACACAAATGCAACACACACTACTAATGCTTGATTTTTATGCAGTGTGTCCAATAGTATCCATCTGCAGATCAGCAGAGCTCTGTTTAAAGTATAATCAGCTATGAACTCTCAAATGAACTCTTTTTCCATTGCAGCTCGGAGATTTCAGCTCGCGAGTAGCTTGATATAACGAACCCTTCTAAAACAGGAAGCACTTCAAAGGTCTTTCAAAATTAAAGTACCACTGAAATAAGAGCTCTATTCAACCGGATGCATGAAATTAAAGAAAAATATTATTACTGTATAAAAGTGTAATATTCAGAGTAGTCACAATAATACTCATAATAACAATAATATAATATTAATGGTTATATTATTAGTATTATTATTTGTAAGCAATATCACAAAAGCAAGTGTACTGAATATCAGCATGTTGTGATTCAGCCATGGCAGCCTTTTGACTCAGGTAATCAGATTTTCATATAATGTTATTTATACTGTAAAGCTCTGTTGTGCATCTTTTTTTTACATTATTTTTTACAAACTTAATATATATACACACACACACACACACACACACACACACACACACACACACACACGTGGCCAAACGTTTTTGCTCCTATGTTACTTGTTACTTTATTGTTATTTTAATTCACCAAAGTGGCATTCAACTGATCACAACGTATAGTCAGGACATTTTTGAGAACTCTTTGAAGTAGTTTAAAATTTGAATTTAAACTACTTCAAAGAGTTCTCATCAAAAAATCCTCCACGTGCAGCAATGACAGCTTTGCAGATCCTTGACATAGTTGTCAGTTTGTCCAGATACATTTCACCCCACACTTCCTGTAGCACTTGCCATAGGTGTGTCTGTCTTGTCTAGTCAGCTGATCCCACAAAAGCTCAATGGGGTTAAGATCCATAACACTCTTTGGCAATTTTAAGCCTCATATAGCCTTCATTCCTCAAAACAATTATTGACGGAGGAGTTTCTAAAGAAAGCTGTTTCTTTTTGGCCATTTTTTGCCTAATATTGATCTTAAGACATGCCAGTCTATTGCACAGTGTGGCAACACCAAAACAAACATAAAGACAATGTTAAGCTTCATTTAACGAAACAAATAGCTTTCAACTGTGTTTGATATAATAGCAAGTGATTTTCTAGTATCAAATAATCCATTTAGAATGATTACTCAAGGATAAGGTGTAGGAGTTTTGGCTGCTGGAAATGGGGCCTGTCTAGATTTGATCAAAAATGACTTTGGTGCTGTTTGTTACAGCAGTAATGTCCTGACTATACTTTGTGATGAGTTGAATGCCACTTTGGTGAATTAAAGTACCAAATTCCTTCAGAAACTGCAAAATCTGAACATTATTCCAAACTTTTGGCCACCAGTCTGTCTGTATGTATGTATATATATATATATATATATATTTTAGGTCTGTCGATTTAATGATAAATAATAAATAAATAAAAAGAAAAAATTAACGAAATTAATCGCACGCCCACAGACAATAATAAGGAAGACTCCTGAGAAAAGCTTGTAGTTCCACCCGTTTACTCCAGAGGGCAGTAAATGAAACTTCAGCTGTATGAGCAATGCACAGTTTATACAGTGAAGAAAACAACATTCAGCAGAACAACA
The DNA here is from genome assembly GCF_025860055.1 of Xyrauchen texanus. Lineage (NCBI taxonomy): Eukaryota > Metazoa > Chordata > Actinopteri > Cypriniformes > Catostomidae > Xyrauchen > Xyrauchen texanus. The sequence continues at coordinate 59,862,802 of NC_068277.1, read as the reverse complement.
CAAACATGCATCACGTTCCTGCATTCAAAACACTCGAAGAAGCGCAAAATGCGATCTAAGGGATCTCAAGATATGTTTAAAGATTGAGTATTAAACTATATTTAACTTGACACAGTGAACTAAACATTTTATGTTTTTGACACAAAGCACCCGAGATGCCACACAAGCAAGTCCAACGCAGGTGTAAATTGACGGGTCCTTAAACAAGCCCTCATAATAAATCTCAAACTGATTGACAAATTCACTTGTGAAATGGATTGCTGTGAACTGTGTGTCAATGACTGACTTATGATCAATAATATGGTAGTAAACAATACATTGTATTCTAAAGCCACTTTTTGTATCGTCTTATCAGTGATTACCTCTTCTGCTACAATAATGTAATGCATTTTAATTATCTGAATATTTTTATTTTATATATATATACATAAATCCATGCTACATGAGATTAAAATTAATATGTCCTTTTACTCTTTTATCTGACTAAAGAACAGAAAGGATATTAAGACACATTACTCAATGAAAGTGGAGTCGCCTCATCTTTGATGGACACACATTACACAGAGCAAACGATCCGCTTTAATCTCAAGCACTTTTCATCAAAACAAGGCAATTTTCCAAGTATTCCAGTTCTTAAATTTCTAAAAGCTAAATTCAGGCACTTTAAGCACTACCCTTGTGTGAACCCAATAAACAGCGTAGACAAAAGTGCAGTAGGGGTCAAATCAAGAGATAGTGATTATGATGTTTGATTGGTCATTTCATTTCTGATCACATGCAGAGAAAACAACGTTGCAAATTTCGAAATATCGAACTATGTCACGATATGGATCATCTTTTTTGTTCAAATGTTTTAAAAATTGGATATATCGTCTCATCCCTACTCGTGACAAAACGTCACAATGTCATACAACGTGAAGACATCATGTTTGGCCATAAGATGAACAAGTACCAATGAGGTTTGATGTTTTCAATGTTGCCGCCATATTTGATTCAGCACTGTTTACAATGTTTATCAATTAATTTATGTGATTTTAGAGTGGAAAAAAACTTCAATTCATCATACAAAGTGCTCTTCAGAAGACTTGGAACATGATGCACAGACTAATTTATGATGTTTTTGGGTGCTTTAAAAGGAATATTCTGGGTTCAATACAAGATAAACTCAATCAACAGTATTTGTGGCATAATTTTGCCCCTCATTTTCTTACAAAAAATCTGGGTTAAATAAAAAATATTTCACTGCTTCAAAAGTATGAGTATGGTTTTAGTGGGATAAAATCACATGCTAACATTTTCTGTGTAAAGTTATATCTAATTTTCCATGGCGATGTAATGCCATAAAAACGAAAACCCTAAACAACTTTACAGCTCAAATAATATGAGTTTTATCAGAAGAATTCATGTAAGTGCTTGTATACAATTATAAGCATCACATTTTTGTGTTTAAACTCTCTAATAATTGTCTCCATTCACTTTCATTGCAAGTGTCTTACTGCAACTTCGATTTATGCTTCTTTTAAAGAAAAGGAGAAAAGAGTCGAAATTAGTTTTTGTTGTAATCAACCATAAAGACTCATTTTTGTAATAATTTTTGTTGTAATTATGCCATAAATAATGTCAACTGAGCTGAACTTGTATTGAACACTGAATATTCCTTCAAGTGCTAAAATGGCTAAATGTCTACTGTTATTGTATTGAATTCCAACAAATCATCATTAAAACGTCTCATTTTATTTTCTGCAGAATAAAAAACATCATTCAGGTTTGGAATGCCATTAAATTCGACATATTAAATGACGACATATTTTTATTTTTGGGTAAATTATCCCTTTAAAACTCACTTATTTAACTAAAATTACAGGAGAAAAACAATAAAACAGTTAGAAGTTGAAAATACAAAACATTATATAAATCACTCAAAGTTCAGGCTTTTTCTAAAGAATCACAGATTATGGTGATCACAGGAATGTGGGATAAAAACACAGTCTATAACATTCCTGCCCCTCTGGAGACCAGTGATCTGGCTAATCTGTCCAATCCTGGCCATAAACCAAAGATAATTAACCTGTCAGAGAATTCAGATTGAAAAGGATCAATGGTTGGTTGAATACGTATGCAGGAATTTCTCCCAGACTAATTAAGTGCCTTTTCGATTGGAAATAAATAACTGGGTCTCCAGCAAACTTTGCGTTTTTTCTGTGATTGGTGCTATATTTATTTCCACATTGTTTATATTTTACATAGTACAGCAGTATTTACCATAGACGCAGTCATAAAGAAGTTCCATGGTAACAACGTTCCCAGGCCAAGGATGAAGAATATGCTCCCAACAAGAAAGCCACTATACAGAACAGAAAAATAGCAAAGAAAAGTCAACAGGAAGAAAATAACTGCAAAATAAACATTCATGATTAAATGATTCATGATTTCCCCAAATTAAACAAAATATGCGTGTGTGTGTGTGTGTGTGTGTGTGTATGTTAAATGTATTATTCCCACCATTAACTGATGGTCTGACCTTTGTTTAGGGACTTTCCAAAACCCCTAACCCATCTAACTATCATCTCACATGAAGTATCAAATCAACAGACTTTAACTTCTTTAACACTTAAAGTCCTTTTTGTGCCACTGTTAAGGCAGTTACGTTTTAAATTATGGCCCCGATATACTTTTTATTTTCTGCGTTCCGGATCGCATCGTTGGCCAGTGGACTGCAATACCTTTCAAAGTATACTTTTCTGACGTGAGCGAATACGAACGTGTTCGAAGCTTGCCCACTACAACTACTTTGTGATCCTCTTTTAGTACAGTTAATGGCCAGCTTATGCAACGAAGACGCACACAAATGATAACTGCGACACGCAGCAATGCGAACAACCGTAGTATACTCAGGCTTTAGGGTTGGGGTTATAGTTAGCATTAAGGTCCAGTACACTTAGTTTCTGTGTGTCCCGGATCGCCTTGCGCCTGGTCGACCGTGTTGCCTTTGTGAGTATACTCTTCTAACCAGATGCGTTTAATGCATGCCCACTACAACTTCTTTGTGATACTCTACTAGAGTCAATGGCCAACCGCATCAGCGAGTCAAGAAAATTAGGCCATGCAGACTGGATTATGACAAAATTTGCATTACGATCCGCAACAAAGACGAGAGAAGTATGCTTTGGCCTTTAGGGTTAAAAAAGTGTTGCCTAACCATAACCAGCACCAAAACAACTATGTCGACGGCATCCACAGGATCTTTTCTGTCAAATCTGATTATTTTGGTCATCTCTCCATAAGTGCTTGGACCCAGATAATTGCACTTGCAGTTATATAATTGTATTATTATTTTTATTATAACTACTACTACAACTTGCATACAAGAGTCGCCTGACTATGTCCTTTATGCGCTGTCAAAGAGAAGAAAATTTGGACCTTTGTAGAAATTATTACAGTGAAAAACATAAGCAATGCCTTTGGCCCAACAATTCAAAGCTCTAAATTATTAACCAAAAACCCACTTGATTAACATAAGTTGACTTAGCAGGAAAATAAACTGCACAAATGAGTAGATGTGTAGGTTCCAGTCATTTGTGAGATCAAAAGCCGGATTAGAGTCTGTATCTATTCGTTCTGTTGACACACTTGAGTGCTTTTTAGAGCGATAAGGCTGCTCTCACTGTGCTTGTTCAAAATAGTTTCGCACATCCTTTAGTTCGACAAAGAACTGTATGTGTTAGGAGTAAAAAATGAAATCCACAGAAACATACCGGTCTGTTGTGGCGTCCTCTTTTGTGCTCATGTTTCAAGATGTTCAGAAGGCAGCTGTAACAAAACATAAATCATGAAAAAAACAATTCAAGCTTTACATTAAATCCATTACATCTGCCTGACCCTGAGCTACAACAATCGTTTCACCACATAGTGCTTTGAGTATTTCCTGCCCTGCATTGACATGTTTATCGGAGTTGGTGAGCTGAGTGCTCTTTAAATAGCCACATTCCCCTCCAACACCAAATGTCCTTCTCTCCAAAACGATCAGCACATTGGTCTAAATAAAACAGCATTTGACCATCTGAAAACTACTGTGCTCAGAAGAGAAAAATGTGCTAGATTAATTAGTGTTATCATTTACCTTCATTTATTCCACATCCAAAACGTGAACGGATCAATAAACTGCAAACCCTTCGCAAAACGGACTCTCAGAATAGCCGAAGGACAGACATTTTGGACATGACTGGATTAGCTATGGATTACCTAAAGTAAACAGTTTGGTCAAGTAACACATTCATGATGAAAGCATGTGACACAACGTGGACAAACATGGCGTTTCTGTGTGAGAACTGGGGAAGAGAAAATGAAGAGGCGTTCATATGTGAATGCGTACATGCCGTGAGTACATATACAATAGGGTTGAACAATATGGCCCAAAAAAATTAGATCTCTATGCTGTTAACCTATTGACGATATTCTCAATATTTAGGTATTTTCTCTAAAATGGCTTACATTTTTTTAAACCGAACAGCAGTTGTGGCAAAATACAGTAGATTCAAAATGTTTTAAGCAAAAAGTAAAATACAGGTGATAAGTTATTACAGTGGAAAGTTACAAAACGGTTAAAATAATTTAGGCAATGGAATAACACTAAAGCTGTAATCATGGTGAATAAAACTATTGTTAAAGGAATATTCAGTGTTCAATACAAGTTAGCTCAATCGACTGCATTTGCGGCACTAAAGTTATTTCGATTCATCTGTTCATTTCTTTAAAGAAAAAATCGAGTTTCCAGTGAGGTACTTACAATGGAAGTGAATGGGGACCATGTTTAGAGGGTTTTAAAGGCAAAAACTTAACTATGAAGCTTATAATTTTATAAAAGCACATACATTAATTCTTCTGTTAAAACTTATTATTCGTTTTATTTGAGCTCCAAAGTTGTTTAAATCGTCATGTTAGTGTTTAATGCGTAACATCTTCATGGCAATGAATTTGCAAAACTGGACATAACTTTACACAGAAAAGATTTCCTTGATATTTTAACATACAAAAATGCCTCGTTCTCTACTTCTGCAACTTTCCTACATCACAATGGGTTAAAATGTGTGGTGTACCAATCAGGAAATTTGAGGCAAAAACGATCACCAATTTTTTTTAAGACTAAGCTCGGCCGATACCGGTAATTTAAAAAAAAAAAGTGCCCTTAGCCACACTTTTGCAAGTTATATTTTGCATTTATGTTTATGCCCCACACAGTAAAATTACATTAATTGTAAATTGCTAACATGTATTTGTATTGAATTACAGTTACAATAGTTATGAATAGATCTGTTGTCAATACGAAAAGGTCATTGTGACACACTGAAACCAGTAAAAACCATGAGAGCATCACACACAGCAGAGATACTTTCAAAGTTGTCTATTACTAGCTCCAAAACGGCTCCTGTGAGGAATCATTAGTATTTATGATTTGTTTACCGCCTTTGGCATTTTGTTGATATACAAATCACCAATTATTAAGCAAATGCGTGAAGATGCGGTGCCGTTATATAAGGTTAAACAGTTATATCTGTTATTAGTGGCATTGCGACCAACATCAGTCTGATTTAAATTGGGATCCTCAATTCAATTGGGAATAGCGCTGAGATGAGTAACTGATGAGATATGGAGAGCACCTGGAGAGCGCGCATGTTTGATTGACACCGCAATGAGTATATTGAATGGAGTGGAGCTGAAAGCGATCAGGATCACTCAAACAGTCTCTATCGCTCGACACAACATCTGATTGTCACGACTCGTGTTACATCACATATACTCAAATTTCTATTTGCTTGTTTATTTGTTGTTTAATTCGTTTTTATGCCCGTTTGCAGTCTCTTTATCCTCTCTGTGCCTACAATGCAGCGAGTCAGAATTACTCCAGTAATAACTCTAGAAAATGGGCAACTTAATAATCATACACAAGTTATTCTTACACATGTTTTAAAACAAACCAGCATAAACATCTAAATTACAGCATGTCTGAAAGTTTAAATTTGGGAATGCATAGAACTGCCACTATGCTTCAAGGGCTGAGCAAGTGCTCATTAATTAGCATTGTATTCGTGCTGCAAAAAAGATCGGCCCTGAATCTAGGCACGATCGGCCATTCGCCGATCATGGATTTAAGATGAAAATCAGCCAATTGATCAGTGCACCTCTAGTTAAAACCATTGCATTCTTTGCCCCGCACACTAGTGCTCAATTTTTACTCTGAGAGAGAGAGAGACAGCAGGACAAATAGGCCTACTGTGGCCTCAGTATTCCTTAACACCAAAGAGAAACAACTTGACTATTTTGGATTATGTTTGTAAAAATTCATGCACCAGATAGACATCTTTGACCACCTGATACATATCTCGGGCTGCTTTTAAAAGACGTGGTGTCAAGATAAAGCTCTGAAGAGGAGAATCCACTCTGTCATTCAGCTGCTCTGCCTCTTGTTGTTTTGAGCAAAAAAGCGCCATGGACACATACTTTCGCCCCTCTGCACTATTTGTAGTTGTTGGTCTCTGAAAACATACGCTAGATAGACATCTTTGACCATTTTTAAGTGTTTCCAGGGATGTGATCCTGTATGTGTGTGCGTATAGTTCGCAACGTGATTTGGACTATGTATGTGTGTGTGTTATGTGTATGTCTTCATCATATTTTACTGTGGATTGTATGTTTTGCCAGCTCATATCCAGAGGAACTGCTTGGGAACAAGTCATAATACACTTCAAGCTTTGCAAAGGAACTGTTGTTGAAGATTGGGGCAGTTAAAAACACTTGGACCCATGCAAAACATTAAGCAAACCGTTTAATTCATGAATATTTTTTAAATGTCATAACGGTTTGTTTGATTTTTTTTTTTTTATGGTTATGAGTGTTAACAGTTGTGCTTGAGATGAACAGTTTCATATATTTAGATGCAATGTGTTGGATGTGCGTTATGTGTAACCCTAAAATTTAGTTTTATAATGTTGTGGTGCTTGTTCATTTACTTCCAATTGAGTTTCAAATATGGCTGAATTCGAGGGGCTGCATGATGTTGGCCAAAACAGTTTTTGTGCAAAAAACAAACAAAACATAATATTATCAGGGGACATCATGGAAGATAATAAAACTATTCATAAAAAAGTTGGGAGTACATATAACAACAGAAGCAGGGATGGATTATTATCATGCGAGACCGTGGGGCACCAGCTACCTGGAGGCCCCCCTTCCTCCACTGCCGCAACATAAGCACTAGCATGGGACGGAATTTTAAGCGAATCTAGAAAGTCCATGACTGCTGTGTTTTTGCGTAGCATTAGGGATATTGCATCATGTGACACTCAGACTGTCTCACTGAGCCGCACTGCGGACCACACTCAGAGCAGCTGCCGACAAGCACGTGAAGATTGACCACGTCTGAACTGCTCCAAATTGCGTGCCGCCTGTGGAAGTTCACACCAAACTCACGCAGAAATAGAAGTGAGGATTTTGATAGCGATTGTTTAACTTTAATTTAACGTTTGCGTAATGGCAAATGTCCTTGTTCATGGGTTCATTCAGTGTTCATAATGTTAAAGGCACACAATGACACAGATGAGACTTCTGAGGATGAGGAGAATCTCAAAGGTCTTCCTTCATGAAAAATAAGGACTGGTGGTTTTAATCGGAGAGCTTCTAAATAATGTGTGAAAGTGAAGAATTTAGGACAGACAGATTACTATTGCATAATATAATATTTAGTTGGCCGGTTTCCAAAAACAACAATGTAAATGTAGGCCTATAGCTGAACAAGGCTAAAGTTGATCAAAAAAAGAAACATTAAGTATTTGGAAATATTGTAATATTAAAAATAGGGATGCACCGATCCGATACCTGGATCGGTATGGGCTCAGATAATGAAGCTTTTAGACGGATCGAGTATCGGTCTGACGAGCCCGATCTAAATCCAATACTGTGTGCGTCATGTTTATTACTGTCAAGCTCAAAAAATTACATAAAGAAGCATTAAAAACACCATTAAAGTAGTTCATATGACTCTTGCATTTTATTCAATTATATTATATTATACACTTATAATATGCATTTAGAACGGCACCGTAGGAGCATTTTACCAGAATTTGAATAAGACCGTTCAGAATTTTGACATTCTGAACTCTCCAGGAAGTCCTGTATGTGTCTGTTTGTAGGCATGTTTACAGTAGTTTTATTCGATTCTTATTCAAATTCTGGTAAAATGCTCCTCCGGTGCCCGTTCTAAATGTATATTATAAGTGAACCGAACTTTTGAGCATCTACATCTGAGATGTTGTTCGTGAGTAGCGCTCAAATATTGCACTCTGCAGTGAAGGCTAAAAATAGCTGCAAGTGCATAACCGGCCTATACGTGAGTTTGCGTCAACAGAGCAGCACCATTCACTAACGCGTTGGCGCTGCGCATACTATATATTTACTTACTAACACCTTTTGTGATTCACAGTGCTATCGCACGTCTTCAAGTGGCTTTGAATAAAAGTCATATTAACTACTTTAATGGTTCTTTTAGGTCATTTTTGGAGCTGGACAGTAACGAACATGATTAACACACAGTATCGGATTTGGATCGGGCTCATCCAGTATACACTGTATATGAACTACAGCACAATCTGCACAAAATGTCAAAAACTGATTTTAGCATCCAACTTTCTCTTAAAAAATATTTTGTTTAAAAAGTGCCCCTTTTGATATACTGTAATAGATCACAATGTTTGTGATCCATTTATGATATTAACTATATGTTTTAATCTGTGCAAGGGATAGTACAGATTAACTAATAAATGGCCACTACTCAATTATATTATGCTAAAATACATCATTTTTTGTAGTATATGATAGTATTATATCATTATTTTTTATCAGGGCCTCTGATTATGGTCCCGGGGAGACATAACGTGGCAATCACACATTAAAGTACTTTTTGTCTATTTATAACAATTTTGCATTTGCCGTGCCACCAAGGGTCCTCTCAACCTGAGGCGTCCCAAGTCCCCTGGCCCCATTGGCCCGGTTATAATCCATCCTTGTACAGAAGAATTAAAGATGTATTAATATCCTTTTAGATTCTTGTTTGGGGAAAAGAAAATCCTTTTTGTATCTTCATTTTCAAGGCCCAACATAGTTCAATTCCATAGATATGGGGCTCTCGATGTGACTCTGTCAAAACATTTTTTTACATTTCACCCATTTTCAGTAGTCAAAAAAACTAATGTGAAACACCTTATATGAAGTTAAATCCCCTTTAGCCAACTTACAAAGACAAAAACCTAAATTATTTCTAGATTATGCAGAATCGCTTATGAAAACATGAATGAAGTGAGTCACTCACTGACTAGCCTAAAACATTTTGGTTGAGTACTTTAGTCAAACTGTAGACAAGGAACGAACACACACACACACACACACACACACACACACACACACACACACACACACACACACACACACACACACACACACACAGAGAGCAATCTGACACTCGTAAATATATGAGTCATGCGGAAACATGACTCATATATTCTCTTCTATGAGACAGATCATGAAAATGGATTTGATGATGTATTACAGTCCTTTAACTTTCAGTCCCTCAAAGGCATTTAGGCCTTTCTGAATCACAATACAAATAGTGAGATAGCACTTTAGTCAGCATGAAAGTATTCGCAACCCAATTTACCTCCATAAAATGATTTACCGTATCTCACAAAAGTGAGTACACCCCTCATGTTTTTTAAATATTTGATTATATCTTTTCATGTGACAACACTGAAGAAATGACACTTTGCTACAATGTAAAGTAGTGAGTGTACAGCTTGTATAACAGTGTAAATTTGCTGTCCCCTCAAAATAACTCAACACACAGCCATTCATATCTAAACCGCTGGCAACAAAAGTGAGTACACCCCTGAGTGAAAATGTCCAAATTGGGCCCAAAGTGTCAATATTTTGTGTGGCCGCCATTATTTTCCAGCACTGCTTTAACCCTCTTGGGCATGAAGTTCACCAGAGCTTCACAGGTTGCCACTGGAGTCCATGATGACATCACGGAGCTGGTGGAAGTTAGAGACCTTGTGCTCCTCCACCTTCCGTTTGAGGATGCCCCACAGATGCTCAATAGGGTTTAGGTCTGGAGACATGCTTGGCCAGTCCAAGTGGACTGACTTGCTAAAAAGACTTTGAAACAGCACAGAACCTCATTACCGAGTATGTCACAGACATAACTAAGTAAACAAAGCGGAATGTACAGATCTGCTTATGGACATAAGCTTTACTTTCTTCTGCGTGCCTCAAACTAAATGTTGAATATCTTTTAAAAGTGTTGATGTGACTAATCTGGCAAACCTGGGCAAATTCTGTGATCATTTAGTCCTCAAAAGAGCTCATTGAATTAACACAGAACTTTGTGAACTCGACTCGTGCTTCCACCCGGACTAAGCTATCAGAAATCCTGTAGAAGTCAGCCAATCAGATTTGGTCTAACTGGACTGAGAAAGCGTTTCCAATTTTGTGTGCCATAGGCATCATATGGGTGTGCCGTTTGAGGCGGAGACTACCTGAAACACGACTATTGGGCAATCCTAAAAAATGAGCCCTACGAGTGCTCCAGACTTCAATGGAAGATGTTAATATTCTGTCCCACACATCATTCAGTTCCATCATAGATAAATCACTCTGCGAATGGCAAACTCTTTCACTGGATTTAACAAACATCTCTGTCCAGCACTCTGGTTTGTTCACCCCTTCTTCAGAAAGAGCTGATGAATAAATGCAGAGCTTATATTAGTCTGTACTTAAACACAAGTCATTCAGAGGCCTCAGTAGGGATTAACCTATTTGCATAGTAAAACATATTCAAATCCAGAGGATATTCAAGGACTATATGAAGCTCCTCGGAGTAAAGATTATTCATGTTTTATTTTTGAAAGACTAAGGGACAGTATCTTCAATGGGTTGTGCTGTTGTGTAAATGGCTTTTGAAATAAAATAAAAAATAAATAAAAATAAGTAGACTAAAAACTCCAGAAAACACGCGCAGTGAAAATTAGAGGCAGTGTAAAAAAACTCTTTGCAATACATTTTAATAAGTCACTGGAACAAACATTTCTCAGCTATATTTGGTTTAACCCTTGTGCGTCGATAAATAAAGTTACTCAGAAGTCCTTAAAGGACAAAAATGTCTGCGTCAAAAAACCGCCATAATATTAAAAAAGTAAGTCACTTACTTATTCTTTCTTTTTTTTTTCACATATTAGAATAATAGCAACGTCATCAAAACTATGAAAGAACATAAATGGAACTATGGGAATTATGCTGTGACTAAACAAAATCAAAAATAAATCAAAACGGTGTTATATTTTAGCATCTTCAAAATAGTCACCATTTGTCTAGAATTTGCAGACATGAACTCTTGACATTTTCTCCAGCAACTTCTTGAGGAATCACCCTGGGATGCTTTTAAACAGTATTGAAGGAGTTTCCATCTATGTTGGGCACTTATTGGCTGCTTTTCTTTATTATTCGATCCATGTCATACATTTCAAAAAACTTTTTTTTTTAAATACCATTTTAGTTTCGTAATGAAATCAATTAATATAGTGGTACAATTATATTTTTGTCAACAAAACTCATTTGAAACATTTAAGCATACACCTTCAGATCAAAAGATTTTTAAGATCATGAGAAACATTTCAGTCAAGTGACCACAACCTTCTGAACAGCAGTGTATATTAATATTATTTTCCACTTTTAATTAGTTATTTTGTTTACCAAAATCAGTCCTGATCATAACTACCAAATATTAATTCATTGTCAGGATTTTAACCCTTTAAATGCCAGTTTGTTTGTATAATGACATTGCAGTCTTTTAAGAAAATGCTAAGAGGACATTTTTTTGATGAAGACAAAAATAATGTCAATGTGAAACGTACAGAGCGCTGTTATAACGGATAAATCTGCGGCATATCGCAGACAACAACTGCTCCGTTCATTGCGGTAATGTCAGAGAATTGGTTAAAATCAATAGAATACACGCTAAATCAATTGCGAACAGTCATAGAGATAGAGACATTTTTTGCTCACCTGTTTTCACGAAGCTAGTGGTTAATTTCTAATTGAATCTCCCCCATTTAAACACATCCTTTCTGTAAACCCAAAGACGAACACACATATACCATCAAACCTTAGATACGTCTGCGTGTCTTCCGTGCGCACGTTTCCTGGAACGCAAAGTGCATCCAGTGGGGGGTCGTACTCTCGTGTCGCGCATGCGCCATCTGTCATGATGCTTTCGCCTTTGCTTTTTCCGCTCGCAGCAGCGTATTAATGATATAGAGAGCTTTAACAACTTCAATAATATAAATAATATTACATTATAATTATTATTATCAACACAGAGTGACTTTGCACTAGGTGTAAATATCTGTCACACACTGCGCACTGAAATTAAAGACAAACTGCTCATTAAGTGTCACAGCAAGTGTGTTGGGTCTAATCCAGCTTTTGACCAGTTTGCCCATCCTGTTTCCTGTTTCCTGTCTCCACTCTTCATGTTTTTTTTTCTAGAATACTACTTATAATAATAAATACATAAATAAATTAAACTAAAGATTCCCTCGCAGAGATTTTTTTCAAAATGAAGGTCAGTGGGTTGAGATAATGGTTTGATCAAGGTAAAATTAACCAGAATCAGAATCAGCTTTATTGCCAAGTATGCTTACACATACAAGGAATTTGTCTAGCTTCCAGTCAACTATACAAACAACACCAAAAACAGCAGCAAGACATAGGTAATTAAAAACAAAAAAGAACACAAAATAAATAATTATACATATACGTACATACACTCACCTTCATACATACCCACATACACACACGTAGTGCAAATCTAATACAATCTGTATATAAAGAACAAAAAACTGTATATTATGTACAGAGCAATGAAAGTAATGGCAGAAGTGGATATGTTGGGTAATATAAATTAAAATTAAAAATAAACTGTGTATTGCACATAATTATTGCTCAATGGGGAAATTTAATTGTTCATTAGATGGATGGCCTGAGGGAAAAAACTGTTCCTGTGTCTGACGGTTCTGGTGTTCAGAGCTCTGAAGCGCCGGCCAGAAGGCAACAGTTCAAAAAGGTAGTGGGCTGGGTGAGTGGGGTCCAGAGTGATTTTACCAGCCTTTTTCCTCACTCTGGAAGTGTATAGTTCTTGAAGGGGGGGCAGGGGGCAACCAATAATCCTCTCAGCAGACCGAACTGTCCTTTGTAGTCTTCTGATGTCTGATTTTGTAGCTGCACCAAACCAGACAGTTATTGAAGTGCAGAGGACAGACTCAATGACTGCTGAGTAGAACTGTTTCAGCAGCACTGGTGGCAGGTTGAACTTCCTCAGCTGGCGAAGGAAGTACAACCTCTGCTGGGCCTTTTTCACAATGGAGTCGATGTGTATCTCCCACTTCAGGTCCTGTGAGATGGTAGTGCCCAGGAACCTGAATGACTCCACTGCTACCACAGTGCTGTTTAGAATGGTGAGGGGGACAATGTTGGGGTGTTCCTCCTAAAGTCCACAATCATCTCCACTGTTTTGAGCATGTTCAGCTCCAGGTTGTTTTGACTGCACCAGAAAGCCAGCCGTTCAACCTCCTTTCTATATGCAGACTCATCATCATCTCGGATGAGGCCGATGACAGTGGTGTCGTCTGCAAACTTCAGGAGCTTGACAGAGGGGTCCTTGGTGGTGCAGTCATTGGTGTACAGGGAGAAGAGTAGTGGGGAGAGCACACATCCCTGGGGGGCACCAGTGCTGATGGTACAGGTGGTGGAAGTGAATTTTCCCTGCCTCACAAGCTGCTGCCTGTCCGTCAGAAAGCTGGTAATCCACTGACAGGTAGAGGTGGGAACAGGGAGTTGGTTTAACTTAGTCCGGAGTATATCTGGTATGGTTGTGTTGAAAGCCGAGCTGAAGTCCACAAAAAGGATCCTTACGTATGTCCCCGGTCTGTCCAAAAGATGTTGCAGGATATGATGCAAACCCATGTTGACTGCATCATGTTGTGTGAAATGAAGGTCCGAGTGCATGTGGGGTGTGAACGCGGGCCTTTCAAATCTGCAGTAAAACACATTCAGGTCGTCAGCCAGTCGTTGGTCCGCCACAGGGTTGGGGGTAGGAGTCCTGTAATTAGTAAGTTGTTTCAGGCCACTCCACACTGATGCAGGGTCATTAGCTGAAAACTTGCTTTTCAGCTTCTCAGAGTAGCTTCTTTTAGCCACTCTGATTTCCTTATTCAGTGTGTTCCTGGCCTGATTATACAAGACTCTATCCCCACCCCTGTAAGCCTCCTCTTTGGCATGACGAAGCTGTCTGAGTTTTCCTGTGAACCAAGGTTTATCATTGTTGAATGACAAAAATGTCCTAGTAGGGATGCACATATCCTCACAGAAACTGATGTATGATGTAACAGTATCTGTGAGCTCGTCCAGGTCTGTAGCTGCAGCTTCAAAAACACTCCAATCAGTGCAGTCAAAGCAGGCTTGTAGTTCCAGCTCTGCTTCATTAGTCCATCTCCTTATAGTCCTTACTACTGGCTTTGTTGATTTTAATTTCTGCCTGTAGGTCGGGAGAAGATGAACCAGACAGTGATCAGAGAGTCCCAAAGCTGCACGTGGGACAGAGCGATATGCATCCTTTAATGTTGTGTAGCAGTGATCCAATATATTCCTGTCTCTGGTGGGGCATGTAATGTGCTGTCTGTATTTGGGCAGTTCACGTGTGAGATTTGTTTTGTTAAAGTCCCCAAGAATAATAATGACTGAGTCTGGGTATTGTTGTTCTGTGTCTGAGATTTGATCAGCCAACTGTTGCAGCGCTAAGTTCCCAGATGCGTTAGGAGGAATGTAAACACTCACCAGAATAACCATAGCTTTGCTATAGTAATATTGCGGTAACCATGTTTTTTGGCAGGAAGCCATAGTTTTATTGCAATTAACTATGGTGTTACTTCTGTAAAATGGTGTTAACATAATAACCATGTTTTAGTGGTTACTAAAAATACCATGGTGATACTATGGTTACTGTATTAAAACCATAACTCATTTTTGTAAAAGCAGGTTAGGATTAGGTTTAGGGGTTGAGGTTGGTGTATGGTGTCTGTGAGACTCTAAATAAACACACTGCAGTGATGCCCTGTGTTGGAATTTAATTAGGGGTGCAAATAGTATCTGTCAAACACTATTTACACATAGTGCAAATAGCCTCTGCCTTATTATTATTATTAAGAAATTCTGTTGTCGGAGGCCTGAGTAGTTTAGCGAGTATTGACGCTGACTACCACCCTTGGAGTCACAAGTTCGAATCCAGGGTGTGCTGAGTGACTCCAGCCAGGTCTCCTAAGCAACAAAATTGGCCCGGTTGCTAGAGGGTAGAGTCACATGGGGTAACCTCCTCGTGGTCATGATTAGTGGTTCTCGCTCTTAATGGGGCATGTGGTAAGTTGTGTGTGGATCACAGCGAGTAGCATGAGTCTCCACATGCTGTGAGTCTCCACGGTGTCATGCACAAGGTGCCACGTGATACGATGCGTGGATTGACGGTCACAGAAGCGGAGGCAATTGGGACTGTCCTCCTCCACCCGGATTGAGGTGAGTAACCGCACCACCATGAGGACCTACTAAGTAGTGGGAATTTGGCATTCCAAATTGGGAGACAAGGGATTAAATAAAATTATGTTGTCTACTTTAAAACTCATAGCATCCCATGTGTATAGAATCCATTAATATTTTGACAGAAGTTCATGTTAAGGAACATATTACTTTAAATCTTAAATTCCATTATTATTACTTAATTAATTGACATTAATTGTAATTTATTATCTAAAAAATCCAGCTGCTGTTTAAAGACGTTTATCTCTTTTAGAACTGAAAAGCGAGAAAATGTTTGTGTTCCGCAGCTCGAAATGCTTTCCAGTCGAACCGAAAAGACAAATGCGAACAAACGTGTCCCCTGAGGTGCGGATGCAATCTTTGTTTCTTAAAATATATAGTTGCTTCCAGCGGATTACAACCCATGACAGTCAAACGTTTAACAACAGAGCTGATTGATGTAATTCTCCAGTTACCAACAATATCTCATGAGCTAAAGTTATAAAATATATTATGTTAAATATTTATTTTAGAGCTTGAATTGAGCAACAAAGGTAACAGTCGTTCGTTGAGGTGCGACTTCATATTCATACAGTCAGTGCAAGTGTTAATACAGATACGTCACATAATTAATATTCATTAGCCTAGCTCTGTGAGTGCAACCATAAGGGAGAGTAGGAGGAGCCTGTCCTGGCCAATCGGCCAATCACTTGCATCAAAACACTGACAGCAGCCAAACAGTAAAAGAGAACTAAGAGTAACGAATGACAGCAGTAAACAGATGCGCATGGGAATGTGAATGCGCAATGTTCTTCTCGCATGAGGCGAGGGCGTGGCCAGGAAATTACTTTGGGTTGGGCCTCAATTAAAATGGATGGAACAAGTTTTTGCCCAAATATATATATATATATATATATATATATATATATATATATATATATATATATATATATATATATATATATTTTTTTTATAAAAATATAATAATTATAATTTTTTTACATAAAAAGAAGCAGCTCATTCAAAAAAAATGTTCTCATCACTTAATTAATTGATCATAGCATGAACATATTTTCCACTAAACAATGCTTTTGGGATAAACTATGTGTGGAGTTTATTACAATAGAAATGCTATTTTATATACATTTATATACATTTACAGCTGTCCCCGTTCATTGGTATGGTATCCATAAATGGTGACTTACTGTCATAATATGCATTTTAGGGGGGATTATCTGATATATTGTAATAAAAGACCAGTGTGGGGAAAAAAATAATTTGAATAATAATGTGTCAGTTTTCGCGATTGCAGAGAAAACACAGGCAAATAGCAGAAATAGCACAGAAAACATAATAAAAGTATTTGGACATGTCCTTCTAATGAATGGGTTTAGTTAATTCAGATATACCCATTGCCAACAGGAGCATAAAAATCAAGCAGACAGCAATACAATCTTTCCTTAAGTCAAATTTTGTGTAGAATGGAACATATCAAAGAGTATAGTTACATTTAATGTGGTACTGTCAGAGGATGCCACAAGTAAACTGGTTTCCTGAGTCTGGTGTGGAAGAACTTGACTAGCCTGCTCAAGACCTAGACCTGAAACCTGCTGAACTCCTTTGGGATGAATTAAAATGCCATTGTCCAACACCAGTGCCTGACCTCATTGATGTCTGAATGGGGACAAAAAACTAAATCCCCCCAAAATATTCTCAAAATAGTAGAAGCTGTTGTAGTAGTAAAGCGAGGACCAACTCCCTATTAATGGCCATGGTTTTGGAATTAAACATTTAACAAGTACATACTGTATGTGTGTGGTGTTCATGTGTCCACATACTTTTGGCCATATAGTGTATGTACTGTTTTGTTATGTTTGAATATTGCGCTCACAAGATACAGGCCAATATGTCAATATGGACCACACCCAAAAACGTATTGGCTTGTATCTTCTGAACGATTAAACATATCTAAATTCTATTTATTTTTTTTTGTCAGAAGCATCTCTAGACGTATTACATTTTGGGGGAATCACACAAATAGCCTAGGATGAGTTTGAAAAGAAGGTTTTTAAAAAACAAATTTAAGTGGGAAAAAAAAGTGTTCTAGCTGAAATGAAATCCACATGACAATATGTTTTGGGAGCACTGATGGCTTCAGAGGAACTAAAGTAGTTGTTAGCAAAAACATGAATTAGCTTATTATAGTGCCACCTTGTATTCAATTCTCAAAAAATGTGGTAAACAGCATTGTTCTAAAGCTACAGTAAATACAAGGGTCTTTTTTGCATGTGTTTTTGTTATGTCAAGTTAAAAATTAACTTTCCTATCCAAAACCCATTAGAACATTGGTGGCATAGCCAGAACTTGAAAACGAAGGTCGATTCTACGATTGGTGGATTTCCCCCCTCAAGATCATGGGTAGAGTAGGTTTTCACCAGGAATTACCCTATAAACAATATTAAATTAATTCGGATTGATGGTCTCAGCTGAGGAATATGCCATTCATTAACAACCTTGGAGCTCACCATAGGTCTGTCTTTAAAGGTTTATACGTTTATATGCATAGGCGAACGTGGCGGTTGCCTAGGACGCCACCAGCTGGGAGGGCACCTATAAAGAGGCACCATGCCAATCCCCACCCCAAAGTGTCATCATAAAAACGTTAAATCCCTCTGGGGCACATTTTCTTAAATAGAAGAAAGAGAACAAGAAAGAAAAAACTGAGAAAACGGTTCTTCAGTTCAACCTTGTGGTCCTCGCATGGATGCTCCTTAACCTTCTTCCAGATGGCAGAAAAAAGGACAGGACAGACAATGTGTATGTGTGGGATGGGGTGGGACAATGACAACAATGAGCACAACAAATTTACCTAATGACACTGCATGAATTCACCACATGTTTATATATTTTTTTATTTTTTTTGGTAATATATTAATTCAGTTTACTTAATTGTATTAAACCCTTACAATGTTGCAAAAGTAAAGTTCACAACACACTAATGGTCAGAAAATCTTCCCCCTCTTTATTGGGATTTTTACGGACCCAGACGCAAAACTGTTTCAGACATTCATTTCCTCCATGCCTTTTTAGAATAATACATTTGCAAGATCATAATGACAGGTCTAATAGTTGTCACTATAACAGATGACCTAAATGAAACACAACAGGCCAGACAGGTTAACATATTTTCGTCCAGGTAAGTGTTGAGAGAGGTGTGGGCCTGACTTTATCTGTTGCACAAGTGAAAACGAATGTCCTTTATTTTTTTCATTCTTTAAAATGACAAGTTTGGTGAGTGGTTAGTTCATCTTCACGTCTCCTGTAAACCTTTTTTGACAACGTCTCTATACTACATGGTAAGTTTGTTTTTATTAAATGCTCAAGAAATAATCTGCACAAGATGTTGTACAACTAAATGATTACACAACCGTGAATGTTTCATTTCAAATATAGCCATGTGGTCTACTATAAATGATTACATTTAGGTGAACACAATTGAAACGTTTTCTAGACAAAGAGAAAATGTGTGCCCATGGGACTTAAACTTTTATGAATGTCATTAATATACCCATTTTATTCCTTGATTCTTTTTTTTATTGGGAAAGCAAAAAAGTTAACAATTGTACAAATAAACTGCATATACATCAAAGGCATTGACAATAGATAAAAAATATTAAAAAGTCAAAAACTCTTAATATTTGTCCTGGTTCACGGCACACACAAAAAAATGTATCATAATATCTAAAAAAAAAGGAAAGAAGAACATTTCTTATTCATGAGCAGTCCAAAAGACTTACTGTACTCCACTTCAACTAAGAACTCAGTGAGCCTTTGTGCAAATAAAATGTAGCTACAAGAATAAAAAATTAACAATACAAACTAACGCTTTATTTTTGTGTTCAAAATAATAGATAATATTCTTAATGCAATCAATCTGTCAATCGATTACAATTTTTAATCGAATTAATTGCATGATGTCCCGATTAATTAATCGCGATTAATCACATATACAAATATTTGCTGAGAAATCCACTCATATAACAATAATTCAATATATAATTATACATATAATTATACATAGTTATTTTTAAATATTAAAAATTATATATATATATATATATATATATATATATATATATATATATATATATATATATATATATATATATAATAAAAATATTCAGATACTTTAAATGCATTAAATTCCTGTAGCAGAAGAGTTCATCATTGATAAGACAATACAAAAAGCAGCTTTAGAATACAATGTATTGTTTACTACCATATTATTGATCATAAGTCAATCATTGACACACAGTTCACAGCAATCCATTACACAAGTGAATTTGTCAATCAGTTGGAGATTTATTATGAGGACTTGTTTAAGGACCCGTCAATTTACACCTGCATCAGAAATGCTTGTGTAGCGTCTCGGGTGTGTTGCATCATAAACATAAAATGTTTAGGTCACAGTTTAAATTTAAATATAGTTTAATACTCAATCTTTAAACACATCTTGAGATCTCTTAGTTCGCATTTGCGCTCCATCAAGTGTTTTGAATGCAGGAATGTAACTCATGTTTGTGTTGTTCTGCCTACTGGAGTGTTTTCTTCACTGTATAAACTGCGCGTTGCTCATACAGCTGAAATTTCACTTACTGCCCTCTGGAGTAAACAGGTGGTACTACAATCTTGCATTTCTCAGGGATCATCCTTATTATGGTGCGATTAATTGCGTACATTTTTTTATCGCGTTATTTTTTGTCAAATTAATCGCACTGAATTAACGCGTTAAATCGACAGCCGTAAAAAATATATAATTTTTATCAACAGTAGAAAAACAATAATCACTCAAAACTTCGAAGACATGCTACAAGAGAACAATAAATGGCTAAGGCTTTCACTTTCATTATTACAAAAAGTACACATATCGCTTACATCACAATATCTCGCCAGGTGTGCGTTATATGGATACACTTTGTGTGAAATTTTAAAGTGCACTTCTTTAATTTTATTTGAAATACAATATTTATATGGTAACAACCACGCTTTCTTCCATTGAATGTCATCAATAAAAGACATCCAAAATAAATTTCCTCTTGAGACCATTGACAATCGTGAATGGGATAATTGGTGGATAAGTTATTATAGGCTATACTGAAAAATAATGTTCCTCCCAAAAATAACTGAGGTAGTTGTTTATGACCAGCTCCATAGGTTACAGAAGATTTCATAATTGTTTTTTTTTAAAACATACTCTCTGGTATCGCCTTTACAACAGATTGATAATCTTTAAAGGGGACCAATAATGCAAAATTCACTTTTACATGGTGTTTGTACATAAATGTGAGTTGGCAATGTGTGTGTGTACACAACCACCCTACAATGTTAAATTCCACCCACTACTCTTTGTTATATTTCTATTAATCAAAAACAGTGTGTCAAAATGAACGGTAGATCAGGCCTCGCCCACGACTGGTGACGGACTCCACCCTATTATCATAGATCCTCCCCTGAGTGATTTACACACAGTCCGCCATTTATTTCCGCACTGGAGCAGATACAGTGAGAAGAATAATGTCTCAGCTTCGTAACCATCATAAATGTTCTGTTGTTGGCTGTAAAAGTGACATAAGAGTCTTCATGCACTCCCAGCATTTTGACATCGTTACTTATCTGGGATACCTTCTACGACAGTTTGTCTATTTTATCACAAGATGTTGCAGTTGTCTTATCAATAGACACTATCTTCTCATGCATTTCGTCGAGCTTAGCAGTTAGCTTCTGGATTGCACCATAAAGTGTAATTAGTGTGACATCATATTTGCCTCTAGCTCTGGCAAGATTTTTTGAAAGGAGTAGAGCAAGCAGGCATTGCAAAAACAACTTCATGGGCTCCAATATCTGTTTCCAGAATGATGTCTTCTGAGCCGGATAGGTTTTTCCTTTTTTTGCCCATTTTTGTACATCAGTGAGGCAAGTGTTTGCCAATAGAGCCTTATCAACACAGTTATATACTTATATTGTAAAGACTAGTTTCTTTAATTCAGTCTTTTAGCTTTAACCTCTTCTGGGTTTAGCACACCAATAAAACACTACCATACACTCTGCCACCATCTTGGCTCTCATTTTATTCCTAATTCCGAATGAAAGCACAGTTGCTTGTGCAATCACAACTGACGTCACATAGCCTAGTTAGAGATTTAATGCGTAATCATGTTTATGAAACACTATATTGTCATTCAGTAAGGTCGATTTGTCTAGGTCGTCTATTCTTTATGTTTCCTTTTATAAGCTGATTTAAATTCCATCCATCCGTCCCATCCCTCGGAGACTATTTGTATACAGCCAGAGAGTATTTAGCAGAGATGGGCCACTTCTTTTTAAATGAATGGGAGAAATTGGAGTGCCCAACAATCAATGGATGTAGAAAGGAAGTCCCACCTTACAGTTAAAAGAGCTAATTACCTTTTAAATACAGACATAACCTGTCAAGCAACTCGCTAATGTGCATGCGCATTAGCTATACAAGCCATGGAATTTGCTTGTTTTAGCGTATTATGAGGTAAAGTAGCACAATTTATGATTCCAATATTATCAAAGTGTATTGCGGATTTGAAATATGTTCTTTGATCGTAAACTTGACCAACCGTTTTTGAGATTTCGGTCTTTCCCCATTTCCAAGGCAGAGGATAGTCCAGTTGAAAGGTGTGTTGCGCCACCTACTGTACCGGAGTAAAATCGACTGTCGATCAGAACCACCTATTTTAAATGTGTGAATGTGCTTACAGTGAGAATTCACATTGCTTTTTGAGTGAAGGGGCCATTTTTCCACATCGCGTTCGGTGTGAAAGGGCCTTAATGATCATAAAATGCCACATTAAGAATACATTTATTATTAAAAATGCATTAAAATGCACCACTTTTTACAGTTTGTATAGATCCGAAGGAACATAAACTGTGATAGGTGTGGTAATGGTCAGAATAGACAAAAAAAAACAAGTGTGAGTGTGTGTGGTATAACAATAGAGATAGACTGGCTTTTGAAATGTCACGAGGAATCAAATTTTTCTTGATATTTTAACATACAAGAGGTCATTCTACTATAAAAACAAACTGTAAATTTCAGAACTCAAAACTTAATCCCCAATGCAATAAAAGCATTCATTAAAACCAAGCTGCAAAAATGCCTCATTCTCTACTGCCGTGACTTCCCTATGTCATTATGGGGCCCATTAATTCATGTCCGCATCTACAGTGAAGAAAGCAGGACAAACAAGGCTTAGTGTGGCCTAACTATTCCTGAACACGAAAGGGGACCCATCTGGACTATTTGTAAATATGTTGGTATATAACATGCACTAGACAAACGTGTTTGACCGTTGTTATGTGTCTCGTGTCATGGGGCACTTTTTAAGATGCTTTTTCAAGTTACAACTCTGAAAAGGAGAAGCAACTTGGTTTCATTCAGCTGCTGTGCCTCTTGTTTTGAGCACAAACGCGTCATGGACTTGTTCTCACACCCATCTGCACTATTTTTAATTGTTGGTGTATGTAAACATGCACTAGATGGACGTCTTTGACCATCTTGATGTATTTCCGGTGATGTGAATTTCAGTGCGGAATGATACTGTAAACTGGACTATGTATGTGCGTCATGTGGATGTGTCTTCAGCGTATTTCAGCGTGGACTGTATGTTTTTTTGGATCAAATCAGCGTGGACTGCATGTGAACCAGAGATGTCTGTTTTAGATCTTTTCATCTGGAAAGCATCACAATCTAATTAATATCTGCTAAACATCTTAAAAAGATCAGATTTACAAACATTCTAAATCATAAATGTCTCAAAGACATTTGCATTGAATGCAGAAGAAATGGGCAGGAGTAAAGACCTGAGCCACTTTGACATAAAAGGGCCATATTAACGCACAGGTTTACCAGGGCTTAAGCCCCAGGGCCCGTGGCTGCAGGTGGCCCTGAACTCCCAGGAGGGTGGGGGCCCAGTCATATCATCTGCCAATATATTCTCCCATAGTCTACACTTGAGGGAGGACATGTATATAAACGCATCCGCGGTAGATGCTGATGTAAACAGAGACATGTGCAAAGTCTAAACCCGTTTGTGTAGTGCATGGTCATAGAGTGACAACGTTCTGCCTCAACACCCAGAAACCTGTGGGGAAGTGATGGCATCAGGATGCACTGTGGGAAGACGACAAGACGGTGGAGGGAGTGTGATGCCCTGAGCAATGTTCTGCTGGGAAACCCTGGGTTCGGCCATTCATGTATGTCATCAATTTGACACGTGCCACCTACCTAAACATCGTTGCAGACCAGGTGCACCCCTCCATGGCAAAGGTATTTCCTGATGACATTCAGCAGGATAATGCGCAATGCTACACTGCACACATTGTTCAGGAATGGTTTGAGGAACATGATAAAGAGTTCATTGTGTTGCTCTGGCCTCCAAATTCCCCAGATCTCAATCTGATTGAGCATCTGTGGGATGTGCTGGACCAACAAGTACGATCCACGGCCGCTCCACCTCGCAACTTACAGGACTTGAAGGATCTGCTGCTAATGTCTTGGTGCCAGATACCACAGGACACCTTCAGGGGTCTTTTAGAGTCAATGGCTCAATGGGTCATTAGTTTTGGTGGCACACAGGTGACCAACAGCATAACAGGGAGGTGATCATAATGTTTTTATTGGCTCGTCAGTGGATATAGTTTACACAGTGACATTGAACATTGACATGGATAAGGCAAACATTTTCATAATATTTATGTCTTAAAAGGTTAAATCAGATGGTGTCAGTTTAGATTTAATAGTTAAAAATCAGGTATATTAAATATGTAGATGAAACTAGTATGCTTACTGAAAAGAGTGAAGAAGACCAAGAGATATAAGAGAGAGAAAGGGTAGATAGAGATGCCTCATAAGTCGTTCATAATTTTTCCTCGTAAACTAGGAACACTTTGCCCTGACAATTGCCTAAGGTACTGTTGCACATTAAAATGGAAGATGACACATACTAAAGTGGCGTGTCAGACTTAAGAAACTGTTTAAAATGACTTTATTGTTATGATAGTTGAATTGATTTTTCAAAAGTGGCAATTGTCCAGGTCCTCTCCCTGTAGCTCTTGAACTTCAAAACCTGATTGCAACACCTAGAAGTGTTGCCAACTACTTATCATGGGGAGTCGCCAAAGGTTCACTGAAATTTCACTAAAAGTAGCTAAATCACGTGGTGACGAAATTTATTACGCAAGACTGGAATTCCTTAAAGGTGTAGTATTGAAGAACCATCACATGTTTTTTATTATTATTTATTGAACTATAAGTATTTAACTATTAATCATTTAGCTATTACTAACTGAACTTATCAAACACTCAGCAAGTTGTGGTGGGCAGTGGCAGTGTATTTTAATTATTTGAATGTGTGAGTTGGCCAAAATAAGCCTATCAAACTCAGCATAGATTTCTATTTATTTTTTAATATATACATATTTGTGCATTATTGTACAATGACAAGCTGGCCAAATTTATCCTAGCAATAGCAACCAGGAGTAGGCAGCGGTGTAGTGTCGCAATGTTTTTATTTTTTTATTTGTCTATTTGCCTAATGATGCCTTACATGGTGCTGTTTTGGAGATAATATGTTATATATCTTATTTGTGAACATATCTGGTGTTTGATGCTGAACCACCAGTGTTCATTACTGGTCCCAGTGTTACTATGTTACAATGAATTGACACCTCATCTGTTCATTTCATCATCTCTATACTTTATTATAGATCAGGGGTAGATCATTTCTCAATGTTCTTCTATCTCTGTAGGCTGACTTTCTTCTCTAAATGGAGAGCATGCACATGAATTGAAGTTGAGACTGTCGCAACAAATACCAAAGACACGAAAGCTCGCCAGTCGTTCGATTGATAGAACATCTGTTTGCACTTTAGTCCTACTACTGACGGCATACATGTCAATCGTTTCCACCATTTTCCTGACCGCGGAAGTGTTCCACGGTTCGCCTATTTTCAATTTCCGGACTCTAGTGTTTTCAACTGCATCACTGTTTATTCTAAGCAGGTAAAGTATTACATTTGTGGAAATTGTCAAAAATGTAATCTATAAAAAGTAACTGTAGTCCGATTACGAGTATTTCAAAATGTAATTTAATCCAATTACAAGTACTTGATTTAAAAAAAATATTACATAATCCAGATTACATGTAATCCGTTACTATCTAGCACTGCGTAGGGAGGGCACTAGAACACTGAGCAAAATTAAAGAGACATCATTCACCATAGATGTAATGTTTTTGTCTGTCGCCAGATGTTGAAGAACGTCGATAAAGTAGACTACAAAAGTCTCCAAAATTGTCGCTAGTTGCTAGATTGGTCTTTTACTCGCTAAATGGGGTCAAAAAGTCACTAAATTGACAACAGTGCTAAGTGGTGAAGCCCAGTAGCAGAAAGGGAAGATTGCGCATCGTCACTCTACTGCTTTTCCTGCAGTGCCAGGATGTACGACGTTGAATTTCCAACCAAATTTTACCCACTGGAATTTTAATGGGGAATTTTCTAAATGAAATATAATGGAAGGAATATTACATGATGAATAATAAAGATGACATTTAAAAAAAAAAAACGAATTTGTTGGAACTGAATTTTGGAAGATGAATGTGTATTGTTGAATTTTTAATGGTGACATTTTGGGTGAAAACTTTTCAATTGAAATCAGAGGAAGTTTTAAGGAATATGTTTAAAAAACATTTTGTGCAATTCCGTTTGCTGACACTAGTAGCACAGGATTTACATACTTCACTTTAAGGTAATATGCCACAGAAAATCTTCCCTAAATATTCTGTTGAATGGATTTGTGTTGCAGGAATGCAGTGTAAAAATGGTTGATGAGGAAAACAACGTACTTCTAAGCACAAGTCATTTTAACATAGGACAAAGCAATGGTGTTGATCAGACACAAACAAAATCTCCACCATTTTCGGATTTAAACTTAAGCAATACTCCTCCTGTGCCCCCAGACTGGATTGTGATTCCTCCACCAGACAGTTTTCAGGACACCAACAATTACAAACCTAATGTTTGTCAAACCACACCAACATCTGGAATTTGGGATCAAGAAACAGACATTTTCCAACCTTCGAATGGAAAAGTACACAATGATTTTCTGCACAGTGCCCCAGCTAATCAGAACACAGAATGTTCCTCATCATCCAATCAGAGGGATTATTTCCTGGAATTCATTCTCTCCAGACAAAATGACTTTCAAGCTAGGACCTCCCCCACAACTCCATTGGATTATGGAGACATTTTCCAAGAAACACCCACCATGACGGCTAGTACCTTTGAGACTCTTTCGACAAGTGATATCTTGCATCAGTCATTACCTTCCACATCACCGTATGTTTCAAACACCACCCCAATGTCTAATGATATTTTTAAGATGCCCTCCTCCATCACTAGAAACAATGTCTTCCATTCCACACCATCTGTTCAGACACCAACTTTAATGCCATTTGACACCAAGGCATTTGATCCTCTTTTTGACACATCAACCAAACCTCAAAATGATGTACAGTCCAAACACAGCGAGACAGATTATGATACACTGCTCACCAGCCCAAAGCTTGACATTCACATTTCTCCTACGGGTTTGCAAAATGGAACGGTCCAAGGGATACCAGCTGTAGAAGCCTCTTCCACAAACACCTCACCAAACCTGGTGAGAACTTGTTTGAAAACCCTTTCCATTGAAGACCCCATGAAAACAAAATTGGAATTTTGTAGCTTTTAGTTCATGTCTGTTAACTTTGAGGTTATCTATGTGCTAGTGTACCCCAGGGGTGTCACTAGTCTCAATTTACTGGGACATAGGACCAATTACATTTCGGTTTTCCCCTACTAGATATTACTGATGAATCCTTGTCTGATGAGGGATATAAGGCTATTTGCTATTTAACAAAAGCCCTTCGATATGCCCAACCCAATGATCCTTCTTCAAATGAATAAACATCAATATAGAAAAGAAAACTGTGTTCTTAGAATGATTTCATGGAGTCTTCAAGAAATTATTGGGCCCTTTTTCTTTCTCACACAATATAAAATGTCAAATAATTTACTCTCATAGACTTTTAGGAGGCATCAACCGAAACCTGCCCCACGCAGCAGAGCCCTTAAGACTACCAATCATCCTACCGCATCCATGCAGGTACTCTCTCCTTCAGTAATGACTTTTCATATTTCCCTTTTTCTTTGTCCCTCCTTGTTGGCCACATAGTTTTTTTTTATGTTACTTTACAGACGCTGTTGATCAACATCCCTCCCACACCTACCCCTAGTTCTTTTGCTAGCATTCAGGTCAGTCTTACAGAATGTCTCTTTGTGCATATGAGCTAATCAATATTAATACAATTTTACCATCATTTCTCTTTGCCCTCTCTCTCTCTCTGTTTTTTTTTTATGTCTTTCTTACTGCATTATATCTGCCTCCCGAAAAGGAGAGGCAGTATGGCGAATGTTGGAAAAATCCATTGGAATCCATTGACATCCTTTTTTTACTTGAGGTGATTCTGTCACCAAACTTTGCATGTACTCTCAGATCATGGTACTAAAAAGTATACCAAGTTCCATTTCGATAGGACAAAGCGTCTCAGAGGTACAGCCTCACTTCCTGTTTACGCCGACATCGTTAACTTTGCGTAACTTTTCAGCAAAGCCAAAAATCTAAATTCTGTTCATCCATGTGCGGCTCATGTGCAACTTTTTGGGCATATTGGATGAAGTTCTAAGGACGTAAAAAACGAACATCATAATCCAAGATGGTGACTCTGATGGGCGGGGTTTCAATGAAAGGGGTCCATTACAATCCGCATGAGGAGAGAAATTTGATCATATTTGGAAACATTTATAATAATATTTGTGTCTAGCCCAAAATGTTTAAAATACATGTATATGCACAAAAGAAAAGTACATTTTTGAACTGGTGGTGGCACTATAGAGTTTGTCCTAGAGAGCACAAATCTGATCTAGGTACTATTCATACCCACCCATATCAGTTTGCCAATTTTGTTTCATTTTCCTACAGTATTTAACTCTCCTAGGGCTACTACCATAGACTCTCAGACAGAAGAATAATAAGAAAACTGAGAGTGGCTTGACCCCCAATAACAACAGTGTATATTACTGCAAAAATAAGGATAAAACAAATGCAACCAAATCACCAAAGATACTTTTCCACATTATTGTCATACGATGAACAATATTGCACATAAAAAATTAAATTATATAATTTTAATAGAATTTAAAAAAGTAATTCCAATCCCAAGGATCAAAACAAAGATAAACACAACAACAAAATACAAATACAACAAATAAACACAACAACAAATGCAAATGATAAACCTATTAAGAAACAATCTACTTAAGTGTGTCACAAGTGTGCATATATTACAGCTATTCTATCATCCAGTCAGAATTTAGAGCTCTTATTGAAGTTCTGTCATGCTCAACACTATCAGAATCTGTCATCACTGTTATACATGGTTATGATTTGACAGGATGAAACACCAGCATCAGAGAATGATCTTCCGGTTTATGAGGATGTTCTTCTACTTGGTCAGGTAAATATGTGTGTGGATGATATTTCATTGGGATGGCATATACTTGAAATTTGTTTGTTGTGTACATACACACTCACACACTTAAAACAAGTGATTTACAGGAAAGATGTGTGGAGGACTGGCCAGAAAACAGCCCAGAACTTTCTCCTGAATGGAAACCAGTAGGTTTGCATCTTCTGGTGTAAAATATAGTACAACATGAAACTATTGGCGTTTCACAGATTTTTGTATTTTTTTCTGTTATCAGGCAGGCAAATTAAAGCTTAGAAGAGATTCTTTTCTGGTAAGTCTGTTTACTGTACCTTCAGATTAGGACAACGTTGACTAAGATGATTATTAAGCATAAGCACTTTTTGTGTTTACGGACATGTCCGTAAACTATCTCTCTCTCGTCGCACCACCGTCTGCCATCAGCCTTTATCCCTCTCCAAGGCTTAATTAGCCTGATAAGGGACCGGTGTGTATGATCACGACCCGCCCCGCCCTCCGCCCTGCCACATCAACCCTCATTCTCTCAGGCTGGGGAGCCCCTGGCCTGACGTACATCCCCCCCCCCCTTTCCCTGAGGTCATCCCCATCTACCTGGATGAGGGAGGGGGCAAGGGGAGGGAAACAGAAATCATTAAAATGGGGGGGTACTTCCTTTAACAGTGTAGTACCCCCAAAAAACACTGTACAATTTACATTACAGCGGAAAGAACGCCCCTACCGCTCCAGGCGGTCGGGGAGACACTTCCCTCCTCCCCTCGCGGACGGGGTCTTCCATCGACCGCTCCGCGTTTCTGGGGGATGGCAGGGTTATCCTCCGCCCCTGGCAGCGTCTCCATCGTTCCAGGCAGTCGGGGAGTCCAGTCCCCACTCGCCTCGTGGACGGAGGCCGTTCACCGCGTCCGGGCGGTCGGTCTACTCCCTCCCCCGGTGGATGGCAGCGGCGCTCCCCTGGGTGGAGGGCAGTGTCGAGGACTCCGCGACGGGCATCCCTCCTCCTTCCCGGGCTTCGACACCAGTGTAAAGGGATCAGTGGAAAGGAGGAGGCGAGAACCGGCTTTTCAACATAAATAATGTTTTAATAATAAACTAAATCAAAGGACAAACACACATGATGGACATGTCTGTAAACTATCTCTCTCTCTCGTCGCTAACTATCTTTCTCTAAAGTCGTTAGTAATAGGTGTGACGGTTACTATAGCTACCGATATTAATATTCTTTACAATATAAACCTTAATGTTGTCATTACTGGAAAAGTCAAGTTGTCAAGTTAAACGTTTCTTGAAATAACTCAAATAAGTTCCTTGAACTTATTTTTCATAAAAATCAATAGACATATTTACTTATGTGTCCTTGGTCAAAGGGAACACATAGGGCCATTTAAATAGTTGTTATTAAGAATTCATAGAGGTTTTAGCTCTTTTGTAGTGTTATTTCTGTTGTTTTGTTGCAAATAGCTGTTTTGTGTGATATCAGATCACCATTAAGTTGATCTGTGTCCCCTTTGGTCAAGTTGGACCCTCAGTTCTTGTTGTGCATGTGTGACCAAAGTACAGGTGTCTATGCATTTCTGTGGAGAAAAAAAGTTTATTTAATGGCTGATCTAGAATCAGTCATAATCTTTGTTATTTAAGCTGTTATTGTATGACCTAAATTTGAGTCCATTCAATTAAAAGGATTAAAGGTGCTATATGTAAGATTGACAACAAGCGCTTGAAATGGGTTCTGCAGTCCAAATTCAAAATATTGGAGGGTTGTCTTCCCCACCCCAGACTCGAAGCTCATGCGGGTTGCCAGAATGTTGAGACACATATTAGCCAACTCAGCATCCGTTTTAAAGGATTTCTGGGCTTTCAGCTGTCTCCATCTTCCAAAGTCATCTCCGATATGTGTCCTTGTTTTACTACACCTCTGGTCTTGGTGGTTTTTAGATGGATGGTGAGGCTTTTTAGGTCGGGTGGAATCGTTTATCTCTGATCCAGTTCGTTTGCTGGCTTCCATGGCTGCAGAACGCAGAGTTGTTTGCCTACAAACTTGTTCAAATCTGGCAACCCGGTGGTGTCGAAATACTATTGGTGAGTGAGCAGTGGACGGGATCACACAGGCCAAAACATAAACAGAAATTCTGGCATTGTTATCGGAGAAGCCAGTATTTCAACTTAGTAGGTTTCCTAATTCTCTAATGGCATATTATGGTCATATTATGATTTAGTACAGTAAAAATATAACATATAGCAACTTTGAGATGAAACAACAACATTAACATAGCAAATCTGAGTTAGTTCTACTTGCATTTAGTTACCTTAAATTAAAAAGTAAAGTTAATTCTATATGAACACCAAGTGAACTTAATTACACAAGTTTTGGAGACGACATTACTCAATTCAATTGATGGAATGAGTTTATTCAATTCATTGAGTAGAGTCAACTTATTAGGGGTTTCAGTGTGCCTCAAATAATGAGGCTTGTTGAGGAGAGGTGTGTCTAGAGAGCAGAATATCATTGAGACTTGGCAGTCGGCTCTTTTGACTTGACCCAGTGAGCAAACACCCTAGCAACTGCATGGCAACATGCTTAAAACATTCTGAACACCATTACAACCTCATTGCAATGCCCTGGCACCCACCCAAAACATCTTAGCATAGTAGAAGTGAGTTTTGGATGCCCCACTTGCATTTTCCTCAAAAAATAAATAAAATTCATAAATTAATCTAGTTTTCTAATATTGTTTGCTCTCGCCATTAGATTGCAGACGTGTCTGATGGACTCCCGGGTACTGATGTTACTGCAAAGAAAAATGGAAAGCTGGTTGGTGAAAGAATTAACTAAAAAATATTTTGTACCACTGTTTATTTTCTTCATGTATGTGTTGACCCGTTCATGTTTTTAGACTGTAGGAAAGAAATCGAGACCATCTTTCCTGAAAAGAAGAAGTTCAAAGGTAATAGTTTCAAGCTGGCCTGCAAAATATTTGACGGCTAGTGTTAAATTAAAGAGCAAAATATCTGGCAATGATGTATGAATGAATGGAAATCTTTAACTTCAGGATAAAATTGGAGATGAGCCTAAGGCTTCTGAGCTGAACACTCTGGGCAGAGGTTCCAAGGTGAGGTGTTGTGGCCTTTACTGCTGCGATTTCTCTGCTTTTGGTCAAAAATGTCTTTGTTTTATCAACGTTCCTCAAAGTAAAAAGCAGTAAATATCTGTTTAAAGTTTCTCTTTTGCCTGGAGTCGCAAGTTCGAATCCAGGGTGTGCTGAGTGACTCCAGTCAGGCTTCCTAAGCAACCATTTGGCCCGGTTGCTAGGGTGGGTAGAGTCACGATGGGGTAACCTCCTCGTGGTTGCTATAATGTGTTTCTCGTTGGGGTTCGTGGTGAGTTGTGTGGATGCCGCGGAGAATAGCGTGAGTCTCCACATGCGCTAGGTCTACGTGGTAATGCGCTCAACAATCCACGTGATAAGATGCGCGGATTGACTGTCTCAGACGCGGAGGCAACTGAGATTCGTCCACCGCCACCCGGATTAAGGCGAGTCACTACACCACCATGAGGGCTTAGAGCGCATTGGCATTCCAAATTGGGAAGAAAATGGGAAAGTTTCTCTTTTTGGAATGTGTTGTGTTCTGGTTATGTACACATCATATTTAATGATATCTGTATTGTCTTATATTTCATTAGCTCAATGGCGATGGTGCGAATGACGTTTTTTCATCAGATAAAGAACAGAATGAGTATAAATCAGTATGACACATATATCATTTCACAAAAACACTCATTTTGCAGTAGATATTTTTGTTACAAACATTTGCTTTAATTTTTTTGTTTTTCTCAACAGAAGAAATCCTTAAAACTCAAGATTATTAATGGGCGCAGGGGATCTAAGGTAAAATGTTATGTTCACTCTTTTCCCCAAGGTAGCTTGTTTTTAATTTGCCTTTGCATTGCATTTCATTGCTGTTTTTTTGGGATCATTTGGTTATTACCATAATGGACTCATCATCTGTATCATTTTGTTAATTCATAATTGTGCATTTAGAAAGTGTGTGTTTAGAAACAATCATTATTTTTGCAATTCCATTTGGTGATACTAGTGTCACAGAAATTACACACTTCAGATTTAACTCTTTCTTAACATCAAATCCATCTGCTGCACATATTTGCAGTAGAACTTCTATCATTCTAGTATTATTTTACACCTGTAGGTAAAATCCATCGAAGGTTCAGCCAAAGCATCAAATAGTTCTGCTCAAGAGTCAAAGGTTTGTTTAGGACTACACAGTTCTTAAATATAATGAGTTTATTAGTTGCAGGGACAGGTGTCTTAACTTTTTAAAATTGACCACATATTTAATTGATGCTTTGCTTAGGAGGATATAATGTCCTCATTGAAAAATGCTGATATCAGGATTTGTGGGGAGGACGGGAAAGAAAAGGACTCCAAACCGGTATTGACCTAAAATATTTCTCTTTGCCTTTGGTGTGTGCTCTTTGTTGACCTGTATGTCCCTATTGTAATATGAGCACAATATGAATTTTCTTTAGCAGAAATTCAAGCCTCTTGTTCCACGCCGGCCATCAAAGGTAATGTACTATTAATATTTACAGTATTACTGTTTATATTAAGATATAATTTTTTATTTATTCAGATTATTCTTATCCACTTTTCCCCCAATTTCAAATGCCCAATTCCCACTACTTGCCTCCGCTCCTGAGACCGTCAGTCTGCGCATCTTATTACATGGCTCGTTGTGCACGATACCGCGGAGACTCACAGCATGTGGAGGCTCATGCTACTCTCCGCGATCCACACACAAATTACCACACGCCCCATTGAGAGCGAGAACCACTAATCGTGACCACGAGGAGGTTACCCCATGTGACTCTACCCTCCCTAGCAACCGGGCCCATTTGTTTGCTTAGGAGACCTGACTGGAGTCACTCAGTCTATTAAGATATTCTTAAAATGAATATTTTAAAATGTGTTTTTTTAGGTAGTATTTTATCTACAGGTTAGCAGTCATAAATTGAGATTAGAATTTCTTTAGTATACTCCATTTTATGGGTCAACCGTTCTTCAAATGGAATCTACAACTTTATAATGGCAGACTTGGCTTAACCTTTCTTGGGATGCAAGAAAAAAACAATTGTCAAATATTAATAACTACAGTCTTGACCAACACAAAATATGATGCAGACTCACTGTCAAAAGGCACTCATTCTGTGAAATCTCATTATTAAAATCATGTCTGCATGATATGCAAACCTATAATCATTGACGTGTATGCATGTGTAATTAGTTCTTATGTACAATAATTCTGTTTATTTATTTGGAGAGGCTTTTGGACACTATGATAAATAATTTTTATGTTAATAAAGTTATGCTGTAACTTTTGATTGCAAAACAAAATGTTTCTCAGATACAGTTGACTAGATCTATTTGTCCTCTTTGCAGTCTTTTTCCAAAGATCCCTCTTTGGATGAAAACTTCGAAATTGACACTTCCTGTAACACTTCGCCCAAAGAAAGGGATCAGGTAAATCAATCTTCCATTTGTAGTTTCCTTCTGAAAGGGTCTACTGTCTTCAAGATACTTAGGACTTTTTATGATCCTATTCCTGTCTTGCAAACCAAATGGTCCCACTTTATTTTAGGTGTCTTTAACTACTACGTATCAACAATAAAATACATACAGTACAATGTATCTATTGTGTAACTACATGTTGTTCTGCAAAATCCTCACAAGATTGACATTTGCTGCTACTGAGGTTGAGGTACGGGTAGGTTTAGGGGAATGGTTTAGTGGTTAGGGTTTGGTTTAGGGGTTAGGGTTTATGTTAAGGTTTGGGGTCGATTTAGGATTAGGGGTAGGGGTTAGGGTTTAGGGCATTGGTGTCCAAACTACGGCCCGCTGGCCATCTGCTCTGATATGTTCCACAAAAACAATTTGGGACATTATATGAAATTCATATTCTGAACACTGGATGTGTCGCTATCACATACAGCCACATTTAACAGTGCATTCTCTTTAGTTGCCACAAGCTTCATCCATTAGACGAGTTCAGGAGTTTGGAATCCTCCAGATTTCCACGGATGCAAAAACACTTGTTCAGCTCGACTTGCAAATAAAGGGAGTGCAATCATTTTGATCAAATAAACATCTTATTTGTAACACAAGTAACAACAGAACCGAAACTCTGATTGAATTACTAATAAATAGAGTAATTCCTTGAATCACGTCATAGCAGGAAAAGTAACATATTCTGATTATTGTTATGCATGCCAGCCAAAACTGCCCTTTTCCATAAAGGAACGAATAATTGCCCTATAAGTATCATTTTCAGTAGAATTTTTATGTGTGTGAGGAATTTTATGTAAACATATAAAAATGTACTCTGTCATTCTTGTAGTGAAAACATTTTATGTGATAGTGATCCTACTCTTAAATTTGAATTTTAAGAACTCTATCAGATGGTATAAATAAAAACAGAAAGCAGGGCATTGTTGTAATGTGGAAGGACGAGACGAGAGTGTGGATCCAATTGCAGAACTATATTTATTAAGGAACTAAGATGAAACTAGAACATTGGAGAAAAGGGAAATCAAACATAACTGCAGCTTGCTGGCTAAAACAACATAAACCACTAACAGACTAAACAACAAGCAAACTAACAAGAACCGATAAAGACTAAGGGAAACATGAGGGGTATATGTACACACAATGGTAATGACAAAACACAGAACACCTGGGAACAAAGTTGGGGAACAGATGGATGTGATCAAGAGGTGCATCATGGGAAGTGTAGTCTAAGAGTCAAAATATAATGGGAAGGTGATGGGATAAACACAAGGGAGTTCATGACAATTGTTTGCCTCCCCATTTTGAACTCTAGGGCATTTTTTGTCACTTTAGGGGGCCCCGAGCACCTCTTAATTTTTGAACTTCATCCCTGTTCTATTACAAGCATCCTTGGTGAGAGAAATATCCTTTATTAACACAAACTGTGAGATTAAGATTTGCATAATATTAAGCAAACAATATAAAGATGATGCAATAGTGGCATCTAGCCTTTAAAAAATAAATACAAAATAATTCATTACAATCGTATTTCTATTTGCATCTGGCCCCCAGTAGAAAAGATTTGGACACCCCTGGTTTAGGGGAAGGTTAGGAGTAGGTTAGTTATATATACATAATAAGTACATAATATCAAATGGTTGGTTACATTGTAGTTAAAGACACCTTATATAAAGTTGGTCCAATCAAATTGTATCTTAACGTGTTTTATTTTGAGGAATATCACCGCAAATAATTTGAGTTTAATTGTGTTAACTACAAAAGATGAGATTGATAATCCATAGTGGAGGGCCTTGATTAAAAAACATGAATATAATTATGCTTTATAGGGACCTGAGATCGATAAACATCTTGAAGAGAAACATTCAGGAGAAATGGATGGCCAGATAGAGAACAGATTTGTAATGTTTCTGTTCGTCTTGCCTTCTATTTATTTGTTATAACAACTTATTTGTCCTTTAACAGAAACAAAAAAAGAAAGTCAAAGTCAAATTTGTTCCACAAAGAGGATTCGTTATTGGCTTATCCAAGGTAAGCACACATGATTGGCCAACCTGGCCACTAGATATTGGAATTGGCAACTATAAACTGTCTACAGTTAGGCTATACAACAATCTACAAATAATTGTTGAAGAATTGTTCATTCATCTTTAAAAGATTTAGAAAAGAAAAAGTTGATATATAACCTTGAAGCTTACCACATGTCAACTCTGTTCTACAGGAGAGTGACGACTCTGAACTGAAGGGAGCTTGTGGTCACACACCAAATCCAATTTTTAAAGTTTGTTTACATACATATCAGTGTTCTATATTATTATATTGAGTTACAGCATATTTATGTAGATATCTGTGTAAACCTCATCTTTGTATCCTGCATTACTAAGGCATTTTATCACCTGTGTTGTAGGAAAATGACAGGTTGGATGAGATGAAGGGAGCATATGGATACACGCCTCACTCAGAGTTCAAGGTAAAGAGATCTACAGGCAAACACATGGGCCTGACTGTGTGTGTGTCCACTTTAACAACATATTTTCTTTGATACTTCTGTCACTAGGAAGACACATTATTGAAAAGTGAAGCTGGACACAGTTATTCACCTGGTGATTTTAAGGTGCGGACTGTACATACAAATTTAGAAAGAATCGTATATTCTGTTTCTTTTTAGTTCAGATGAGCTAATTGCTTATGAGTTATGTTTGCTTTTGAGTTCATATTTCAATGGGTTTGTGAGATCTCCTTCATGGGATTCAAAGGCAGGACGCTTGATCAATCTAATTTCACAATTTTGATTTGAAAATCAAATTTGATTTTGGTTTATTTTAAAAATAAAGAAAGAAATATTTGCATTTTTACATGTCTTATATATATATATATATATATATATAAGTTTCTATATGCTGCTATATATATATGTGTTTCTATATACACATATATATAGCAGCATATACAGTATCTCACAAAAGTGAGAACACCCCTCACATTTTTTATAATATTTGATTATACCTTTTCATGTGACAACACTGAAGAAATGACACTTTGCTACAATGTAAAGTAGTGAGTGTACAGCTTGTAACAGTGTAAATTTGCTGTCCCCTCAAAATAACTCAACACACAGCCATTAATGTCTAAACCGCTGGAAACAAAAGTGAGTACACCCCTAAGTGAAAATGTCCAAATTGGGCCCAAAGTGTCAATATTTTCCAGCACTGCTTTAACCCTCTTGGGCATGGTGTTCACCAGAGCTTCACAGGTTGCATCTGGAGTCCTCTTCCACTCCTCCACGACGACATCACGGAGCTGCTGGATGTTAGAGACCTTGTGGTCCTCCACCTTCCATTTGAGGATGCCCCACAGATGCTCAATAGGGTTTAGGGCTGGAGACATGCTTGGCCAGTCCATCACCTTCACCCTCAGCTTCTTTAGCAAGGCAGTGGTCGTCTTGGAGGTGTGTTTGGGGTCATTATCATGCTGGAATACTGCCCTGCGGCCCAGTCTCTGAAGGGAGGGGATCATGCTCTGCTTCAGTATGTCACAGTACATGTTGGCATTCATGGTTCCCTCAATGAACTGTAGCTCCCCAGTGCCGGCAGCACTAAGCAGCCCAGATCATGACACTCCCACCACCATGCTTGACTGTAGACAAGACACACTTGTCTTTGTACTCCTCACCTGGTTTCCGTAACCACGCTTGACACCATCTGAACCAAATAAGTTTATCTTGGACTCATCAGACCACAGGACATGGTTCCAGTAATCCATGTCCTTAGTCTGCTTGTCTTCAGCAAACTGTTTGCAGGCTTTCTTGTGCATCATCTTTAGAAGAGGCTTCCTTCTGGGACGACAGCCATGCAGACCAATTTGATGCAGTGTGCGGCGTATGGTCTGAGCACTGACAGGCTGACCCCCCACCCCTTCAACCTCTGCAGCAATGCTGGCAGCACTCATACGTCTATTTCCCAAAGACAACCTCTGGATATGATGCTGAGCACGTGCACTCAACTTCTTTGATCGACCATGGCGAGGCCTGTTCTGAGTGTATCCTGTCCTGTTAAACCGCTGTATGGTCTTGGCCACCATGCTGCAGCTCAGTGTCAGGGTCTTGGCAATCTTCTTATAGCCTAGGCCATCTTTATGTAGAGCAACAATTATTGTTTTCAGATCCTCAGAGAGTTCTTTGCCATGAGGTGCCATGTTGAACTTCCAGTGACCAGTATGAGGGAGTGTGAGAGCGATGACACCAAATTTAACACACCTGCTCCCCATTCACACTTGAGACCTTGTAACACTAACGAGTCACATGACACCAGGGAGGGAAAATGGCTAATTGGGCCCATTTTGGATTTAGACATTAATGGCTGTGTGTTGAGTTATTTTGAGGGGACAGCAAATTTACACTGTTATACAAGCTGTACACTCACTACTTTACATTGTAGCAAAGTGTCATTTCTTTAGTGTTGTCACTGAAATATCCCAGAAATACTCAAACCAGTCCAACTGGCACCAGCAATCATACCACGGTCAAAATCACTAAGATTTTTAAGACTTTTTCCACATTCTGATGGTTGATGTGATTACATGTCTGCAAGATTTTATACACTGCACTGCTGCCACCCGTTTGGTTGATTTTTATAATCGCATGGCATGATTGTTTGTGCCAGACGGGCTGGTTTGTGTATTTCTGGGATTTTCACTCACAACAGTTTCTAAAATTTACTCCGAATGGTGCCAAAAACAAAAAATATATCCAGTGAGTTCTATGGATGGAAATGTCTTGTTGATGAGAGAGGTCAACAGAGAATGGCCAGACTGGTTTGAACTGACAACGTCTATGGTAACTCAGATAACCACTATTTACAATTGTGATGAGAAAAATATTATCTCTGATTGTTATTCTGAGATGAGGGTTGGCACTATTTTGGTGGCACAAGGGGGACGTACACAATATTAGGTAGGTGGTTTTAATGTTGTGGCTGTTCTGTCCATATGAAATGAATGTAACATTTTATGCCGATTAAGTATTAGAATTAATCACAATACCCAGAAAGGCCCCCAAATAAAAATATTAAATATAATAATTCAGGTAACTAAAATGCTTTATATTATTGTGGCAGACAAGAACAGCATTGATAAAACAATACAAAAAGTGGCATTAGAAGGCAATATATTGTTTATTTTCATATTATTGAACATAAAAGCTATCATTGGCCTACAGTTCACAGCAATACATTTGGCAACTGAATTAGTCAATCTGTCTGAGGTATACTTATTATTATTTATTTTCTAAGGACACGTCAACATACACACTGTATTTTCAATTGGAGTTGCGCTTACTGCCCCCTGCTGATTACACGCTACATTTGTATTAAACCGCATTAAAATGTGGTTCAATGTACACTCCGTTAAATTATAGAAAAAGTAAGTATTATTACAGTTTTTTTCAATCGCTATGACAGTTTTTTCAATACATTTAACAAATTTCCTAAACTCTTAACACAGTTAGCACTACATCCGTCTGTATAAGCTATACTATTAACACATTTGTTGTTGCTTTAACACAAAATACATACAATTAACACAAATTTAAAATGCTTGAACTTCTTTACACGCAAGCTCAACCAAGACCAAAACAATGTAATTTTACAGTCAAATTTACAAATGCTTTCACACTGTATGTCAGAACAGATAACATCATGTTCTAAACATAACTTATGTAGGCTAAAGTCAAAGTGAACAGCTGTTCATATTGTGAATTGAAACACAAATATAGTCCCTGTATCTTATTCCATTGCTAATGAGAAACAGCTTATTGAAGTTATGCAAATATATAAATCACAGCTGATTCCCATCTAGGAAGCACACTCAGGTGTTGAGGTTCTTTCAATCGCATGATCATATGTTTTAAAAGAGGACTCTTTGGGCTGATCTTGTGTGGAAAAGGAACAATATAGAGCAACACAAAAAAAGAAAGAAAGAAAGAAAGAAAGAAAGAAATGCCTGCACGAGGGAGAGGAAGACGAGTACCAGGACAAGGGAGAGGAGTGGGGCAAGGGCAAGGACAAGGGAGAGGAGTGGGGCAAGGGCAAGGGAGAGGAGTGGGGCAAGGTAGAGGGAGAGCAGTGGGGCAAGGGCAAGGACAAGGGAGAGGAGTGGGGCAAGGGCAAGGGAGAGGAGTGGGGCAAGGGCAAGGGCAAGGGGAGAGGAGTGGGGCAAGGTAGAGGAGTTAGAATGCGTGGTGGCGCTCAAAGAAGGACCAGAGCTAGGGTAACTGATCAAATAAGAGCTACTATCATTAACCATGTCATAAACCACAGGCTATCATACAGAGTAGCTGGTAAACGAGTACAGCCAAATCTCAGCCGGGACACAGTGGCATCCATTGTCCGTATTTTCAGAGAAACCAACAGGTAGGATATTGCTTCTCCTACAGCAAAGTGTAAATAATTTTACCATGTATTACAGTGACTGTGTGCCTCCGGTCTCTAAAATGTAACTGTATTTTGTCCCTCTAAGGATTCAACGTCTACCTCCCTCAGGGGGCAGAGGAAAGCTCCTGAATGAAGAACAGGAACTTGCTATTGTCAACATGGTGATTGCTGACAATGAAATAAAATGTTGAGTATTAACGTAAGAGTTGTAGAGGACAACCTTGTCTTTGGGAACATTGCAGCAATCAGCATAACATCCATTTCTCGGACTCTAGCTAAACACAGAGTTCGAATGAAACAACTATACAAAGTTCCTTTTGAAAGGAACAGTGAGCGCATCAAAGAACTCTGTCACCAATACGTCCAGGTAAGGTTATGCAATACAGTCATTACTGTACTATACACAGTGTGTTTTGCAGTAAACTACTCTATAAACCTGGAGTACATTAGGACATACAGTAGATATACAGCAAAGCATTTACATACACTGTGTCTAATTACTTTCAGAGAGTCATGGAGTTGGAGGCCAATGAAGTCCCACATGAAATTATTTATTTTGACGAGGCTGGCTTCAACTTAGCAAAAAGGCGTCGCTGTGGGAGAAACATAATTGGCAAAAGGGCCACAGTTACCGTGCTGGGCCAGAGAGGAGCCAACATTACCATGTGCGCCGCAATCTCCAACAACGGTGCACTCCTGCATAAATGTGAGATTGGCCCCTACAACACAGACCGCCTTCTCCTGTTTTTAGAAGACCAGCACGAAAGACTGGTGCCAGAGGTAGAAAGGGGACAGGTGGGAGACCACTTGCCAATATATGTGATCATATGGGACAATGTGGCATTCCACCATTCCCGTGCAGTCACAGCCTGGTTTGACGCCCATCCAAGGATGATGTCCCATTTCCTTGCCCCTTACTCCCCTTTCCTCAACCCCATCTCAGCCTGGAGATGGAAGGTTTTTGACCATCGTCCACATGACCAAATGTCCCTCCTGGATGCAATGGATGCTGCATGCCAAGACATCACAGCTGAACACTGCCAGGGGTGGATAAGGCATGCCAAAAGATTCTTCCCACGATGCCTTGCCAGAGAAGATATCAGGTGTGATGTGGATGAGAACATGTGGCCAAATGCAGAAGACCGGGAAGATTAGAAGATTACTTTGTTTTTTAAATTATTATTCCAGTGCTTTTTCTGTTTGTATATCTTGCAGCAATGTCCTTTTGCAAATAAAGTCTTTACTGCAGCAATTCTGTCTCTGTCTTTTTTTTTTCAGAAACTGTACATTCTATAAAGCTACTCTGAGATGGTCATTCATTTTTTGTATTGAAGTTCTGCAGCAAAAGAAACAGAATGCATGCATTTACTAAACCCAACAAAACAAAAATGTAGAGAGGCATCAAAAGAAACTACAGTGCAAAACACAATCTATGATCAATACAATATACTGTCTATTGTATAAGGGCAGACCTGACACATAAAATAATGCAGTTTCTGTAATTTCAGCTGATGATAGTGTTTTTTTTGTCATTGTGTTATGATTGACTAAATGTTCCTGTTGGAAGAGAACATGTGTTTGTGTTTTGAATAATTATTTGATTTTGAAACATGTTTGCAGTGTTTTGTTAGACATAGTGTATTGTGTTAGTGTATTATTGTATTTTGAAAATTAGTTTTGGAGTTTAGTTTACAATGTGTGATTTTGAGCATGAAATTAACCGTTTTGCCAATTGTGTGTTTTAAGTGTGTTGGTGCGTTAAGAGTTTAGGAAACTTGTTAAATGTATTGAAAAAACTGTCATAGCGATTGGAAAAAACTGTAATTATTTTCAACTATTGACACACAAATCATGGCTAGTATTAACAGTGTTTGTATCGGCATGAACTTCTACAGGACGATTTTGATTCAAATTCTTAAACACAATTTTGTTTTTACCAAAAATATTTTTCAGTTCAAATCATATTTCAAACCAAACTCAAATATAATAAAAAAATGAAGTGGTCAAAACACCAACATACTAAATCCAAACATTTTACCCTCCTCAACTACTTCCACCGGCCGCTATTGCAGCGATTTAAAAATCACTCTATGACAACAGGTGGAAAATCCCAAAACAAATTAGATTATAAATAAAATTGCAAATATAAACATATTAATAATAATAATTGAAAAATAAACCATGACTTATAGATAGTTTAACATAAGTCTCATACATTTTTATTTCCTAAAACTTTTTAGCCGTCCATACCGACACATGCTCTCACAGATATTGTATAAGATGTAGCGCATGGTCTTCTGCATGCTTCTGAAAATAGAGCCCTACATTTCTGTGTCGAATTGGGGGGCGGGACTATCTGTTTGTTCAATGATCAGCAGCACACCAATTGCAAATTGCCGTGTTCAGAAAGCTGATTGAAAACATTTTATTTTGCAAATCCATTTGGTGGCACAAAAGACACACTTCAGACATTCTTTGTCAGATAGAGTGTTACAGAAATGTACTTAAAACATTTTGTCATAAAAGCATCTACTAAATGACTAAATGTCTAAAAATCACCTTTTGAAAATGGAAAAGGCCCCCATTTATATAAAATGCCTCTTGGATGGCAGTGTGTATTATAATTGTCATCTTTTTTTATATTTAGGCAGCCAATCACGAGAAAGACTTTAATAAAAGAACAGATGTCATCACATCTTTAGACGGCAATGAAAAACATCAAGAGATGCAAGACTGTCGACCAGTAAGTTCTTCCACTAAAATCCTCTTGTGATCTTAATGCATTACTTAATCAAAAGCTTTGATTTTATTTCTCGCCTGTTTGCACAGAAGAAGCCAATGAAATTTAAAGTTCCCAACTTGCATCGAAGAAAATCAAAGGTAAACCTTCAAAACAAATACAGCATTAAAAACCTATCCAGACCATATATGTAATGGATAATGTACAGCCAGCCAGTCATATTGTGCTTATTGCAGTGACCAGTTATTACATTGCTATTTATCAAATAAATAAATGGACATGAAATATTGATTTTACTATAGGCTATAGAAAATCACTTGCCAGGGACAATGTCAATTATAGTGTTATACAAACATATTTGACCACAGAATGCCACCATTGACCAATCACAATGAAGTATTCCAGAGAATCATGTAATAATGAATATTAAATGATTAATAAAGAGCATTAAAGGTTACTTTGTACATAATTCAGCAACTGAACATTTGCAAACATCGTTGGTGCATGTGTTTTAGAGTAATGAAGTTGCTGAAGTCAAACAACTGCAAACCAGAGACCATGATGCTTCAGCGGTGAACAAACCTGTCTTTTTCTTGACATTTTCAGTGTCATTATTACCATTCATCACCATTTTTGTACCATTTATTATCAGTGTTTTACTTTTTCATTGACATAATTTTCTTCATTTTTTACAGCTAAAGAAAACTGTGCCACCAATGCCCCAGCGAGTCTCAAAGGTGATATATTGTCTGTCTTCCGAACTCTGTATACCCCACTAATTAAATGCTGTTAAATGTAAGATTCTAAAGAAAAGGTTGGTTGATGTCATCTGTCTAAAACATCTAGAGCACCGAGGATGAGTACGAGGTCCCTCAAAAGGGTGCAGATCTTTTCAAGGCAGGCGAC
The DNA here is from genome assembly GCF_025860055.1 of Xyrauchen texanus. Taxonomy (NCBI): domain Eukaryota; kingdom Metazoa; phylum Chordata; class Actinopteri; order Cypriniformes; family Catostomidae; genus Xyrauchen; species Xyrauchen texanus. The sequence continues at coordinate 59,817,852 of NC_068277.1, read as the reverse complement.
TATGAGTTTTCAGAGGATGCTGGCTGGCAGGAATACACTCCGGTATCTTTATCTTTGAATTTTTATGTTTCTCTCATTGTTCACACAAACGTGTTTTTAAAGCCGATGTTGCTTTCCCCAGGACAATAAGCCTCATAAATCCAATAAAATGAACAAGCATGGCAAGGGGTCCAAGGTAAATTTGGTATGTGTTTATATATCATTTCATACTCTACAGTCACCCCATTCCCAATGACCTCATCTTGTGCATATCTGTGCTCCTGCTCTTCTCAGAATAATGATGTCATGGATTTTCCTGAAGACCTTGAGATTCCAGGTGCTACATCTGGAGACTTTTACCTGTCTGAGGCTGCTAAGGTATTTGGATATTAATTACCCAGCCAGATTTCATGAACGATTTAGTGACAGTGGTAAAGTTTTAGCCAAACAAATTTCCATGCTTCATTACACGTTTTACTGCAGTTTCCAAGTGTAATGTCCTGTGGGGGGCGCCATTTGGATTTTTGGGCCCCCTGACAACTTTGCACTATTTTATCGCAATTAAAAGTTATGAAAATAAACAGGACTGAACATTCAAGAAGAGACAATAAATAAAAAAACACTTTTGAGTTTGAAAAGTTCATTAAATAACGTATTCGAAATAACTGTACAATAAATGAACATATACATATTAAAATGTTTGATTGTGTAATTTTAGTAAGTTAGAACTGTGTTTCTAATGGAAATATTGGATTGTTTTGTTTTTTTATGTTGATTTTAAGACAACTGTGGCTCAGGTGGTAGAGCGGGTTGGCCACTATCGCAGGGTTGGCCCACATGACTTGGGCAAGACACTGAACCCCAAGTTGCTCCCAATGGCAGGCTAGCTGTCTTGCATGGCAGCACTGTCATCATTGGTGTGTGAATGGGTGAATGAGTCACAGTGTAAAGCACTTTGAAAACCGCTATGGTTAAACAAGCGCTATATAAGTGCAGACCATTTACCATAAACAAAACATATATTTGTTTAAATATATGTTTTGTTTTTTTAGCCAGCACATATATCAGATTGTAGATGTTTATCAAAGTTAAATTCACAATCACAATATTTGTGTATATACACATAAATATATACATATATATTAAGGGTGTAATGGTTCAAATTTATCACGGTTTTAGGGTCACGGTTTCAGTACGGTTCTGTATTTGCCATATATATATATATATATATATATATATATACACTCACCTAAAGGATTATTAGGAACACCATACTAATACTGTGTTTGACCCCTTTCAGCCTTCAGAACTGCCTTAATTCTACGTGGCATTGATTCAACAAGGTGCTGAAAGCATTCTTTAGAAATGTTGGCCCATATTGATAGGATAGCATCTTGCAGTTGGTGGAGATTTGTGGGATGCACATCCAGGGCACGAAGCTCCCGTTCCACCACATCCCAAAGTTGCTCTGGTGACTGTGGGGGCCATTTTAGTACAGTGAACTCATTGTCATGTTCAAGAAACCAATTTGAAATGATTCGAGCTTTGTGACATGGTGCATTATCCTGCTGGAAGTAGCCATCAGAGGATGGGTACATGGTGGCCATAAAGGGATGGACATGGTCAGAAACAATGCTCAGGTAGGCCGTAGCATTTAAACGATGCCCAATTGGCACTAAGGGGCCTAAAGTGTGCCAAGAAAACATCCCCCACATCATTACACCACCACCACCAGCCTACATAGTGGTAACAAGGCATGATGGATCCATGTTCTCATTCTGTTTACGCCAAATTCTGACTACCATCTGAATGTCTCAACAGAAATCGAGACTCATCAGACCAGGCAACATTTTTCCAGTCTTCAACTGTCCAATTTTGGTGAGCTCTTGCAAATTGTAGCCTCTTTTTCCTATTTGTAGTGGAGATGAGTGGTACCCGGTGGGGTCTTCTGCTGTTGTAGCCCATCCGCCTCAAGGTTGTGCGTGTTGTGGCTTCACAAATGCTTTGCTGCATACCTCGGTTGTAATGAGTGGTTATTTCAGGCAAAGTTGCTCTTCTATCAGCTTGAATCAGTCGGCCCATTCTCCTCTGACCTCTAGCATCAACAAGGCATTTTCAGCCCACAGGACTGCCGCATACTGGATGTTTTTCCCTTTTCACACCATTCTTTGTAAACCCTAGAAATGGTTGTGCGTGAAAATCCCAGTAACTGAGCAGATTGTGAAATACTCAGACCGGCCCGTCTGGCACCAACAACCATGCCATGCTCAAAATTGCTTAAATCACCTTTCTTTCCCATTCTGACATTCAGTTTGGAGTTCAGGAGATTGTCTTGACCAGGACCACACCCCTAAATGCATTGAAGCAACTGCCATGTGATTGGTTGATTAGATAATTGCATTAATGAGAAATTGAACAGGTGTTCCTAATAATCCTTTAGGTGAGTGTATATATATATATATATATATATATATATATATATATATATATATATATATATATATACACATACACATTACTGCCAAATCCAAAGTAAGAATACTCTATTTGGTAACAAATACTTTAACAGGTTTGCCATTTGTAAAAATGTATTAACTATGGTATTTGTACATCAGACATGCTTGTGTAGTGTCTCGGGTGCTTTGTGTCATAAACATAAAATGTTTAGTTCACTGTTTCAAGTTAAATATAGTTTAATACTCAATCTTTAAACACATCTTGAGATCCCTTAGTTCGCATTTGCGCTCCATGAAGTGTTTTGAACGCAAAACGTGACGCATGTTTGTTTTGTGTGTCTGCTGTCTGGTTGTTTTCTTCACTGTATAAACTGTGTGTTGCTCATACAGCTGAAGTTTCACTTAACAGGTGGTACCACAAGCTTTCGTTTCTCAGGAATCTTCCTTATTACATACACACACACACACACACACACACACAAATGTATAACAAAATCATTCAACCGTACTGTATGTAGTGTTATTATTTAGGTCACATTTCAAGCAGCAAAAACAACACACTCTTAAGGAATGTGGCTCTTCATGTGCGCAGCTGTTACAGGAAGAGTCCCGATTTTACAGGCCTCACCCTTTAGTGCTTAAATGAATCCCATCATGCTCTCTACCTGAGAGGCGTTACAAGTATGTTGAAGTTAGAGATGTCTTTTGTTCCTCTGACACATGCTAGAACCAGTTTTACCAGTGTAAAGTTGACTAGCCTTCCCCTCGAGGACATTTTAAAAGCAGTAATGCTGTAGTTTTTCAAAGTAGGTTAAAATAATGCAATTCAGGTGTAATAAGAATTTACGTAAATTATGTTTGTCAGTACAAGTGATTGAATTGTTGGAAAGTGGTCAACAGATATTTGTTTTTTAAATATATATATATATATATATATATATATTTTTTTTTTTTTTCTCCCAAATTGGTTAGTATCAATCGACAAGGCTGTCCAAAGATCTTGAAGCTGACACAAGGGGTGATAACATTTCTGTTAATTAACCAATTAGATTATTTGAAATGTTATTATTTTCTTTCTTTCCTTATCACTTCACTGGAAGGCTGAATGGCTGTCTGCTCAGATGGACATGAGAAGAGCAAAAGATCAAGAGGAGGATCAGAGGCTGGAAGAGGGGGAAGATGAATGGGTTGGTCTTACTAAAAACCAGTTATTCATATTTACATTACAAACTACCTGGGCATTTTTACTTTGGACAGAATTCCATTAATAAAGCCATATAAAATTCAAGACATTAAAGGAATATTTCCCCCAAAAATGAAAATTCTGTCATCATTCTTGCGCATATTCAAACTTAAATTAAAACAGTATCATGGTGAGTAAATGATGATAGAATTGTTATTTTTGTGTGAACTATTCCATTAATTTATCAAACTATCTGTCGACAAGATTTTGTTAATGAGTATTTTATTTAAAGGACACTGACAGCCTCATGGAGTGGTGGAATACAGTGGAGTGTGAGTTTAGCATCAAATAAATGACAATTGACCAACTTAGCACATGGTATCTGAGTGTTTTAACATTTATTTTATTTCCCTTTTCAGTTTGGGATGAATTGCCTTCTGATGAGAATATCAGCTTTAAAGAGGATGAGACCATGTAAGACTTCATTAAAGGCTTTTGAGTTGGTTCTGTCCATTGTTCTGTCCACCGAATGCCAAAGCGCTGCATGCGTGAAATTGCAACGTAACTACAGCTGCAGATTTGTGATGAGCTTACACGCTGGCTGTGCTTTTGCAGTGTGACAAAGCTGCTAATTACTACAGAAAATAATTGTATTTCTTGGTTACTATATTATACACTCACCAACCACTTTATTAGGGACACCTGTACACCTAATTATTCATGTGATTATCTAATCAGCCAATTGTGTGGCAGCAGTGCAAAGCACAAAAACATGCATATATGGCTCAAGAGCTTCTGTTAATGTTCACCATCAGAATGGAGATAACATTTGATCTTTATAAACCATGGCATGATTGTTGGTGCCAGACAGGCTGGGTTGAGTATTTCTGTAACTGCTGATCTTCTGGGATTTTCATGCACAACAGTCTCTAGGGTCTGAAGAATGGCCAGACTGGTTCGAGCTGACAGAAAGGCTACGGTAACTCAGATAACCATGTCGGGTTCCACTTCTGTCCGCTAAGAACAGAAAGCTGAGGCTGCAGTGGGCACAGGCTCACTACAACTGGACAGTTAAAGACTGGAAAAACATAGCCTGGTCTGATGAATCTCGATTTCTTCTGAGGTAAAGCGCAGAAGGGCCCACTACAGCCTCAGCTTATTGAACATTAACTAAAGCTCCTGACCTGTATCTGCATGATTTTATGCATTGCACTACTGCCACACGATTGTCTGATAAGGCAATTACATTTTTAATGCTTTAGCGTTCGGTGTGAAACAAGCCTTCTGTTCAAAAGTAGTTACCCATCTAAACAGAGTTCTGGTCTTCATCATGTGGTCTTGGTTTTGAGACCTCCAGGTCCACATAAACGTTGTCTGGGTCTTGTCTTGAGGCGTGAACACAGTTACCTTTGCATGTTGATATTCCGTGTGCGAAATACAGTAATCTCAATGGGAATCCGCACAATCAGGAAATTTTGCCTGATGGACTTCCGGTGTCGATATTTCACTAAGCATATTTTCTGTGGAGTTCATGTTTGGTGAACTTTGACATGCAGATTTGTGGCATTGAACAAGAGGTAGTTGGTTTGGCACTGTTGGGGCTGTGTTTCACACTTAGTTACGCTACATATTAATGCATAATTTTGTTGTGCAAGGGTAAATTTGACCGTGCCGTTATGGTCTCAGACAAGACTGCAGTCTATTTTTTACTTTCTAAAGGTGATAAATATCTCAACCAATTATATCTTCATTTTAGAGCATTCATAAGAATTCCATGGCCACTGTACAAAGTGTCCTGGTTTGAAAGTAACACCATGTCCTAACCAGACTTAACTCGATAACGCATCTTTTCCATGTTAATCAGTCTTCTTGTCCTAACTTACCACGACAAGCAATGGAACATTCTGTCGATCGCTTGGTTTCTATTTCTGAAACATTGCACTGGGTAGCCCCATCCGCTGTTTGACTCTTGACAGAAATACCGACGCCCTCCAACTTTTCTCCAATTCTGTCACGTAGTGCTTTGCGAAATATCAATAGGAGTAAAGCATGAACATGACATTGGCTTAAAAATGGACTGCCCCATTCTTGAACAAACAGGCCTTGGTCTGTGTCTTAAGGTGTCTGGTGTTGGTCTTGGTGTTATGGGGTCTGGTTTTTATCTGGGTCTTTTTCTTACTCAAATTCTGCTCCTAAGAATTCCACAGCGTTTAACATATCTTCAAATAGTCAAACTTTTCCCTCTCATTTCTACTCTGTAAGATCATTCAAAGCTATTGCAGATAAGGTCCATCGTGGCATCCGCATGTACCTGAAGCTCTTCATGGAACGAGCTGAACTTCTCTACCAGCATGTGCTGATCTTATATGCCATCGCCGAAGACCTCAGTAACTTCCACCATCGTGCTAAAATAGCAAACATCACCGGAGGCACCACCACAGCTGTGGGTGGAGCTGCAGCCATTGCTGGCCTGGCACTAGTTCCTGTCACTTTTGGTGCTTCCCTTGTTATCTCGGCCATTGGATTGGGTGTGGCCACAGCGGGCGGCATCACAGCAGCTTCAGCCACCATTTCGGATAAATTCAACAACATGCATGTATGCATTAAATCCTTGTTTCCATTAATTATTATGGGCCAAGCATTGAAAGTGCATAGGTACCTATTGTGTAATTACTCCATTTTCATGGTAAACCAAACCTCACAAGCATGAGTAATTGGATTTTTTATATTAAAAATGTTAGACTGAAACAGTTTGACAAATCAGATGCCAAATTGTTTTAAACAAATTCTAAAAAGTGAGGCTGTGTCTTTGCAACCCTTGTGCATATTGAAAGGAAACTAATTATCATTGCCACCATGCCCTTAAGGTCCAGTGTGTGCAAAGTTTCAAGCCAGCACCACCCAGTGGTCAAAAGTTAGAAGCAATAATGGGTAACACTTTCTGTGAAGCCAGTTTTTATAATGCATTGTAAAGGCTTTATAAATGCATTATAAAGCATTTGTGATGTCTCATAATATGCCTTATATGTTATAACCCTTCATAAATCATTAAAACCACAGTTATAATACATTAGAATACTTGCCTATTCATAGTTGTACCTTTGACAATATGTAATCTTTTATCATGTTTTAACTATCAATAGGTAACTATATAAACTGTGTTTATAATTATTTATGAGACGTTTTAACATATAATGTGTATTTAAGACATTATGAATGCTTTATAATAATTATACAATGCATTATAAATATGGACTTCTTAGAAAGTGTAACCCAATCTACTTCAAGACTTTGAAGCAATTGTCTAAAAAACTGGCAGCCAAGGAGTGCCACAACCAACAACAACACATTCTCTGAAGCCTATATTTACAGTACAATGCATTGTAAAGGCATTATAAATATCATAATGTGCCTTATATATTATAACTTCTCAAATACTCATAACCACAGTTATAACACATTAAAGTACTTACCTATTAATAGTTGTACCTTAGAGTATAATGCATTTAAAATGACAAACATTCAATATTTTGTCTTTTATCTTAGTTTAACAATGAATAGGTAAGTGTTATAATGTATTATAACAGTGTTATAATAAAAGTAATAACATTTGTTTATAAGACATTATTAATGCTTTATAACGCCTTTACAATGCATTATAAATATGAAAAAGTGTTACCCAATAAAGTATATATTTCAAGCCTTTGAAGCAATTGTCTAAACAATTGGCAGTAATACAAAGAGTAATACAACCACCAAAATCTATGCAGTCCTGCAAGGTATATTCTACTAGTCTGCTTGGCCCCATACTTGCTGCTTGCACAATTTTAACTAAAAACAAAACCTGTTTCATTTTACATGTTTAAATGATGAACTGGCTCTTGTTTTACCTCTATCCACACCCAGGACCGTAAGAAGATTGAAATAATTATTCAGGACTATGAGATCCAGTTGGTCGAGATGCAACGCTGTTTGCAATTTATCACTGAAGGTCTTCGCCGCCTACGTAGCCACCCGTTGTTACGACGGAACAACTACTTTATTGCTGACTGGGAAGTACGATGGGCCCTCCAAACCGTTAGCTTCGTAAGTGACCCAGTAGAACGAGCTGAAGAAATAACAAACAATACGATGGCCAAGTTGGCCAGCCTGCATAAAGGAATGGACAAGTACTTCACTAAAGACTCAAGGGAGGTGAAGAAGGGCTGTAAGAAGGAGGTGACTGCTGAAGTTAAAAGCCTGGCCAAGAACCTGCAAGAAGGCTTAGTGGAGCTCAACTCTATCAGAGAACAACTGCTCGATGCATGTGGAAATATATAAAACCAGCTATAATTAGCCTAGAGTATTGCAATGTGCAATCTGATTTTCAATACTCCATTATAGCACCATTATGATATAAAATACACTGCTTGGCCAAAAAAAAGTTGCATACTCTAATATTTAGTTGAACCACCTTTATCTTTGATTATGGCTTGCAATCGTCTTAGCATTGTTGCAACATTTATTTTCCATCCAGAGTTGGATAATTTTTTGGCCGATATCTTGTATTGACGACGGGAGAGTCGAAATACTCTGTAAAGTCTTCTCCAGCACATCCCAAAGACTTTCAATGGGGTTAAGTTCAAGACTTTGTGGTTGATGATTCCTCATGCTTCCTGAACCACTCTTTCACAATTTGAGCCCGATGAATCTTGGCATTGTTGTCCTGGAATATGCCCGTGCCATCAGGGAAGAAAAAAACAATTGATGGGATAACCTAGTCATTCAGTAGATTCAGGTAGTCAGCTGATTTAAATTTATTGCAGCATAATGTTGCTGAGCCTTGACCTGACCAATTGAAGAAACCCCAGATCGTAACACTGCCTCCAAAGGCTTGTACAGTGGGCACTATGCATGACTGGTACATCGCTTCATGCGCTTCCCTTCTTACCTTGATTTGCCCATCGCTTTGGATTGGGGTAAATCTAGCCTCACTAACAATTGACTTTTTTGTGGCCACACTGTTGTTTAGTCCCAATCCTGTAAATTCTCGTCACATTGTGCATGTTGAAATGCTCTTACTTTCACTATTAAACATAGTCGTGAGTTCTACTGATGATATTTTACGATGTGACTTCACCAAGTGTTTTAGTGATCTTTTTTCAACAACATTTCTTCCACGAAGCTGACGGTTCACCACTATCCTTCCAGGTTTTAATAATGCACTGGACAGTTCTTAACCCAATTCTAGTGATTTCAGCAATCTCCTTAGTTGTTTTCTGTCAATGATTCAGGCCAATAATTTGCCCTTTCTGAAACATATGAACACCTTTTCCACGACCATGAGATACGTCTTCTGACATGGTTGTTTAAGAAATGAGAAGCTACACACTGCATCAGTTAGGGTTAAAAGAATTGTTGCCAGCTGAAACACATTAATCACTGCAATAATGATACAATCATATGCTTTTAAATAACTGCTCATTTAAATCCAACAAGGCAACTTATTTTGGCCATGTAGTGTAGTATTTTAACGTGGTTGTATTTACACCTAATGTACAAGTCACAGTTTGTGGTTGAGGTGTAGTTTTGATAGGAGTAGTTTTATTTCCCTGTTCAGAGGGCACTTCACATGCAAAAGTATTCCTTTTTATATACATTTTTAATTCTTACATTTTTTTTTTTAACTTTGGATAAAGTTCACATGTTAGTCATTATATTGTATGTACAGTAAACATTTCTTAGAAAATTAACAAACTACAGTCTTGCTGCTGTGTTTAATTGTATGTATCCTTAAAGATAATGTAGATTTGATTTAATCTGTGGATGCAATTCAACTACTTTGCTTTCTTTATAACAGATTGTGGTGGGGTGCTCACAATAACTTATAATGGCAAAGATCAAATGAAAGGCTACATTTAACCTGAACCGTGCAACTTTGCAACAGTAAAATGCTATTACCAGTAACAGAATTATTACTGGTAATAATACAGAGAGGAAAATTTACTTTTCAACAAACACACCAAGTGCTTTTTGTTAGTGTCATATAATTCACAAATGTATTTAAAGAAGTTTACTTTCTAAGTATTTTCTCATGTCCTGTTACTAATAATGGATATAATACGATCTGTGTTTGTCAATTATATTATATCAGCTACATATTTCTTTATCGTATGCCTTTCCTTCACTGACAATCGGTACATTTCTATTCTTGTAACATACATATACTGTTTATATTAAAACATGTTTTTCATGCAACCTTAATGCACTTTTCGATTATTTCAGCCATTGTATTTGAAAAAACTGCTGTTCACTTTTGACTCTAACTCTGGTTCAGAGTAATTGAACGGTTACAGGATGTCCGGTTAGAACATCAAGTCTCACACGAGGGTGTACTTGTAGATGATTTATTGTGTGTGGTTAATTAGTTGCACGCACACATATAATCCACAAATTCCTTAGCTGGAAACACTTCTGACTAATTTAACTATTATTAACTATTAATAAACACATCTACACATCCTTTCTCCATAATATCATGTTTCCAACTCCACAGAAAGTTTTGGAACAGTCCAAATCACAAACAGAGGCGGGGGAGTTTGGAAGAGTCCATTTCTGAAGGGTGGCCTTTTTTTACAGCCGCCCCCAAATTCACAATGTGAATCTGAACAATAAAATAAAAGGTTTTACTTAGTGGTGAGTTATCGGTACGTTACTTAGGCAGAGGAGGTAGGATGATGATTTTGGTCACTGGCCTTAGGTAAAATTTGTCCTTCACTTTGATCTCAGCTGATCTGATCCTGTTATCTTTCCCCGGGTAAACCTGAACAATCCTTACAACAGGCCAAAGCGCACAAGGTAGCTGCTGGTCCACAATCATAACAGTTTCACCTATTCGTAGATTGTCCTTCTCTGACATCCATTTCTGTCTGGTTTGGAGGTTAGGTAGGTAGTTATGAATGAATTGTTTCCAAAAGTGATCAGCTAGCAGCTGACTATGCCTACATCTCTGTCTGCTCAGAAGTTCGGTATCCTGGTATGTCACTTGTGGAAGTGAGGCATCTCGCCGCCCCATCAAAAGGATGTTGGGTGTAACTGGATCTGGGTCAGCGATGTCTGAAGATGTGTACCCAATGGGCTTGGCATTAAGTATTCCCTCTATTTCAATAACAACAGTTCGCAATACTTCTTCAGTGACTGTCTGTGCTCCGAGGGTTACTTGCAGGGATGTTTTCAAAGATCGAATTTCCCGCTCCCAGCATCCACCAAAATGGGGTGCATTGGGTGGATTGAACATGAACCTAATCTGTTGGCTTGTAAGTTGAGCCTGGAGCTCAGGCTGAAGAGCTGCAAAGACATCACAAAGTTTATCCCCTCCTTTGAAATTTGTTCCTTGATCTGATAGGATTTCAAAGGGTTTCCCTCACTGAGCAGTGAAGCGACGAAGGGCCATAAGGAATGAATCACTGTCCATACTTGCGAGGAGATCTATATGCACTGCGCGGGTGGTCATACATTTGAAAATGATCCCCCCATCTTTTCCCATTTCTGCATCCCACCTTTTGTACTGGTATCTAGTTCAGGGGCTAGGCACAGCAGTCGACTGTTGCTTGGTAGAGGTTTACCAGATTTCATGTGGGACACCTCTTCAGGAAATGACTTGGCATGGATAAGACTGAGGGCCATGAGCTCGGATTCTTTATCTTGACGTGACCTGGTGATCACCTTTTCACTCTGGTAAGGTAGAACATCCATTTGCCACAATCTCTCTACATTTGCAAAAAGGTCATTGATGGGTCGCAGCGAGGTGAAGAGGCATTGTTTAGGGGTAAGATGACTGTTCAAATCTTGAGCTGGATCCTGCAGTGTCCATCCTAGATGTGTCCTCACTGCTGCTGGTCCACCAGGGGGACCCAGTCTGACTGGCTGTATGGGTGTAATGAGGTGGGGGCAATCAAAGCCAATGAGAAGCATTCTGGAACAGTCCAAATCACGAACGAGGCGGGGGAGTTTGGAAGAGTCCATTTCTGAAGGGTGGCCTTTTTTACAGTATTACTAGTTGAGTGGATGTTGAATATTGCATTTGTGGATATTGAAGGTTGAATACCTCAGACATATTGGTCTGCTTTAATAATATAAACCTTTATTGAATTTTGATTTTAAGAAATAAAAGGGAGTAGCTTCTCCATTGTTTTAAGTTAATTGGTACGAATAGCTACTAAAACTAATATATTAAAAAAAATATTTAAAAGGACACAGAACACCATTTGTCAACTATGTCTGTTAAGATATGATGACAGCTCAGTATGTTACCTCATTACAAAGTCAGGTGAACTCATAAGACAATACCCAAAATATGATATGTAGTGTGTCCCTGAGAGTGTTTTTGATTTAATGCTGTTCTGGGGCAATGTGTGCAACCACACATGGTCCTGGAGGAACCTTTTCTCGTTTCACTGTGTATTGTACTAACTGCATATGGTCGAACGACAATAAAAAACACTTGACTTGAACCACTGAAATAGTATTTAAATTTAGAGGTGATGCAGCTACTCAGACATCTCTTTATTAATAGGAACAGTGCTATATTCAGCTAAGATGAATAGTGTGTTAAGTGAGCTAATAGTGTGTAGTGTGTTAGGTAGGGTTCACATGAATCCAAGTTATTCCACTATGTAAAATCTATTGAGCTCTATATGCTGCTGCATTACATAGTCAAAGAACTCAGCAGATATGACAATACCCAAACTATGAGGTTTAGTATAACATTTAGAGGGTGCTTTATATTGTGAAAGTTGAATCTGTGAAGGGCAATCTGTGCAACCACTAAAAAGGTATTGAAATTGTAATGTGAAACTGAAGTTTGCCCTTTAATCTGCACGAAAGTTTTACAGATAGTTTTTAAGCAATTAAATTATCCACTCAAAACCTATTGAAACTGGTGTGTTAATTCATCCAAAAGTCAACAAGTATGTCCTGAATGTTTTCTAGTGTGTATCACATGATGATGTGGTTTTTATTTGTTCAATAATGATTGACAAGGACAAATATTTGCTGAGCAAAAGTTAAATATACATCAAGAGATTTATTTTATTTATTTGATGTTTAAAGATGTTCTACAAGTTGTTTTGGAACCTTAACCAAGTCAAGTTCAGCTCTGAAGTCAGGACTGGTTGACTATATATATATATAATATAATATGTAACTTGTAGACGGCCCCTTAGTGATCATTGCCCCATAGAGATCAATGTTTATATAATTATTTAAATATAGCCATTTATAAGTATTTAATCAGTATATATTGAATTATTGTTATTTGAGGGGCTTTCCAGACAAGTATTTACATATGCGATTAATTGCGATTCATTCGAATGTTTATTTGGGATACCATGTAATTGATTAGACAGCCCTAAAACGAACCAAAATGGAACAAATCTTTCACTGCAAATCTTGGCATCTGGAGTCTCCTTGGCACGATTAAGATTTGAAGGTTGGTTACACTTCCATGTGTTTGACACACACTGTACATGCTACTTCCTGTGACCCTGCACAGGATAAGAGAGTATTACAAAATGATGGATGGATTGATGGATGGAAGTTACAACATTGGGTTACAATATGGGGACAGCGAGGCCACCTATAGGTGATACTTGTCATTTCAATTGTTCAAATTGTTGTGTTTTTCCAGCAGATAGCATTAGATGCTCCTTCATGCGTGACACATAGCATTCTTTTCATAATCATTAACCTATGGCTTATTTTGTATAAAAACGAATGGTATAGCCATCATATGCCCTTGTCCTTGGTCGAGTATTGTTATTGTAATGTTGTAATCAAGTGTTGTCCAGTCTGTTGTGTTTTTAGTCAAGTCTAGTCTTTTAGTCCTTAGTCTTTGTATTTTATGTCTTGTAAATAAACTGCTCTTGGGTTCTGCATATCATCATCTTTGTCTGTTCCTGTCAATGTTAAAAGGACAATGCAAGGCCAAATTTAATCCATTTCTGTTGTGTAACAGTATATGGACATTTTCAGCTTGTTGAACTGAGTGAAATTGAACTGTTAATGGATAAGAATTTGTCCAGGAGATAAGAAATCTGCTAACCCCATACATACAAAGTAACTACAGTTCTTAGTAATTAAAGTACTTTTCCCCTGACAGATCTTTTCTTTCAAATTTGCATATGTTGGTCATTTTCTCCACTATTCCAAACTGCCTGGACCATAACTGCTGCTTGTGGCTATAATTGTCTAAGGAATGATCATTGGAATGTTTAAAAAAAACTGAACACATTCAGGTTTTCCTCACAGGTACACACACGCTTACTTGGCTAAAATATTAAGTTGCCCTCTAACCCTACACCATAAAGAAAGCTATGAATAATGACTTTTTATGCTCAGATACACACAAACGCTGTATAAAATCTTATTCAATTTATTTTTAAGAAATTATTTTTTTGCTTTATTTAAGAATTGGGGCAAAATAGCCCCATAACAAACTACAGCTTAAGTAAACACACACACACCTCAAGGTATCAGCACAATCCAGTTTGCAATTTTCATGCATTGCTCAGCACTAAATGTTTGTCTGTTTCAGCATCTCTATCTCATCTCTTTCTGTAGAAAAGAACCAGTGAACCTTCAACTGTCTCTGCAGCAGAACACACGGATAAGAAAACACAGGTAAACTATCTATCTATCTATCTAATATTAGTAGGAGTTGCAGTACTATATTAATTGGACAGAAAGACTTTTAAGTTTGAGTTTCAGGATCACTGTCAGTTGATGCCCACAACACATATGGGAGAACCCCTTATGGAATTCGTCACGAATTGGATAAATAAGTTGCCTTTCATATTGTCAGCATGTTCATGTACCAATTTCATATAATTAAAGTGACAGGACTGTATGCTAACATTTTTGACAGGAAGCGCCATGGGTGTCATGCTAAATATAAAATCAGTAATTTTTACTGTCATTTTAAGGTTTTATGGTTTGTTGACATTTAATCATTATGGCAATGAAGTTGGAAAGTGGGCTATAGCTTTACACAGAAAAGTGTGACAAAAGTGATTTTATCACACTAAATACACGTTAACTCGCACATTTCTTGGTGTCTTGTGATTATACTTTTGAAATAGTGAGTATTTAAACATTTACAGATTGGTCCCATTCCCTTCCAAAAAAAAGCAATATCTGTACGACACAAACAATATTCTCACTCTATACCTTCGTTTCACACAGGGGCACCGAGTATGCATGCTTGCATTTAAAAATAGCAGGAAAATGTTGCAAAAATGTATTCTGTTTTTTTTATTATAAATATATTTATAGATCATTCAAAATTGTTTAGTTCCCGTGTTGTCTGCCCTGTGTTCTCTATCTCACTAGTCACGTTTATGTCACGTTTCCTTGTTGTCTGCTCCGTGTTTTCCGTTTCACCCGTCACCGATCCATGTCACGTTTTCCCTGTTGTCCACCCTGAGTCTCACTGTCCTTGTATAAACTACACTTCCCTTCATTCCCGATCCTCTTCACTGCCGCCTCTGTGTTATTGTCCGCACCTGTTTGTTATTTTGTCATCATCGTGTCTGTTTATTTAAACCCCGCTGTTTTCCCTTTCCTTTGTCGATCGTTGACGTTTCATGTCCGTGCCGATGTTTACTCTTTGTCACTCGTGTTCGTTCGTGGTAACCCTGCCCTTCGTGGATGTTTTGTTAACCTGTGTTCACCTGTGTGTATTTTTGTGTTTGAGTTTAGGCTTTTCCCATCGTGGACTTTTCGTTTGTTCCTGAGTTTGTTTATTTCTGTTTTTGCTTGTTAATAAAGAACTGCGCTTGGATCCAAATCTCCCGTCTGCCTTCTCCTGCTTCCCACTACATAACAGAAATGCTGTCTGTTATTTTAACAGATTAAAACTAGCAATAAACCCCATTTAAACCTAGCGCATCGATTTCATTTTCATCTTTATGTGGTATAGCCTATGTCATTTTAAGTCAAATCATTTTTATTTGTATAAACACTTTTCACATTACACATAATTTCTGTGAATTTAAATTTGTAAAATGGAAGTTTACCTAGAGTTAGGACTACATAAATACTTTTTGTGTTGTTAATATAGGGTTAGGTTTGGGAAACTGGGTAGGGAATTTCTATTTCCCAAGCATGCCTTAGAGACTGGAGTTATTTTATAAATTTTTGAGCAAGATGAGAATAGAAGGAGATTTGTTCATGTTTAATATTCTGTTGTTTTGGTATTTAATACTAAGTGTCTGTTATGCTGGAGATTTTGAAGTTACCATTGTGATTAGAAGGACCCTTGTGCATGGGTTGAGGATGGACTTTCAATTTCAAGTGATACTTTTTGACTATAAGTAGTTGCTATTAAATTGACAGTGCAACCATTTTACTGTACATAGATTTGCTTTTCTGGCATATACTAATGATTAATAAAATAAAGGATGTTGTGCCAACAAAAGAAAATGTATTAAATTAACCTTAGTTAATCGATTTTGACAAACCTAAGCTGAAGTTGAGTTAAAACTGCGATAGTACATTAATTTGACCTAATCCAACTAAATAATGTTGGTTCAATAAAACTTTAATCAATTGAAAATATAATAATTACTTTCCATCAAAACATTCCAGTTATTTTTGGTCAAATAAAGTGCTGCACAACTGCTTCGCAGTATGAAAACAGCCTGATCTCAAGAAAATTACGTGACGGTGGCAACATGAAATTACATGCTTCATAATACGTTTCGCTGCAGTTTCCCAGTGAAATGTCCAGCGAGGGGCACCAAAAGCAAGTGAAATTGTTTCGTAATCACACTTTTAAGGTTTTTAAGGTAAATGTTAGATGGGTTTTACTCATTTTAATGAGTAAAACTTTCCTCCCTAACCTAAAAGCAAATGAGAGGTAAATAAAACAGACATCATTATCCTAAACCAACACCTAAACTTAACTTACATTTACATTTATGCATTTGGCAGATGCTTTTATCCAAAGCGACTTACAGAGCCCTTATTACAGGGACAATCCCCCCGAAGCAACCTGGAGTTAAGTGCCTTACTCAAGGACACAATGGTGGTGGCTGTGGGGATCGAACCAGCAACCTTATGATTACCAGATTACCAGTTATGTGCTTTAGACCACTACACCATCACCACCTCTTAGTGTCCTAAAAGCAAACACGACATGAAAAGCACATTTTATGATCAACCGTACTTTTGTGTCATTTATATGACACTTTTGGCTCAGTTTTAGCTTGCGTGCTTTGGCTGGGGCTTGAGCCTTGGTCTTCCGAGTCCAAAATTATTGTGTAAAAGTGAATAAAAGGCACAGTTGTTGTGGCGCCTCTAGTGTTAATTTCACTAGGAAACTGCAGGAAAATGTACAATGTGGTACGTAAAACAGTTGAAATATTTAGATGCATGGACTTCATAACTCCCTGAATAAAAATAAATAAATAATTGACGTACATAGAACTTCCCACCCCTAGTGCTCAGTAACACGCCTTTGTCTTTAATCTGGATGCTACGGTGGGAGTCTGTCTCTAATTCAGTCTCATTCCTGTGTATGTTTTTATTGCAGGGCAGCTCTCAAGTTCAAACATCATGACAGAAGTTCTGGTGTGCAGTGAAGGCAACACTCTAGATAGTGAGGATGTATGTTAAATCCTGTATTAGGCCCTGAATTGCTAGGGATTGCCACATTTTAGATGCAGATAATTCCAGTGCCATCAAAACTGAGTTACATCTTATATTCACAGGATGAAGATGGTTTGCTGGCTTGGTGGAGAACTGTGGAAGGTATTTTTTTTAAGATCTAGTCCTGTTCTTAAATATGTTTGACCGCTGTCTGTGCCTTCTGTAATGGGTTTCTGTTTTATTTCTTAGGTTGGGGAGAATGGAATGAGTCAACACAGTTTAATGAGAAAGATGGAGAAGAGTGAGATTGTTTCCCTTTTTTGATCACATTTTCGAAGATAAAAGACCTTTCTCCAAGTTTAACCTTTGTATAATATAATAAATCAGTGGTTCTTACCTGGTTAATTTATATATTGTATTTTTTTTTTTACGCACACACACACACACACACACACACACACACACACACACACACATTGTATTTCTCCCCACTTTGGCATGGCCAATTTGGCTCCGACTCGCCTCAATCCGGGTGGCAGAGGACTAATCTCTGTTGTCTCCGCTTCTGAGACAGTAAGCCAGTGCAACACATGGCCTGCTGAGCATGTTACCGCGGAGACCTAGCGCGTGTATAGGCTCACGCTATTCACCGCGACATCCACGCACAACTCACCACGTGCCCCACCGAGAGCGAGAACCACCTTATAATGACCACGAGGAAGGTAACCCACATGACTCTACCCGCCCTGTCAACCAAGTCAATTGGTTTCTTAGGAAGCCTTGCTGGAGTCACTCAGCACGGGCTGGATTCTAACTCACGACTCCAGGGGTGGTAGTCAGTGTCTTTGCTTGCTGAGCTACCTATGCCCCATACACTGTATTTGACAAATAATAAAAAAATATGCTCTATTTTTTAGTCTTTCCCATTCATTCCCTGTGGTCGGTCAATTAAGACCAGTAAAAGTATTGCTTTTATTACGACCACTAAGGCTTATCGAATCAAGTCCCATTTTTGTGTGTGTCCAGATGTCAAGTGGAGCAAAACGAAAAACAAAAAACAAATTGTGTACTGATCAGATAAAAGAAACATCGAAAAAAGTGATTTTGGTATAAAATGATCGAACAGCAGAAGGTGGATAAAAGTTGATAAGTCCACAACTCTATCAGAACAGACCTGCAACCCTCCAGTTGAGAACCACTGATATACAGGGTATCTTGTTACCCTCTTTTCACTCTTTTCAATTTAACTAGTGTTCTTTGTAAGTATGCCAAAAATAGTCAATTTCCAAAGCATAGTGGCATACAGTGAGAAAATGTGCAAAGTAACAACACTTTCTGTCTATTACACAATTCAGAGCAATAGAAGCAGCAGTTAACAGGGTCTTCATGGCTACCAAACTCTTCGTTTATCTGCTCAACCAGCGGGAGGTGTCGCTACAGCAGCGGATACTTGATTTATTAGCATTAGCCGATGCGGCAGACAACTTCCACAAGAAAACAGTAACTGCTAGCGTTGGAGGCGGGGTGGCCAGTGTAGCCGGAAGTATCACCACCATCACTGGCCTGGTGATGGCGCCCTTTACCTTTGGGACATCTCTTATTGTAACGGCAATGGGCATTGGTGCTGCAACTGCAGGTGGAGTGGCATCTGTGTCCGCAAATATCACAGACATTGTTCACTCCAACTCAGACAGGAAGAAGGTGGAGAAGATGATCCAAGACTACCAGCATGAAATGAAAGATATTAAAGAAAGCCTGGACTTTATCCAGGTAAGGACTTTAGAGAGGTAACATAGTATTATGGGTGGGGGTGGGATTTGTTGACAACACAAGTGGGAATCGAAATATTTGGGATTTATACCCTGCTTACGAAACAATATTAAATCAGAATGCATGCTACTTGTCATTGTCAATGGAGAATGATGACCAGCCTAACTCTGACCCCCTGATTTGAACAAACCATTATCCTCTTCCAACTTTCCAATTAATGTCTCCTCTTTCTGTCCACTCTAGGCTGGTATGGAGACTCTGAAAGAGTGGAACTTTGAGCGGTACATGGACAGCATCTCCAAAAGGGCTCTTAACCAGAACATGAAGCATGTTTTAAAAGAGGGTGACCGGAATGGGAAAGCTCTCCTCATCAACTTTGAAAATCTCATCAACACAGTCCAGGTCCTCAGTGCAGCGGGAGGTGCAGCCAAAGCTGCCCAGGTCATAAGCGTCACCACAGGCATCATGTCAGGACTTTTCTTGGCCCTGGATGTCTTCTTTCTGGCTAAGGGATCACTGGAGTTACAGAAGGGGGCCAAGACAGAGTTTGCGAACAAGATCAGAGAGGTTTGCAAGAAGCTCCGGGAAGGAATGAAGGAACTGAACTGCATCAAGCAACAGCTGCAGAAAACAATGGATGGTGTTGAGATGGACGATGAAGTTGATGGTGGTGATGTGGAAGACAATCAGCAGGAAGAGGAAGGATATTAATAAAAACTGGCAAAATAATTGTCCAGCTAGAAAAATAAGCATAGATGAACATATAAACAGTAAGCAATAAAAAAATGGGTAAAAATTAAACATCACCCAACACTATTAGAGAACGATGATTCTCCAAAGGTCATTCTATTATCAATATTTTTTGTTCTCTTTTTAATTGTATATAAACCTGAAAAAAAGAGAGCAAAAACACTGACATTTTTTGCAAAAATCCTCTCTCAGACGCATACTTCATCTCGTTCCAATCACAAATTAATATGTAACCAAATGCATGACATTCCAAATCGTTAAAGTGATTTTTAATGTCATTCAACAACAGTAGCCTTGTCAAGTTCAGCAAGTTCTCATGCCTAACATTCTTGATTAAGATGTTATACCGCAGCACTTAGCAGGTCTAATTTAGCCAACATATTAAATCACAGTTCAACAGCAACAGTGTGCACATTTCCCCCCAATAATTCTTTTATCATCGAAACCCAATATTTCACAAATTTACTAGTGTAGAATTTACTAATTCTGTACACTATAAATGCTTCAGAATTACATTAAAATATATGCATGTACAGCATGTATTTATGTACCTGTGTGTATTTGTGTGCATTTCTATCATGGTGGGGACTTTCCATAGACTTCCATTGTTTTTGTATTGAGCCATTAATATTGGCTTTTATTATTTTCAGTCAAACAGTAATAGGCCCTGTATCACAAAGCAACTCAAGTTCCCCGTCTGTCGCTCTCTCGACGTTGTGTCGGAGAAGCGCCACTAGGGGTCTCTCTTGAGCGCCGAATATGCCTCTGAACTATGAAAAAAGGCCAATGAGAAGTTGGCAGACAGTATTTGCATACCCCGCCCCTGGACATATGGGTATTTAGGCGGGCAAATACAATGAGTTCATTCAGAAATTTTCTTCGGAGCCGATGGTAGTGCATGCAGTCTGCGAGTCACACACCAGTTCTTGCTTTTCCTCTGACGCTCTGCATGCTGTTGGATTGACGGCGCATAACAGCGGCTTTCTCCTTCTCTGCACGGCCGTGCAGCTTTGCCCCTGGGTGCTTCGACAGCGCAGACAATATCTCTTCATTGAGTTTATTTAAAGAGTGATTTCCCTTTTTGTGTAAAAGAGCATTTCCTCTAAAAGAGCAAAACACAGCGGCGTTGAACGTCCTTTTCAGGATGCATCTTTTTAAAGATGCCTTTCCGCCCCTGTGTTGTTACTGGATGCGGTAGAGTGCTCTCCGCTTCACTGCGAGAGCATGACCATGGCAACGTTGCAGTCGCTGCTTGCTTTCAATAGAAAGCAAGCCACTCCAGCTGCCCCCCCGCATTGCTCCTTCTTCCCACAGGTTTGAGGACGATGCGGCTGGCGCTGGAAGCGATCTGGGGATGGCAGCGGGTGCAGCTCCACCGGTTACGCCCCCTCGGACCTCCTGCCCCCCCGGCACGCTCGCTGACTCCCGTCCGTGCTCGAGGTAGCAGCGGCTCACCTCACAGCCTCAGTCTCAATGACAGCACATCTCACTAACGAGCTTGCGCAGTCAGTGCTGAAATGCCTTGCCTCTTTCAAGCCCGGCACAACGGTCCCTTTAAAACTCTTCTAAAAGCTCCTGGGGCATATGGCATCCTCCGCGGTGGTCGCGCTCCTGGGGTTGATGCATATGAGACCGCTTCAGCACTGGCTTCAGACTCGAATCCCGAGACGAGCATGGCGCCGTGGCACGCACTGTGTGATCACCCACCTGCCGCCAGACATTCAAACTCTGGACAGACCTCTGCTTTTTATGGGCAGGAGCACCCTTGCAGCAGGTTTCCCGACGAGTCCTGGTCACGACTGACGCCTCCAGATTGGGTTGGGGCGCCGTGTGCAACGGGCACGCAGCTGTGGGCTGTTGGAGAGGGGCCCGCTGCGCTGGCATTTAAATTGCCTAGAGTTGCTGACTGTTTTCTTTGCCATGCGGAAGTTCCTCCCGCTGATTCGGGGCAAACATGTCCTAGTCAGGTCAGACAGCACCACTGTGGTAGCGTACATAAATCGCCAAGGCGGTGTACGCTCCCACCACGTCACGACTCGCCTGTCGTCTCCTCCTTTGGAGCCAGCATGTCGCTGCATGCTACTCACACCCCCGGCAACCTCAATGTGATAGCGGATGCGCTGTCACGACAACGCTTGCCCAGCGGAGAGTGGAGGCTTCATCCCCTGTCGGTCAAGCTGATTTGGAAACGATTCAGCAAGGCCCAGGTAGATCTGTTTGTCTCCCGAGAAACCTCCCACTGCCCGCTCTGGTATGCCCGAACGGAGGCTCCCCTCGGGGCAGACGCACTGGCACACAGCTGGGTCGGGGACCTGCAAGCGTTCTCTGTCAGCGACACTTGCCTGGAGTTCGGTCCGGCAGACACATATGTGATCTTAAGACCGCGGCCGGGCTACATGCCCAAGGTTCCTATCATGCCCTTTAGAGACCAGGTAGTGCACCTGCAAGCGCTGCCCTGGGAGGAGACAGACCAAGCCCTTTCGTATCTGGTATGTGCTTTGCGTACCTATTTGGACCGCACACGGAGCTCTAGACGTTCTGAGCAGCTCTTTGTCTGCTTCGGGGGACAGCGGAAAGGGAACGCTGTCTCCAAACAGATGCTCGCCCACTGGGTCATTGATGCCATTTCATTGGCTTATCATGTCCAGGCCGTGCCGTGCCCCCCCCCCATGCGGGTCAGAGCGCACTCAACCAGAAGCATTGCGTCCTCGTGGGCACAGGCCGGGGCACCTCCCTGGCAGACATTTGTAGAGCTCCGGGTTGAGTCAATATCGTCCCGTGTTCTCTCAGGTCCGAGCCCTTAGAACTCGGTAACACGCTGATGAAGTTGCCGGGTGAATCGCTTGCATATAGCACCCTTTCCCTCAGCTGAGGTAAAACAGTGCGCCCGTTTCTCCCAGGAGATCCCATCTCTCGGATCCCTGGATGATTCCTCCCTAGCCCTTGTGGGTCTGCAGTTCAGCGGAGGAACTCGCCGACCCAATCCACTGTGGGTACTTAATCTACCCTGTACTGGAATAGGTGCTCCACAGGTCAAGGACTCCTACGCGGACTCCCCCTGTGTGTATTATCCGCGGTACGGTCCCCTTACAAAAGTGAACCTGCGTCTCTCTTAGGCAGTCCCAACTGCCCTTCTGTCGCCGTGTTATAGCAACTCCCCCCTCCTTGAGGCTGGATCTACCACTGTGCCACTTTCCACATGTCGGCTAGAAGCCCATATGATGTATTCACCACCTTTACCTCCCCTGCCGGGCAGGTGTGGTCTCCGCAGGTTCTTTTCCCTGAAAAAATCCTGAATGAACTCATCGTATTTGCCCACCTAAATACCTGTATGTCCGGGGACGGGGCATGCAAATACTGTCTGCTAACTTCTCATTGGCCTTTTTTCATAGTTCAGAGGCATATTCGGCGCTCAAGAGAGACCCCTAGTGTTTCTTCTCCGACACAACGTCTCGTTCCCTCCATCAGGGAACGGAGGTTACATGCGTAACCTAGACGATTCCAGGGTTGCTTTAGTTTGACAAAACCCAAAAAATCAAATCTGGTTTCATTAGGATTAAACAGTGTCAAGACGCTAGTTACCAATTTTCTCTGTCAACACAAAACTTTCATCCTGAGATTATGATTAGTTAATAAGCACCAACATGAATGACGTTTTTATGCTATTAGTATTCTATCACATAATTAAAAATAGAGCACTTGGAAAATGAGACAATGGTATATGACATTTTTGTGTGGCATTGTGCTTTTATTGAACATCATGTGAAATAAGTCCATGGCTCTGCCAGCAAATCCATGAGAGAAGGGGTTTGGGTGTTATTTACATTGATATATCTATATTGCAGAGTGATTAAGCTTTTAATGTTTGAAAATTGTTCATTATAGACAGGCAATGTATTAATCCTTCTTACTAGCTATTTTCTAGATTTATTTTAGTTTTTTTTAGGATATCTAAATTATTATTATTATTATTTAAGTGTGCTTTAAATTGGAGTGAAAGATACAGCAATGGTGGTGGAGTGACCTTATTGGTCCATTATTTGTGTATGATCTCTGATCCAGAACATGAAATAACATAAAACTGTAATTTATGGGACGTTCCTCTAGCGGTCACTAGGTGTCACTAAATGTGTGACTTTTGTGAAGTTCTTGTATTCTTCTAGTTGTGTCTCATAGACTATGTACTATGTACAGAAGGCCTTTATTAACACTCTGGAGCCGTATGGATTACTTTTTTGATGGATGAATGCACTTTTTTGGGCTTCAAAATCTAAGGTACCATACACTCCCATTATAAAGCTGGGAAGAGCCAGGATATTTTTTTATATAACCCACCCCCCCAGAATATTGGACCAGTTGCCATGTAAAATTCTGGGCTGATTTCTCTTCCCAGTCCAGCCCTGGTTGTAAGAACAATGAACCAAGCACCAGTCTGCTGCAGGCAGTTATGTTGGATTTGACCAATGTGAAGTCTTTCTTACTGGGCAGAAAGGTTCTCAGAGACATTAATGTTGTGTATCTCCATGTACGCAATGGGGTCAGGGAAAACCTCTTCAAAAAGGAGCGTCATCACAGTGCCAAACTTCAGAATGTACCTGCATAGCATTCAAAGAAAAAACAAACAAACAAAAAAAAAAAAACATGTATGTACTTATGTGAACAAGATAAGTTAATAATAAAAATAGTAAAGGTTACCATTCTTCAGATGCCAGACATAGAATGGAGTTATGTTACGTCCATTGGAAAATGTTTGAATCTTTGAATTACAATGTCACAATGCAGTCCAACGTCACACCGTGAGATTTCAGAGGTTCTTGGCTGCATTTCAATCCCTCTTTCCCCATATGGTAGCTACCAAAAAACGAGTTGTTCTAGTATAAAAAGCAGAACAAGTCCAGTGAGAATAAAGTACATACAATACACAATACACTGCTGTGAGGGAAATATACTGGACCTGAAACAGGACAAAGACATTGTAAAGCACTACATATTCTACCTGCAATTCACCAACATGTGCTGGTAAATTGGCATGGTGTGATTGATGTTTCACACACCTGGACAAGCTGAATGTCAATGATGGCATTGATGATTAAGTGTTTTTTATATAATGCCTTTCTCAAGCTCAATGTTGCTTTAAAAATAGCTTTACCTACACATTTAAATGTAATATTTACAATACAATAAGTGCAATACATAAAAAAGGCCATCATTACGTTTAAAAGGTCATTAACTTGTTACAATTCAGAAATAGTATAAATGTATTGTCAGTTTGGCTTCAAATTTGAATTTGCCTCTTGAGCCTCTGTCTCATATATCTGTTTTGTCATGCACAGAAGTTTTGGTTCTAAGTAAAGAAAATCAGAGCTCGGCTCTGCATATAAACTCTGTGTCTGCTCCAATTATTATCTTACAGACACAAGTTCATGAAACTTTAAGAATTAGATATTAATTCTGCTAAAGATAGACTATATTTTTTACCTGGTGAGTCCGCTATCATATTACCACCAACTGTCACCTTGACCCCCTGACTTAATTGCTGCTGGACATCATTCTGCTCCTTCCACATGAATTATGGCTGATTCATGGTGGCATGCCTTCTGAATACCCTGTACTCAAAAACCTTGACACGCATTGTCTTGAGTACTTAAAATCCAAAGTCAAAAATGTATTTAGTCATAAGTATCCTCCAACCCTGTTAATAAGTTCAAAAAATCGTTTTCTTCAAATAAAGTTTTTATATGGAAGAAGGATACACCTATGAGGCAGCAGAAAGCTGTAGGTTGCCATCAGGGGAAATGCCAACAATAGGCTGGTTCTTCCATTGTCTCAAAAGTCCCATTTCTTCTAGGAATAACATCAATGAATGTTTACATGCACTTAAAAAGTTTGATTTCAGTTGACTTATAGCAATACTTTTTTAAATTTCATGTTAACATGTTAATCCAACTGAAATCCAATACAAAAATCTAAAGTTCATGGCAAATTTGCTGCAAACTTGCCACTCATTATTTTCACATGCAAATGAACTTGTGATTTGTTGCAAATGTTTGCTAGAAGTTTGCAGCAAACTTTGGCAACAATGGACAATTTGCCGCAAGTTTGCCACAAAGCTCATTTGCATGTGAAGATAATCAGTGGTGAATTTGCGTCAAATTTGCCATTAATTCTTGATTTTTGTACATTTTTGTAACATACCAGTTTGGTATTTGCATTATCAAACTAACAAACCTAAATATGCTTATTTGTACACATTGATCTGACTGCAATAGGCCTCAGCATAATGCACATGCTCCATCATTTATTTGGAACACACCTTTTAAGTCATTTTTATTAGAAATTCTGTTTGAAGCTATCTTACAGCATGGCTACTATGATTGTTCGCCCTTCAAAACTAGTTCATTATTTTCACATGCAAATGAGATTTTGATTCACTGCAAACGTTTGCCTGAAGTTTGCAGCTCTTCACAGGTAGTGGTGAACCTCTGGCAAACCTTTGGCAACAATGGACAATTTGCCACAAGTTTGTCGCAAAGCTCATTTGCATATGAAAAGTCTGTAGTAAATTTGTGGCAAGTTTGTGGCAAATTTGCCACGAACTCTCAATATTCAGAAGGGCATCCCTTCCCCATTTTCATTATGTTACATGGACTGTTGTAAACATTACAAATTACACATTATTTACTGCATACATCTTACTGAAAAGTGAAAAGTAAAAGTGTATCTGAAAGTGATTGTTGAGATTTAGAGTAAAAAGGACTTACATTTTAAACTGTTTGAGACCCACACCTATCATATCACTTCTGAAGATATGAATTTAATCACTGGAGTCATATTGATTACTTTTATGTTTCTTTTATGTGATTTGAGAACATTGTGGTCATGGCTCTCTTCCTTCTTTGTGAAGCAGAGAGCCACCACGGCTGTGAAACTCAGACGGCGGGGTCGGCAAGCACCACAAGTGATTGGGATGTTGATATGGAAGCATTTCCGCTGGCTCAGTTCCTGACCTCATTCTGCCTGGTAGAGTTCACAAGCGATGCAAGCGATCCACCTCAGGGCAGATTTAATGCTTCTGCTTTCGGAAGCAGACAAATCTTCTGAGCTCCTGCTCTAGGGGAGCAGAGCTCAGGATGAGGCAGACATAGAGTTGGCAGCCATGCTTGCACAGCCGGGTGTGAACATCGGCCTTGAGTGGAACCCTCAACCCTGCCCTGAGCATTCGCAGCTGGATGATTTGTTTCTGGGCTCGGAGCGCGACTCGCGGCAGCACCCCACCCCTGTGCCGTTCTTCCCGGAAGTGTACGAGGAGCTCACAAAGTTGTGGAAGGTAACTGTCTCTGTCTGCTAACTGTTGGTTCGTGGGCTCGTCCACCCTAACTATCCTCAACGGCACAGCAGCTAAGGGATATGTCGAGCTTCCCCAGGTACAGCCCACTGTGGTAGTGCATCTATGCCCACAGGGCGCAGCCACCTGGAGGAACCGACCAAGGCTCCCTTCCAAGGTGTGTATGGGCCGCGTCGCTCTGCACGCCATGGCTATCCTTCAGGTCCACCAGGCCAAGGTGCTTAAAGATCGGCACGATGGTAGGACCAACCCAGGGCTTATGCAGGAACTGCGCACCATGACCAACCTCGCTCTACGGGCGATAAAAGTCACGGCGTGCACCCTGGGCCGGACAATGTCCATCTTGGTGGTCCAAGAGCGGCACCTGTAGATCAACCTTACAGAGATGTGTGATGCAGAGAAGGTTTGCTTTCTCGATGGGCCCATCTCCCAAGGGGGTCTTTGGCGACACTGTTGAGGACTTCGTCCATCAGTTCTCAATGGTGAAGAAGCAGAGGGAGACCATCAAACACATTCTACCATGGTACGACATGGCTGCCTACAGGCCTCCGAAGTCCCTCGCCCCGTCTGCCAGGTTACATTTACATAGTTACATTTCTGCAGTTTAGAATGGAACGATTACTAGTCTGGCTGGGACTAGCCTAAGTAGAAACCATTGGCGCCAATGGTCTCTACAATCAGGGGCGGGTCTACGGGGTGGCGGGGGGTTGAAATTCGATTGGCCACCCCAGGTGCCCCCCCCATAAGATGTCTTGTGATTGGTTCATTTTACGGCCAATCAGTTTATAGACTCTACTGAAGTTCGTGATTCAAAGAGTTTTTTTTTTTTTTTTTAAAGCTTAATAAAGTCATCTTTATTGCCAAAAAAAAGGATACAAATCACAAGTGACTTATCAAAATATACATACATATTTTCTCAAATAACTACTGTCTACAATTGCCGTAAATTGTTTCGACATACTTTTTTTTTTCTTTTTTTTAATTATCCTTCAACAACACAAACAAACAAGGTACATCAACAAATCTCTGAATATAACTTCAATTGTTCAGCCATAGGTTGAGCATAGCTAGTACAAAGAACAGAAAACACACTATGAACAAACCAATAAATAAATAGAAAAAAAAAATAATAATAAAATGAAAAAATAAATAAAAAGGGACTTTTTAAATTAATTTAAACGTATCCAAAAGAGAAATCAGTTTAAGGGCTTTCTGATTTTTACATTTTTTTAAAGATTTGCACAAGAGTTTAACCTCATTCATCCAGTGATTAAAGTTGGGTTTAGATTTAAACCATCTGCATATTTGAATGAAAAACTTTCCAAAACATAACAAGAAATTAATAACAAAATCACAATCTTTGTTTTCCAGACAAACACCAAACCTAATTAACTTCCACGTGAGAGGTGGGAGTTCAACCCTCCTAGACCTTAACCAATTCTGCACCTCACTCCAAAAGGGTTGCACCAGATCACAATCAAAGAAGACATGCTCTAGATTTTCAATATTTGTTTCACAAAAAACACAATTATTCACATCAAAATTAAATTTCAATCTTAAAAATTTTTTAGTAGGATAAATCTCATTTAAAATTTTGAAGTTTACCTCCTTAGCTTTAGGAGGGAGAGGAAAAGACAAATCATTTTTCCTAATTTTTTTTATTTCAACCTTATCAAAATCTTTAAGCACGTATTCCCGTCTAATTGGGTTTGGGTAATAAGCCTGTAAAAAAAAAAAATTCTAATGACTCTATTTGTACATTTTTTATCACAAAAATCAGAATCTTCTAAGGAGAGCGGTCTCAGTACTGGGGAGATTTTGGAGTACAACATGTCTTCTTTAACCATTAATCTTAATGGAATTGGTATAGCTCTAATCATTCTATTAAACATATTAACGGTACACTATACTTGGAATTTCTCACAAAACACTCTATACAGTAACAAATTTCCATTATCATCCAAGAAATGGGGAATAGCCCAAATCCCTTTACATATCCATTCTTCAAGATACACAGATTTTCTGCCAAACTTTATATATCTACTATTCCAAACTGGAGTGTTGTGAGGAGTGAAGTTATGTTTGAACAATAGTTTCCAATAGAGCAGCACCTGCTGATGGAAGGATGAAAGTTTAACTGGTAACGAGGTGCACTCAAAGTCACAACATAACAGAAAGTGTATTCCCCCCAGTTTGTTAAAGATAGCATTGGGGACAATAAGCCAAAAGGAGTGGCTATTTTGAATGAAGGATTTTAACCATTTCAATTTCAAAACACCATTCATAATGTCAAAATTGATAGCATTCACCCCACCGTCTTCATATTTTTTAATCATGTCCTCCTTTCTAATGTACTGTCACTTATTTCTCCAAATAAATTTAAAATTCACCTTATTTATTAATTTAATCATTCGTGTCGATATGGGCAAGGAGAAAGCTGGATAGATGAGTCTGGACAAACTATCCATTTGAGATAAAAGAACCCTTCCAAAAATGGTAAGATCCCTCTGCAGCCATCTATTCAATATGGACTTACATTTATCTGTTATTCAACACATTG
Source organism: Xyrauchen texanus (assembly GCF_025860055.1). Classification (NCBI taxonomy): domain Eukaryota; kingdom Metazoa; phylum Chordata; class Actinopteri; order Cypriniformes; family Catostomidae; genus Xyrauchen; species Xyrauchen texanus. Next base: position 59,788,183 of record NC_068277.1, on the reverse strand, counting down.
TTATTCTCCATAACATCTTTATCTTTAGAAATAATAATCCTCAAATATTTAACTTCCCTTTTAATTTGTATATTAGATAATGACTGCAAAGGAAACTCATGCAGTGTTAACATTACACATTTGTTTAGGTTTAAATGTGCCCCGAAGCTTTAGAAAACTGGTTAATCGAATGTAAAGCTCATGGAATTTGATATTCATTCTTTAGAAACAATGTTGTATTGTCAGCAAACTGACTTATAAGTATATGTCTATCCAACACTGAAATACCTTCAATACCATTATTTTTAATCAATATAGATAATAACCCTGCAACCATTATAAATAATAATGGTGAGCTTGCCAGTCACCACCGAAACAGAAGAATCCAGCTGTTTTAGTTGAGGTCTGCCTTCTTTCTTTTTCGACTGTTTTCCTCTCTTTCTGCTACTGTTTTTAATGTTTCTAAACTAAAGACTGTTCTTAAATATATTAAACTGTGGTGTTTTCATTTGAACTGTTACAGTGCTAAAACTTCAACTCTGTGTTACTCAGCTTTTTTGTAAATGAATCTGAAAGAAATGTTGAATGAAACACTATGATGTTTTTGGCCAAACCATTTGCATTATTACAGTGGGGGATTTTTTTTTTGTATTATTATTATTATTTGAAAGAGATTGTGAATAAAACTACTGTATAGTGTAATGGCCAAACTAATTAAAAGAAAATAGTTGACATCGTTTCTGATTCTGGGTTTTTAACATTGCTCACTATTAAAATTGCTTTTATTTTATAAACTTGTTAGTTTTATGAAAACACTAAAAATAATAAACACTGGCTCTCCAATTTAACTTAATGGATATATACAGGGATGACAAAAAACTAAATTAATCAAAAATGTGCTTTATTACTACATTTGTTTACAAGTAACTTTATTCAAGTTAAAAAAATAAAATCAATAGGATTTACGTAATATACTGTAGAATTTAGCTTTTTTTTTTTGGTCACTGGCGACCACCCCGTTTGGAGGCAGTGCCCCAGCATGGCCCCCCCACTGAAAATGCTCTAGACACGCCCCTGTCTACAATCAACTTCAGCTTGCAATGCTTTTGGAAATCTTTTCAATGACAGTTATCAGCTAGTCCCATTACACACTCAGTGGTGTCACTCCTCTGTTAATTTTGTTCTCACACTTTCCACCAGAGGGTAGGTTCTAACTCAGGACAGAACAAGAAATAAGGTACTGTAAAACAGTATGAGAAATGTGTGAAACAAACTGTATTTTTGAATGATCAAATTCCTTCAGCAATTTTTGCTCAGTAAAACATCAATAGTTAAAATATGCATGCAGTTATGACATGCCCTGGGTTGAGTCAAGCAACTATACCAGTATTTCAAGTAGTTAAAACTATTGTTAAAATTATTGTTTTGTGAATAACTAAGTAACAGAAACTTACTGTGAACATAGGCTTCATTTACAGTGAAATTTTTGCAATAGCCAATTTTGTTGGTCCATTTCCCCTGAATCACCAAACCATACCAACATCACATTGTTTTTACTTGCAAATGAGCAAATGCTCAACCCAGTCCCCCAGATCAAAACATCACATTGACTATTTGTCTTTTAAATATATATAAGATTGTGTAAAAATATTTGATAAAATGCTAAGTTGGTCTTTCTAAAATTGTGTCTTAATGGTACGCCAGTGCAACAGAAGCTAATAGGCATATGCAGAGATTTTAAAAATAGCATAGTGAATTTTACAGTATATGTGGCACACATTATGTGTGACGTTATAACCAGCCCATCTTTCCCTTTGAACAGTTTCCACTGTAGAAGATGAGTTAAGCAAAAACTATTTCCTTGAACAATACTGGTTTGTACACAAGCACAGCAAAACATATTCATTTACACATTTGTTTCTGAGGGTGTAGCTTTAACGGTAAGCTACACACTATTCAGCAGTGACGTATAAAAGCTTAACAAAGACAAATTCTTGTGTGCATTCTAATGCTTTGTTTGTTATTAGAAAAGAATTACTTTTGTGAAAGGACTCTAGTGACCTGAATAACCTATCTTCTTGCTCATGTACAATGGACCTGTAAATATTTAATTAGAGACTAGCCACTGGAACTAGTTCTAGTTTCGTTTCATTGTAAAGGGGCACATCATCCATTCCAATAACATTTTTAGGAATACGTAATGCAAATATCTAAGCAAAGCTAGAACTGCCAAGAACAAAATAAAGGGAATAAATTAAACTTCTAAAATAAAAATGGTACATTTGAGTGAAGACAAGTCAAAGCAAGTAAATAAACTATGCAGCAGGTGTGGAGGTTTACAGCGTTTAAATGAGTGATTCATACAAGAACATTGATATCAGTTGGTGAATCATGGAAAGGTGTGTTTTGAGGTTTTTCTTAAGCATTGCAATTATTGTGAGTTTTGTCATCAATTAATAATAATAAAATAATAAGGACCTTCTTTATATGAGGTGTCTTTAATGTACTTAAGCATTTGACACACTGCACATATTACTGTATTGTACTTGCATTTAAAGTACCTGCATTTAATTACATCTGTAGTTACACTGATAATCTTACCCCTAAACCTACACCTACCCTTACCCTAACCACAAACTCTACTACTGAACCTACCCGTACCTCAACCTCAGTAGCAGCAAATTAAATCTTGCAAGAATTTTTCAGAACAACATGTAGTTTCACAATAAATGCATTGTATTGTATGTATTTTAATGTTTGTACATAGTAGTTAAAGACATCTAACATAAAGTGGGACCAATAATAATAATGATAAAATGCAATATGCATGCATTTCATTTTTGGGGTGTAAAAGTTTGAAACCACAAGTGAAAAGTATTCTATTTTGCACTCTTTTACAATTTAATACAAACAATTAATAATAAATTAGCCTATATTATTATTTGTATAAAAGTTTGAGAAATGTACATTTCTGAATTTCTTAGGATTTGGTATGTCCCCTTTTGACAGTATGCACTCGAGCTTGCATGAACAAAACCTGGTGATCGTTGTTATCCTAGCAATTTTTGAGAATGTTCCAAAGAGCATTTTGTGTACTTCAGTCTTGCCTTATAGAATTGGCAATATACAGTAGATAACACTTGCTGCCAATGTGGTTTGATTATGTTCACTAGTATAATGGTCACAGTCTGTCTCCCTGTTCCTGATTGTTCTCACCTGATTTTTGCATTCCTTTGTCAGTTCCCATTTGTTGTTTGACTGTCATAATTTTTATTAAAGCCTGCACATAGATTCTACGTCTCCTGTCTCATCTCAACAACCTTTGGTTACAATATCCAATAACTATAACATTTACTTATAGGCCTAACAGTTACAAAAAACTTAGTAGGGTAGAATTCACAAAATTATTCTAATCTCAGAGGGTTATATCCATTAGCAAACCATAACCCATAACCATAATCAAAATGAAATAATTTAGTTGACTGAGGATTCTTACAACTGTATATGATTAATGAAAGAAATTGAGTAATTGACTGAGAAAAACAAAACAAAAAAAACATCTTAATTACATCAGTTATATACAGGGGTAGGGTTAATGGATCTAAAATATCTATAAAAAAGTAAAAATGTAACCATACAAATATATTTATAAAATATAAGATCTGTAAATATTTTTACGGTTCTAAAGCTGTGTATGTATATATATATATATATATATATATATATATATATATATATATATATATATATATATATATATAAACATTTACATTTTAGATGCTGTCAATATGTCTATACTGTACATTTCAGCATCGATCCAAACATAGAAATATGTACGTTTAAATGTAAAAGTAATGTAAATGTAATTTGAAATTTTATGTTAGAATACCTACGAATAATAATGATATCAGGCTGGAAGATACAACAACCAAAGCAGTAGATGTCATCCTGTCCAACAGAGTACTCTAGCCAGTTGCTTCCAGCATATCGCTGACTCTGGAAAGAGCACCCTTGTGGGTGTTTTTGAAAAGCCAGCTGCTAGTTGACTTGGCCCAACAAAAAATTACAAACTGCACATACTGTAGTTCCTGTATACTATTGTTTTGTATTCATTAACAGAGTTGGCATCTTGATCTTAAGGTCTCAAGAGCTCGAGAACCTTCTCAAGAGCACATAAACGTGTCTTCAGTCTGGGTTTCATTACTCAAAGTCTTGGTTTGGGCACAGGTGGATCATCCAATGGGTTTCGTGGGCATGTGCCCAGGTGGCCAGTCCACTAGGGGGCCCACACGAGCAAAACATATGTTAACTCTCAGGTAATGACCTCATAGCCAATCAAAAAACAAACTCATATTTTGGACCCTAAACAAAATGATATAATTGGTCACATACAGGGAAGCGTGTTTAACATAAATGTTTGTTAACTGAATAAGAACGGTTAGTTGAAAATGGACAAACTGCAGTGGGCCAAGAAGCACCAAATGTTTCCAGATGAATCTGAAGTAACCTTGAAAGGCCGGGAACTATTCCAGGTAGAAACGCTCAATGTGAGTTGATTAGACCATAGAATGGATGCATACTGAAATATTAATGACATATTTGGTGTTCTGCTGAACTGTTCAAATGCACAGGCTGATGCACTTTGCGCTCCGTATTCATCTGATTTGGATCAAAAATTGCAGTTCAGATACTTCATACAGAAGATACAGAACAAGCAGGATAAGTCCCCATAAAAACTGCTGCAAGTGCTAATGAAACATGGTCTGCAGTCAATTTTCTCCAACATGTTTAGTGCATGGCAGTGCAGTTTGTCCCTGGGCGCTTCGACAGCGCAAACTAAAAGAGTTGTTTGTTAAAAGCGTGATTTTCTCTAAAAGAGTATTTTCTTCTAAAAGAGCAACGCACAGCGACGTTGAATGTCCTTTTCAGGAAGCGTCTTTATAAAAATGCCTTTCCGCCCCTGTGTAATTCCTGGATGCGGTAGAGTGCTCTTCGCTTCAGACGGCCACAGGTGCTGTCTCGTGTGTCTGGGCTGCGATCACACCGAGGCAGAGTTTGTGGATGGTTCATGTTCTCACTGCGAGAACATGACCATGGCAACGTTGTGGTAGCGGCTTTCTTTCAACCGAAGGAATGGCACTCCAAGAGCCCCCCCCCCCCGCGTCGCTCCATCTTCCCACTGGATTGAGGACAACGCGGCTGGTGATGGAGGCGATCTGGGGATGGCAGCGAGCTCTGTTTTGCCGGGTACACCCCCACAAACCACCCGCCCCCCGGCACGCTCTTTGACTTCTGTCCAGGCTCAAGGCAACATCGGCTCGCCTCACAGCCAGCCTGCCTATCCTCTGGAGCCCCCCGAGCTGGATGAGCTCGCCGCTGCATCGGAGAGCGGTCCGGCATCTGATGCGGATGACTCGTCTGGGCTGCCACATTCGGTGCTCAAGAGAGACCCCTAGTGCCGCTTCTTCGACACAACGTCGAAGTGAGCGACAGACAGGGAACTATAATGATGGCAACACAGTAGGATCATTATAAGAGAATTTAAAAAATATATATATTTAAAAAGTGAGAATGACCATTTTAATACATCTTTCATCCATTCGACAGTGGAAGGTAAAGTTTATAGGCGGCATAGGGATCATCACTACTGAATGGAACACACCCTTTATGTATGTTACAGGGCAGATAGAGCAATAAAAACATCTTTAAAATAGGTCTCTAACATCCACCAGCTCCGTGATGTCGTCGTGGAGGAATGGAAGTGGACTCGAAACCTGTGAAGCTCTGGTGAACTCCATGCCCAAGAGGGTTAAAGCAGTGCTGGAAAATAATGGTGGCCACACAAATTGACACTTTGGGCCCAATTTGGACATTTTCACTTAGGGGTGTACTCACTTTTGTTGGCAGTGCTTTAGACATTAATGGCTGTGTGTTGAGTTATTTTGAGGGGACAGCAAATTTACACTGTTATACAAGCTATACACTCACCACTTTACATTGTAGCAAAGTGTCATTTCTTCAGTGTTGTCACATGAAAAGATATAATCAAATATTTACAAAAATGTCAGAGATGTACTCACTTTTGTAAGATACTGTAGCTTTCTGGTTTGAGTCAAGGCTGAGAAATATTTATTCAATGATTTTTAAATGTCTATAGAGAAAATTAATGGGGAATATCTCGTGCTTTTCCGTGGGAGCTCCGCCATTCCAGCAGGGAATGAACACCCATGGGATCAGCACCTGTGATCTCAGTGATATCAACCGTAGCATGACTGTTGGTGCCAGACAGGCAACTAATCTCATGAGCAGTTTCGCAGTTCCCACTGGGTCCAGGTCGGGTAGCACACTTATAAAGCACCCACAGATTTTGGGTTAAAATAGTCTGTTAACTATAAAATGACAAAGAGGGCAGCTCCAGAGCAGAGACCACAACTGGTGTCATCGGAACATGGACAAAACAAACATGGACAAAGTGCAAACCGGCAGAACAATCCAAGTGGCCGGCAGGCAGCCCAGGGTTACCCCCGCAGAACAGACCACGGGGTACTGGCAGAGCTGGAGCAGATCAAGCGAGGGTGGGTGGTTGAAGCCATTGGGTTGGCTTGGAGGTCAGGCAGCTCCAAGAAAGGAGCGGCTCCAGGAAGGGAGGGTGGTCAGGCTGTTCCGAAGTGGGAAAGATGTCTGGAAAACACAGCAGCGGAAAGAGGGTCAGGCAGGCCCGGGAACAGCCTCAATGGCAGGGAGTTCTGGCAGCAGGTAAACGGCCTCCATGACCGAAACAGGGTTGGCGAGGGCTACAGGGGAGAAGACAGGGTCTACAGCTGCTACAGCAAACTCAGGCTCCTCCAGGGGAGCTACAGCAGTCAGGGCAGGCACCTCCAGGGGAGCTGCAGCGGTCAGAGTGGGTGCCTCAAGGGGGACTGCAACAGCCAGGACAGGCATCTTTAAGGTGGAGTGCAGCGGCCATGACAAGTGCCACCAGGGGGGATGCAGCAGTTCTCCTAGCTTGTGGTGAACCCGAGGGAAGGTGGGGCATGAACAAAGAGGATATGTTTTCCTGTGTGGAGGTTCTTCCCCTGAGCAGGGCCTCTGTCTCTAAGCTGGCAGACGTAGTTCACCACTCTCTAATGAGGCCATAAAGCAGTTCACCCTAACTCCTCTGAACTTAGAGGCTCATCAAAGCTGGCTAGGAACAGGTTTTTAAGAACAGTCTCACTTAGAGGCTCCTGGGTCACATTAAGGAGAGTGATGGCATACTTCAAAATGGGTGTTAGGAGGTTCAAAACTGGCTGTATTGTTCTGTCAGGTATTTATACACTCACCTAAAGGATTATTAGGAACACCATACTAATACTGTGTTTGACCCCCTTTCACCTTCAGAACTGCCTTAATTCTACGTGGCATTGATTCAACAAGGTGCTGAAAGCATTCTTTAGAAATGTTGGCCCATATTGATAGGATAGCATCTTGCAGTTGATGGAGATTTGTGGGATGCATATCCAGGGCACGAAGCTCCCGTTCCACCACATCCCAAAGATGCTCTATTGGGTTGAGATCTGGTGACTGTGGGGGCCATTTTAGTACAGTGAACTCATTGTCATGTTCAAGAAACCAATTTGAAATGATTCGAGCTTTGTGACATGGTGCATTATCCTGCTGCAAGTAGCCATCAGAGGATGGGTACATGGTGACCATAAAGGGATGGACATGGTCAGAAACAATGCTCAGGTAGGCCGTGGCATTTAAATAATGCCCAATTGGCACTAAGGGGCCTAAAGTGTGCCAAGAAAACATCCCCCACACCATTACACCACCACCACCAGCCTGCACAGTGGTAACAAGGCATGATGGATCCATGTTCTCATTCTGTTTACGCCAAATTCTGACTCTACCATCTGAATGGCTCAACAGAAATCGAGACTCATCAGACCAGGCAACATTTTTCCAGTCTTCAACTGTCCAATTTTGGTGAGCTCTTGCAAATTGTAGCCTCTTTTTCCTATTTGTAGTGGAGATGAGTGGTACCCAGTGGGGTCTTCTGCTGTTGTAGCCCATCCGCCTCAAGGTTGTGCGTGTTGTGGCTTCACAAATGTTTTGCTGCATACCTCGGTTGTAACGAGTGGTTATTTCAGGCAAAGTTGCTCTTCTATCAGCTTGAATCAGTCGGCCCATTCTCCTCTGACCTCTAGCATCAACAAGGCATTTTCAGCCCACAGGACTGCCGCGATACTGGATGTTTTTCCTTTTCACACCATTCTTTGTAAACCCTAGAAATGGTTGTGCGTGAAAATCCCAGTAACTGAGCAGATTGTGAAATACTCAGACCGGCCCGTCTGGCACCAACAACCATGCCACGCTCAAAATTGCTTAAATCACCTTTCTTTCCCATTCTGACATTCAGTTTGGAGTTCAGGAGATTGTCTTGACCAGGACCACACCCCTAAATGCATTGAAGCAACTGCCATGTGATTGGTTGATTAGATAATTGCATTAATGAGAAATTGAACAGGTGTTCCTAATAATCCTTTAGGTGAGTGTATATTGAACCATGAACAGACAGTCAAAAACTCTTAATTTCTTTATATAAAGAAAAATACAAAAATAAGAAAAAAGAAAACACAAGCAAGCAGATGAATAAACCAGAAAGCACTGTATCAGGAATCTGATCCAATTAGAAAACAGTGCCAAAACTTAAACAAACCAGACCGAGAGGTAACATGACAGACCAAGGAAACCACGAGGAAGAATTCAGCACAAGACAAGAGGTACAAGGAGAATAATATAGCTGCAAGCAGTAATGATCGGGGCCAAGCCCTAAAGCCATAAACCTAGCACAATGCAAAGAGCTCCAGCACAAAAGAAGCTCAATGTTTAAACCAGCTGAGATGGGAATCCAACCACGGTTCATCCTGTCTTTTGAACTGAAGCACAGAGCTCTAACCCCTGCACCACACAGCAGTCTGACATCCATATTTTTTTAATTAAAGCAGGAATTAAGTATGGTCTGTATTGTAGTAAGCACAAAATGAAGTAAAACAGAAGTAACATTTAAAACTGCTCTTTCGTGGACTCGAACTCACAACCTTTTAAGCTGTATTCCAATATGTTAACTACTGGGCCATTCAGTTGACACTGCTCAAAAGTGCCAAAGAAACAACTAAGATCATAAGGTTTTGAATGAAATAAATACATTTAGAAAATTATCTCATTATCTCATTATCATTTTCAGAAGCAGTGATACATTGAAAGTTTTGTTTATATTGACTAAGCATTTTGAACACTATGTGGCTCCAAACTTCTCAGGTACCCTCAGGACATGATGCCGAAGAACCCAAGTCACATTTAAATGGGACAAAGCGATTAAAATACACATAACTTTTTCATAAAATTCAAAAAGGCTGAGTGATTATATGACTGATGTTGGAAAAAATGGTATCGCTGAAATACTTATGACCACCATTTACATTTACATTTACGCATTTGGCAGACGCTTTTATCCAAAGCGACTTACAGTGCACTTATTACAGGGACAATCCCCCCGGAGCAACCTGGAGTTAAGTGCCTTACTCAAGGACACAATGGTGGTGGCTGTGGGGTTAGAACCAATGACCTTCTGATCTTCTGTGACCTTCTGATTAACAGCCCTGTGCTTTAGCCACTACACCACCACCACTCCTTTGGTGACCACCACAGACACCAAACCCACGTTTTACAGTTCAAAAGTTATGGGAAAAAACAAAAGACATATCACAGTTCTTGACCAATAGGTGGAGCTGTAGCGAAACTCTTGCATGTGCCCCCAGACCATGGTCCTCATGTAGCATACCAAATTTAATTTCGATAGCACAAGGGGTTGCTGAGAAACAGCCTCAAATCCATTTTCATGCTGACATAGTTAACTTCGCATTGGCATCATTTCTGAATGGTAACACAAATTAAAATGGTTCCTGCCATTGTTAGGGTAAATCAGAACAAGTTTGTAGGATGTGTAAGGTTTAAACTGCGAATGTCATAATCCAAGATGGTGGCCACTGTAATGGGTTAAGTTATAGCGGTTCATTTGAATCATTAAATGGGGACCTATTCTGCAAAATTCACTTTAATATGGTGTTTGTACATAAATGTGAGTCGGCAGTGTGTGTACACAGCTACCCTACAATGTTAAAAGTCCACCCACTCCTCTTTCTTATATTTCTACCAGTCATAAACAGTGTGTCAAAATGAACGGTTTTCTTTTCTGCTCTAATGTGACGTCACATTAGAGCAGGCCTCGCCCACGACTGGTGACCGACTCCACCCCAATATCATAGATCCTCTCTGTGAGTGATCTACACACAGTCCGACATTTTTTTCCATGCTGGAACATTCTGTTGTTGGCTGTAAATGTGGACATAAGAGTCTTCATGTACTCTTGGCATCAGAGCCACTTAAGACACAGTTGACAATTTTTAATTTTTAATTATTTATTTATTTTTTGCAGTGGTGGCTCAGTGGTTGAGGCTCAGGGTTACTGACCAGAAGGTCGGGGGTTCAAGCCCCAGCACCACCAAGATGCCACTGTTGGGCCCTTGAGCAAGGCACTTAACTCCAGGTTGCTCTGGGGGATTGTCCCTGTAATAAGTGCACTGTAAGTCGCTTTGGATAAAAGTGTCTGCCAAATGCATAAATGTAAATATACACAGATGAGCCAAACATTATGATCACTCACAGGTGAAGTGAATAACGTTAATAATCTCCTAACAAGACCACATTTCATGGTCTAGGAAGATTAGATGGTTAGCTGGTTAGCAGACAATCAGATCTCATAGTCAACATGTTGAATGCAGGACAAATGGGCAGGAGTAAAGCCCAGAGCAACTTTGACAAGGGTCATTTTGACTGGGTCAGAGCATCTCTGAAATGACAAGACTTGTTGGGTGCTCTGGATCAGCATTGGTGAGTACCTAATGACAGTGGTCTGAGGAGGGACAAACCATAAACCACCGAGAGGATGTTGGGAGCCCAAGGCTCATTGATGCTTCAGGGCAATGAAGGCTATCCTATCTGGTCCGAACTGACAGAAGGTCTACTGTGGCACAAGTCACAGAAAGGTTTAATGACGGTTACAGGCGGAATGTGTTACAATGCACAGTGCATCGCACCCCACTGCGTATGGGGCTGCGTAGCCGCAGATCAGTCAGAGTGCCTTATGATGACCCCTGTCCATCGTCATAAGCTCCTGAACTGGACTTTGGAGTAGTGGAATAAGGTTGCCTGGTTAAGATGAGCCCCCTTTTATTTTACATCACGTGGACGGCCGTGTACGTGTGCACCATTTACCCGGGGAAGTGCACCAGGATGCACTGTGGGAAGACGACAAGCCAGTGGAGGGAGTGTGATACTCTGGGCAATGCTCTGCAGGGAAACCAAATCATATCCAAATCAATTTGACACCTGCCACCTGCCTAAACATGGCTACAGACCAGGTACACCCATCCATGGCAATGTCATTAAATTAGCATCTCTACGTATATGACAGCCATTCCATTCCAGTGTCTGTTCAATTTATGCTTGAATTTTTGAGCCATGAGTGACATAATCACCCAACAGCAATGTAAAAGACCGGTGGAAAGCATGCAGAGATGCATGAAAGCTGTGAAAATCAGGGTTATTCCACCAAATATTGATTTCTGAACTCTTCCTAAGTTAAAACATTCGTTTTGTGTTGTTATAAATGAATATGAACTTGTTTATTTGCATTATTTGAGGTCTAAAAACAGCATCTTTTGTATTATTTTGATCAGTTGATATTGATGATACAATGTTTTCCATGCTTGTTCAATGAAACAAATAATTATGGTACATGCACCTGTGAAGCGGACTTTAAAACACTAACAGCTTACAGATGGTGGGCAATTAAGGTCACAGTTATACAAACTTAGGACACTAAAGAGACCTTTCTACTGACTCTGAAAAACACCAAAAGAAAGATGCCCAGGGTCCCTGCTCATCTGAGTGAACGTGCCTTAGGCATGCTGCATGGAGACAGGAAGGACAGCAGATTGTCCTTGCAGTGGCAGACCATGTGTAACAACACCTGCACAGGATCAGTATCTCCGAATATCACACCTGAGGGACAAGTACAGGATGGCCACAACAAGTGCCCGAGTTACACCAGGAAAGCACAATTCCTCCATCAATGTTCAGACTGTCCACAATAGGCTGAGAGAGGCTGGACTGAGGGCTTGTAGGCTTGTTGTAAGGCAGGTCCTTACCATACATCACCAGCAACAATGTGGTCTATGGGCACAAACCCACCTTTGCTGGACCAGACGAGTCATGGATTTGTCTCACCAGGGGTGATGGTCGGACTGACGTTTATCGTCAAATTAATGACCGTTACACCAAGGCTTGTACTGGTGCGAGATCGATTTGGAGGTGGAGGGTCTGTCATGGTCTGGGGCGGTGTGTCTCAGCATCATCGGACAGAGCTTGTTGTCATTGCAGCCAATCTCAATGCTGTGCATTATAGGGAAGACATCCTCCTCCCTCATGTGGTACCCTTCCTGCAGGCTCATTCTGACATGACCCTAAAGCATGACAATGCCACCAGCCATACTGCTCGTTCTGTGCTTGATTCCCTGCAAGACTGACATTTTCCTGCAATGTCAGTGTTCTGCCATGGCCAGCAAAGAGCCTGGATCTCAATCCCGTTGAGCACATCTGGGACCAGTTGGATTGGAGTGTGAGGGCTAGGGCCATTTCCCCCAGAAATATCCGGGAACTTTTAGCAACTCTACATGTTGTAGACCCTACCACAAAGGATAATCAGGATCGCCTTAGGAATTTGCATAATCTTATGGACCAACTCAAACAAAAATGCCAGCAGCTCTTTCAGCCCAACCAAAATCTAGCAATAGATGAACGTATGGTCAAGTCTAAAACTGGGTCAGGATTTAATCAGTACATGAAGGGCAAGCCTACTCATGGGGTTTTAAATTATGGGTAATTGCAACATCAGACTCGGGGTATACTCTCGACTTTTATGTTTACACAGGTAGTCAATGACTTGGCACCAAAGTAGCTGAATTGTTACTGCAGCCATTCAAAGACCAGAGCCACAATGTTTGATTTGACAATCCCCATCTCTTATGGTTAAGTTGTTAGAAATGGGAACTAATGCTTGTGGGACATGCAGAGTGAATCGTAAACTGTTTCCTGCAGAATTTAAAGACATCAAAAGATGGGAAAACAAGACAGCTCGTGGGGATATGAGGTGGTGTAGGATTGAGGGAAATATACTTGTAATTCAGTGGAAGGACATGCATGCAGTTACATGCCTCTCCAATTTCCACAATGCGAATGGCTCAACCAAAATTACTAGGTTTGTAAAAAATGATGGAAAAGAAGTAGCCCTCCGGCCCACTTTCATCAGCAATTATAACAAAAACATTGGTGGTGTTGATAGGTCAGACCAAATGATAAAATCTTAAAACTCAGAAGTGGTGGAAGACACTTTTTTCCACTTCATAGACATTGCTGTGATCAATTGTTTCATATGGTTTAAAGAATGGCAACACATTCATATGGCACCAGGGGATAAGCATAGACCGGTGAACTTAACCCAGATAGATTTCAGAGAAAACCTGGCTCGTCAGCTGGGAGGTATCGATATTCACGCAAATTTCCCTTTGTGTACATTAAAGCCTGTAGTCCTTCCATCATCACTCCACACAGCCAATGTCCCTAAATTTGAAGAGTCCTCTAAGAGACGTTGGCTATGCTATGGGAAAAGTAGTACTGAAAATAAAACTAAAGTAGCTTGTTGCACGCCGGATTGTAATGGCAAAAGACTTTGATTGGTTTGCGATAGGAACTGTATTCAGTCTTGGCACTCAGCTGAGTGTGACCAGTTTCGCAAAGAGGCCTATTTGGGCTGTGTTTACTGGTGTTGTTGTCCTCCCCCTCCCCTCTTTTCTCCCTTTCTTCTCTCCCAGGTATTGCAGTTGTTGAGTATTTATTAATTTATATATATTCTGTTCCTGTACTCTTTATTAAAATTGTATATCACCTATATAGTTCGAAAGTTTGATTTAGTAAGTTTTGGTGTGTAATTCATATGTAATTCTAATGTTAAAATTAAATAACATGAGTTTTATTAAACACATAATATGTATATATCAGTGTTTGTGTCCTTCAATTTCAGATGCAATCTCAATTTATTATTACAGGTGCCCAAAAGGAGTATTTGAGGAGTGGTCATATGAAATGTATCTTAACATTCTAAATGTTTGTTTTATTCCGTTTACCCATTAATCACTAGAATGGTCATAACTTTTAAACAATATTATATTTCTAATCTGTCTGCTATACTACATTGCCCACAAAATTATGTATATTTCATACACTTCAATTTTCCCTCTAGCTTATAATTAAAATGGTTGAAATAGACCTAATTGAGAGACTGATAACATTTAATTCCTCTGGGTGGTTCTACGTGTGACATATTGATTTCTTGTGGGAGACATTTTTGCCCCTCCTGCATTTCTTCTTGGGCAAGAAGTTTCTTACTGGTGCCTTGCCTCTAAAATTGTGTTGGCTGAGACAAGTTACTGGAATCTGAATCCAAATCAAACAAAGAATAAGATTGTACTGTCTAATTCCTTCTGCCAACTAGACATGGTGTTTTTCGGGCCCAGCCATGAGTAATCCACTGCATTGGATGGCTTGATTTTCCCAATCTCTATTGGAGGACCCTGCCATTGGCATAATCCGATGTCAAGTCAAATTGTTCCTTGTCTGGATATTCAGAGGACAGATGTGTTTTAGCCCCCACAATTTCCTCTCAAATTCAACCGAGCTGTGTAGACACCTATTGTACGGTCAGGGCCATCAGATCAAAACCAGATTGTAGCGTATTTAGGGGTTTGAATGAAAGTTTGATAACTTGTTAGGTTAGTGGTGTTGTGTTAGCCATTAGCTTAGTGGTACTCTGTTTACAATATGACATCGGCAGGTTGTGCATGTGTGGTAGATTGCCCCTGAAGAGGCTCTTTAGGAATTCCTGTGAACGTTCGTCACCATAGCAACCAACACCAGTGATTTGTGATCTGGGTCAACACTAATGAAAACCGTTTCATTGATGCAAATGAATGTCAATGCATTTCACAATGCACAAATAAACAGTAATCAGTTAAAGTGCCCAGATTCTCATGCAAATTTGGTATGATTGCCCCTCCTGCAATCAAAGTGTCATGTACGTTACCATTGTTTGTAAGGGAATCAGTATGTGTGAGCTAGGAATTAAATTAAATGGTCTTTTAATAGGGAATTGTATAATACAATAATACTGTAGGGAATTAGCTTTAATAAGAGAATTATGATTATCTTGTTGGAGTAATATTATTGTAATGGCTTATTGACAATAATATTACACATATAGGTTTAGCTTTGAAGCGAAATCTTTTAGAAACAGGGATGAGATTATTTATTAAAATATGCCACAGTCAAAAACATCTTTAAAAAGGAGACTTGATTAATCATAACTCGTTATAATTAATTATGAACATTTGAATCAGTTAATAGATTTAACATGATGTAGCTGAATTAATATTACAATCAATTTATCTGTTCGTCCAGCGAACACTCAGTATTGATCGTCTTTCAATTCTCAGAAAGGATATTTTTTGTGGCCACACAAAAATAACTCTCTTAGCATGGAGCTGAGATCGAATCGTTACATTTACATTGATTTACAAGCAGACCAGGATCAACTTGCAAGAATGTACACAAAAGTTTATTTCACAAAAATACGAACACATAACTAATCTAAACAAAAACATACACACGAAACACTACATGGGAAAAGGAAAATAAATTGAAACTGAAACAGAATAGGGGAAATAAAGTTATAAAAGAGTCACTTAACCATCTGAGGGAACCATCCGTTTCTTAATTTAAAAGCACCTTAGTTACAAAGGGGTTTTCATGTCTTATACTAAACCTATATTCAGTTAACTACTGGTACGATACTTGCAATTGCCTTGCCTGTTGAGAGAGCCCGGATACAGTCGCAGGAGAATATCTTGATGGTTCCTCGAGTTGATGGTGTTAAAGTTGCAATCAATTTCTTCCCTGTTGAATGAAGAAATTAGGATGAACTCTGGTGGTCAGTGAATCTATGGTCCTGGTAGTTGCACATGGCTTGAGGTGTTGAGGCCTGCCAGCCTGCAACCTCATGGTCAGCACGACCAGCAGCAGAGGGTCAGGGGAAAAAAGAGAATAAGAGGTGGGATGTGTCTTTAAACTTCTGATGGAGGTCCCTCCTCTCGAGTCTGGCTTTACCAACGAGATAGGTGCACTTTCCTTTGTTTGGAAGCTGCCTTATTTGCATGATTGTGGTTAGTTTAAGCCCCTTTATGCTCTGATTAATATAGCAAGCATACAATGCATGCTGTCAGAATTATATATATATATATATATATATATATATATATATATATATATATATATATATACCATTGTGCAGGGTGTCACACAGACTTATTTGGTACTAAATAATTTACATTAGCAGGTAGTCCTATCATAAGTCATGCATAAAACAGTAAAGAGTACAAAAAGCACTTTACAAGACAGTAATGACAGTAAAGACATTTCTCATGGGGGAAGATTGCTCTGGCGTGCAGCAGCTAACTTCCCCAGCTTGGAATGTCACTTTTGGTCCAGTGGCAGCAAAGAGTGTAAAGGCTTGATAATGATCAGTGGGGGAGCAGAGACAACGGAGTCAGCTTGGGCCTACTTGGACCTTTGCTTGTTACAATCTTGAGACAACTGTTGGCTTATTCATTAAATAATTAATAATTGTGTGTCTGATTGGTCCAGATGCTACAACATTTATTACAAATTTCCCACCACTTGTCGCAGAAACTGTCGTTGTCTTGGCCGATAATGGGGCATTTGACTATCCGTAACCCCTGTAAAATTCTCTTCACTCGCAAATAGACACTCAGAGTAACCCAGCCTGGTATCCCTTTCTTTAAATTTTTTTTACTTTTTATCGAAGATCTTGCACTACTACTTGTAGTAGAATTCTCATTAAATAAAGAGTCCTATTCAGCCACTGTAAAGCAGCACAGGTGTGTCCAATTAAACAAATCAACTTAGAGTCCAACGGAGTGCAGCGCTAACTAACAACTCAGAAGAAATAAACAAAAGCATGAACATCCAACGGCAAAAAAGTTCAGTGTGGGTGCCCGACCAAATAGGCATCAGAAAAAAAAGAGAAAAATAATCGGCACACCACAGCTCCAAAAATAGAAACATTTATTATAGTGTCCTCACCTAAGGTGAAGTTTCGAGCCCACGGCTCTTCATCAGACAATAAAAACATTCAAAAGTCAGCCCTTACATACCCCAGAACAATCAATCAATATACATCACATGATTAACCAGAGAAAAACAAATTTTGTGATGCCTTAACGTGCAAAAAAATTCTAAACAATCAAACTGAAAAAAAAAATTAAATCTCCACAATGTACAATACGTTTATCCAAGGTACTGGAGTAGCAAAGTAGTGCAGGTGGAATGAATAAGGCTCCACTAGTTGCTGCAGGAAGAGCCATCGCCAGGGAATGACATGGTGAGACGTCAATCTGAGTGACTTCCGGGAGGTCTAGAGGGATAGCAGGGGAGCAGGCATGAACAGGGATTTTCCAGAGCAACGATTCTATTATCCTGCTTGTTAATGGACTCTTTTATCTCCACAAGTGCTGAAAACACAGGGTGCTGGGATGCAGGTGGATTGACGTGGGGCCTTTTGTCTGATGAACCAATGCAGGATTCGAGAGATTACATTTAGCTTTAGCATTGGCTGGGGCAGGGCCAGGCTGGGGAGGAGTTGGAGCAGAGTCGACCGAGGGCAGGAAGAAGGTAAACAAATCTTCATTATTTAATCCATCTGGAGGAGAGATGTTATGGAGGAATAAAATTGTACAAGATTTTAGGGACAGGCCACTCGGATATTAAAGCTTGTTGATGGGCCAGGCGTAAGATCCAGCATTTAGAGGGGAAGTTACTAAGTTGGTTAACATCTGCTGGCAGAGTATCCAGGGTTTCTGCAGATACCTCTTAGTCTGATCCGGGATCGTTAAGGGATCAAATTCGTCCATATCGAGCTGAGACATGGTACCTCTTTAAAGGAAGAAAGAGGCTAGGAGACTACAGTTAGGAACACTCATGGCACGCAAAAATTGACGAGGGAAGCTGACTGAGGTACGATGAATTTAAAGTGCTGATGTAATGAGTGCAAGCAACAGATTGGCTACTGAGGTTATGGTGAAAGGATCTCTGTCAAACTGAGTTTCATGACTGAAATTTTATGAACAATTTCTATGTAGATGATTGCCTAAAAATAGTCGCTACCGAAATCCAGGTAAAGAAAATGTGCAAGGAACTCACTTAAGTTTGTGGAAAATTAGGATTTACTAAGTGGGTGAGTAACAGCAAAGCAGTACTGGAATCCATTGCAAAGAAGATCAGGGAGAGGTGTTTAAAGATGGACCACCAACTGAAAGAGCACTTGGGATGCAGTGTAACAAAGAAAAGAAAAATACATGTGGCTTCAATATGGCAATTAAAACCAAACCGAATACTACAAAAGTTCAGTGTATGAGCCACTTGTAATTCTTGATCCATTTGTTTTACAAATCCTTCAGATCCTGTAACATCTCTGTAAAACAGCCTGTGGATGGGATCAAATACTTCCAGAATCCATACTCCAAACATGGCAAAATCTGCTCCGAGAGATGTAACATCTGGAGATGTTTCAATCCCCTGAAAGCACTCAGTCCAGGCAATCATTAATAGCTATGTCCCAATTTTTGAGAAACATGCAATCAAACTACTACAATTGTTCCAACTGAAATAACAAATTGAAAATTGATCAAAGACTGTTGCTCCCGAATTCGTATATTATTAGGCATACAAGATATGGTGATATAATGCTATATAAAGCTGGATAAAGTGAACATAGTCCAGATTAACACAAGCTACAAATGTGAAGGGTTAACACATCTGTTTTCAGCTGCAATGGATGTTCAGCACTGGTTTTGCCACTGTAGTGTGATCTCTTCAATTAGGGATGTGAAAAACTACGTATTATAGTTGCCTAGTCAGTCGGTTGTTTGAACCAACTAGTCGTTGTTCAGGATAGTAATGTATAATTAGGCTCCATTATGTTCACATGACCCTGATCAGATGCCTTTTAAGGGGATATAGGGTTGCGAAATGCAGCACTTCTACATGGCGACTAACGGATATACAACAAATAAATAGGCTAAATATCTATAACATCTTATTGCATAAAGCTATCAACAAAAGAAAAGTACGAAATAAGAAAAGCTTTTTTCTTCCGCTCTGTATTGGAGCCTATGCGCATCACAAAAACAGAATGAAGCACTTCAATGTAACCGGAGTGCTTCAGAGCATTCTTTGCTGTGCATTCAAAAACGCAGAACTGCAAGATATTATTGCATGAACATATATAGATCACAACATTAAGTAATTTTTTCTGCAACTATTTATTTAAGAAGTGTCAGACAGAATCTCTTCACAGCACCTCATAAATATAGGAATATTACAGCAAACTGTGCTGTCTGTTAAGCCTAGCAAGCTATCATCACATATACGCTCTCTAAGAAGTTGCATTTCTCCATTAATTTGAGAATTGCATCTCCAATTAAAACCACCATCACTAAAAAATAATTATGTTAGTAGACCATACTAATCGATTATTCAGTTGTTAGATGATTAGTCGACCACCCTGGCACATCCTTAGCTTAAATACGCATCCCATGAAATGGGAAATATGGGATGTTTGCCAGTTGACTGGGAGAGGGGATCGGAGATCTGATTATACAATTCATTACATATCAAAAGACATCACCACGGGCAGCTGTGGCTCAGATGGTAGAGCGCGTTGGCCACTAATCGCAGGGTTGTCGGTTCGATCCCTGGCCCACATGACTCCACATGCTGAAGTGCCATTGGGCAAGACACTGAACACGAAGTTACTCTCAATGACAAGCTAGCGCCTTGCATGGCAGCTCTGCCATCATTGGCGAATGTGAATGGGTGAATAAGTCACAGTGTAAAGCGCTTTGAAAACCGCTAAGTTTAAAAAAGCAATATACAAGTGTAGACCATTTACCATTCCTAATGCTGGAATCTTTCAGAAGGCTATGCAGAGATACAGTTAATCCACAGTTTAACAACATCTGTGGATTACATATGTCAATTACTTGACATCTTAATCTTTTTGTTGCAAACTACAGTAACAAGAGTACCACCTTGAGTTGAAGTACCTCTGCCACTCTGTCAGTTCACCGCAATGATTACAAATGTAGCTGCCTCACGCTAACACCTTAAAATTTTGGAAGTCATGGGTTGGACTCTTGCTGTTTTAACTTTAACCTCAAATATCATTGGTTGTTCCCTTTTTCCAGAAGTCAGTTGTGATTGACTGCCAGTTATTACAAAGAACTATAGCAAACACCTCTGTTCTTTGTGAGAGAAATGTGGCGATTCTCATTTCTAAAATTGTGCATCCTTGTTTTCTTTCCTTCTTCCTTTCCTTGCATCCTTGCTCCACACTCTTAAGGCATGCCACATTTACCTTTGCATTTGTGTGAAAGCAGGTGTATGTGTTCCCCGCTAGAGAAGAAAGTGTGCAATTTTTGTGAAGGTTGCAAAACCCAGTGGAATATAAGGACTCCCGAGGACTATAATTTCAATGATGCAGGTTTGAAGGTGTGTTTCTCTTGAGTTGAGGTACCTTTGAGGCCTAGGGCACCTTAGGAGTTCCAGCAAGACTTTTGCCACCAGAGCCGCTGACCAACCACCACTACTTCTTCAAGGACAATAGCATTGGATGATGATAACATCGGGATGCAAAGTCGGAGGGAGATAGCAAGAGCCAGCATGAGAATTGTCCGCTTCCCAGGATAGGGCAACCTTTTTCCAGACAAGGCAAATTAACCTGAACACTTCACTTGCAAGAGCAGGAACTGGACCAGGAGGAAGTGTAATCCATTATGTCAGACATGAGTGAGTGTTCTGGTTTTAGTGTCTTATGGAGGCATGGACAGCAGAGGCATATTGGGAGGAGGCTATGTCTGTCTGTCTGACTGATCTTATGCGAGTGCGGCAAAAGCTGGAAGAAGGGCAGTGACTGGAATGGGAGGCAATATCCAGTTTCAACCCTGAGGTCAAAGCCTACTATTCCCGGTGGATCAGTTTCATGCTACAGGATGAATTACTATACTGATGTTAGCAATCAGCAGTTGACGGAACTGCTTAACTGCAGCTGGTAGCTTCACGGTCCCTCTGGGCACAGGTCATGAAGGTGGTGCATGGCTTTGTGGGGGCAGACTGCAACATCTGCAATGTCCAGCAAGGCCCTTCCCAGAGACTCCATGTGCCCTTACAGCAGTATCTGGTGGTGGGCCAAATCATTTTTGGAGGTGGACATCCTTAGACCATTCCCTTGTTGGAGGCTGGGAACCATTACAACCTTGTGGCCATGGATTACTTCACTAAATGGTCCGGGGCGCATGTAGTCCATGACCAAAGTGCCCCTGCTACAGTGGGGAAGCTGGTCGAGGAAATTATCTGAATGTCCAGAGGAACTCCACAGCAACCAGAGTTAGAACTTCAAGTCAGAGGTCTTCACAGAGACCTGTCAATGGCTAAGAGTTATGGCTAGACTTGTACCTCTCCCCTCCACGCACAGAGTGATGGTCTAGTACAGCATCTGGCAGATATCTCATTACAGACACAGGAGAGCGGGTCACACTCACTGATGGGCCCAACTGCCTCATGAAGAAAAAAAACACCTGCCTCTACGTGGTTCCTTCAAGTGAGGCCAGTGGAACCCAGGAGTTCTCTGGGACTTTGTCTGCAGTAAAGGGCTGGACTGTAGGGATTTTACTAGTATAACAGTCTCCTCTGGTGGGGGCAGATTTGCACCACCTGTTACCCAGCATGCATTGTGGCATGAGGGATCCGGCCATGTTAGGACTTAATTTCTCCCAAGGACTATACGTTTAATAAATATGGGTTTGATAGTGTGTTCTTCTTGAGTTGAGGTTCCAGACATGAGTGTTATTTCATGTTGTCAAATGTATGCTTCCCGTTCTTGAGTGCTGGGAATGTAGTGCCGGTTTGTTTGTAGTGTTCTTTATTGCTTTTGTGTGATATTCAATAAATGTCAAATTGCCAACCACTTGGTGTGAGATGCCACAATATACAATACATTTTTAAATTGAAGTTCACATAATTAATAAACATAACCTTGCACCATACTCATATATACAACATTGAATTACAAATTCAATACCCATCCAAAAAAGTCAGAAAAACCTTCAAATCAATCTTCAGTATTTGTCTGGCTTTTTATATAACACAGTTCTTTTAAAGTCTACAAAAAGTTATTGATAGCTTGATATCCCATGTATGTGATTAGAAATAGAAAAATTCATAGAGTCCATCCAGGAAGTACAGTTCATAACAATGTTTAAAAAATGCGAGCAGTTCTGGAATTACAATTTTAAGGGTCATTCTAATATCAGTTCATTCTCTATTATTCCTATATCATCACATACAAAACTAAAGTGAAATACATTCTATTGGGCATTCAAGATGAATAAAGCTAAATGGTGTCCGTTTCTTCATTGTTATTGTTTTTTTTTCTCTGTGTGAATGATAACCTCTCTCTAGTTCTCGTGTCCAGTTGTTGCTCAAGCCATTTGGTTATAACATTATTTATCTGGATTGGGTCTAATGGAGCTCACAGTCAGAGGGTAGAATTCAGTAATTTCTCAACTAAGTTTCCCCTGAGTGAACTTAATAAAATCAACATAAGTCAAACAGTGTATGAATTTCAAGACACTTACTCTGAGATCTGAACAGGTTTTATCCTCCAAATATTGTCATTTTAGCAGATGGAGGAAATAAATCTCTTAGTCCATGTGCTAATTTCTTGCTCTCCACCAGATAATACTTTCATTGTGCCCCCCTAGGGGTCGGGATGAACAATTCACCCAAAATGAAAACAGCTCATTGAGACTGTTACAATCTTATATTTGAGCTTCATCAAAATAGCCACCATTTATCCAGAATAGATTACAGTTCTGCACACTTTCAACCATCTTCATGAGGTACATCTTGGGATGCTTTTAAAACAGTAATATAAACATATATTTCATATGAATGCTGGACACTTGTTGGAGCTTGAATAAATACAAAATTTTGTAAAGAAATTTATTCAAAGGTACAGTTTATACAGTATTTGGCTATAAAACTAATGTCAAGCCTTTTAGCACAATGATCAAAAAGTGAGATCAGAAAGTTTTTATGATCACAAGAAAATAAATGTTAAACATTTGACTGTTGGTGTATATCAGGAATTTCTAAAGCATCTTTTGTTTGATCTTTTGTATAGATGTCTTTGTAGGAACTCCTGCATTTTACATAAAAGACATGTTCAATGACAAGCCACATATGATTTCAAAAAAAGGCTTGTACATACAACACAAAACAAACACACACAAGACATTTGTTGTTTGCACATGTTTTGAAATAATGTTCATCCCAGTTTGAAAGAAATGTTCGGCATTTAAAAAACATCCTCAAACCCCTGACATCATGGTGCAGCTTTTGTCTCCTTTTGTGTAGCTTCCCTGACTCTTACATAAGAATGTTTTTTGATGCTATGTATATATTTCACAAATCAGCTGTTAGGTGCTACAGCTCGGGGTAAAGCCATTACAAATGCATGGGTTGAGGACAGGGGGCTCATGCACCTTAATGGGTCGTCCATTTAAGATTCAATTAATTAGCTTTTATTAGCATAACTGTGCTTCCCTGGGTGCTCCTGAGTACCCACAGGACGTTGCCTGTTATGCATAATGTGTGACTCAATTGGTTTGGTAAAATGTAAATAACAGACAGATTTAATTATAGAGCTTAATTATCAAAAGAACAAATACATATTTGGAAGTTTAAATTATCAGTTCAAAATCCACTTGGCTTTAAAATGACATGAGATATGAGGGGGTACAGGAGATATTTTAAATTTTAGTGTATAGACCCATGGACCAGTACAGTATAGGCAGGGTTGGGAGGGTTACTTTTGAAATGTATTCCACTACAGGTTACAGAATTCATGCTGTAAAATGTAATTTGTAACATATTCCATTAGATTACTCAAGGTCAGTAACATATTCTAAATACTTTGGATTACTTCTTCAGCACTGGCAGATTTTTTTCAATTGTTTTGACTATCTAAAACAGTACAATAAGACAAAATACACATGTTCAAAATACATACTCTGATAAACCAAAATATCTTATGCAGTGTTGTTTCTAAAACTAGATAAATCAAATTGATCTTTTTTTAAGGATTTTATTTAGATATATTTACAGGAAATCAATACAAAAATGATTATCAAGAATTCGATTTTTGCCCTAATATCAAAGGTCTGACTAGAAAAGAAGAAATTATGATCCAACGTGAATTTCTTGATAAGAAATATGATCGTGTCTGGTAATGTGCATGTACAATGGATAGAAATAGCATTTTAGCTTAGCGTAATTTACACAAGGTTTATTTCTATTTCTTCTGCTCCAAACTTACTTCAAACTTACTTATCTGTCTGCTCATATGAATGCAACAAGTGTTTCACCGCTGTTCAAATGCACTTTGGATCGCATCATTTATATGTATAAATGTTTTCATCTGAAAGGACTAAATATTAAATGAAACAAATGACAATAAAATGCAAAGTAATCGCTTCAGTAATCAAAATACTTTTTGAATGTAACTGTATTCTAATTACCAATGATTTAAATTGTAACTGTAGTAGTATACAGTTATTAATATTTTGTATTTTAAATACATAATCCCGTTACTTGTATTCTGTTACTCCCTAAGCTTCTGGCATTTTGACTTTGCACTCTTTAAATGGAAACTCCTAAAATGTATTAAAATTTGTCCCAAAACTTAAAAATATCTCAAATTGGAGGGGACAGTACTAAAATAACATGACAGTAATGTTTTGACTTGGACACTTTGAAGCTTGTTTCGACACAACTGTCACTACCACTTTTTGAAACAAATGACGCCAGTGGCATAAACCAAAGTGCACCTCAAGCCGTCATTGCAAAAATGATTCAGCAATGTTTAAGGGCCTACAGAGCTAGAATAATAAGATCTGAAAAGTATTTACTCAGTGCATTCACTCCAAATAGTATTTTGCACCATTGTTTCTGACAGGGGACAATGAGAAGTCAATAGCTTTCCTTATTAGCATAGCTAGATAATATATGCCACAATGCCTCTTCTTTTCAGTGATACTCTCTGTGCAGGAAAGAACTTGTTGGACCACACCCAAAAATTAGACATTTGTTACAAATTAAGGTGTGTTCACACTTTAAACACAATCACATTTTTTAAATCTGTAAACACTCAAATGTACTTATTTACTCAATTTACTTATGTAAAAAGCTCTTTGTTCGGGGCAATGGAGGAGTCAGGAGACAGTGAAGCAGGTTCAAGGTCAGTCTTTAATTTCTCCAGTCTAACACACAATCACACTCGACGGTCACCGTCGGAATCAAAACAAAGGAAAGCACTATCGGCTTGCAGGTCACTCTCTCTCCCCTCTTTGGACACTCGGCGTGCCTTTTATGTCTCCCTCCGCATCACTATAACAAGAGACAGGTGTTAGGGTTAATTATGAACCAGGTGACAAGCCTTACCGCGCTCTCTCTCTCTCCCGCAGACCGACACATGACCACGTCCCCATGCCACAACTTAATTAAAAACGAACGAAAGCAACACAATTCTAAAACATTTTGTCACAACTTGATTTCATTGCATTCTATACATTTAAATGTAAAAATGGAAGTTTACTGATTTGGGATTGTGTGAATACTTTTTGTGGTGTTAATGTAGCATTGATGGGGCTTATTAGTGTTTACTGTTTTGTTATGTTGAGATTAAGAAGAGTTTCTATTATGTTGGACTGCTTGGGGTTACCATTATGGTGCGGAGCTTGAGCTAACAATGAGGACAGGTAGATGTCACACGTGAATTTGATTTCTCGCTTCATAGAGCAAATGCTATGCTAAGCATAGCAAGGTTACTAAACTACACTCTCTGGTGCTTCCAACCAGCATGTATTTAGTATGCTTACATTAACGTTCACTATTTAGTACATCAAGAAATAAAAGAGTTACACTGACATGTCTAATTTTGTTGGGTTTACCCAATTTAACTAGGTTCTTTCTTCACATTTACATTAGTGCTTTGTTGTTAATAAAGTGGATGGAAATTAAATTCTGTTGCTTTTAAATTAAAATAAATATGATGAAAAAGACACTCAATGTAGCTTTTATTTAATTTTGCCAATAAGACAAGTCTTTCCATCCATTTTTATAAAGACGCGTATTTTAGATATTTCAGAAATATGATTGTAAAGGGTTTTGGATGTTAGGGAGGGCACGAAGACGAGTTGCTCTTCTCAGGTAAGGGCTTTAATGGCCACACAGCAGTGCTCACAGCTTCACAATTGACAGGAATCGCACAGCAAACATAAACTTCTTAACATGTTGAAAGTGCGGCTTTAACATGCATGAACACCTGTTGGCACTGCTCCGACCACTGGACCGGGTCGGGAGCCCCCTTTTTATTGAGGTCAGTCAGCAGGCTGGTGACGTCCGAATAATTAGGTACATACCTCCTGTAATAGCCAGCCAGCCCCAGGAACTGCCTCACCCACTTTTTGGTCTTGGGTCTCGGGCAGGTCGCAATCGCCGAGGTCTTGTCAATTTGGGGACGCACCTGGCCGTGGCCCAAGTAGAACCCCAGATATCGTACCTCCACCCGCCCAATCACACACTTCTTGGGGTTTGCTGTGAGCCCTGCCCGCCGCATCGATCTCAGAACCACCCTCAGATGTTGCATGTGCCACTGCCAATCATTACTATAAATGATGATGTCATCTAAATAAGCAGCGGCATAAGCTGTATGCGGTCTGAGGATTCGGTCCATGAGACGCTGAAACGTAGCCGGGGCCCCAAACAAGCCGAACGGAAGCGTCACAAATGGGTGCAATCCGAACGGCGTGGAGAAGGCTATTTTTTTCATGGGAAATTGGTGTCAAGGGGAAATTATCTACCAATAACCCTTGTCGAATGTCGAATGTCGAATAAAATCGAGTATTACCTAAACGATCGAGCAACTCATCAACCCGGGGCATGGGGTACGCATCAAACTTAGACACCGCGTTGACTTTTCTATAATCCACACAGAACCGTACCGACCCGTCGCACTTAGGCATTAGAACAACCGGGCTGGACCAATCACTGTGGGATTCCTCTATTACCCCCATATTGAGCATCGCATTTAATTCCTCCCGAACTATTTTCTTCCGGTGTTCGGACAAGCGATAGGGATGGCTACGTATCACCACTCCCAGTTCGGTCTCGATGTGGAGCTGGATGAGGTTCGTACGACCCGGTAGAGGGGAGAACATGTCCGCAAACTCTTGTTGCAACTTGGCCACGTCTGTGAGCTGAAATGGTGAGATGTGGTCTCCACAATTGACCGGAGTTTTATGAATAGGTTTTGTGTTTATCTCCACCCTCTCCGGAACTACCGTAGCCAACGTCACAGGGACCACCTCCCTCCATAATTTCAGGAGGTTGACGTGATATATTTGATGTGCACCCCTCTATCGGTTCGTTTTACCTCATAATCGAGTTCCCCGACTCGTCCTGCGACCTCAAAGGGCCCTTGCCAATTGTCGAGAAAATTTAGAGGTCGATGTTGGGAGTAATATGAGCACTTTATCTCCCGGTGCAAAATCCCTCCCAAAAAAAAGCTCCCCTGTCATACAGTCGCCGTTGTCATTCTAGAGCCTGGAGCAAGTTCTTGATCAGTAGGAGGGGGCACAATGGCGCTTTTGGGGTGGCCGGTGGATTTACCAGCTGACATTCAGTAGTGCTCACAGCTTCACAATCGACAGGAATCGGTCAGCAAATATAAACTTCTTAACAACATATAGTTCTCTCATTTCACAGCATACGTCAACACTGGACTGACATGTGACACTCTCTCTCTCTCACTGCTGGTTTCGTGGGTCTTTTATCCGCTCTCCCCGTGCTCACTGAAATCAGAGACAGGTGTTAGACATAATTTAGCTCAGGTGTAAGTGCCCTTACCGCTTCCCTCTCTCCGGACAGGCACTTGACAACACCCCCGCTGCCACAATGATAAAAATCCCATATCCCATACAGAGATTGCACTGTCAGTGTTGGGAATTTTCACATATAATTTACACACATAAAACATTATATTGGAGATACAAATTCAAACATTTTACAAGAGAACGAAAAATCACATAACATCATTATTTTATTTGTTCAATGCCATATGAACAAGAGGTATTTATACATAGTCACCATAATAATATGTAACATTGCCAGACACAATATTTTACATAGAGTATATTTTACTGGCCCGAGGACGGGAGTCCAGTTGAATCTTCAGCGTCAGATGCCTGAGCGCTCTCCGATGCAGCAGTGATGCCATCATCCAGACCTGGCTCTACGAAGGAGGCAAACTGGGCGTGAAGCGAGCTGCTGTCGTCCCGAGCACGGACGGAAGCAAGACAGGGCTGTGACTGCGTTGCCATATCAACTGCCTCGAGTTGCTGGAGGTATTACGCTCCCTGTGGATGCTTCGGCCGTTGATCCAGGGCAAGCACGTGTTGGTCCGGACGGATGTTGATGTGGGCCACTCACATCCCGGGGGACCTCAACCTCATGCTCAGGGGAGAGTGGAGACTCCAACCCCAGGTGGTCCAGCTGATTTGGAGTCGATTCGGCCAAGCAAAGGTAGACCTGTTTGCATCCCAGGATTCCTCCCACTGCCCGCTCTGGTATGCCCTGACCAATGCTCCCCTCGGCAGAGACGCACTGGCACACAGCTGTCCCTGGTGGCTGTGCAAGTATGTGTTTCCTCCAGTGAGCCTTCCCAACGTGAAGACCCCCAGAGATGCGCAGTCAAGTCGGTGCTCCACCTTGAAGGTGTATGTGGCCGCTATGGCTGCGCACCATGATGCAGTTGATGGTAAGTCCCTCGAGAAGCAAGACCTGATCAACAGGTACCATAGAGGTGCGAGGAGGTTGAATCCTCCCAGGCCGTGCCTCATTCCCTTCTGGGATCTCTCTGACATGCTGCAGGGACTGTGGAGAGCCCTGTTTGAGCCCCTAGAGTCAGTTTAGCTAAAGGCGCTCTCATTGAAGACAGCCCTCCAGACTGCGCTCATGTCCATCAAGAGGGTTGGGGACCTGCAGGCGTTCTCTGTCAGCAAGTGCCCAAGGTTCCCACAACCAATTTTAGGGATCAGGTGGTGAGCCTTGTTGTTGTTTCTGTGTCTGGTGCATGCTTTGCACATCTAATTGGATTGCACGCAGAGCTTTAGAAGCTCTGAGCAGCTCTTTGTCTGCTTTGGAGGACAGCGGAAAGGGAGGGCTGTCTCCAAACAGAGGATTGCCCACTGGGTTGTGAATGCCATTGCTTTGGCATACCAGGCCCAGGACGTGCCGCCCCTTTGGGACTATGAGCACACTCCACTAAGGAGTTTTGTGTCCTCCTGGGCCTTGACCAATGGTGTCTCTTTAGCAGACATCTGTAGAGCAGCGGGCTGGTCAACACCTAATACCTTCACGAGATTTTATAATTTCCGGGTTTAGCCGGATTCCTCCTCTGTGTTTTCAGGTATTAACGGGTAAGTATGCGGGGCAACTGGCTGGGTGTACCACTTGTGTGGGGAAGACGTTATTTATTTAGACGTTTAGACGTTCACGAGACTATGAACCCTGGATGTCCTTCCTCCTTAGCCCTGTGGTGGGCGAATTCGGATGAGAAATTAAATGCTGGCCCAGTATGTGCGCTAGTATGCACTGTACTGGGGTAGGTGCTCCACATGTGCTTGTTGCCTGTGAGTAACCCCGTGTGATGTATTTTCCGCGATACAGTTTCCCCGTTGGTAAACCCGCATCTTCCTTGGGCAGAACTCCCTCTGCCACCGGTCGTGTTTCTAGAGCTCCGTGTTTGGACCTACCACGGGGACTTCCTCCACATGCGATACTGCCGGTCGGTAAGTCCATGTGACATATTTTCACACATTACGTCCCCTTCGGGCAGGGTGTGGTCTCTGCTGTGTTTTTTCCCTTGGGAAAGGACACCCCCCTGATGTGGCCCAGCTGAATTATATTTTAGGGAGAAGTGAAGAGGCCATGGCTGGCGCAGGCTGTCCCCACTATGAGAAGTCATCTTGTCCCTGTGGTGCGGGGGACTGTACAACCATATGTAACACAGTTCAGCTAGTTGTGGTATTTCATATAGGGACCTAGTGTCACTACATCGACACAATGTTGAGTGAGTGACAGATAGGGAATATCTTGATGGAGGGAACGAGACATTGTGTCCCTCTTGCCACAATGCCGAGCTACCCACTAAAATGGCCGGGACCCTGTCTCAGCTCCTCCCCAGATAGCAATAAGTCGGCGGGCCGCTGGCGGTGCTCCGGCGGCAGTAGAAGCGGCAGAATGGCGATATCGCAAACACGTTTGGCGGCTCACCGCCGGCAGCAGCCGCTTTTTAAAAGCGGCAGCCGCCTTCCTACCGCCTTCGTTCCGCGGCCGGCTCGCTGGCCATCCGCCGTTATATCGAAGGCGGACCTTCCACGGAGCGTCGGAGGCAAACGCTTTTTTCGAGCGATCTGCGCGCTTATTGTATATATATATATATATATATATATATATATATATATATATATGTTTTTTATATATATATATATATATATATATATATATATATATATATATATATTTATAGCATGCAGTTTATCAAGAATAATGATTGATCAAACCAGACAAATTTCCATTTGGCGTATTAATTCCACATTTCAAAGTACAGTAACTGTCATTGAAACAAGATGTCAGATCACTGAAATATAAATAACAGAAAAATACAAACATTATATATACACACACACACACACAAAAAAGAACATGCAGGTTTCCAATTCAATTTTGGTAATAATTATTATTTTTTTTTAAAAACACTTTTGTAACATTTACAATAATTGTTAATAATATCAAGAGGTCAGCTCTGGGATGAAAAGAATTACCAGTGAACATAAGCAATGAGGATACTTGGTACCAAAGAAAGTGCAGGATACCAAATAAATTGAGGTATAACATCATATTTACAAGTCATTTCTAACAATAGGTTAAGTGGTAATAATTTAGAGTAAAGCTCTGGAGTAGAACATACCATTATAACTGCAATGCTGACCTGTGGCACAAGGATTTACAAGCTATATTTAACAATAGAATAACAGTTAAGCACTGTGACGGAATGAAAGTAGAACTTTTTGGTACTAGTTAATGTGCAATATCAAGTATCAGAGGTATGAAATAGGATTTACAAACTATAATAGAATCGTTAAGCACTGACGGAATGAAATAAGCCAATACTAAAGTCACGGTAAGTAGAATATTTGATACCAGATAATGTGCAGATATCAAGTATTAGATGTATAATCTAGGATTTACAAGCTATATTTAAAAATAGAATAGTTAAGCACTGTAACAATGAAATAAGCAGCAAATTGTATATGAAATAATTGAGATCTTTGGTATCAAGGAATGTGCAGGATAACAGGTATAATATACATTTTGACAATCAACTTACACATGACAACAAGTGGGAATAAATATAATTAACAGCAGAAAATCTGGCTGTAGAGAACACAGCCAATCAGAATGTCTGGAGAGGTTGGGGACTGCGTGGCGTGAGTGGGCTAAGAATCACCGGTTTTCCCGACCTCCAGAATGAGGCAGTGCAAATTGGCATATCTTCAGTGATTCCTCGTGCGCCTGTATAAAAGGACAAACCATCCCATATTCATCCAAGGAGCTGCCCTCAAAGCAGGGTCACGAGAGAAAAAAAAAGAAAAAAAAAGAGCAATTTCCACAGTGAACAGTGTGGATTGGGTGAGTGTAGTCTGACACTTTTAGCAGGCTTTTTTAGGGGTCTTGATGTTACTGACTGCAGGATAAAGAAAGGGTTCCAGTTGTCAGTGATGCTGGGGTGTCAGTAGTCAGCCTAGGT
This sequence comes from Xyrauchen texanus, assembly GCF_025860055.1. Taxonomy (NCBI): domain Eukaryota; kingdom Metazoa; phylum Chordata; class Actinopteri; order Cypriniformes; family Catostomidae; genus Xyrauchen; species Xyrauchen texanus. The sequence continues at coordinate 59,755,980 of NC_068277.1, read as the reverse complement.
TTAAGGGGTCGGCTGTGGGTCCCTCTCAGCTGTGCGGCGCCTTTTTCCACCTTCATGTTCAGATGCTCCTTTCAGGTAACGCATAACATTAACCTGGATCGCCTCATCAGTGGCATCCTGGGTTGCCGGGTTCTTCCGGATGGCTCCTGTAGAAAATAAAGATCTGTCATTCCATTTGAATGGCATAAGGTCATACACATCTACTTAAATATAAAAAAAATATCCAACTTACTTTGAACAATGGTCTTCAGGAACATGTCTCTAAAACATGCTTTATCCCCTACACCAGTCCAGGTTGTATTGATGGAAAGGTGATTAGAGAAGATACTCTGAAGCATTCACCACACGGTTGTCTTTAGGTCCCTCCCACATTTGATTGCCAAAAACCGAAGTAATTTGTAACATGCAAAAAAAACATGTTACAAATTACATTTCTCTGAAGCTTCTCATAAATTTAACATGTGACAGGCTGTGGATTCAGACTGTAGAATATGCAGTGTACGATCTTAATTGTACTTTTTAGATTACCCTATGGCGTTATAAACGAAATCGGCACACTTACAAATCATTGCTGGAGCTCTTTATCCTGCCTCAAACTGTTGTCAAGCAACGCCAAATCTTCCTGGGTGTCTAGGGGGGAGTAACAGATCCCCTGGCAGGGATAACTCTCCAACAGACACATTGGCACTGAAATGTTGCAGCATAGCATTTTGTTGTTCATGCTACGCACAACATCGCCAAACTCCAAGACGTCGCAGCATTAGGGTTTGATCTGCACCTACAGGGGTTCCCAGAATAAAAGAATAAAGTAGTCAGTCCTGGTCCTTCAACTACTAAACTATGACATTTCATACCATGAATTAAATATCTATTTTAAAACCTAATCAGAATCATAAAGATATTTATTGCCAAGTAAGTTTTACAAAAGGAATTATTTTTGGTTTATTGGTGCATGTCTCAAATGCGCAGCAATCTAAGAAATGTAAAGTGCATAAAATAATTCAATATATTTTACATATATTACTGTATAATCGCTTCAGAGTTTCAAAGTAATTTAAATGTCATTTCCTAAACCTTACCTTATCATGGAATCAAGAGTCAAGACTCTGTTATAAACCCTAATGGCTTTGGAACAAAAAACAATAATAGCCAACATGGCTGGTCGATTTTGAGAGTAGAAATCCTTATATTTCAAAGCGGCTTGCCGCCAGCCGCCCGCGGTCGATCAGCCCGAGGCAACCGCCAGAGAAAATGAAGCGGGCGGCCCGCCAGCTTTTCACGGGCGGCATCTCGCAAGAAATGGAAGTGACGAATTCGGCGGCAAACCTTTCATCCCCGCCAGTGGGACGCACCTATAGCCGACAGCTTAGGGACGGCGGCAAAAAGAAGCCGTGCGGATATTTTTTGCTATCTGGGTCAGTACAAAACCTGAATGAGTGGTTGCGAGACAGCTCCTTTTATACCTGTATGTCTGGGGGAGTGGCATGCAAATTCCACTCGCCAATTCCCATTGGCCTTTTCTCAAAGGTGTTTGGGGCTCCCAAAAGCGACCCCTAGTGTCACTACATTGACACAAGTCTTGTTCCCTCCATCAGGGAACGGAGGTTACAACAGTAACCAAGATGTTATCAAAAGAGTGTGTGTGAGGTTGGTTGGCACACTGGGTATATAAAAAAGAATAAATAATAATTCATAACCTTCCTACACAATATTTACCATATTAATACCTCTAAATACACACATATATTACATAAAATAATGTATCATAATAGTAATAATAATACTTAATATTATTAGGTTGTTTGTCACAAATAATGAACAAAAATCAACTTTTGTTGAAACTGAATTTGCTAGATTTTTGTTTTGTTTTGTTTTTTTTACATAATAACTTAAGCTTTAATTTGCACCTGGTTAGAGCATCTTACAGTTTGTTCCACCAGAGATATTAAACAAAGTATGAATAGTGTGCCAACCAGCCCCGGTCTCCCCTGATAATAAGTCTATGTGCATGTGTCCAAACTTTTCTTTGGTAGTGTACATGATATTTATAATACCTTTAGTATTTAACAAGGGAAGATGTTTTTATTTTTTTAAAGTTATTTAAAAATATTATTTTTATTTTCCTTTTATCTTCCAGTCCAAAGTAAATGACAAAAGGTAAAGAAACCTAATATTTGAACTGCAGTCTTGGTCATGCACATTTGTGAGGTCTAGTTATTGTCTGTGTTTTAGGTATGGTAATATAATGCGTTTGCCTGTGTGTTGTCTGGGTGTGAGTCTTCATTCAGCATGTCCTATTAATTACTTTCTTATACAACCATGCCAGAGAAACAGGAATGGCAGAGACTTAAATAACAAATTCTTTTGATGATGATCTACTGTATTATGCAGTGGAACATCGATGGATTGTTCATAAAATAACTAATACACTAGAATGCACAGGGGAAATAAAAGTAAAGAAAAAGACTGTACACAGTAACCTAAATTAGGATTACAAATGTCAATGTTTGTTTCTTATAATAATGCCATTTAAAATGCTGTTATTGTTTCCCCATCTTATTCAATCCAACAGAACACAAGGTTGCGCCTTTTTCCACCTTCATGTTCAGATGCTCCTTTCAGGTAACGTTAACCTGGATCGCCTCATCAGTGGCATCCTGGGTTGCCGGATTCTTCCGGATGGCTCCTGTAGAAAATAAAGATCTGTCATTCCATTTGAATGGCATAAGGTCATACACAGCTACTTAAATATGAAAAAAATATCCAACTTACTTTGAACAATGGTCTTCAGGAACATGTCTCTAAAACATGCTTTATCCCCTACACCAGTCCAGGTTGTATTGATGGAAAAGTGATTAGAGAAGATACTCTGAAGCATTCACCACACTGTTGTCTTTAGGTCCCACCCACATTTGATTGCCAAAAACCGAAGCTAAAAATACAAAAAAAACATGTTACAAATTACATTTCTCTGAAGCTTCTCATAAATTTAAAATGTGACAGGCTGTGGATTCAGACTGTAGAATATGCAGTGTACGATCTTAATTGTACTTTTTAGATTACCCTATGGCGTTATAAACGAAATCGGCACACTTACAAATCGTTGCTGGAGCTCTTTATCCTGCCTCAAACTGTTGTCAAGCAACGCCAAATCTTCCTGGGTGTCTAGGGGGGAGTAACAGATCCCCTGGCAGGGATAACTCTCCAACAGACACATTGGCACTGAAATGTTGCAGCATAGCATTTTGTTGTCCATGCTACGCACAACATCGCCAAACTCCAAGACGTCGCAGCATTAGGGTTTGATCTGCACCTACAGGGGTTCCCAGAATAAAAGAATAAATTAGTCAGTCCTGGTCCTTCAACTACTAAACTATGACATTTATATCTAGGTCTAGTACATGTACAGGTGGCCCCAGTGGGAATTAAACCAACAACCACAGGTGTTGTTTGCAAGTTGTACCTGATTGCCCAGTGTGAGCAAATGTCTTCAACATTGTCCCAACTTGCTTCACTTGCTCTTGAAGTGAGCCGCTGTCACCTGGGAAGTAACAATATACTGATTAGCAATACACTAAATATAATAGTAATATAATACAACCACAATTATCATACCAGTAACTTTGCCTGTAATTTCTATCCACAGTATGTTATGCATGGCATACAAGTTCATAATGAAGGACCCTTATGAGAACATCAATTCAATTTCATTTTTTTTCTTTGAAGCAGAATATTTGTTTGTAAAAGGGGAGGAAAAAGAAAATAATGAAATATTGGTATACAGATTTTGGTTGATATATCATACTGTACAGTTAAATTTGCTATTGTTATATCCCTACTCACCTGAAGGACGGATAGATCAGGCAAATCTCCAGTCAGGCCTTTGTAGAGTGTGTGCTCCTTTGAATAACACTTTCATGAGTGGGAAGTTGCATATCCACAGGTATTTGAATTCAAACATGCAACATATTGTAATAAATCTACAATATTCAGCCTTTACCTTACACCCTCGGTTGTTGCTCTACACTTTTATTATATTAAATACTTATTTATATAGCTTGCTCACTGTATAATCATGATAGCCTAATACTTATAACACAAGATTGCATCTTAAACGAATGACTGAGTTAAAAACTTGAATAAGAACGCATTTTACACAGAGGGGACCAGCTAGGGAAACTTACCTGCCTACAATAACTGTTTTCATTTGATTTGAGTTTCATTAAACATGAATAACGTTAGCCGAGTCCCCAGGAACATCAGGCTATTAAAGTAACAAGCCTGTAACTGCGGTCTTATTAATTCTAGCTTCACCATACACACAAACTGTGAGGTTTATCTGCTTTTCTCATGGACCTGTAGCACAATGCCCTGACAGTGACTTCACCTGTGCCCTGATCTTTATTAGAAACTGAGAGGAGAGCAAGTTAATATAATTTATATTACAATTATCACAAAAATTAACAAACAGTCTGCTTTAAAACTAAGAATAAACAAGCTTCTATACTAACCTTACATAAAAAATTAACACGTGGCAAACTAGCTTAGCCGCTATCTGCCGGCACACCACATTAGATTAAAATACTTACCCTTGTAGTTGTGCAGATAACTCGATATGTAGAGTTTAAAGCCCTTGTCCCTCTTGCTTGTCGGAGCAGGGGACCAGGCATCAACAATGCGATGAACATCGCTGACTCAACTCAACTCAACTCAATTTTATTTATAAAGCACTTTCAAAAACCACACTGGGTACCAAAGTGCTGTACATGGAGTAATAAAAAATAAATAAAATCACATTAATACAGCTTAAGAATGCAAAAAAACATTTAAAACCTATAAAACAAGAATAAGATAAAATCTACCTAGTACAAATTATAATGCAATTAATTAAAAGCTAGGGAAAATAAATACGTTTTTAAGGCACCCTGGAAAGAGAATAGAGACGGAGATGATTTTATGACCAATGGAAGCTCATTCCAAAGTCTAGGGGCTGCCACCACAAAAGCTCTATCACCTTTAGTTTTTAGGCGAGATCGAGGAACTGACAGACACAGCTGATCACTAGAGCGGAGAGACCTTGAAGGTTGATTCAAACTTATTAAGGCAGAGATGTACTCAGGTGCAAGACCATGAAGAGCCTTAAACACATACATCAACACTTTGTACTTGATTCTGTATTGGATCGGTAACCAATGTAGTGAAATCAAAACTGGGGTGATATGGTCTCTTTTCCTGGTTCCAGTCAAAAGCCTAGCAGCTGAATTTTGGACCAGCTGCATGCGAGAGAGAGAGGCCTGACTCACACCCAGATACAAAGCATTACAATAGTCCAATCGAGAGGACACAAAGGCATGCACAACCTTCTCCAAATCATCAAAAGAAAGGATGGGCTTCAACCTTGCCATAGTTCTAAGATGGAAAAAACTATTTTTAAACACAGCATTTATTTGTCGATCAAACCTGAGCTCAGAGTCGAATATAACACCCAGGTTTTTTACATAGGGAAGTTTTTTCCCTGGAAGCAGTGACAAATTTCTTTCTAAATTTAAGTCACATCCCCTTTGACCAAAAACAATAAACTCTGACTTATCCTCATTTAATTGAAGAAAGTTGTTTGCCAGCCAACACTTCACATCGGCCATTCATTTATGCAGAGACTCAAAAGAGTGGTGATTCCCATGTTTAATAGGAAAGTAAATTTGAGAGTCATCAGCATACAGATGATAGTGTATGCCATGCCTCTCAAAGATCTTTCCTAACGGAAGCATGTAGAGGGAGAATAAAACGGGTCCCAAAATGGAGCCCTGAGGAACCCCACATGTTAAAGGAACAACTGATGAATAACAGTTCTCTAAACAGACTGAAATCGTTCTACCCTTGAGATATGAGGAGACCCAATCCAAGGCTAACCCCTGAATACCAACCTGGTCTCTTAGGCGATTGATAAGTATGTCATGATCAACCCGTATCGAAGCGGCACTAAGATCCAGCAGCAGAAGACCAACAGAACTATCAGAATCCACACCTAATAAAATATCATTTAAAACTCTCAACAGAGCTGACTCTGTGCTATGACCAGCTCTGAAGCCTGACTGAAATTGATCGAGCAAATTATTGATGGCTAAAAAATCATTTAATTGTGCAAGCACCGTCTTCTCTAATATTTTTGACATAAAGGACAATTTTGATATAGGTCTAAAGCTGTTCATATCAGATGAATCAAGGTTTGCTTTCTTAAGAAGAGGCTGAATAACAGCATGCTTAAAGCAGTTGGGAACAATACCAGTGGTCAGGCTACTGTTAATAATCGATAACACACTTGGACCAATTGATTCCACCACCTCTTTAAACAAAGTGGATGGAATAACATCACACATAGAACCAGTAGGCTTCATATGTGCAATTATATGTTTGAGTTGAGACAGGGACACAGGTACAAAACAGGTCAATAGATTTTATGGAACAGGATAGGTAACAGGATCATTACTAGTAGGTAAGATCTGTGAGCGTATACCAGAAATTTTAACAGTAAAAAATGTTAAAAACTGCTCACATGTGTCCACCGAAGGGGAGATGGGAGTAAGGGCAACTGGATGAAGAAATGATGTAATAGTAGAAAAGAGAACTTTAGCATTATGACAGTTCTTTGAAATGATATTAGAAAAATAGCTTGATCTGGCTAATTTAACTGCTCTTTGAAATTTAGTCAAACAGTCTCTCAAAATTTCATAGGACACTTGTAGTTTATCTTTAAGCCACTTTCGCTCAGCCTTCCTGCACTCCTGCCTAAGAGCACGGGTATTACTATTCAACCAGGGCTGAGCCTTGACTTTTTCTTCCTAATTGTTAATGGAGCCACAGTGTTTAAGATGCCAGAACATGACAAGTTGAACTGGGAGACCAAATCCTCAGGCCCCATATCAGAAAAAGGAGACTCCAGCAGTGATTTCAGTGGAGAAACATTAAAAGCAGCTGAAAAACTACTAGCAGTAGAGGGAGTGATAAAACGAGATGTGACAGCAACAGGGCCATCATTAACTTGATCACTGCATGAAAAATGTGGGTTAAAAATAACAGTCTTGTGGTCTGAGAACACAGTGTCAGCAATTTGCACATTGCTGATAGAAAAACCCAGAGATAAAACCAGATCAAGGGTATGACCACATATATGTGTAGGGCCAGCAACACTCTGAAATAAACCAAAAGAATCTAATAAATTAACAAACTCTTTGACCAGTGGTCTCGAAGGACAACACACGTGAATATTAAAATCCCCCAAAATTAAAATGTTATCTGAGCAAGGAATAATACCAGATAAAAAATCTGAGAACTCATTTATAAAATCTTTGTTATATGACGGTGGTCTGTAGATGAGGGCACATAACACAGATTTAAATGAATTCAGCATAATAAGCTGAGCTTCAAATGTAAAAAACGCCTCGGTGGACAGAAGCCTGCATTTGAACTTGTTTTTAAAAATAACTGCAAGGCCCCCACCCCTACCGACTGCCCTAGGTGAGCTAAAATAACTACAGTCGGGAGGTAAAAGTTCTGAAATAGGAGCCATGTCGCCGTTGCTGAGCCAAGTCTCCGTAACAAATAAAAAATCCAATTTCTGAGAAAGAAAAAGATCGTTCATTATAAAAGACTTGTTAGAGAGAGATCTTGCATTGATCAAAGCCATTGTCACAGAGATAGAGTCAGACGAAAGATGAGAAGTCACATATGTATTTCCCGACCTACCGCTACCCAGGGTACGTAGGTTGTTTAGGTTAGCACCGCGGCCTTCATGCCGCCACCTCGAAACCATGGTCCGCGATGGTCGCCACCCTGATCCAGATGAAGTTGGATATACAGGCACCAAATATGAACCCCTCAGAGTCGGCAGCACTTCAACACCATCCCACACTGAGGCCACAGATGAGAAGAAAGTAATCCTTTGCGACTTCTTCGACCTCACTAATCGTTCAGCCCGCTTTCGACGCCTCCTTCGCCGTTTCCTCCGCAAGCACATACACCCAGGCAGGTGGCAGACTTGCGTCAGCGTGACCGGCGCAGCATGAGAAGGGAACCACCAGTTGACACTGGGATCGCGTATCAAACAGTCAGTTACCTCCGTTCGTAAATTTAAAAGAGCCAAGCGATCATAGACCAGAACACAGCAAACCGTGCGAGAAATAAAGCCAATGATAAAGATAAAGATAAAAAATAGCGTTAACATAGATAAGTCACGTTGGCCATGACTGCAAGCCGGTAAACAACCTGGCGCCATCATGTCCAGCTATGGAATCGTCAACCAACCTGACGCGTATTTTCGGAAGATTCTGGAGACATCGAGTAAAAACAGACATTTTGGGCGACGCGCAAGTAAACCGGAAACAGATATGGCGACAGCGGAACTTCACAGTTCAGTCTTTGTAATGTGTTTTAGCAATACATTTAACATTTATAATGCGTTTAGATTTTTTTTTATTGCCTTTACAGGGACTTTAACACTTTCTTAAACATTTGTACAGGTCATAATTGCAAAACCTGTAAAAGGTAAAATAACCTTGAAAAAAATGTAGACATAAATGAAATTTCTGCGCAACTGTGAAACCAGAGGATAATTTCGCTTTTTCATTGAGTTTATCCTTCACGTCAAAACAGGGATTTTCATGTTTATGACAGATATCACCGTGGTTGCAAATTAATAAAAAAAATTAAAGTATACCCGAGATTTTGGCCATGTTGCAGATGTCTTTCACTGTTCACTGATAGTCAGGCATTCGTGAAAAGTCTAACTTCATCAATTTATTCTGCTAAATTGTTCATACCATGAATTAAATATCTATTTTAAAACCTAATCAAAATCATAAAGATATTTATTGCCAAGTAAGTTTTACAAAAGGAATTATTTTTGGTTTATTGGTGCATGTCTCAAATGCGCAGCAATCTAAGAAATGTAAAGTGCATAAAATAATTCAATATATTTTACATATATTACTGTATAATCGCTTCAGAGTTTCAAAGTAATTTAAATGTCATTTCCTAAACCTTACCTTATCATGGAATCAAGAGTCAAGACTCTGTTATAAACCCTAATGGCTTTGGAGCAAAAAATAATAATAGCCAACATGGCTGGTCGATTTTGAGAGTAGAAATCCTTATATTTCAAAGCGGCTTGCCGCCAGCCGCCTGCGGTCGATCAGCCCGAGGCAACCGCCAGAGAAAATGAAGCGGGCGGCCCGCCAGCTTTTCGCAGGCGGCATCTCGCAAGAAATGGAAGTGACGAATTCGGCGGCAAACGTTTCATCCCCGCCAGTGGGACGCACCTATAGCCGACAGCTTAGGGACGGCGGCAAAAAGAAGCCGTGCGGATATTTTTTGCTATCTGGGTCAGTACAAAACCTGAATGAGTGGTTGCGAGACAGCTCCTTTTATACCTGTATGTCTGGGGGAGTGGCATGCAAATTCCACTCGCCAATTCCCATTGGCCTTTTCTCAAAGGTGTTTGGGGCTCCCAAAAGCGACCCCTAGTGTCACTACATTGATACAAGTCTTGTTCCCTCCATCAGGGAACGGAGGTTACGACAGTAACCAAGATGTTATCAAAAGAGTGTGAGTGAGGTTGGTTGGCACACTGGGTATATAAAAAAGAATAAATAATAATTAATAACCTTCCTACACAATATTTACCATATTAATACCTCTAAATACACACATATATTACATAAAATAATGTATCATAATAGTAATAATAATACTTAATATTATTAGGTTGTTTGTCACAAATAATGAACAAAAATCAACTTTTGTTGAAACTGAATTTGCTATTTTTTTTTTTGTTTTGTTTTTTTTTTACATAATAACTTAAGCTTTAATTTGCACCTGGTTAGAGCATCTTACAGTTTGTTCCACCAGAGATATTAAACAAAGTATGAATAGTGTGCCAACCAGCCCCGGTCTCCCCTGATAATAAGTCTATGTGCATGTGTCCAAACTTTTCTTTGGTAGTGTACATGATATTTATAATACCTTTAGTATTTAACAAGGGAAGATGTTTTTATTTTTTTTAAAGTTATTTAAAAATATTATTTTTATTTTCCTTTTATCTTCCAGTCCAAAGTAAATGACAAAAGGTAAAGAAACCTAATATTTGAACTGCAGTCTTGGTCATGCACATTTGTGAGGTCTAGTTATTGTCTGTGTTTTAGGTATGGTAATATAATGCGTTTGCCTGTGTGTTGTCTGGGTGTGAGTCTTCATTCAGCATGTCCTATTAATTACTTTCTTATACAACCATGCCAGAGAAACAGGAATGGCAGAGACTTAAATAACAAATTCTTTTGATGATGATCTACTGTATTATGCAGTGGAACATCGATGGATTGTTCATAAAATAACTAATACACTAGAATGCACAGGGGAAATAAAAGAAAAAGACTGTAAACAGTAACCTAAATTAGGACTACAAATGTCAATGTTTGTTTCTTATAATAATGCCATTTAAAATGCTGTTATTGTTTCCCCATCTTATTCAATCCAACAGAACACAAGGTTGCAGTTTATTCTACCTTCATATTTTATATCTGATTTTTAAAAGAATGTCAAGGTCAGCTTCCTCTCCTCCAGCCCTGAGTTCTCCAAAATGTTGCTCTGTGGCTGCATATGTTGGTCATTTAATGTAAAAGTTGATGTCTGAACCTCACCCAGAGTCAACATTTGAAGAAGAGTTCAAATAGAGGATCAAGGATGCTGAGGTCAGAGGAGAAAAATACTCAGATTGTAAACTCTGAGATAAAGATCTAAATCTTACAAACATTTTCATGGTAACAATATTTGTGCCAAACATTTGATTATTACTGTAAAATCATTCGAAATAATTTTTTGATCTCCTTCAAACAGGCTTTTAGAATCATCTCAGTCATTATTACTATTTGACAGTGTTGGTTAATACTGGTATTCACTGGAGCCTACTATATAGTGGCTACCGTGGTCATTTTAAAATGGAAACATCCTGTATATTGATTTCTGAGATTTTTTTTTCTGTTGTCAATCAAGTGCGTCACACGCGATCATGATTTCCAGTCTCTGCGTCACCGACCCACCTGTTCTATTTTGAGTTGATGATGCAAAGGGAAATATGAATACGAGTTACATTATTGTTTCAAAGGGCGTGTTCCTCCTTTCCTTAGCGGGACATAATGGCGTGCGTTTTGTTTTTGCGTTGCAACTGTGGGATTTGGACTAGGGCGGAAAAAATAAAGTAAAAAAAGGTGTGACCAACTGTTTAATTCCCGCCCTGGATGCGAGCAATTAAAGGTGCTAAAGTCTCCATCACACTCTTTACTCCAACAAGTCACACGGATACTCGCCAGAGCGTCTTGCAAAGGTAAGGAATACTTGGTTACTTTTGTGATTTATTCAAACACTGTTTAACACCTATTTTTTTTTAATTCGTTTTCTTTCAGAAACGGGTCGTTTTAATTCACAATTATTGCACAATGCTTTACAGAGCATATGCATCTGTAAAGAATACTTAATTTATATTTAATGAATTCTTAGATAATATGTTTGATTCTTTACATTTTCATTCAAAAGACAATTAACTAGATGCTTGTTCATAAGCACTACTTTCCATCCTAGTTTCTTACATTCAGTTTTGGGGCGAATCATATTTCAGTTTTTGCAGATTTTTATGATATGTTGAAGTGGCTGAAGATTCAAATGGAAATGTACAGTATATAGAACTATGTATTTTGTGCTTTGCTGTAGTGCAGTCAACTTTTGTGGAACTTTTCTTTTTGTTGTGAATGAAATATACTGTAAGCTGACTTTTACTGTAAGCTGGATGCTGTCCTTACTTTATTTGTTTATATCATATTATCTTATTAGTTTATATCACTGCTTTGGAGCCTAGTCAAATGTCGTTGCTTTGATTATGGTTCCAATATGTCACTGCTTTAGAGTTTTACTCTCGAAGTTTATTTTATTTAAATTAAATTGGCCCTAACTATGCAAAATTCTGTACTTAATTAAAACTTTGTTTTAATTAGAGAAGGTTTAATAAAGGGCAACGAACAACCAGTGAGTAATCATACTAATCTATGTCTAACAAACAAAAAGTACACATCAGTCACGCATCTCAGTTAATTTAGTTGGACATTACCTAAAATGACTGTGGTTCTTAAAAGAAAATTCCAGGTACATTACAAGCTCTGCTCAAATTGTTTTTTTTTTTTTGTTTTTTGTTTTTTTTAAAGGAAACATCTAGGTTATAAGATAATCAACATTATGGCACAAATGCTGTCGATTGAGCTTAACTTGTATTGAACCCAGAATATTCCTTTATGAGTCATTTGCTTGTAAATTGGACGCGGCTTATACTGTGTCTGTTATTGAGTGCAACGAAGATAGTGCAAGAGAAAGGTGCTAGATAGCTGTGCAGGGAACACTTGCACAAACTTAGATGATGTAATGAAATGACACCTAATCACCAGATGACATTTGATGATGCCGCATATGGACACGGAAAAAGTGTTCCAGTTGTATGTCAGATGTTTTATTATTGTTTAAAATTTTAGTTTTTGTGAGAGTTATGACCATTGTAGCTGCAGCTTTGTTTCTTCAATTTGATTTTTTTATTTTACAAACTGATTTACTTTATTTCCATTTTAGGTAACTCAGACTGAAAGATAAAAAAGACACAAGTACAAAAGAGAGTAAATGGAGAGTAAATGGATCTATGTGGCTGTCCTGGTGATGGTATGCATGATACATGGAGCAGTGGGGCTTACTGCAATAAACATGACCATCTCTATTGCAAGCAATAGCTCGATAACTTCTAACAACATGACCGGCAACTTAACGCAAATGGGCCCCCTCAACGTGACCGGCAACTTAACGCAGATGCGCCCCCTCAACATGACCGGCAACTTAATGCAGATGGGCCCTCTCAACATGACCGGCAACTTAACGCAGATGCGCCCTCTCAACATGACCGGCAACTTAACGCAAATGGGTCCCCTCAACGTGATCGGCAACTTAACGCAGATGCACCCCCTCAACATGACCGGCAACTTAACGCAAATGGGTCCCCTCAACATGACCGGCAACTTAACGCAGATGCGCCCCCTCAACATGACCGGCAACTTAATGCAGATGGGCCCTCTCAACGTGACCGGCAACTTAACGCAGATGCGCCCTCTCAACATGACCGGCAACTTAACGCAGATGGGCCCTCTCAACATGACCGGCAACTTAACGCAGATGCGCCCTCTCAACATGACCGGCAACTTAACGCAGATGGGCCCTCTCAACATGACCGGCAACTTAACGCAGATGGGCCCTCTCAACATGACCGGCAACTTAACGCAGATGGGCCCTCTCAACATGACCGGCAACTTAACGCAGATGCGCCCTCTCAACATGACCGGCAACTTAACGCAGATGGGCCCTCTCAACATGACCGGCAACTTAACGCAGATGCGCCCTCTCAACATGACCGGCAACTTAACGCAGATGGGCCCTCTCAACATGACCGCAACTTAGCAGATGCTCTCAACATGACCGCAACTCCAGATGGGCCCTCTCAACGTGACCAGCAACCTGCCCCAGATAGGGCCTAATATCGTGACTAGCAACAGCATGTCACAAGTGAGCCAAGTTCTTTTTCCTGTTTAAAATGTTGTATGATGATCTTGATTGCTCAAGTGAAAGTTTCTTTAAAAAGATGAAATGTTTGCTGGTTGAGCTAATAATGTTAACCCAATCAATTTGATCTTAGGTAAATATATAACTTTTACTTATATGTTTTCCTTAAATTTTTTATTTGTTTCAATTCAGTTGCAGAGTATGATTAGCAGGGAAAACTGCAGGACGGATAGGGCATGTTTCTCCGCTCCACCCACCTGTAATCCAGCTGTATCAAGTTCCTGCTTTTTTCTGTCCACGAGAGGAGTCAGTGGAAATTCAGACAACCTCACCTTTGAGCTCAGTGGAGAGACAGATGGTTACATTGCAGTTGGCCTCTCTCGAAACAACAAGGTCTGAAGGAGATCACATTCCCAATAAATGAAAAACCTTGTTTTTGGTGCTTTGTGATTGTGTTTGGATGCATCATTCTCATAATTTCCTCATAATTCGACATACTAGATTTGGGAGACAAATAAACCACAGTCTTGTCAACATCTTTATATGACTTTATCTGTGATTCTGAAGCATGCATTAGATATTAACTGAGATTTGCATTCTCAGACTAATTATATTTTCCCTTTTCTTAGGGTAATGGCGACACCATCTATTCTTGTGCCAATATCAATGGAGTAGTGCAGTTCATCCGTGCCACACTGAACAATAGCCAACTGACTACAGATAATGCAGTAAGACCATTTTTATAGACTTCTCTCTGAAATACTCCAATAAGATTTGCACAGAAGATTGTTAGCAACAGATAATTTAGTAATATATTATAACAGGGAATAGTTAAAAGGTGTCTTTACAGAGCTGATTTAAGGTGCATCTGTACCTCCTCCAAAATTAATTTTAATGATGCATTTTTGCATCAAATCCATAAGCAGGCTGTGATCCGTTTTACCCCCAAGGATCAGAGGCAGCTTTGATGGCTTTAGTTTTATGTAAAAGTTGTAAACTTGCCAATGTCATACCTCATGTATTGTTCTTAATGCTGTACACAAGGATCAATAATCGCCAAGTATGTGATACATTGTTTACAGTGACTGATTTCTGTGTAATTTACTACATTACGAAAACTGTGTAACACAAATTTTTGAGCCACTTCAGATATGGCTTCTGTGCCATCTGTGCAGTGTAAGGACAGCTTAAGTCACGTTGCCACTGAAGAGAATCATTTCTTAGTCAGATAGGTCAGAAGACCCATGCAAGCTCAAATAACTCTAATCTAAAAGAGATCAAATTTTCTTCAGACAGCTTTAATATGCTTCTATGTGGATCTTTTGACACTGTGTTTCAGCGATGTAGAAATAATTTATATTTGTATAACTTCACTTGTGCTGCAGTTCAGCCCTGGAAGTATCCGTGGCTCTGTGAACGGAAGAAAGATTCAGTGCACTTTCACAGCTCCTGGTCTCAGCAGCACCACCACCCGTGTGGCAAACACAGGAGCTGTTCTCCAAGTTTTTACAGGCAGCCTTTCAAATGGTGAGTGCAACACTATGATCACATAACTAAAAGAGATTTTGTTTTGTAATATAACTTAAACATTTCTTTCCTCTACTGTTTTACCCCAGGTATGCTGAACTCTCCAGTCAGTATACTGGTCACAAATGGATCAGTGGATCCAACCAACCCAAACAGCACAGACATTACAGTGATTACAGCCAATACAAATGCCACAGCTTCAAATGCAACAGCAGCATCAAATGCCACAGCATCTAATCCCAGTCAATCATCAAATGTAAGTGTGAACAGACTGGTAGGAAGCTTTTGATTTTCCAAATGAAAGTTTCAGTTCATTTTCAGTTCATTCCCCACTTAACGCAGATGGGCCCTCTCAACATGACCGGCAACTTAACGCAGATGGGCCCTCTCAACATGACCGGCAACTTAACGCAGATGGGCCCTCTCAACATGACCGGCAACTTAACGCAGATGCGCCCTCTCAACATGACCGGCAACTTAACGCAGATGGGCCCTCTCAACATGACCGGCAACTTAACGCAGATGCGCCCTCTCAACATGACCGGCAACTTAACGCAGATGGGCCCTCTCAACGTGACCAGCAACCTGCCCCAGATAGGGCCTAATATCGTGACTAGCAACAGCATGTCACAAGTGAGCCAAGTTCTTTTTCCTGTTTAAAATGTTGTATGATGATCTTGATTGCTCAAGTGAAAGTTTCTTTAAAAAGATGAAATGTTTGCTGGCATCAAATGCCACAGCATCTAATCCCAGTCAATCATCAAATGTAAGTGTGAACAGACTGGTAGGAAGCTTTTGATTTTCCAAATGAAAGTTTCAGTTAAAATATTATAAAAGTCAATGAAGTCAAGGACTGCCCTTTTGTGTCTAATGGTAAATTACTCTAGTTATGTTACATACTTGAGATTTATATGATAGATATTATTTATTTTTAACTATTCTCAGTGGATTTGAACTTTAGTATAACATTTCATGGATAACATGAAGTTACTTTTATTCCAGGTTATCATACCAGGCAGGGATAACTGCAGGAAAGATAGGGCATGTTTCTCTGCTCCACCCACCTGTAATCCAGCTGCACAAGGTTCCTGCTTTTTCCTCTCCACGAAAGGAGTAAACGGAAATACAGACAACCTCACTTTTGAGCTCAGTGGAGAGTCAGATGGTTACATTGGAGTTGGCCTATCTCGAGACAACAAGGAGGTCTGAAGGAGATCACATTCATTTGCCATACATATTTAAGAAAGATTTGTTGAATACTTCCTCATAAAAATGAATTTATCAGAGTAAATTTGGGAGATAAATGAAATATTATTTACAGCTACCATCTGAATCATAAATGTCTTTATATAATATATATAATGCCATTTTTAAATAGATTTAGGTATAATATATTTGTACTTTTTATAGGGTAATGGTGCCACCGTCTATTCTTGTGCCAACAACAATGGTATAGTGAAGTTCAACAGGGCCACACTGAACAATGGCAGATTGACTCTGGATAACACAGTAAGACTCTTTTTAAGAAAGCCTTCTCTCTGAAATTCTCTTCCAAACTTTGCAAAGCAGATTCTTCACTATACAGTAGATTCATTATATAGAGTATAAATAATACATTTGCTAATCACAATTATGCTGCTGTTCACACAGGGCTCTAAAGCATGTTGCTAATAAAGAAAAACATGTATTCAAATGTGATTGAGCTGTGTAGTAGAAAGGTATTTTAATATGATATCATCCTTCTCGCTGCAGTTTAACCCTGGATATATCAGTGGCTCAGTGAATGGAAAAAAGATTCAGTGTGTTTTCGTAGCCCCAGGTCTCAGTAGCACCACCACCCGTGCAGCAAACACCGGCACTTTTGTCTTATTCTTAACAGGCAACTTTACAAACGGTGAGTGTAACACTACGACTGGAAGACTGGCATATTTGTTTATCTAACAAAACTAAAAAAATATATATTTTCATTTCTACTTCTATTTTTAGGCACTCTGGGGTCTCCAGTCACCCGAATGTCGACAAATGCATCAGTTGACCTAACCAATCCTAACAGCACAAACGTTCTAAATACATCCATTACAAGTGGGAATACGACCATTGCTACTGTGATTACAACCACTACTACATTAAAACCTACAGGGGGGAGCCATGCACTGCAGCAAGCTGCATCTCAGGGTAAAAACATCCACATCAGTGCAATTCCTAGGATAGCTAGGATTAGATCTCCATCAGTGACTTTTCATTGAGCAGTTTTAGCTTTCTGAATTGTCTGCTCTATAGTTGCTAAATGTTGGTTAAGCTATAATGTAAAGACCCGTGGCATATTATGAAGCCAACAGG
This sequence comes from Xyrauchen texanus, assembly GCF_025860055.1. Lineage (NCBI taxonomy): Eukaryota > Metazoa > Chordata > Actinopteri > Cypriniformes > Catostomidae > Xyrauchen > Xyrauchen texanus. The sequence continues at coordinate 59,738,478 of NC_068277.1, read as the reverse complement.
GGATCACATCTATTTGATATGGAGCCCTTTCCATGGATTAGGAGAAGACGATGACTTAACCTTCATTTTTCTCTTGTCTTTCCAGCTGCTCTGGTTATCCTCTCAGGTGTCATCACAGTCCTCCTGATGTAAGGATGCTGTTTGGCTGTGATTTGCTGTCTGAAATTGATTGAAGAGCTACAATTGCTTGACAAACCCAACACCAAAATACAGTGGCCTGAAAATGTACTCTGACAAGTAGAAATGAATGAATGTCACTGCATTCCAGACAACATATCAAACCAAGTGGAATCTGCAAACAAATGATGCTAGACCTTCCTCAGAACTAACTTTACTTTTGTGAAGTAATTGCAACTGGTTTAGTCCAACAAAAAAGCATCTAAATTAGTCAAAAATACTACTAAATATTAGTGAATCAACCTGAATACTTTACACCAACAAAACTAATTTTAAGGGTTAGATCGGGTACAAATTGCTTATAAAGGTTACCCCTTTCGATACTTAAAAAAATATATGCAACGATACCAGTGTTTCTGCAGTACCAGTAACACCGACACAATTCAGTCCCAAACACCCTGTCTGACTGACAGATGGCTGCTTTCAAATGCTCACACGTTAATTTGAATGTGTGCTCTGTTACTCCTTTTACACGAAATGGAAATGAATTAACCAAATTAAAATCATTATATGTATTAGTGTGATTATTTAATCACAAAAGGATGTGATTTAATTCAAGAAATATACAGTTTGCATGTGCTGCACACTTCAAATTGAATGTGTTAAGCTCCTGATATGCTGAAAACACCACATTTTATGATCATTGTGTGCTGTGCTTATTGTAGTAGATGACAGAAGAGATCGCACATTCTCTGTGAAGCGTGCAGCACTTGCAGACTTTACATTTATATAAATAAATCTCATCATTTCGTGCTTTAATATTCACACTGGACAATATATCAAACATCTCATCTGGAAGTGTGGAAGTACTGTCAAAACACAGAACCGGAAAAGCCTTTGTCAAAATAAAAGCTTGATTCAAAGTAAAAGCTTGATCTGTGAAATTGAAGAAATTGCGACAGCAATATATTACTACTGTATTATGTGTAATATTTACTGAAATAATAATAGTTAATATTATTCTAAAAAATATTATAATTATATAATAAATATTAATTATTATAATTATATTATTATAATTAATGTTATAACAATCTTGTGTTTTACATTCTGCTGTGAAGGTCTTTACTGAAGCACTTGGTCTATTTTTATTTGATTACATTTGTATTAATTAATTTGATCAGTCTCAATTCTGATGCTGGATTAGCATGGAACTGAAAACAGAATTTGGGGGGAAACAATGGAATTTAGAAAAATAATTATAAAACTGATTTCATAGGGTCATACTTTAAAAATTGAATACTTAAAAAAACATAATTAAGAAACTCATCATTAATACATTTAACTTTGTTAAATAGGCTTAAAGAGTGTGCTCATTAGCATATTACCTATGTCTTCGTGGTATTGAAAGTGGTATCGAGAATCATGAAATTTGACTCTTATTGGAACTGACTACCGACATTGTTGTATTTCGACAAATCTAGTATGATGTAAGTTCCCCTCAAGTTCACACAGATGTAGTTCATCACATTAACTAAAATTTGACAGCCATAAAGTGGTTTTGCTGTGTTTTTTTTTTGCTGTTGTTTCTCACTTCAGGCCATCTTTTGATGTAAATTGTTTTTGTGCTATATGTCTTTCAAATAAGTGAAAAATTTGCGGTTTAATATTTGCTATAAAATGCAAAGACATACAATTTTAAGCTTTTATATTTAAAATGTGAAAACATTTGAAGACATTCATAAATTTTTATATGCTGCTCAAGTGTCCAAATATTTTTGGAGCCACTGTATATATAATTCTACATATTTATATTTGTCTAATATTGCAATTCACGAATCAGTGAAGATCTGGAAATTATGGAAGAGGGAAATACTTGAAATATTTAATTTGCAATGGAGAGATTATGTGCATTTGTTTGTGTGTGTGTGTGTGTGTGTGTGTGAGAGAGAGAGAGAGAGAGAGAGAGAGAGAGAGAGAGTTAGCATGGTTTGTAAGTTATTCTATAAATATACAGTTACTTAAAATGATGCTACTGATGATAGTTTGTATAATCAGTCTATTAATGTAATTGTGCAACAGTGTAATAATACATTTTTAATTTATTTTGTAATTATTCTATAAATGCCATATATATATATATACATACATACATACATTCATACATGCTATAGTTTACCTTTTAAAGTTTTTTGTCAGTACCTTTTAAATAAAATCTCATTTATATATATTTTTAAGAAATTGTAAATTATGTATAATTTATGATTGATTTAAAAAATATTTTTTAATGTAAAACAAAATAACATCTCAAAATGATGATACTAGATTATTATTCTTATTATTTAATTTTTTGTGCACTTTAAAGAGTCAAGATATCCTCATAAATAAGCTCACTTTCATGTCAAGGTCAGAGAGAGTGGAGGAAACTCAGGACAAGTTGTAAAACACAAGCTAGACAGAGATGAATCTCTAACTTGTTTGACTATTTCAAAGGCATTTTTGTCTTCCATAAGGGAAAACATGTTGTTGAAACCACAGTCTGTCTGTCACCTCTTTCCATCCATTCATTTTCTGTAAGCAGGATATTAGAAACCTTATAATAATACTTGAAATTATAAATAAATGTGATCTACAGTCTGCTGTTTTTAACAACAATTTCAATGTATAATATGATGATCGATAATAATGTGATATTTCTAAGGACTAGTGCATAGGTGAACTAGAATGAACTAGGGGCTCGCCTAGCTGAGCCTGTTTTCCTGTGTATCGCACACTAACCTCTTCACTTTGTGATTTGTGTTATATTCTGAGTAGGTTAATCTTTTGGATATTGAATGTGATTCCCCACCTCATTTAATTTAGATTTCACAGTTTTTAAGTAGCCAACATGAGCTGTGTTATAATAATGGTCCACACCTAATAACCATTTTTAATTAATGGTTGTTATGAAAGGAAATAGTCAAAGTGCACATTCTCAGCCTTCCTACAAGGGGCGCTACAGTGAGCATTACCATAAACTGTCCATGGTCAGCTTTCTCTTTCACGTCTTTTGTCATGGTGGAGCAACAGTTAGAAAAGAATCTGATATGAATGTTGGTTAAAGTTAGTACACCGTAAGAGATATTTATAGAAAACTAGTAGCTGTAAACATCATGCATAGTAGACATGTCTATAACTAGGTACCAGAATAACAACACAGGCACAGACATCTGTACGCCTTGAATACTGAGGTTTGTTACTGCCACAGAAATGCAAGAATGCAGTCTTATTTATTTGCATTGGTACTATTTTCACAAGTGGCAAATTTGAAAAACTCGTAGTGCAGAACTCCAAAACTAATACCACTTGTAACATAGCTAGTCGTTTATTCAATATTGTAATGTTTTCATTAGGGTTGTACATGTTTCCATTCACTTTGCTTCAAAACATAAGATTATTGTCACGTGATGTGAACTTTTGGTTTAATCACCAACCTAAAAGCAATCTTAACAACCTGTTAATTCAATGGCAAACAATGCAAGCTATATGATTCAAATCGTTCTTGGTGATGCATTTTCAAACATCTTTGAGTGCCAAACAGGGCCGCAAATATGGGGCCACACAAGGGCCTATAATACCTTACAAATAACCAAAAGCACCATTTTAAACAGTAATGAAAGGATGCGTTTTATTTAACTTCTATTTAATGTAGAAGTTTTGTAAACATTTCTTAGCATTTTAAATGGGTTCAAATATGCATAAAAAAATAAATATATATTTATCAAGAGGTATCTTCACAGCTTCCGCTCACCCTCTGTCTACTGACAATGCTCTGACTGTCACTTGACAAAATTGGAATCCGTTCTGGCCTGGTACGAAGAACAGAAAAAGGAAGGTGTCAAATGAATAACTTGCTTAAAAATGGCTTTAAGTTAACCGACATTTAACATTGCCGAGAGGTGCAGATGGCCAGCTTATATAAATGTCACTTCATTTCTGAGTATCTTCTTAGTCATGGCAATGCAAAAAGTCACCGTATGTTTGGAATGGGTCTTCAATCACTTTACATTTCGAGAGAAAGCTTGTTAAAATGTTGTTAACTGACCCTCCGCCATGTCCAACCTATACTTGGGCTCCTCTTATGGCACTTTTCCACTGCACATTACAGTTCGACTAGACTCGACTCAACTCTACTCACTTTACTTTTCTGAGATTTCTTTTCCACTGCTGTTTATTGCCGCCTCAACGTGGGTGGGATTATAGGCTGATCGTCATAGTTGCGCCGCCTCTACTGCTGTGGCATCATCTTAAACGCGACACAAAACAATGTTAGTTAGATACTAGCTCGTTGTGCTGCATAAAGCAGTTCTTGCATGGTGATTTTAAACAAGTGTAACAGTTAAATTGGTCTGGTTGTTTTGGAAGAAAGCTTTCCAGTAGCTGATCAACTCAATAAAGTGAAGCTTTCAAGCAGAGTATAGATTTAACGTAACAAAATGTACCATCCTCCATCGTGGACTCCAACAACGGCGTGGCTGAGTCCAGGGCACTCTCCCTCCCATTGCTCGCCGGTCTAGAAAGCGTCCATTTGGTCGAACCACTTCCACTTTTCCTTGATGTTTCTGTAGTCACAAGTTTATTTTTTCTTACACAAGTTTTTTTTTCCTGTAGGTCTGGTGGTAGCCGTGTCTCAGCTGTTTGGCCAACAGCTGAGACACATCCTGAAAGACTTTATCGCTTCGTTTGTCGCTAGCTACAGGAGCGTCTGCACCTCGTTTATTGACCATGGCATGGTTTATTTGAAGGTCACGTGAACAAATGAATCAGCTATCACTGTAGCTAACTTTAAAACTAGCAAGGTGATGTCCTGTGTCGGAAATCCAGTGACGCTGGTAGTGACGATTCTCTCTGACCAATCAGTGATCAGCAGGGTTTTGACGCCACATTTAGTATCGGCTCGGCTTGCTTGGAACCTCGACCAATGTGGTACTAAAAAAAGTATCAGGTACTATACACAGTAGAAAAAACCCCAAAAGCTAGCAGATTCCAGTCAAGTCGAGTTGTCCCTTGCAGTGGAAAAGCCCCTTTATTAACCATAACTAACATTCTTGTGCTTTTCTACCTAAAGTACCTCAGAAATTAAACAACACTCCGATCAGTTATTGACTAAATCCAAAAAATTGGGCAAAGAAATGTGCAATGGAGAGGCTTGCTTCAATATCAATCATGTTGAACATTAAGCCTCTTCTTAATTTTCTTTCTTTTTCTGTTTGGATGGAAAATGATGATGCAGATAAAATTCAATTGATTATTTTATATATATATATATATATATATATATATATATATATATATATATATATATATATCACTAAACAATTTCATTGCTATGTGCATGACTGTTTGTATAAAAATTCTAGTTTGAAAAGCCAACATTGATGTTGCCTACATAAAACACAAACTGTTTTATAATAACATTTAAATAAATTAAATGAGAAAAACCCAACCATGTGAATCTTTGTGATGTCACATATCTCAGCATGTGTGAGCTAATTGAATGTGCTCTAAAGGTCAATTATGGAAGTTTTCAAAACAAACAGCAAATTGTATCTGCTGTTTTTGTATTTGTGTATGCATAAATTGTGACATAATGCAATTACAAATCGTGTATTACCATTTGCATTTTCCTTTACATGAACATACAATGTCTGCCAAATTTCAAATGAAAAAGCAAGTCCATTTGCCATTGCATTTCCTATGTCTCACAAGTTATGACTCTTTCATATCAAAATAGTAAAAGCAAAATACCCTGTTGCTATGGCGGCTAACGATACCACTAGCAACAAGGATACACCTGAAAAAGACAATATGGATAACTTGTCTATGAGTCAGCTGGTCTCCGAACTGGAAAAACAGCGGGCCAATATAAAAGAGGACATGGCAAGTAATTCAAGATTCAATCAAGCCGTTACAAGCCTCCCTTGACACGCTACGTGAGACAAATAGCTTGTTTCAGCACTGACTTGCATCTACTGAAGTATTTATCGGCGGAAATTTCGAAAGGCTAGTCGTCGCAGAAGCGACGTTTAATTCTTTGAAGGCACAGCATTCATCTCTTCTTGACCAAATTGACAACCTTGAGAATAGATCCAGAAGGACTAACCTGCGTATTATCAATATTCCAGAAGGCACTGAGGATGGAAAAGACCCCATCGGATTTATATCTGGGCTGCATAAAGATACCATGGAGAGCGCGTTTGACTAACCTCCTGAACTTCAGCGAACGCGTCATGCGCTTAGCCCCAAACCTGGAGGAGGGCAATCTCCAAGACCATTCATGGTCTGCTTCCACCGATTTCAGGAAAAGGAAAAGGCCAGTGAAGTACTGGGCCAGGCAACATGATATTAAATTCAACAGAGTTTCACTGAGGCTATACCCGGATACGAGCACAGCTTTAGCGAAGTAACGTGCCAGATTCAAAGAAGTCAAACAATCCCTTATCAGAAAGGCATAAAGTTTAATCTTATGCATCCTGCCCGCCTTCGTGTGAAATTCGGAGAGGAAATTTTTTTTCTTCTATCGCAAGTTATCTAAAACTTCAAGAAAAGACTGCATGTTTGTTTCTGTTTACTGCCTTAAAGCGCATTCAGTACAATGCGTAACAATGAAGCTATGCTGAACTCCATGTAAATATTGTGGTTTGGGGTCTCTCAAAAATATTGAGAGTAAAAGACTGGATAATCACGAGCCATGCAATTTAAATGGGGTTGAAAGTTAGATTTGTTAGTTGGAATGTCAAAGGCCCAACCAAAAGAGGCAGAATTTTGCATACTTAAATTTTTTTTAATCTGAAATAATATATTTACAGGAAACCCATCTGCACATTGTTTATCATCTCAGAATTAGGAAATCATGGGTGGGACAAGTTTTTCATTCTAACTTCCTCTAAGGCAAGGGGCACTGCTATATTGATACACAAAAGCATCCAATTTACTGGCTCTGCTTCTATTGCAGATCCTCAGGGAAGATATGTTGTAGTTTATGGGATGTTATATAATGTCCCTGTTATGTTAGTTAATGTATATGGTCCTAACTGGGATGATGTGAGTTTTATTAATAAGCTGGTTTATTTATTGCCAGACCTAAACTCCCATCTCATGATTTTTGGTGGTGACATAATCTGAGATATGGATCCATCCCTTGACTGTTCTAATCCCAAACCTTTATCCCGTTCTAAGATGGCCCAAGCCTTATCTACATTGATAGATCAAGTGGGGGCTGTTGACCCTTGGCGATTTCTGTTTCCACACAGCAGAGTATATTCCTATTTTTCACATGTTCATTACTCCTATTCAAGAATGTATTATTTCTTTGTAGATAAATCTCTCCTTCCTTCTGTTGGACAAATCAGATATTTACCCATTGTAGAATCAGACCATGCTCCCTTGCAATTAGACCTTATTTGCAATTTGAGGAATAATGAACAGACTTTGTTGAGACTAAATATGACTTTGTTATCAGATCCTGCATCCTGCAACAGCTATAGATCATTTTCTATTACACAGCAAGTCCCACAACCAGTGTAGAGATGAAACACCTCCCTAGGGAGGCCCCCAGGTGGCATCCTTACCAGATTTTCAAACCACCTCAACTGGCTTCTTTCGACACAAAGAGCAGCAGCTCTACTTCGAGCTCCTCAACGGATGACTGAGCTCCTCACCCTATCTCTAAGGGTGAAGTCCGCCACCCATCTGAGGAAACCCATTTCGGCCACTTGTACTCGCGACCTAGTACTTTCCGGAGTAGGGAAGTAGTTAAAGTTTAAGTACCTTAAAGTAGACGATCCGGGGACAATGACGGGCTCCGTTTCACCGGGTGAACCCCCTCAAAACCCCCCGCCTCCCCAGGACGCTTGCTTGTTTCCGTCCGAGCTCGGGATGAGCATTCTCTCCAATGGGTTATGTTTTCAGTGTGAGAACATAACCGCGGCAGCATTGCGATCTCTGCTTTCTCTTGTAGTGAGAGAGAGCCATTTCAGCTGCCCCCCGCGCCTCGCCTCCTTCCTACGGGATTGAGGCAGGTGCCGCGGGCGATGAAAGACGATCTGGGGAGAATAACGGGACACTTTCGCTGGGTAAGTCCCCTCGAAACCTCCCGCCTCCCCGGCACACTTGCCTGCTTCCCCTGAGCTCGGGATTAGTGTGGTCCGCTTAACGGCCTACTGTCCGGTCCCTCGAGCTCCACAGCATTGGATGATGACATCACCGCTGCATCGGAGAGCGTAACAGCGGCGTCGGATGCGGATAACTCGTCTGGGCCGCCACCTTCGGGTCTGCTATGCTTAATTGGTTCCGCGGGCATGTGCGCCGCTCACAGACGCACCCCCCCCGGTTCCTTCCCGGATGTGCATGACGAGCTGAGCAAGCCCAGCTTCCTCACTCCTCCGCTCTCGCTACCCTCGGTGGTAGAACGGTCCCAGACCGCTCCCCCCTGCACGCCATGGCCCCCTCCTGCACGTCCACCGGGCCAAGGCACTTCAAAATCTGCACTTGGGTAGTCCTGTTCTTGATGTGCTGCAGGAACGAACCGTGGTCCAGAAACGCAATGCATGGACAGGACCTGGTCGCAGTACAGGAGGCAGACAAAGCACGCTTTCTCAAAAACGCCCCCGTCTCCCAGCTCCGTCCATTCGGCGACACCACTTGACGACTCCGCCCAGCAGTCCTCAGTGGTGAAGAAACAGACGGAGGCTATTTCACACATCTTGCCCTGTCGCAAATCTGCCGCCAGGGCCAATGCCCTGTCTGCTCGCCGAGGGCGTCCTCCTGCGGCTTTCAAGAAATAAAGAAAGTGGTGCTCCGCCTCAACTAACAAAGAGAGTGGGCCCAGCTCTCAGCCCCAGCGTCGAGCTCCCCGCAGAAGTTGGACACGCCTCGTCTCACGGACCCCCTCGAGGACCCGGAAGGCTCCCAGGCACTCCTGAGATGACCGACCCAGAGACTGAGACGGTAGCTCCGGAGCTGGTAAGACCGCTCCGTTCCCTGGTGGAGGGCCGGGAGGAGAATCTTTTGATAAATTCTTTACATTCTATAGAGCTATTTCCTTTTTTCTCTGGGTCACCTGGCCCGCAAATGCCGTTCTCACAGCACTTTGCTTTCAGGTCTCAACAGTCCCGGCTTCTTGAACGCGGTGTCCCCGCCCTCAGCCCCACGACTGTTCCCCAGCCGGCTGGTTCAGATGAGTCCAGAGGACGCCAACACCAGACCTCCTCCTCAGTCACGAACCCGCCCCCTGGCGTTGACCTAAGACCGCGACCGGGCTACGTGCCCAAGGTTCCTACCACGCCCTTCAGGACCAGGTAGTGATCCTGCAAGCGCTGCCCCGGGAGGAGGCAGACCCAGCCCTTTCGTTGCTGTGTCCGGTACGTGCTTTGCATATCTATTTGGACCGCACGCAGAGCTCTAGACGTTCTGAGCAGCTACTTTGGGGGACAGCAGAAAGGGAACGCTGTCTCCAAACAGAGGCTTGCCCACTGGGTTGTCGACGCCATCTCACTGGCTTATCACACCCAGGCTGTCCCCCCCCCTTGCGGGTCCGAGCTCACTCAACCAGTAGTGTTGCGTCCTCATGGGCACTGGCCAGGGGCACCTCCCTAGAAGACATCTGCAGAGCAGCAGGTTGGGCAACACTTTCGTGAGATTCTAAAATCTCCGAATTGAGTCAGTATCGTCCCGTGTTTTCTCAGGTCCGAGCCCGTAGAACTCGATAACACGCTGACAATCTGGCCGGGTGAATCGCTTGCGCCTAGCGCCCTTTCCCTCAGCCGAGGTTAAATAGTGCGCCTTTGTTCCCAGGAGACCCCATCTTCGGATCCCTGGTTGATTCCTCCCTAGCCCTTTTGGGTCCGCAGTTCAGTGGAGGAACTCGCCGACCCAAGCCACTATGGGTAGTCAATCTACCCTTTACTGGAATAGGTGCTCCACAGGTTAAGGCCTCCTGTTCGGACTCCCCCTGTGTGTAATTCCGCGGTACTGTCCCCTCACGAGCGGACTCCCGTGTCTCCCTTAGGCAGTTACAGCTGCCTCGGTCGCCATGCTGTAAGCATCCCCCCTCTATGAGGCTGGATCTACCACCGCGCCAACTTTCCCACATAGGTCCTAAGCGGCCATGTGATGTATTCGCCACTCTTTGCCTCCCCTGCAGGGTAGATGTGGTCTCTGCAGGGTCTTCTCCCCCTGAAAGAATAGGAAACGGGGTAAGACCCCCTTCCCTTAATGCATGTAAGGGCCCCGGCCGTAGTTGCTCTATGTGAGAAACATAGAGAGAAAAGAGGCCCAGCCAGGCTTGGCCCGTTCCCAGGTTGGCAAGCATCACCTTGTTCCCCTCTCCAGGGTAACCAGAAGGATGGCTTTAATGGGGCATTGGGGAAGGGTACGTGCAGCCTGATACAGCTGGTCGCCTTTGCACGTAAGAAATACCTGCCCGCTCCTGTATCAGCAGTTCACGTACACGGCTCAGCGCATGGCATGTTTAAAAGTGGACCCCTAGTATCGCTTCTCTGACACAACGTAGAGAGAGCGACAGAAGGGGAACGTCTAGGTTACGTATGTAACCTCCGTTCCCTGACGGAGGGAACGAGACGTTGTGTCTTCCCCGCCACGTCGCTGAGCCGAGCCACTGTTGTGGCCGGACCATTTCTGGCTCCTCAGAAAAATCCTGAATTAACTCCTGTATTCGCCCCGCTTAAATACCCGTATGTCCGGGGGCGGGATATGCAAATACCGTCTGCCAACTTCTCATTGGCCTTTTTTCATAGAACAGAGGTATATATCGGCGCTCAAGAGAGACCCCTAGTGTCGCTTCTCTGACACAACGTCTCCTTCCCTCCATCGGGGAACGGAGGTTACATACGTAACCTAGACGTTACTGCAACACTTCGCCAGTTTGCTGAAGCTATGGGGAAATGTATACCATCATGCCATGCCACTGATCCGCACATATAAGCAAAACTAGCCGATAGTTAATGGCACAGACAGAGCCTCAGGAACAGGACAGGAACAAGGAACTTCGTTTTCAAAATAAAAGACATGAACAAAAACACACGAATTGATGTAACCTCCGATTAATTAAATGAATATATTCCATGTTCTCCATTTTGCAGGACCCCAATAGTAATTAAAGCAGCATGTAGTTTATTCTAGACTTATGATGCTTCCAGCTACGTTTATCTGCTTTTCCCCATTACTGAATCTCCAGCATCACAACTAAAGAAATATTACTGTACCCAAGTTTTGATGTTACAGTTAGAATGAGGATGTGAACAAATGTCAAAACAGCACATTTTTCAATTGTGTTCTTTGCTGCGCTCAAATGATGAATGGATCTTATGAGCTGGTACTTCGACAAATTTATTTAAACGACTCACGAGTTATTGGTTTGAATCAGTCTAACGAATGTTTCACAGTATGTGTATATATATATATATATATATCTAACTCCCCAAGCCTGTATATATATATATATACAGGCTTGGGGAGTAACAGATTACTTGTAACAGTGTTAGGTAATCTAGATAAAAGACTAGCAGGAATAGCTGCCAATACATGATTGCGCATCATTGCTGGTACGGCTTAGAAATCCCCTGGTTTGCATGGTTGCAAATATGAACTGTACTACATAAGCCAGGACATCCTGTATGCTGTTCTGTTATGTATCGAAGGTGAACAGTACTTAAAACTTCATCATTTTTTTTTTTAATACAACAGTACAAAAAACAACTGAAAAAATACCCCTGAAAAACCTGCTATGACTTTCTCTCCTTTTTCACCTCTCATGATTTTGCATCCCTGATCATCCTTTACAAATCCAAATTGTACACATAAATACCAAATTAATTGAAATTGTGTTTTAAGTTAACAGGAAAGAAAGTTCAATGAAGAATTTATCTGCTTTTGATAAATTATTGTTGAGAACAGTTTAAATGTCTGGGTGAGGGAGACATTCTTGCAAATGTAACGTGTTCAACACATAGTAATTAGGAATAAGTAATTGAAAAGACACACTAAAAGTTTAAATCTGTTTTGATCTATTCTTTAAAACTAGATTTTGTTTTCTTTTTGGAATCAAAACTTATACCCCCTTTAAAATCCTCCTTAAACAGAAACATAAACATAGAAATCAGACATAAACTGATAGATCATGAGCAAGCAGAGTAAAGACACTCTCCATTATTTAATTATGACAATAATAACGATGTAGATGACGATGATGATGATGATGATGATGATAACATGTGATCTACCTATTGAACACAGTCTGAAGTTAATTAATAGTGCAAATTACAATTGCCTAGACACACTAAATGCAATATATGGCAGAATTACACTTTGCAGTGTTTTTGAATCTGAGGTATATCAGATTTAGTTTAATGTTAACCAAGACATAATTCAGTGCATGTGTTCTTGTTATATTTGCTTTATGAGAAAGTTTCTTTTTCTGTAGCAGTTGGAGAACTCACCTGATTTCTATAAAAAAAAAACTGGTGTCCAGAGTTGTTCTACATTAACAGCTCATGTTTCTTTTCCTTACAAGAATAACAGCTACAACATATAATAACAGCTACAACAGTACTGATAATATTACTCAAACATGTTCTGTTTGCATTCAAGGCATAATTAAAATGTTTAGAGATCATATTGATTTTATCTTGAATTTATTTATATATTTGCCAATATGTGTAATCCAAAAGTAATGAAAACGAATCTGATTACATTACTTTCATATTGCTGTAATTTGGTTACATTACTGATTACATTTATTGTTACGTAATCTGTAAAGGATTACATTACAAAAGTAACCCTATTAATATATATATAATATAAATGCATGTATTAACAGTTAGGCCCTCACACAGTGAGTCTTAGTCCAATCCGGCACTCAACCTAAAATTAGTTTAACAACCCTGTATAAGAGGAAGCCCAGCCCACGGCTAGGCAGATATCCTCTAGAGACACACCATTAGGCCTTGCCTAAAAGTAGACCATGCCTCTGGTCAATTGTAATGCAAATGTGGCACTGCATGTCTTGCTATTCGCATGTGAGCACGATGGCATCCACGATCCAATGGGAAAGTCTTTGGTTGGAAACAGCCAAACTTTTTGAATGCCTGTGACACAGACAAAGAGCTGATCTGTCAGCCTCATTTGACATGTACGATCGACATATGTACAGAGCACCCTTACAGCTGACGTGTTGTCAGATTCGATCAGGCCATGAAAGCCAGAAGACTCAAGGCTAGAAAGACTGCAAGCAGTTCTAGGCGATTTATGTGCCAGGTCATCTGCACACCTGACCTGGTGCCAAAAGCCTTCCATAGCACAAGACTCCCCAGCACATGTTGGAGGCATCTGTTAAGACCACTCTGCATCTGGCAACTTGACCAAGCGCCACAAACTTCTGATTGAACCTGGCCATTTTTCAGGTGGTTAACATGACCAGACAATGCCGTGTTAACACAAGACATGAGTGAATGTGTTGCCATGTATAACATGGCACCCTCAATTTGAGCCAGCATTGGAGAGGTCTCAAATGTAGTAACCCCAGTGGGGTGACTGCTGCTGTGGTGCTTATGAAGCCCAGAGCCTGTTTAAAAAATCATTAGCAGGAATGCCTTATCCCGCTTGAAGGTCTTGAAGCACCGGATAATGGATTAAGTGTGATCCTTGGTCAGGCGCGCTGACAAGGGGAGCGACCCCTGGTGACTGGGCATCACTACACTTTTCACCATATAACCTCTGAGGCCCAAACGCTTCAAATGTAGCTATGTGAACCTGAGCGTATGTGAGACAAAATCTGTCCCTGAGTTATCATCTTGAACGGAGACTCAGCGAGTATCCAATTCAAGTGTCTCACATCCAGAATATTGCACAGTCCACCATTCTTTTTGGTGACTAGGAAGTAACAGCTGTAAAACCTGCTCTGAGTGTCTTACACTGGTACCATCTCAATCGTATCATTCATGAAGATATTTACTTCCTCTGAGTTGCCTCCACATCTGGTTTGCACACTGCCCACCTTTGAAGTGCGGTCGCGTAGTGAAATGATATTATGCTGTTGAAACAAGGCGGCCGCCTCGCAAACTGCAGCACGTAGCACAGCCTCATTCCTGGCTCATGACAGCGGGGAAAGCAAGAAGGCTACTAGGCAATATTGAGGCACATAAAATGTCTGCGTTGCTACATGGCCATATTCTGGCATCAACAACAATAAAAACAGGCATTGAAATGACTTGTGTTTTGACAAACTCACAGCGGTGGGGAAAACAAGATGTATATTATGTGACACGGAGTTGCCTAAAATCTTCGTGTTCTGACATTGGCCGTCTCCTAGCATTTCACCAACGATAGAAAAAACTGCATAAACTCTGCTGCATTACAGAAGAAATTACTCACTCTATTCCCGGCTCACAATGGCAGGGCAAACGAGAAGTGTGTTTAATAAGCACTGTAAGGCACCAGAGACCTGAACTCTCACTGAATAGGGAGAACGACAATCTGTTTGTGCCGCTCTGTAATGAGTGGCACCACATGAAGAGTCTGCTCTTGGGAGCTTCACATTGTTGCTTTGTGTCTGTTGTTTCTCCCTGGTATAGGGACTCAGAACTTGTTTTGTCTCCATTCTCTTTGTAATGGAGACTCAACATCGGATGGTCTGTTATTGTTTCCCTCTTCTCAGTGAAGCGGAGACTCTCTCGTGGAGCAAGACTGATCTGATTGACTGTTAACATCATAGGTGACCCACACAGTGTGGCCTACCCTTCCTTCTCAGTGTGGAACTAATTTGTATAGTCTTAAGTTTATTAATATAATTTAAAGTTTTACCTATACATTGGCCACTTTCCAAACAACTTCCAAAACACTCATGGCTCTGTGCTGAACTCAAAGTGTCTAAACAGTAGTCACATCAAATCAATAACTAAATCAGCCTACTATCATAAAGAAATATAGTGTGAATTATGTGTTTTTTTTTATCCAGTCAAGATGTATCAACCTAACAGACCTCTCAGATCATTAGGATCAAGAAATAATTTTTTTAGTATCTCCTTTTCTCCCAATGTGGAATGCCCAATTCCGACTACTTAGTAGGTCTTTGTGGTGGCGTGGTTACTCACCTCAATCTGGATGGTGGAGGACAAGTCTTAGTTGCCTCCGCTTCTGAGCCAGTCAATCCGTGCATCTTATAACATGGCTCATTGTGCATGACACCACAGAGACTCACAGCATGTGGAGGCTCATGCTACACTCTGTAATCCACACTCGACTTACCACACAGAGCGAGAACCACTTATCGTGATCACGAGGAGGTTACCCCATGTGACTCTAATCTCCCTAGCAATCGGGCCAATTTGGAGACCTGGCTGGAGTCACTCAGCACACCCTGGATTCGAGCTTGCGACTCCAGGGGTGGTAGTCAGTGTCTATACTCGCTGAGCTACCAAGGCCCAGGATCAAGTCAGTTATAAAAACAAAGGGTTCACTCAAAACAAGGAGAGACTGCATTTAGCTATTATGGCACTTGCAGATGGAATCAGCTTCCAGATGAGGTCAAGTGTGGTCCAAAAGAAGCCACTTTTAAATCCAAACTGAAAGCACATCGGTTCAGCTGTGTATTTATTCACTGTGCACTAAATGTGCTATATAAATAAACTGTGTATTTATTCACTGTGCACTGTGCTGCACTTTCTGATTGCACTGCATAATTTTGTCTGTATTCTTTTTATTTTTTATTCATTTTAAGAATTTTTACTTTTTAATTTATCGTATTACTCTTTATTCGTCTTTCTTTTTTTTTTTATGAAAGCACTTTCAATTGCTATTGTGTATGAAATGTGTTATATAAATAAACTTGCCTTGCCTTGCCTAAACATGACGTTGAAAGGTTGAACAATCACCAACGCATTAATTTATAGATTAACAGCTCAGTTTGTGTGAACTGTTGTCACAAATAGTTGTTACTATGCATACACCATTCTTTAAATGGATATGGACTATTTGTAATGTAGTTGTCCATTTGAGGATTAAAAGTATGTATGTAAAGATCTGCGCTTTCTTTTCATCTCTTTGTTTCAGTTGCTCCGGCCAAATAACCAGGCCAATCAACAGAACCTGCTGGATGGTCCTGAGACATCCTGTAGTCGTTCAATTAGGTCTTAGGGATGTTTAGCCTTGGCGAACAATGGGGGATCTGGTGATGGGGTCAACTTCACTCCAAGGCCCTTTGTATCACAAAGAGTGGCTGGAAATTATATTTTAATATTCTCTGATAGCAAAAGGCATTTGTTTATGTAAGGCCTTATCACATCAGAAACCTGTGTGCTTCTGTGGTTACTGAAATGTACCTTACATAGGCTGAAAATATTTGATTTCTATCACAAGTTCTATCTGGACTTGTTTTGTACATCAAATAGTGTTAAGAGTTCCTTTCTCCATCATTTTATCACTGACAGGGAAGCGTTGTCAGAGATTCATTTATTTACGCCTTTTATTTAATTTAAGTTTCCGCCCTTAACAGCAGTGTTTATGCTGTATTAATGGTATATGATTAATTGCGATTAAGAAAAATGAACACATTAAACTTTAATTAATCGCATTCGTCAAAGTGTTATTAGTAATATAAAATAACTAAAACTATAAAACTAAATTTATCTGAGAAATTAGGTGACACCAACGAACAAATTGAGATGAATCAATAAGAAATAGATCCTTTAGGTACTAATTGCAGGTTAAAATATGTTTAGTGTATGAATGATTAATTCCCTTAATTGTGTAATTTAAAGCCCTTATGGAAATAAACCATGGTTTTCTACAGTAACCATAGTTTAACCATGTTATTTGTAGTAAAACATGGGTAACCACAAAATTAGCCATGGTTACTGCAGCCACGGTTACTACAAAATTACTATGGTAAAACCAGGTTTACTATATGGATACTTCAGTATTACTGTAGTAAAATCGTGGCTAATTTGATCAAAACCATGGTTTCCACCAAATAACTTGTTTACAGTCAGTGGCGGTTCTAGGGTCAGTGGACATTCGGGGTTTGCCCAGACCTTTGTGGATACATATGGGGCCATCCTTCAATGAAATATCAAAATATAATACATATTACAATAAATGACTGTGAGATGTCATTCATGTAGTAAATCTTTAAATATTACTAAAACTAAAACTAACTAACACTAACGTTTGTCTTAGCTTCTGATGCACACAAAGACAAAAAATTGTGTGGTTTTAACACTTTGTATATTTTACTCTACTTACCTAAAATCATTCCTAGACTTTTGGCTGCATTGTACCTCATTGGACCTTCCCAACTCCAACTGTGAAGTAGACTCCCTCATTGTCATCAAAAAACTGCTACAGACAAAGCTTTTTTGTGAGCATTTACGTAAGCTGCTCCTGCACCACGAGATCAATGACTCCCTCAGCGTAGCGGTCCTCAGCCAGCAGCCACTTCCAGCAGGCATACCGGAACTGTTGAGTGAAGGCAAATGGGTGGCCGCGCCTATCAATCTTCATTGATAAGAGTTGTAGGTATTGCTCAGGGCTGTGACCAACCCGCTGCAGGATGGTCTTCCTGCAGACGTTGTTGCGTCACGAGTTGAGCTTCCCCAGACAACAGTGGGATGAATCTGGCCACCCACTGAGCACATGGCCAGCCCCAGATCTCAGCCATCCTCTCAAAGAGAGACAGGAAGGCCTCGGGATCATCTTCTGCCGCAATCTCAGTGAGGGCAACCGAGGGTATGGGGGCTGCTCGGTCTGGGGTTGCGCCCGGGGCTTTCTCCTTATGTAGTAGGCTCCGAATCACATGCCGGTCCTCTGCTTGAACTTGGAGTGCTTCCTGGAATTGCTGAATCTTGTCCTGGCTCAAGCAGGGCCTGATGTTGTGCATTATGCATACTGGCGAAGAACTTGATGACTTCCGCCAACTGTGAGGACTCCATGCCGGCATATTTCCTCCAATTCTTCCGGGTTTTGGCACCAATGTAACATTTAAGGAAGGGAGGAAAAGGAGGACACAGGAAACTTGGGCTTCAACTCAAAGGTGTAACTTTAATAACCAAACTTAAAGGGGCTTTTGAGCGAAACACTCTTTAGCTTAAATTCTAGACAGTCTCTTTCAGACAGGTAGCTCTCTCTCTCCCTCGTCTCTGGTGTGGTCCCTTTTCAGGTGTGGTCCCTTTTCATCGCTCTCCCCAGTGCTTACTGCAATCAGAAAGAGTGCTTATAGCACTCAGGTTTATTTATTTTGCATTTAAAACAATTGAGTTGACCAAAGTGCTTCACAGTAATACTATTTAAAAAATTACCAAGTACACAAACACCAGTAATCAAAAATACAAACGCTCCAAAACTGTGTCCTACACTTCATTTGTCAGACTCAAAGATCAGTGTAAAAACATGAGATTTCATACGTGACTTAAAAGTATTCAATGATCACCCTGGACCTTGTCAAGAACTGTTTATACATGAACTGTAAAAGTTACGTTTCTTGGCAAAAAACAATTTTCATAATAAAAGCACGATTCAAAATAAAATCTAGATGTCTGAAATTGAAGAAATGTTATAAAAATATATTACAACTGTATAGTAAAAGGTAATATTCACTGTAATAATTATAATGAATCAATTTCACAAGCAAGACAGCTGTTGAATAAAAGTTTGGCAATACAAAAATGCAATGATTGGTCAAAAAGTTCTATTTTCATTTGTTTAAAAAAAAATACGAAATTATTGATTAGACACCATTTGATTATGAAATTAAATAAACTTGAAAAAATGCTCTGGAAACTTCTGGAAAATAGTAATAATAATTATTAAACTATAATTATTTAATAATGATTAAATATTTTAAAATAACTAAACTTGTGTGTTCAAAAGTGCATTAGAATATTAGCATATTTTTGCTGTGTTATCTAAATTGGTATCGAGAACTGTGAAATTTCACTGGTATCGGTACAGACTACTGAAATTTTGGCACCGTGACAACACTAATTCTAGGTAATATCAACAGGCTGGAATTTTGAGATCATATGATGGTATGCCAATCCTAACTTGACCATTCTCTGCAGCGCTTTTCATGTGGAGTTAAAAGTTAAATGCGCTTGCAAAGTGGATAGTCACAGTCTGCTGACCCAGTAATACTGTGGAGGATGAGGTTTAAGAGATTTAATGTGCATTACAACAAATACACAATCTGTTGGGATTAGTTCTTTCAATTAGTCAACCTCCCAATAAGACTTTGCAAAAACGTTTATTTGTTACTTGAATCGGTACTATTTCAGTTTAATTCTATCTTTATACAGTAGAAGACTTTGTTTGGAAAATGTTAATAAAACATGAAACATATAAAGACAATTTTAACACTTTCAAAAAAGTTGATTACTCGTGATTAACAATGAAATATCATGCAATTAATCACAATTAAACATTTAAATAGACTGACAGCACTAATGTGTGTGTGTATATATATATATATATATATATATATATATATATATATATATATATATAAAAATAAAAAAAAAAAAAGAGTGCGGCCCAAATATTTCAAATTTGTGTAGCTCCGATCTAGTGAGTCCCATGAGCAAGATGTGACCATAGGATGAAGCCCAAGTGTGCTCAAGATAGGTAAACCTTAGTTCAGTCATGACAACTCTAAGAAAGATTTAGCATGTTAACATGTGTATGGCATTGATCTGCTATGCTGCCACTGCTGCTGCTGCAGAGCAAAAACAAAGACTTGGTACTGATTGAGTGTATACAAAGTAGGCTAAGGCCCAGGTGGAGGATTCATGTGCAGAGTTTTAATAAATCAATAACAAACAGTATAAAAAAACAATCCAAAAGAGAAACATCAAAAATCCAAGTGAAGGCAGTATAAAACAGTAAAAGATACAGACAACCAAATCCAATTAGCTAAGCAGAAGACAAATAGCAAAATTCAAATCATGAAGTAACAATAAAACATAAATCATGAAAAAGAACAAACGTTCATAAATATAGTAAGAACTAACAATACTTTGTAAACAAAACTGGAAGCAAGTGCTCTATGTAAAGTACCAAACAGAAGAGAAGGATAGCTGCAGGTAGAGCTCCAAAAAGGGGCTGGAGCTCCAAACCACCAGCAAAGACATAGGGAGCCCCTAACCTAAACCTTTCCCTAACCCCTAACCATGTGTGTAAGTGACGCCCCCTTTTGGGGTAACCCACCTCTTCATAAGTAACCCTGCCCTCTTTAGCGTTTCCGCCCCATTTGGAGATCTCCTCCTCCAACTATACTAGAGCCCATCTGAAGGTGGAGCCTACAAGTTTAGCATAGAACATGTCAGTGGCCAAATGATTCTAATAAGATATATATAACTTTGTAGCCAACTACGCCACCTAGAGTGGAAACTGAGACCCCAGAAACTCCATATTACAAATAGGTTCTTTATCGGAGGAGGGAACAGTGGAAAACAACACCCAAAAATAGCAGTATAAAACTATTTTATTTCAATAAAATTGTTAGCAAGAATGAATGATGAATCAAAGTATTAAAAAGCAGAGGAGCACAAGTCCAAAGTCCCGATCTTCAGTTCAGGGGACCGTCAAAGTTGAACTTAGTCTCTGCTAGGCATCTGTATTACAGCTGACGTCCATTTACACTCCAGTCTCACATAGAGGCCAGTATCAGCCCGATGCTGGAATACAGAGAGAAAACTGCCAGCATACGACGTCCAAATTACATCACTTCACGTCTCTACACAGTTTATTAAGTCAACGAAAACCTCCTTAAAATATCAGCCGATTCAAAAGTCACTCCTATAAAATTATGCAAAGCAGGCTTATTCTCGTCCGTTTATAAGGCAATAAACTGGATTTGATAGGCGCACCAGGATAGAAGTCAGAACGTACTCACAGCACGACTGGACAGCAACCCTGCTATCCAGTCCAATGTGTTCATGGCAGAAGAACCATGTCAGTTTTCTTGCCACTCGTCTCCTCAGTGCTCACGATAATCTCTCGCAGCCGATCATCAGCCCGTCTCACATGCTGCTACTCCGAGAGTGCTCCGCGAATCGCTGACTTTGTGGTTTCTCGTCTACAGTGTGCCGCAATCTCGCATAGCCATAAGCCACCTCAACGCACGTACAACCCAAACCTCTGCTGCAGGCACAACGTAACTTCTTCTCGCTCTCGCTGTGTTGACTTCAGTTACGGATGCACGATGCTGCCACCCTCGTCTTAGTCACAGTGCTTACATTTTTATAGGGGAACATATTCACCGCTCCACCCCAAAATCCATCACTTATTAGTTCATTGAATTATCCAAAATAGAGGTGTGGCTATGGGAATACTGCTTGCAAAAAGAAAACACAGCAATCGACACAAAAGAAACACAACCACTCACACAAAAGAAAACACAGCAATTAAATGTGATCATGCATATATATATGCCCCACAACACCCCCCAACAGTAAAATATAAGCAGTCCCTGCCAAAGTTATTCAATTCACTCTCTATATCTCATGGGTCGCTGTCCAACATTTGTACGTGTAGATCGTCTAACAGTCTCATTTTCCATATTTACAGGTTCAGAAGCCAGAGCAACCCAAACACTATATGGCACAGGGTTCCGAGCCATGACTATAGGCGTGGTATTAAAAGTACTCGGGGGTGCTAAAACTTCCACTTCAGATGCAGCACACAATTTAAGTGCATTACGGTGTAGAACCTTTTCCTTCCCTCCCTTTTCAGGTCTTACCCGATACACCAACCCAGTCTCTCCCAATGTTCCTATTACAACATGGGGCACTGGACCCCACCAGCCACACAGCTTTCCACGACCTTGCCTATTTCGGTCCCTAACCCAAACTCGTTGACCATCTAACAAGGGTACATCCTTAGCCCCACTATCATAAGTCTGTTTCATTTGCTCAGCAGCATGATCCATCTTATTCTTAGCTACAGTGTAGGCCCACTTTAACTTTTTGTAATGATCTTGGACCCACCCTCTATGATCCCACTTCTGCTGATCAACCACTACACCCAACCCTAAATCTACAGGGATCCTCACTGTATGCCCAAACATCAGATATGATGGAGCAAAACCTGTGGCACTATGTACAGTGTTGTTGTAGGCTTGCATCAGCTCAGGGAGGAAGTCAGGCCACCTATCCTGTTTCTCTTGTTCCAATGTACAGAGCATATTTAACAATGTCTGATTAACTCGTTCTATCCATTTCCTGCAGGGTGATAGGAAGTAGTTCGACTTTTGACCGTTCCATATAACAGGCAAAACTCCTGAACCAACTCAGACTCAAAATTTGGTCCTCTATCTGAATGGAAAAAATTTGGTCCTCTATCTGAATGCAAAGGGCCCTCACTGTGGTCTGGGCAGTCTGATCTTTTGTCGGAACTGCCCATGCGTAGCGTGTAAACATATCTACCATAACTAATATGTTTTGGTAGCTATCATTAGGTCGTCCCAAAGACAAAAAGTCTAAAGCCACCACTTCTAAAGGACAAGACACTGAGATGGGATTAAGGGGCGCTTTATGACTGTCCCTACCCTTTTGCAGGCTGCAGGCGACGCACCCAGAATGGAACCCTCGCATCATCTCCTCCATCTTGGGCCAGTAGAAGTGGGACCGCACTCTGGTCAGTGTACGTTCAACACCTGCATGGGCCAATGCTTCATGATATCGCCTCCACACCTCTTCTTGCTGGACAGCTGGACAAACAATCTGTAACTGACACTCATGGGTATTTGGATCAATCATCTTTTTGTACAACACTCCATCATGGATGGCCAGTCGTGATACATGGCGAAGCAACTGTTGTACAATCAGGGGTAATGCTCTTCTCTCAAGGGTGGTTGGTACACCGGCAGACCTCACATACCGCATAACCACCTGAAGATCCTCATCCCCTTGTTGTGCCTCTCGCCACTCATCGATCCCCAAAGCACCAAGAGCGGTGGCACCTCCGTTGACATCAATCTGCTGGACCTCTGCAAGCTGGTTCTGCTCTGTCGGGGGCACAGGGAATCGGGACAAACTGTCTGCATTGTCATTTTCTCGCCCCGCCCGATATTTCACTATAAAGTCACAACTGGCTAGTTGAGCCACCCAGCGCTGTTCCACGGCCCCGAGCTTAGCTGTTTGTAAGTGGACCACAGGGTTATTATCCGTAACCACTGTAAACTTTGATCCAGTCAAGTAATCTTTAAATTTTTCTGTTACAGCCCACTTCAATGCTAATAACTCTAGTTTAAAGGAACTATAATTTGCATCATTTCTCTCTGCAGGGTGAAGGCTTCGGCTAGCATAAGCAATTACATGCTCCCTTCCATCATGCACTTGTGACAGAACAGCACCTAAACCTTGGTGGCTGGCATCTGTATACAGAACAAATGGTAAAGCGAAATCTGCATAGGCTAATACAGGGGCTTTTGTTAGACAAGACTTCAAAGTCTCAAATGCAGCCTGGCATGTAGTAGTCCACTCAATCTGACGGGAACCAGACTTTTTATCTACAGGGATGCCAACCAAGAGAGCATTTAGAGGTTGAGCGATTTTAGAAAAATTTGCAATGAAACGCCTGTAGTAGCCTGCAAGGCCCAGAAAGGCCCTTACCTCACGGACTGTTGTAGGGGCAGGCCAACCTTGAACTGCTGCAGTCTTTTCAGGGTCAGGATGTACGCCAGCCTTGTCCACCACATGGCCAAGAAACTTCACCTGCTGTTGGAAGAGCTGGCACTTGTCAGATCTTAATTTTAACCCATAATGGGACAGCCACTGAAATATCTGTTCAAGGTGGCTAAGATGGGTAGAAAAATCAAATGAGTACACAATAATATCATCCAAGTACACCAGAGAAAAGTCTATTAAATAACCACTTAGGCAACGCTGAATTAACCGCTGAAATGTGGCAGGTCCATTGCACCCAACCAAAAGGCATACGCTGAAATTCATATAGCCCCAAAGGGGTGGCGAAGGCAGTCTTGGGACGATCCTCTGGGTCTACACCCACCTGCCAGTACCCACTTGCCAGATCCAGAGTGCTGAACCACTCAGCCCTCTTCAAAGTGGTCAAAGTCTCCTCAATTCTGGGAAGAGGAAAAGCATATTTGTGGGTGACGGCATTCAATTTCCTATAGTCCACACAGAATCGCCAACTCCCATCCTTTTTCTTCACCATCACCACTGGGGCTGCCCATGGACTAGCACTCACAGAAATGACTCCCTTATTCAACATGTCAGCCAACAAGGCCTTCATTTTTTGATACATCATCGGAGGCAATGGCCGAAATCTCTCCCGAATGGGAGGCACATTTCCAGTGTGAATTCTATGCTGTACTACTTCGGTGTACCCCACATCCTCCTCGCTCTCAGAAAAAAACTTTAGACCATTTTCTCAAAAGTGCATCAAGATCTTGGCACTGCTGTGTGGTCAAATCAGATCTTTGAGACAATTGACATATACCAGGAGACAATGCATCTTCTGCAAGGGGGCTAGCTTCAGTAAGACTCACCTCCACAATACCTTCAGTATCCAGCGTTAATCCAAGGTCTCTGCATCCATAAATATCAGGGCTATTGACTTCATATAGCCGTCCAAGCTTCTGGTATTTTCCGACGAAAACACTGTATGGATGTATATTACAGAGACTCACAGGGATTTTACCATCTCTTACCATGGCAATTGTTCGTGCAGCAGCCACAGGTTGTTCAGACACAGGCTCCACCAGTCCACAGTAATCATGCTGTCGCAGACCCATTCGAGCACGTCCCCAGACTATGACTTCACTCCTTGGTGGAACACGTACACCTCGTCTGTTAGCCAGCCACACATTTCCCAGTGAGCCATCTTCAGGAATGCGTGCTGCAACACGTTAACAAACTGCCGTAACCTGCTGCCATGCTTGTCGTTCTCTGGTACTCTGAAACAACGATGACGAATGCCCCTCATTCTGAAAGAGAGCACTCCAACATTGTGAAATTACGTTCATACCAATTATTAAAGGGTTTGTAGAAAATTCATCTTTTACAATGACAACACCCCGCTCTGGAACTT
This sequence comes from Xyrauchen texanus, assembly GCF_025860055.1. Taxonomy (NCBI): domain Eukaryota; kingdom Metazoa; phylum Chordata; class Actinopteri; order Cypriniformes; family Catostomidae; genus Xyrauchen; species Xyrauchen texanus. The sequence goes on along the minus strand of NC_068277.1, from coordinate 59,713,260 downwards.
GGACTCCGGCAACATTAAAATCAAACACAGCATATCCAATATAGGGGATTTCAAGGCCATTTGCAGCTCGTAAAGTCAAAACAGGAGCTTGGCCCAACTTATACTGAGGAAACTTCTCCTCAAACATACTCTGTTGCATCAGAGTGACTTGAGAGCCGGTGTCCAACAGTCCTGTACACTCACCATTGGACAGCCACCAATAAAAGAAGAAATGGTGCTTGAATTTTCTGATGGTCTAACTGGCCCCACCGCCTGGACCTCTGCAGCAGGGCAAATTAGTTTAAATCTCCATTAGGCAGCACACTTTCCTTGCAATACCTTGCTATATGTCCTGACTGTTGACAGCCGCAGATCGGCCTCCCTCTGCATCCCACATATTCGAGGAAGACTGCCCCCTTCGTCGCCTAGAAGAAACATTTTGTGGCTGGAAATGTACATAATTAGGTTTTGCATGATTTAATTGTGCCACTGGACTAGACAACTTCAGCTCCTTCATCACTTCCTGTGTCAGTTCTCGCATCTGTCCTTTAACTTCCTCCAGAATTTCTCGCTTCAATTCAGCTTTCCAGTCAACCCCCTGTGAGCGAGAATCAATCCTACCAGGCCCACTAACAGCAGCACAAGCCAGTTCATACCTTGGTTGACTGTATTCTGCTTCCATCAGTAAAGCCTCTTGATGCAGATCTGTGAATGTTCCTTCTGGGTTTCGGCGTGCATACGTTCTCAAGGCTCTCAGAAAAGGTCCATCCTCCAACCCCAGCAACAACTGCTCCTTCAGTTGATCTTCAACAAGGGCCCCTTCTGGACTACGTTGCCACAACCTGCAATAAAACTCTCGTAGTCGCAACACAATGTCTTAAAAGGTTCATCTTGCCTCTGTCTGCAACTGAAGAAATGTGACCTAAGGACAGGAAGAGGTATTTCTCCAGCATACAAGGTGTCTAAATGCTCAAAAATCTTATTGGCTCTATCCCTATCTCCATCAGCCAAAACACTTATTTCCCGCTTTGCATCACCACCCAGGGCACCCATTACAATTTTAACTTTCTTTGCTTCAGGTACTTCTTGGGCTTCTAAAAGCCCTTGCATTTGTTCTTTCCAGTCTCCATACTTCAAATCACAATCCGTACCCGTAAACTTGGGCACCCAAGGGGCACCAGGAAACACGGGCATCATCATTCTCTTTTTTTTTTTTTTTAGATTTTAAAATATTCTATCAAGTGCTGTTCCACCGTTCCTGTATCCGATCCTGCCGACTGAGCCAAATTATGTCAGTGGCCAAATGATTCTAATAAGATATATATAACTTTGTAGCCAACTACGCCACCTAGAGTGGAAACTGAGACCCCAGGAACTCCATGTTACAAATAGGTTCTTTATCGGAGGAGGGAACGGTGGAAAACAACACCCAAAAATAGCAGTATAAAACTATTTTATTACAATAAAATTGTTAGCATGAATGAATGATGAATCAAAGTACTAAAAAGCAGAGGAGCACAAGTCCAAAGTCCCGATCTTCAGTTCAGCGGACCGTCAAAGTTGAACTTTGCCAGTCTCTGCTAGGCATCTGTATTACAGCTGACGTCCATTTACACTCCAGTCTCACATAGAGGCCAGTATCAGCCCGATGCTGGAATACAGAGAGAAAAACTGCCAGCATACGACGTCCAAATTACATCACTTCACGTCTACACAGTTTATTAAGTCAACGAAAACCTCCTTAAAATATCAGCCGATTCAAAAGTCACTCCTATAAAATTATGCAAAGCAGGCTTATTCTCGTCCGTTTATAAGGCAATAAACTGGATTTGATAGGCGCACCAGGATAGAAGTCAGAACGTACTCACAGCACGACTGGACAGCAACCCTGCTATCCAGTCCAATGTGTTCACGGCAGAAGAACCACGTCAGTTTTCTTGCCACTCGTCTCAGCGCTCACGATAATCTCTCGCAGCCGATCATCAGCCTCACACGCTGCTACTCCGACAGTGCTCCGCGAATCGCTGACTTTGTGGTTTCTCGTCTACAGTGTGCCGCAATCTCGCATAGCCATAAGCCACCTCAATGCACGTACAACCCAAACCTCTGCTGCAGGCACAACGTAACTTCTTCTCGCTCTCGCTGTGTTGACTTCAGTTACGGATGCACGATGCTGCCACCCTCGTCTTAGTCACAGTGCTTACGTTTTTATAGGGGAACATATTCACCGCTCCACCCCAAAATCCATCACTTATTAGTTCATTGAATTATCCAAAATAGAGGTGTGGCTATGGGAATCACAGCAATCGACACAAAAAGAAAACACAGCAATCGACACAAAAGAAACACAACCACTCACACAAAAGAAAACACAGCAATTAAATGTGATCATGCATATATATATATAAAATACATTGTGCAAAAATTTGCCCCACAACAAACAGCATAACGCAACGGTCCCATAGACATTCGATGGGCGGTACACTGGCAAGTAGACAAGAGGCCATTATTTTGAATGGATGTCTATGGACGAGATGCTTCTCGACACTGAATAAACGGCATTTGTGAGGAAAGTTTTACACTAAATCCTACTACGATAAAATTGCTGTTTTATAATGGAAGTCACAGAAATATACTATATATATATATAATACATGTATCGCAAACTCCAGACTCTCAAAATCTGGTCACAATATTCTCAGCGAGTCCATTGTATTTCGCTATGTGGGTGGAATTTCTGGTTGGCTTGCGGAAGAGTGATTTGTTTGCGTTTTGTAGGTGTAGCCGTTTACTGCTTGCTTGCGAGTCAAGCAGTTAGATTCTTGCTTTTTAAATGTTGTAAGGTGTCTTTAAAATTCCCCGCACAATGTGTTCAGATAATGGTTATCCTATAATAAAGCGAAACAAACGTTTTATCTAAAACAGCTATGTTATGATCAGAAACCACTCGCAAAGCACAGTATTCCAGTCCCACATGCTCCTACTATCGGCTGCCTAAAGAAGGATTGACTTCTTCACCATAATTCTGTGATCATTTGTTCTCAAGTTTCTGTCATTTTTAGTGCTGTGAACATAACGATTGTTTACGTTTAACCGGAAGTTCCGCCCACATCGTTCGCAAAACGTCATGGGAACATGGGAATATTGTGGATCAAAAATGTGTTAGCCATGTCTGGGACTTCAATTATGACACATTTGAACCTTTATTGGAATGACATTTCATTGTGTTGCCAATGTATGATGTTAAAAAAAGAGAACAGAAACAATATAATATCCAGTAATTTATTCTCTCTCTCTCTTTGTGGTTAAAGTTTAATAAAAAAGAAGCGTTCTTAAATCAGAATTATGTTTTTTTCTCCTATTGTAATATTAGTAATGAAATTCAGTTGGTCTTATTAGAATGAAGATTTTTAATATTCTAAGTATTATTTACAAACATTTATAATGTCCTAGAGACATGAGAGTAATGTACTTCTTCACTCTAGCTACCATTTAGATCACACTAGTAACCAAACCCCATTGATTTCCATTCAAAATCGCTTGATGATATCTCCAGATCAGAATGTCGTTGAGACTTCTTTGTTGGCTTGTATGACTCAGGATAGCAAGCAGCCTTCTAAGTATCACCCTGGCAACTACCTAGCAACAACATGTGCTTACCCTAGCAACCGTATTCCAAAGCCCATATATCAGCGCCACAAAATTTTTGAATGGAAGTAAATGGGATTTGGTTGCTAGGGTGCTCTAAATGGTTGCTAGGGCATGGCTAGACAGTAACCAGAGTGACTTATTGGCTGCTTAATAACCTGACTGAAAAGAGTCAATCCCAAAGTCTGTACGACATTCTGTTCTGATGATATCCTTCTGAGCCATTTTGAATGGAAGTCTATGAGGGTGGTTGCTAGGGTGCTGTAAATGGTTGGTAGGGTGTGGCGTTGCCATTTCCAAGATGATACTTAAAGACTAGTTGATAGACCATGTGAAATGAGCCCGCCCCCATGTCTCTACGACATTCTGTTTGGGAGATAAGACCCGACAAATGTCTTGCATTGACTTGTCATAGTAAGAAAACAATCCCATCCCATAGTAAGCTATGGGACTATTTGAGAAAGTTTTTATTGCTCCCCAGGGGTGCACCTTACCTCCCATCCCTTAGAAAATTCATAGCACATCTGTCCTCAATCATTTTGATACCTCATTTGTGGGTCTACGACAAATGTTTTGAAATATACCTACGACAAGGTATATTTCTATTTCTTCTGCTCCAAACTTACTTCAAAAGTACTTCTCTGTCTGCTCGTATGAATGCAACATATTAAGAAAGTGTTTCACCGCTGTTCAAATGCACTTTGGATCACATCATTTATATGTATAAATATTTTCCATCTGAAAGGACTAAATATTAAATGAAACAAATGAAAATAAAATGCAAAGTAATCTCTTCAGTAATCAAAATACTTTTTTGCCTAGCAAAAAAAAAAGCCTAGCTATGTGTGGATTTATTTAAACTAATGACCTAAGAAAGCAATGTGTCCCCGGTGCCTGATTTGTCTATGGATTACCTTGATAAAGACACACTTATCTGAGTCTTTGCCAAAAGCTGTTCGAAGAAATAAACCATGCTGCAGTGAAACTGGTTTACTTGCAAACTGAGCAAATTTAAATGTTAGGCAAAGTGAGAGAATGGAAATTTATACCAGTTGACACATAAAAGGACATATCAGTTTACACCATGTCATTGGATTGGCATGACATATCACATGATAGCAAGCTGATTGGCTGAAAGATAACAAGTTCAAAGCACCTATCAACTTGCACCATACAGAGTTTCATGCCTGAATGAGACTGTCTAGTAAGTGCGCATGGCAAACCATATTCTTTGAACCATGTGATATTTTACTTTGTTTAGAAAACCCATAGATTTCAGAAAATGATAAATATTTCCTTTAATCTCTAAATTATTTTAGTCAAAAATGTTATTCACAAAGATAGAGACACTCAAAAAAGCCTTATATACTACATTTTGCAACACTGATCTTAGCATTTATATTGTATATATCTGTTAGCACTTTTTGGGTCTTTGTTGACTGCAGCTTAGGTCGTTTACTTCCTGTGTCAGATGGGTGGCATCTATCTGATTAATCTGGCCAATGAGGTTGTGGGCCAGGTAGTTGGACACTTTTCCCAGTATGTCACTCAATATCACCTTCAATAATTTCCAGTGGGCCGTGAGGTCAGTTTTCAGCCACATGTTGACACACTGTAGTGGAAGACTAGGGAGAGAGAGCTGACACAGATATACACAGGGTTGAGGGCCTAATTGTGGTGTTACAGCTAGATGTTGGCTTCAATATGTGGGGACACAAATGAAGGGTCGTAACATTTAAGTGTTGTTTTCAGTGAATGTGAACAAACAGTGAAGTGTAAATGTTTCTTTTCAATCTGGCAGGATTGACACCATACACCAGTTTATGCGGTACAGTTGAACTGCTTACCACAGATGCCTCAAAGGCATGCAGGGGGGGGAGGAGGGGGGAGGGGGGGGGGGGTGGATTGCGTTGATAAAAACAAAGAAAGTAGTTGCGTGAGGTTAAGACTAGGGAGAACACACAAAATTTGGCTCTTGGTCGAAAGTTTGTTTTCGTCGATGATTTGGACCTCTGTAAGATTAGATAGTTAATGTCTGTATGAATGATGATGTTGGCTTTGAAGCGAGGCCTTCTCATGGAGGCTCCACAACTACTGTTGGGTATGTGAACCGTAGAGAGCGACGCTTCCTCGTGCAGTTCCAGAGAGGAGAGTCAGAGAGCGGAGTCCAGTCCGAAGCAGCGACAAGAAGCAAGAGAAGAGAAGAGGAAGACAGGAAGAAGAAGAGCAGAAGAGCGTTCTTCCTGTTTGGAAACATTTGAACTGCATCCCCAAAGGTGTCCTGCACCAATCAGAAGTGATTCGAGTCTTAATAAGAGTCTTACAAATCTGCCGCTCAAAAATAGTGCATATTTAATCATGAACTTTGATATCTTGAAAATGGTAAATGAGACATGATATTCATTGTCATCAGATTCCTCTATGTAACCAAGCAAGCTGTTGCATACCAAACATGACATTCTTTCATGAATGTTGTACATGTATGTAACAAAACATGGAAATCCCTGGTTACAAATAATACTGGTTTATTCCTTGTTTATACAACATGGATAAAACATTACACTTATTTTAAAGAGGTACATCAGGCTATAATTTGTCATTTATACAAGCTATCACAGTTCAAAGCAATTGTCAGAAAAACTTAGCAAGGCTACATATTGTATAAATTGTGGATTTAAATGTATTCTGTACATTTTAGACGGTTATATCGGTAAAGTACTGTGACTGTGTAAAATGTTCATGGATTAACATGAAATGTTTTAGTGATAGAGTCATGCAAATCTGATGGTCCTTTGGACACCTTTCAAAGAAAATTCCACTTTATTTCTGTGTGGAAGGTCATGCTGAAGGGGCCTTGCAGACTTGAATTATGGTGTTTAGAGTGTCTTGACCATTTTATTGTCCAAAGGTAGGCCTTCAGTAGGACTGCTGATGCTTGGTCCTTTAATTTATGATGTTGATGAATTCCAGGGTTAAAAAGGTTGGGTTTTTTCTAGATTCAAATAATTTTGATGCATCCTCCAAAATATGGCAAACATACATACATACAGCCTTGATGACGTGGCAGTCGAGATAGTCAACCTAACAAGGCTGCAGCCTTCCGATTGAGAAGCACTCCGTGTCTCCCTAACCTTTGGAATCCAGTTGATCCTCTCTGATCTGTTCAAGATGCAATTCGGATACTTTGGTGAAGGCACGGGCTGCCAAAAATCAGGCAGGTTTCCCCTCACTTTGTGCCTTTTGTGAGCTCTGATATGTTTGACAGCCTGAGACATGGCTTCAGCAAATATTAGGCCTTTGTCAAGTTATCAAAGGAAATACTTACCCAGAAGTCACTGTTTTTAAATAAAGCACAGCAGTTCTGTCACACAGCAGAAACACTGCCAGTGTTACAGATTTACACAAACCTGCTAAGCAAATTATCTGCAATGTCTTTTGTTCTACTAGTACATTGCAACATCACAAACAATTTAGTAATTTTCTTATCTTAATATAACTTTTTCTTGAATTTTTGCTGTAGGGCCTATAAACAATAGATGTGGCGAACATTATTTGCATTAGCAAAATAAACTTTAGGTACTTGCATGTCTATTCAAATGATTTGCAAAGCCAAGTGCATATGAATGAGAACACTTCGTAATCAGACATTTTTTTAAATAAGGGAGCAAGAGTTCTGGGAGATTAATGTACTGTAGCTGGAGCTTGAAAATCTTCACTTAAGCACATTTAGTGATTAACTTAATAGGGAGTAAATCCAGACTGGAGCGAAGACTGCTCTATTTACTCAAGCAAACTTAAATTCGGGAAAATAATTGACTCAATAATTGTGAAATTTATCTCATGATCTTAAAAATCTTCTGATGTGAAGGTGTATGCTTAAATGTTTGAAATTAGAGGAATATATTTTATTAAAAAGTAGACAAAAATATATTTGTGCAAACATATTAATTTATTTCATTATAAAACTAAAATGAAATAAAAATGGATGAAATGAATGACCTGGACCAAATAATTAAGAAAAGCAGCCAATAAGTGCCCAACATAGATGGGAACTCCTTCAATACTGTTTAAAAGCATCCCAGGGTGATTCCTCAAGAAGTTGCTTGAGAAAATTTAAAGAGTAAATTTCTGGGTGACTACTATGAAAATGATAAAATATAACACAGTTTTGAGTTATTTTGGATTTTGTTTAGTCAAAACATAATTCCCATAGTTCCATTTATGTTATTCCATAATTTTGATGACTTTACTATAATTTTAAAATGTGAAAAAAAAAAATGTTTTTAATAAAGAATGAGTAAGTATTTCAAAACTTTTGACCGGTAGTGTACATGAACAACGACCTACACACAGGGTTAAACTGTTGTGCATTTAACCAAAACATAGGCCAGTATTTACGAAAATGCTGGATCAATTTTACCTCATGAATTGAATATTATTATTTTCACTCTGTTATAGGGTATTTGACAAATGAACTCTTTTTTTTTCCACCCCAACATAAAGATTTAAGCTTAAAAATGTAAATATCTGAATAAGGGGAAGTTTATATTTTTAGATGCTTTAATTTTCAACTTGAATTTGTTTTTAACCTCTTTGTTAATTAACTTTATGATTTGAACACTATAGTTCATCACAATGATCCATGGCCCTTGCTGACCATCTCTCATTACTTCCATCATTTCATCGAAAACCCACACAGTATTCAGACACAACTATTTCTGGCTCTGATGTAGTATGTGAATCTTTCCTCCATTTCTTTAACAATAAAATGTAATCTACCAACTTTTCAACGTTTATCAGCCCTGCATCAATCCCCTGCACATTTACTCTCACCAACTTTTCTCTGACCACCCTCACCACTATTGCTGAGTCATCATATCCCTCCATCTTATCCATCTTTCCACTTCCCCTTTTTTTACCTATTTCACAACCCTCTAGTGTCTGTGCCCTCTTCCCTGAAATTGGCAGCTGTTAGACCAATCCTCAAGAAGCCTGGCCTGGATTCATCAATCTTACAAAATTGTAGACCTGTTTTAAAATCTTCAGTTTGTGGCCAAAATATTGGAGAGAGTTGTTGCCGCCCAGCTACAAGCTCATTTGCTCACCATTCACCAATAATCTCTATGAACCCCTGCAGTCATGTTTTCATCCCTATCATTGCACATAGACTGCAATTCTTAAGTTTGGTAATGAACTCCTTTCTTTAGCAGACATTGCAGCACTTAATATTCTTCTGCTCTATGATCTCACCTCAGCCTTTGAAACTGTCTGCCACAGCATTCTGCTCTCTTGCCTCTTTTCAGGCACAGCACTTAACTGGTTCAGATCATTTCTGAAGAAAAGACATCAGTTTATTTTTTATTCAGAATCACAAATCATCTACTGCTTCTGTCTCACATGGTGTTCCTCAGGGTTCTGTATTGGGTCCACTCATTTTTTTTTATCATTTGCCTGCTTCCTCTGGGGAAAATCATAAGGCAACATGGCCTTGGCTTTTAAAGCTATGCTGATGACACTCAAATGTATATCAGTTATTGCTCCTCATCAACTTTTCTGTCTCCATTTCTATCTGCATTCATTCAACATCTCAGACACTGGTTGGACTCCAACTTCTCAAACCCAATGCTGAAAACGTCTAGCATCGTTTGTGTTTCAGTTAATTTAATATATTTGATCTAATGTGATGCTATTCTGAAATTTTAAATGTGACTTTTAATTGTCTAAAAGTGTCCAAATGCTTTTGGGGGCCACTGTCCATGCCGGTTCTTTGCTGCCTTTATAGTAAATTTGGCATACGTCTTCAGTCAGAGAGAAAGTGAGAGAAACGGAGGAGAAGTAATCATGTGATTAAAAGGTGACATCCTCCTTTAGACTGATACATACACACTCACACTTCCCTTATCCCTTTTACAGTAACAACTTAGGTGTATAAGAATATGATGCGATTCTACAGGTGCCTGCTGCTTTTACTGTGTAAGTAATATTTACAAACATCTTATATGTGTATAATATTTTAAAGATCTTCCATCTGTTTTTAGTTTTACTTATAGTTCTAGAAGCCAAACTTGTCAATAATTAAATACAGAAGACTTAGAAAGGCCATCTAATGTGGTGTTTTTTCGTTACTTTATTTGTTACTAAGATATGTAAGATTTTTTTTGTGCAGTTCTATTTTAAATTTTGATTAATTCAGACTTTTCTATCCTTCTAGGTTCAAAGTATATTGTTAAATTTCGTTGTGTGCCATTTGCATTATGTGTTACTTTGCTAAACAAATCTAGATGTCGCATGAGCTCATCTGTTTGTCTAACTTTCTAATCAATGACTAAGATTGAGCATCACCCTGTGTTAATCATTTATAATCTCTTTACAAAGGGTTTTTCTCAGTTCCTGATGAGGCAGATGGAATGGAGGGTAAGATTTCATTAATTAAACTGTATTTTTTGTTTTGTTTAATTTTTTTGGGGAATTAAATTACTACCAAAATTTTCAGAGCTCTACAGTGCGAGTATTTCAGTTGCATTTATGAGAGAAAATTACGTAAAAAATATATTAATATTTAATAAAATTACTATTCATCATTCAATCTGAGTATGATTTGCCAGTTTATTAGGGTAAATTGTGAGTGAGGCATGTTTTGTCACATGTATTAGTCTTTAAAAAAAGACTCAAATGAAAGGCATACCTTTCCAACAAAACACTTTTTGCCCAGTAATAGATATGTTTGTGTTGCATATGATAGAAGACAATGTTAGCATCCTTTAATTTTAATTTTAGGAGAAAACATTTTAATTTAAGGATTTTTTGTCTTCCGGGTTTACAATCAACATCGAGCCAACATCACAGGACGTGATGTTTCCATAGAATACATTGCATCATCGTCTTATAATTATTCATGAGACTTTGTGGTCTTAGCTTATGATAATGCACTCATGATTATTCATGACACCAGGTGATATTCAAACGCTCAAGCGCTTCAAGTGAGTGAGTTGTTACCGGGCCGTGACTTTTGTTGTGAGCAGTTGAGACAATATGTGATGTGGTTAACTGCATTAGTTAAATAAAACTGACAGGAACAGACTCCTTTAAACTCCATTGCTGACTACGCCCAATTTTCAGGCATTTTTTAAAACTGTGGAGAAAACTCAACTCCCATCCCCAGCAACACTCAGTACTTTAAATGCTAAAGTTTGTAATTTTTTAAGTTAAAATATTTTCTCCTATCCCCGCTTAATATGCAGAGACACACATAAGTAGCATTTGTTGGGTGATTTTCCAAAAAGCAACTGACATAGAAACATCGCCTGAACCGATGATAGATATTCATTTTTGCAATTTCGTGTTGTGGCGCTAGTGGTGCAGAAATAACACTTCATCTGTCAGATAAAAATTCTAATCAGAACAGAATAAAAATGAATCATGTATGATCAATCTTTTTACTAATCCATGAAACATATTCCAGAAAATGCAGCACGATTGGGCACAACCACCCAGTCGTCATTATATTATGCCTGGTATCCCCAGTATGCTATTGATGGTATACGCACCAGCTGTACCCATACTCAAGCACAGACCAACCCGTGGTGGAAATTGGATCTGCTGAAGACTTACAGTGTGAACCGAGTGCTCATCACTAACCGAATAGAAGTTCCAGAGAGGTTAAACGGGGCAAAGATTTATGTTGGAAATAATGGTGAAAGCATTTACAGCAACCCCATGTGAGTCTCTATTATTTTATATTTTACCAGTGATTTACTGTATATTCAGGGTCCAAAATTAAAATCACCGGATGTGAGGTAAAATAGGTTTCAGGAAAGCAATAGTGACCCCACACTCTTTCAACGGCATTGGTTCCCGAAGTGTTTTTCATATTCATTTTCTCTAGTGATTTAAAAAAACCTTCAATAAATTGATCTAAGCCAAGAACCAAACCAAACATCTTAGAGATTAATAACAACATTTCATTTTGATTTGATTTAAAGGATACCAAATGGAAGGCAGGTGAGTGTTTGTAGGCCAGTGCAGGGTAGTCTCATTTCCTGCACCATCAGAATGTCATTGTTGTGCCATTTCTCAACTTAGTTCAGAAGATTTCATCACAGACTCTGCAATCTTCATATTTATCTCACTCTTAACCGTAATGTCTTTTATTATACTTCTAAATATGATTTTAATTAACATAGATTACACTATCATATTAATATTATAGATCCCCTAAAGCCCAAAGTATACTTTTATACTGTTTGACGCATCACTTAGCACCTGCGTACAGTCGAATATGAGCCTGTCAAAGTAAACTTCATTTTACTGTGCGTGTATACACTGGCATGAGATTCTGTACACTCCTCAGGAGTTTAGACACAAAAAGAAGTCTTTATATTTTTGGAATTTAAGTTACACAAATGCAGGTGTCTCCTGACCTTCTCACTGAAGCTCTCTTGACATGCACATCCATTGTTGTCATTTCCACATTCGCCTCCTAATGTTTAGCAGAGATTACATCTTCTAGCACTTCTTCCTGAACGTAATGGCTCAAATTTGAGTGCTGCCACCTTGTGGACCCACAAATGAGTGCAAATAATTTCAGGCGCATGCGTGTTATGTGCATTCAAAGACATGCGATTAGAAAAATTGGGCTGCACATGGTCAGTGATCGAGCACATTTTGCTAATGGCAAATATTGATCACGTCTGACCGACCAACTCATTCATAAGCCAAACCACTTATAAAAAATATAACAAGGCTGGACTGTTAAATGTTAGTTTTATCAACTAATAAGTCTGTAAATGTATCCAAACATTTTGTATATTTTTAGCAGAGGGTGAACACTGGAAATACGTGGAACAGAACGGATAGAAACATATATAGGCTATACATGTTTCTACCTGTTCTGTTGTACATATTTCTTGGAAATACGTGGGCACGCAATGGGCACGCAGACGCTGGCTCCTGGAAAGGGCCCCCGGTGCATTGGCACATCAACTGCCTGTTGCTGGCTGTATTTTTTGCCCTACGGAGGTTCCTCCTGCTAATTCAGGCAAGCACGTCTTGATTCGTTAAGACAGCACCGCGATGGTAGCATACATAAATCACCAAGGCGGCGTGCGCTCCCGTCATGTCACAACTCGCCCGCCATCTCCTCCTTTAGAGCCAACAGCAACTCAGATCGCTGCACGCCACTCACATCCCGCAACCTCAACATGGCAGCGGACGTGCTGTTGCGACAAGGTACGTTCAGCGGAGAGTGGAGGCTTCACCCCCATTCGGTCCAGCTCATTTGGGAATGGTTCGGCAAAGCACAGGTAGATCTGTTCGCTTCCCAAGAGACTTTGTAATTTGTAAAGAGAAAGTAAGTAAGGTCAGTGCTTCGAGGGCTCCCTCAACTCAGTCGCCTCAAGTCGCAGCGCCACTCCGCGATGCGGCACTCTTTGCCCAAACCCCCCAAACACCCAGCCGAGAAGCCCCACCACCAGGAATCTCGGATGCGAGCCTCTTGCCCGGAGTTTGGACACGTGGCTATCACTTTCCAACCTGTCACGCTGCTTGACCAGATTCATCCGACTCGGCTATGCAATTCAATTTGCCAGGCGCCCGTCCCGGTTTCGCGTGGTCACTTCACATCAGTGAAGGACACGTGCACCGGTCCTTCTGGAGAAGGGTGCAATATAGCCTGTCCCTCCTGCTGAGGTGAGGCAAGGGTTTTACAGCCCTTACTTCATCGTTCCCAAGAAGAGTGGTAGGTTGTGGCTAATCCTGGACATGCAAAGACTCCTGTTCAAGATGCTGACACAAAAGCACATTTTGACGTGCATCCGGCATCAAGATGGGTTCGCGACTGTAGATCTGAAGGACGCATACTTTCACATATCGATTTTACCTCAACACAGACCCTTCCTACAGTTTGCGTTCGATGTATCAGTGCAAGGTCCTCCACTTCGGATTGTTCCTGTCCCCTCGCATCTTCACAAAGTTCACAGAGGCAGCCCTTGCCCCGTTAAGGGAAGTGGGTGTTCGCATACTCAACTACCTCGATGACTGGCTGATTATAGTGCACTCTTGAGAGTTACTGTGTGCACATAGGGACCTGGTGCTCTCCCCGGTTCAGAGCATCTCTTTTCTCGGCATGAAGTTAGACTCGGTGTCAATGATAGCATGCCTCACAGACGAGCGTGCACAGTCGGTGCTGAACTGCCTGAACTTGTCCAGGCAGGAAACGTCGGTCCCACTGTAGTACTTTCAGAGGCTCCTGGGGCATATGGCATCCTCCGCAATCCCCAGGGGTTGATGCATATGAGACCACTACAGCACTAGCTCCAGACCCGAGTCCCGAGCTACACATGGCGCCACGGCACACATCGCGTGGCTCTCACGCCCGCCTACCACAGCCTTTTCAGCCCTTGGACAGACCTTGCATTCCTGTGGGCTGGACTCCCCATACAGCTAGTGTCCAGACACGTCTTGGTTATGCCTCCAAGACAAGCTGGGGTGCCGTGTGCAATGGGCACGTAGCCGCTGGCTCCTGGACAGAACCTCGCCTGCATTGGAACATCAACTGCCTCGAGTTGCTGGCAGTACAGCTCACCCTTCGGAGGCTATTGTCATTGATCCAGGGCAAGCGCTTGTTAGTCCGGACGACATTGATTCGATTAATTGATTATAATATGGAGTTTTTGCAAGAGTGAGACAATGAGTTCACGCTGAACTGAAGTGATTGCCAACTGCAGCTTTGGTTGCTTTCTATATATAAAATAATCACAATTTGACTCACAGTTGTTTTTCATGCTGCTAAGAGGGACAATGTGAAGTTGACCATTTAGTCACTGTCTTTTTACTGATGCATTTTCTGATGCATGAAACAGCAATTAACTAATTTAGGAACACATTACTCAGCTTGTTTGGGATGTGTAGCTACATAAATAATATGTAATGGCATGCAATACATTTATGTTAATCAATATTATTAATAGCAATTACAATATCAAGAGAAATAATCTTGAATTATGATTTTATTCATAATCGTGCAGGCCTACTCCCACCAACAACTCATAAGAATACCGGTCACTCCTGCTTACAATTCCCACAACATAACAAGCTTACCGGGTCCTGTGGCTACCGTGAGTAATGTCATAGCCTCTACACGGCAATTATAACAATATATCACTGTGGAGCGGAGGGGGGCGGGGCCGGGTCGGAATATCGCGCCCGGTCCCCAATCGGCCTGATGAGGCTCGCGAGGGATAAAGGCGGCCGGTGACGATTGTTCGAGAGAGAGAGAATTACGGGCATGTCCGCATGTGTGTTTGTTTATGTTGTGTTTTAAGTTTCTTATTAAATTATTATTTATGTTGACAAGCCGGTTCTCGCCTCCTCCTTGCCCATACTTTAACTGTTTTACATTGGTGCCGAAAGCCGGGAAGGAGGAGGGATGCCCGTCGCAGAGTCCTCGACACTGCCGTGGGGAGCGCCGCTGCCATCTGCCGGGTGACGGAGTAGCCCGACCGCCCGGATGCGGGGTACGGCCGTCGTCCGCGGGGCAAGTGGGGACTGGGTACCCCGACCGCCTGGAGCGAGGGAGCCGCTGCCGGGGTTGGAGGAGTGCCCTGCCATCCCCAGAGACGCGGAGGGGTCGAGGGAAGAACGCCGTCCGCGACGGGAGGAGGGAAGAAACTCTCCAACTGCCCGGAGCGGTAGAGCCGCTGCCAGGGGCGGAGAAGGGTCCCCATTTGCCGCCAGAAAAGCGGAGGCGCGTTCTACCCGCTGGGGGTCGAAGGTTTCACTCCGGTTCGCCCGGGGTTGGAGCGGCTGTCGTCCGCCTGAGTGTGGAGGAGTGTTCGAGGACCACGCGACGGTACATCAGAGAACCGGTGAGTGAGCTTTTTCTCTCTCCTCTCTCTCTCCCTTTTGCACCGTGTTTGCCTTTTCCCTCGCCTATTTTGTTGTTGTTTTTCCCCTCCTGTCTCCTCCCAGGGCGAGGAAGGAGGGGATGACCACGCGGGATGTGAGATACACCCCGCCCAAGGGATAGGGGGGGTGTACGTCATGCCGGTGGCACCCCGGCCTGAGATAACACTGGGAGGAATGTGGAGCGGAGGGGGGCGGGGCCGGGTCGGAATATCGCGCGCCCGGTCCCCAATCGGCCTGATGAGGCGCGCGAGGGATAAAGGCGAGAGATTGTTCGAGAGAGAGAGAATTACGGGCATGTCCGCATGTGTGTTTGTTTATGTTGTGTTTAAAGTTTCTTATTAAATTATTATTTATGTTGACAAGCCGGTTCTCGCCTCCTCCTTGCCCATCCTTTAACTGTTTTACAATCACTAATGACTACTTTTGTTGTTAGACCATACTTTTAGCATTTCCATCCATACAATAAGCGAGACTAGTTGTCACGCCAAATAGTCGTTGAAATAATTATCACATTTAGTGCACTGGTAATACACTGCAGTCTTGACTAAGGCCATAAGCCAAGACCCAGATCCAGACCAAGACACTGAATAATGAGACCCAGACACAGAGTAACGAGATCTAGGGCTGCGAGTCAATATAAACAAGAGTGTCCTGTTACCTAGGCAATAGAATCTGTATCTAGGTTTGGAACTGGAGTAATTCCAATTCCATTACAGTCTTTGTCACGCATTCAGTCATTATGCCACTCTCTGGCGATGTTTAGAAAAGGAGGGTGTTCTCCCTGCAAGAACATTTCACAGGATGATATTTTTCCTTTCTGACATTTGACACAGCTATGTTCTCACCCAGTTGAACAACAAGAAGGTGGTGTCTTACATCAATCACCAGGGAGGAGTGCGCTCTTGTGCCAAGCTGAGGCTGGCACATCAAACGCTTCTATGGGCGCAGGATAATGTACTGTCGTACATGTCCCAGGTCATTTGAATGTGGGGGCGGATCTCCTGTCCAGATAGGGTTTGATACCAGGAGATGGACATTGCCTCCTCAGATTGTGAAACAAATCTGGAGGAGGTTCGGCAGAGTGAAAGGGCAGGGACTTGTTCGCCTTGAGTGAGACATCACAGTGTTCCCTCTGGTTTTCTCTCTCTCCTCTGGCACCGCTGGGCATCTATGCGCTGGCTCATCAGTGACTGACAGCACGTCTTTATGTGTTTCTACCGATCATCCTCCTATTAGTGGTGCCATATTGGCCATCTCACATATGGTTTTCCACTCTGGTCTCTCTGCTAGACGGGATGCCTTAGGAGATTCCAGTCAGAATGGAAATGCTGTCTCAGGCATGGGGCAGCATTTGGCTCTCCTGGCCAGGCTTTTGGAAGTTATGGATTTGACACCTCAACGGGGCACTCTTATGAATGATGGTTTATCCCCCACTGTGGTTTGATACCATTCTCGAGAAGGCTATATATGTTAAGTGGAGTATATTCGCCTCCTGGTGTTCAGCGTGAAATGAAGATCAAATTCACTGCCCTATTGGTTCAGTGTTGGCAGTTTTACAGGAGCGTTTTGGAGCCGGGGTTGCCCCGGCAATGTTTAAAGTCTGTGCAGCTGAGCACGTGCTTGTGAATGGCAGACACTCTCTTGTTTCTCATTTTATGCATGGCGTGTGCAAGCTTAGACCTTTTCACCCTGTATGCGCACCCTTATGGGATTTATCTGGGATGTTAGAGGCACTCTTGGGTGCCCTGCAGAATATTACACTGCAGTCTCTCTCTCCTCCCCCTTTTGAGTCGGATGAGAGTAAAAGTTTACATATGCTGAGCCCTGTGGGTTTATGTTGACCGCACTAGCCAGTGGCGTAAATCAGAGCAGATGTTTGTATGCTTTGGTAGCGTTTCGGTATCCAAGCAAAGACTGTCTCATTGGCTTGTTGATGCAATTTCGTGGAGTGTGGAATCCTCATGGGTTTTGGTCTAGAGGTGCGTCCTTGGAGGACATTTGTATGGTGGCAGGATGGTCCTCTTCACATACTTTTGTCAGATTTTATAATCTGGGTTTGACTCCTGCTTCTCAGGTTCTCTCTGTTATAACAGCATAGTTTTTATATTTTTAAGCATTATTGTGCGGCAAGGTATGCTTATCACACGGGCTGAAACAATTGGCAGCTACTGTTCGCATGGGGTGAATGTATTTGTTCCCCATTGCATCACGCAATGTAGAAGTTTCAGAAGTGGCCATACTCACTAGTTGCTGCATAGGCTCATGCCGTTTTGCAGAAAATCTGAGAAAATCTGAGGATTTGCACCAAATCGGGCAAATTTAAGGAGCCCCTGACGTAGGTCCTTATGAGCGTTGCTTATTGTACTGTCCCAGTATTTTTTGCACACGTTTGCACATGCATTTTATATAGGTATGTTATTTAGTCTGTGTAGTCTCATGTGGTTTTGTGTTTGTCTTATGTTGTTTTATGTAGCACCATGGTCCTGGAGGAACGTTGTCTCGTTTCACTGTGTACTGTACTAACTGTATATTGTTGAACGACAATAAAACCACTTGACACTTGACTTGACTAAATGCCATCAGACAATGAATTGGCATGATTGTATGGGACATGTCCCCATTGTGTCATCACACAACATCTTGTTCTCTCTTAGGGAACCATTGTTACCTACATAATCAAGATGTTTTCGTTGTTTTATTGTTTATCATGTTCTAGGTCATAATTTGTTTGAAAAATAAAAGTCATTAGGGTTATTAAGTGTCACCTGACCTTTTTAGAGGCACTTGCACACCCTGGCACATCTGTGGCTATACTGGGAGTTATCACATAAGCACATTGTCAGTGTCAGGACAAAAATTAGACAATTTTCTTTCTGAAACATCACATGAACAACAAGACAATAAATTATCATAAATATAATTTTATAAGTGTCGAAATGTATATAAATATTGTTTATTCTATAAACATCAATGTTGTATTATTGAATTATTGATTAATCATCATTGTTTGCTACTGAATTGATTAGTCTCTCTCTCTGTCTCTCTAGATGTGCTGTCATTTTCAGTATTCCATCAGGTATGACCTACACATACTCATGTCGTGGAATGGAAGGACGTTATGTGTATGTAGGTGTTCCTGGAGATTTCAAGTTTCTAACTCTATGTGAGGTAGAAGTCTATGGGGTTATGCCAGGTAATTCAGTGCTATATAGCAATTTAGGATAATGCTTAAAACAAAATATATTTTTTTACAGGGCATAAACACTTTCTTGTGTGATGATACTTAACTTTGGTCTGTGTGTAATGTCCATGTTTTACCTGTAAGAGAAACCATCTTAACCAACATAGACTATGTATCACTCCACCTATCTCCTACCTCATAAAAAATGATCTAGAAAGCACATTTTTGAAGTGTGAATTCCTTTCCAGGTTCACTATAATGTGAGATACTGGTGAACCTGTTGCTTATTATTAATACAAATTATGATTGAGCTTGCATTTTAAGTTGTATTTAAATTAAGTACAGTTCTAGTCCAGGTCAGGTCTAGGCCTCACACAGATCTGGTAGAAACAGTTGGGAAGAAATTAATTCCTGAATGTATAAAAACCTTCACAAACACATTTAAAGCAGGGACTAAAAACGATTTAAGAATGAAAACCAAAAATGAATTAAATGTTTTTGCAAAATGTAATCGAAAACAGGAACGGAGTCTGGAGTGAAAAATTTACTTTTAAATGATAGAAACCAGATAATAACCAGTTAATTTCATTCTAAATTTTTTTATACATAAAAAAAAAGACCAAATGGTTTATCACACAAAACTTTTGGAACTACACCACTTCCTGTTGCTCAGAAAAATTAGCCTTTTCTCTTTTTAGTTCATTTACAATTATTTATTTAGCAGATGCTTTTCTCCAAAGTAGCATAAAGTTATTTATGCTAAGGAGGCAGTAATAAGATAAGTGCTGTAATACAAAGTTGCAAATTGCTCAGAGAAGCACAACTGGAGAAACGTGAGAGAAAGAAGTGAAATATTTATGTAATTTTTTTTAAAGAAGAAAAGACAGCTATTGCATTAGTAGAATTGGGTGAAGTACTCATGAAAGAGATGCATCTTTAGATGTTTCTTGAAGATGGCTAGAGATTCAGCTGCTCGGGTGGAGTTTGGCAGATCATTCCATCAGCAAGGAACAGTTGACGTGAATGTCTGGGAGAGTGATTTTGTACCTTTGCTAGGTCGCTGCTCACCCACTGATTGTAAACTTTTGGAGGCCGCACAGATTTAAAGTAGCGAGTGCAGATAGGGCGTTGCCGAGACAGTGGTTGTTCTGTAAGTGAGCATCAATGCCTTGAACTTGATTCAAGCATCCATTGGCAACCAGTGCAGTTCGAGGAAGAGATGGTATGACGTACACTGTTGGGTTCGATGAAGACCAATTGTGCCACCGGGTTATGGATCAATTGCTGAGGTTCAACTTTGCATGCAGGAAGTCCTGCCAGAAGAGCATTACACTAGACCAGTCTAGATATAACAAGAGCCTGGCCAAGGAGTTGTGTAACATTCTCAGATAGGATGGGTCTGATCTTCCTAATGTTATACAGAGTAAATCTGGATGATCGAGCTGTTCTTGAGATGTGATGTGTGAAGTTTAACTGATCGTCAAACGCAACCCCAAGGTTTTTGGCTGTCCTTGATGGTGTCATTTTTGACGATTCTAGTTGAATGGAAAAGTTATGATGAAATGCTGGGCTCACTTGAAAAACGAGAAGCTCCATCTTTGCTGGGTTGAGTTGGAGGGGTAGAACAGTAGGTAATGATGAGCATGTGCTTTGATTCTGAAGGAAATTGCTGAATCACACATTTCAGTGACTAGCATTCCGTGACAAGCTGAAGACCTTTTTAACAGCTATATATATTACTACATGCAGTATACAGTACATGCACATCTTATCCAGATACAAGGAAAAATATCTACCACCAAATTATTGTTAAATATGATGCATTAATACAGATTTGTTGTTTCTGGGTTTTAAATTAGAAGTCTGTAATTAAAATAAAATCATCCATACAGTAATTTTCTATATTTAGTTAGGCCTTTGTGATAATGTTTGATTTCATATAGTTTATTACAGCGAATGAGCCAAGAGCAATGAGTGTGTGCTTCCTTCTGTTTACTCCTATGCTGGTTATGAAATCAGTTGATTCAGGACTTCATTAGCTCTAGAAGAACATGTTCTGTGCATAATCTCTCAGTGGGTACACCAAGTTTTAAAGAATAAAAATAATTTGGTCTGCATTAGGTGATGTTTATTTCAAAAGTGCCCCCTCACAGTATGTAAACAGGAAATAGAGAGATTTAGGCTATTGATTTTAGATGGCCAGATGTGTATTTTAAATATTTAAGGGGACATATTAAATATTAAGAATGCATTTATTGAAATGACATTATTTTATATAAGTCAATGTATACAATGCTTGTTCTGATTTCTATGCTGATAATTCCCCTACATGGAAAAAAATGTAATTGCTTATTTTAAATAAGTCCCTTATTTTTAACTTGTTTTTCCAGACCAGTTCCCTGGTTTCTCTTGAGACACTGAAACAGGTATATCACCTACTCTCAGGAAAGAGTACTGTCATATTAAAATGAACATTATTATCCGGTCTTTTTGTTTAGTTTTAACCAGTTTCCATTTAAAAAGGATTCTGCGACAGTTCAGCTCAGAACGAACCGAAATTAAAAATATTTTGTTTTTAGTCCCATGCTGTGAAGTATGAAAAAAAGTTGACAAAAAAAAAGTTGACACACTTTTACTCCCTTTTGTAGGTTTAGTCTCTCAAACGCTTGTTACATTTTACAGGAAATTTGGCAGTAGGAAGAAATGCTACACAGTCGTCAACAAATGGCCTCTGGTTTGCAGAACAGGCCATCGATAGTAATCGAGGTCTCTTGAAGTCATCGTCTGCATGCTCCTCTACAAATAATGAGAATTACCCATGGTGGAGGCTGGACCTGCGTCATGTGTACGAAGTTAGCAGAGTGGTCATCACTAATAGAGTAGACTGCTGTCCAGAAGAAATAAATGGAGCAGAGGTTCGCATTGGAAACTCTTTGGAAAACAATGGCAACATCAACCCCACGTGAGAGTCTCTTTCAATAATGGTGTTGGGTTATCCATAAAAGTGACCGATTCCTCAAGCAGGAAAACACATAATAAATTGAAATAAATGAATAAAAACAAAACAGGCAAATATACGAAAGAATAGCATTGAGATAAAATGGAGAACAAAAGAGTCTTTTACTCACTCTCAACAATGTTACAAACTGCACTGTAAAAAGTATATAAGTATATAACCTAAAAGATGAGCTTCATATGGTAACATCTACCTGTGTATTAGCTGGTTTAGTTAAATTATACAGTGTGTGTGTGTGTGTGTGTGTGTCTACATTGAGAAGTCAGATCTTTCAAGATTATCTCAAAGTTCTCATTAAATTCCACCAAGACCAAATTATCTAGGCTGTGTTATCCTCATTAATTGTATAGCTCTTACATTGTAAAATGTTGTAATCTGCAATAAAGCGTAACAGTCTTGTTCTTAAAGAAAAACAAAAATCACATAATTTTTTTCCACAGACAAACTGATTTTCAATGATAACTTATAAAACTTTAAAGACAGACCTTGCTTGATCTCTGGGGTTGTTGATCGATGGTATATGCTTCCTTTGAAGCCATCCGTCTGCGGTATTTCAATTTCATTGTATAAAAATAGTGTTTGATGATGTAATTTATTGTAAACAACTACATTACCCATGAGAGCAGAGCAGAGAAAGCTTCACCAATCGGAGAAGCACGGCCAACCAAGCTGCAAAGCGTGCCTCAAGAGCGACCGCCCATTCCCATAACGCACCATGAATGACACAATTGAGTAAATGTCTCCTCACCCTTAAACTAGTTATTTATTTGTACATATCGGAATATTACACTTTGAGGAATAACATTGTCCTTTAAGAATCTATCTTTTTCTTCCCCTTTTTACCTGTTTTTTAATTATTATTTTTATCTGTCTCTCTCTTTAGATGTGCTGTGATTTCTAGCATTCCAGCTGGTGTGTCCACCACCTTCTTCTGTAACAATATGGAAGGTCGCTATGTGAATCTGATCATTCCTGCTGATTCAAGGGTTCTCAGTCTGTGCGAGGTGGAGGTCTACGGTACAGGTAATTCTGTAGTACTTTTCACAAAATATTCCCTGAATGTAACTACTAAAAATGTATAATATATAATAGTGCGTCATGAGAATAGAATTATAGCCTAATACTAATACAGTTTAGTTTAATTTGTATTGTATTTAATTTCATAGTCATTTTCTTTAACTCATTACATACAGTAGCCCCAAAAAGCATTTGAAAATTTAAGCCACACTTAAACATTTACATTTTTAAAATATAAAAAAATAAGTTATAAACAAAATGCCAAACCAAGTGACATTTATGTTAGAGAAATATAGCACAAATGCAATTTTGAAGCAAAAAGTCAGTGTCTGTTTGATAATTTGATTGTCAATTTAAAGAGAGAGAAAGAGAGAGAGAGAGAGAGAGAGAGAGAGAGAGAGAGAGAGAGAGAGTGAGAGAGAGAGAGAGAGAAATCAGCTTGATTTCTTTTTTTTTTCACTCATGGGTAGAACATAAGTGCTGAAAAATAATGACAAATGTTACATCATGGTGCGGTGGATGGCCGCCTCGGTATGGAGCTCTCTGTTTCTTTTGCTGTTTTTGTTTGTTTATCCTGTGTTTATTTTATTTCAGATCAGTTTTATTTTTATGTCACTTACATTTAAATGTATATGTTTGTGTACTGTATGTATGTATATGGTTGCATTTGCACTGGAAGCTTCTGTCATCATGACAAATTCCATGTGTGTGCAAGTATTTGGCAATAAAGCTCTGATTCTGATCATCTAAAGTTCTAAAAAACGTACTGCAAACTTGTTTACATCATCACTCATTTTGTTCACATGCAAATGAGCTTGCTATTCACCCAAATTTTGCCAGAATTTTGCAACTCTTCACCGGTAGTTGGGGCATGCAAGGACATGTTTGATTTCTGTGTGTACACGTAATATGAATTTCTTGGGTTTATGTTTCTTTATATGTGTGCTTGATAGGTCCTCTTTTAAAGGAATCATTTATTAAGATGCGTTTTAAGCACAGTGCAAGTCTGACTGAACCTGCAATTCAAGTCAACATACTTAAACAGGTGAGAGAGGGAAAAATAAAAAACTATTATATCCTGTTGTGATAGCATTATTAAATGCATACTTCACCCATCATTACACACACTCATGTCACTTCATTACTTTCTTTCTAATGTGAAACACAAAAAGAGATGTTTTAAATGGATAGCTCACCCAAAAATGATAATTCAGTCATTGTTTACTCACTATAACTCTATATGACTTTATATATTTTACATAACAAAGGGACAAATTATGGAAAAATGTTGTGCTCGGTGATGTCATACAATGGCAGTTTATGGTGACCACTTCTTCAAACTTCAAGAGAATGCAAAAGTATAATTCAGATGTCGAACAAATCGAAAAAGTATTCCACAAGACGCATGATTGTTATAAACAAACTGAAATCGAATGTATTATTTAATGAAAAACGTTCACTGTCCGTTGATCTCCTGTGCATGCTCATGATATGGAACGAGAGCATTAATTCACACAGCCCCTTAGTGACATTGGGGCGTTTATCAAAAAACAGGTCCACCACAGCTACAGCGACAACAGAACAAAACACAGCTGCACACAAAACAGAGAACAGAATTTTCTAAACCTGTCTGAAGAGTTGTAGTCTTAGAATTGATGCATTTCTATGCCCAGCCTTTTTTTTTTAACGGAGTACTCTGAAATCAAACAGAAACATAGAGGAGGCTACAGGCAGCCACAGTCACCATGTCCTAACCTGACGGCAAATGACACGCGATAAAATGTTTATTTTGTTTGGTAAACATAGTTTTATCCTAACCAGCCATGAAAAGCGATGGTACATCCATCAATCTATATTCGGCATCACGTGGTTAACTACATCTGCTGTTTCTTCGACTACATCTGCTGTTTCTTCGACTTTTCTCTGTTATGTGTGCAGCTGTGTTGTGTTCTGTTGTCGCTATAGCTGTGGAGGACCTGTTTTTTGATAAACAAAACAACGGTTGAAGGCCCCAATGTCACGAAGGGGCTGCGTGAATTGATGCTCTAGTTCCTTATCATGAGATCAATGCTCATTATATATATATACAGATTCTCACCAAACCTTATCGTATGCTTTCATAACAATCATGAGTCTCATGGAATAATTTATTAGACTTCTGAATTATACTTTTGTGTCCTTTTGAAGCTTGAATTGGTGGTCATGATAAACAGCCATTGTATGACATCACTGAGCACAAAAAAAATTCTCAATTTCTCGCTTGTGTTAATAAAAAGAAATGGTATAGGATTATAACAACACAGGGGTGAGTAAACAATGACTGAATTTTCTTTTTTGGGTGAACTAATCCTTTAATGAATATCACAATCCATCTTCTCAATACAATGTTTGTGGATAGTGCCTTCCTTTAAAGTTTAAAAAATACCCGAAAGTATCATACAAGTAGTCCGTGTCGTTGCTTTGGCCAGTGACAAATATAGAAAAATGGTGCCATTTTGTGATTGGTCAGGGCATTCTACAGCCCACCCTCAAAGTTTGCAACACAAAGCCCACTCCTAAATTTCTTTTAACCAATGCACAAATCGTAAAAAATTAAATATTGTATTTAAAACTGTGTTTGCATAATGTTTGATTGGGTGGGCAACCCCTGCCCATGCCTACACCTGTCTTGTGTTCAAGGGTGAATATGGGTGTATATCAATGTGAAATATGTATTAGGGGCCAATCCCAGAAGGCCCCTATTATTTTCGTTAGTGTTCTTGTTAGGGGCACCGAACATGCTGGAATCCTATAATATTTTACTTTTTAAGCTTGACTGTCACGATCAACTGCCATTGTATTGAAATGATGGACCAGGATATTTTATTTTCAGGTGAACTATTCTTTAAGAAATATGTTCATTTCAGCTTGAAGCTGCCATGGCTAAAATAGGGATATATGATGTGGTGTTACGTTGGTCTATGTTACCTAAATCGGATGTCCAGAATCAAGCTAAACAAGGTGAGTCTGTTCTTACAAGTAAACACTTTAAAATCATCATTCCTTTTAAGTAAAGTAAAAATGCAGTGTACATATTCCAAAATAAAATAGGAAACAATGTCTTTATGATGTAATTGACTATGTTTTGTTTGCAGGTCATTGTGTTCGATACAACTAGGGATTGGAAAATCGAAATTCTCTTCGGGACAGCTTCAATGTTCTCTTCATTTATATTGGCTTAAATATTCTCTGTTCCTTGCTATCATTTACAATGAAACTATTGACTTAAATGTTTTTTTTTATTTGGATCCATTTCTTGCATTAGATCGGCTTCTTTTTCAGCTAATTTTATTATATATGCTAAGGTAAATATCATTAAAATAGTGATTGCAGATGTTATTTTTAGATTGTTAATTATGTTGTTTAATTGTGACTTCTGATTAATAATAAGTAACTTTTGCTTGACTAAATAGTAAAATGATTTACCACTAATGTATATATTTATTTTATGTATTTGGTGTGCTCACTACTAGTTTAGATTTATTAAAAGAGCAAAATACATTGTAGTACACATGGTGAAGGTGCCCTTGTTATGGAGTGACATAAAGGGGTACAACATATTGGATGAATGCTCATAAAAGATGTTTTAATAAAGGAAAATAGTAACATAAAATTAATTTTAAGATCTGCAGCGTTCTGGCACTTTCTTTATTGCTTTGATCTCAATTTGACAAACTCTGTATACAAAATACAGTATTCAAGCACAAATCTATATCAATTAACATGACAATGCAATGTGTTCACAACATTGTATGTGTATTACACTGTAAGCAATTTCCATAAACTTCCAAACCTTTAACACACTTCTGGATTCTTTCAATATCACAAAAACACCATGAATTCAGGCGAATCACAGATTAATATTACCTTTTAAAATGTATTCAATGTCTGATTTTAACCCTCAAAAGTCTTTATTCTGAATGCAGACAAACACATTTTAGCTGCTCCACGTGGACCAAATGCATCAAATAAACTCAATATAACACATAATACAGCTCAACATGTTAGTCATTCACAAAATTCACATGAAATATCTGTAATTGCGTCACATTTCTATGTTTGAAATAACATTTTAGCAATATAATGAATTTTAAACTCTGTTCTTGGGAATGGCGTCAATTAAATTGTGAACAATACAATCAATTTCAAATCAGTTTACCTTAAATATGGAATATAAATCATTACAGTACATTTATGAGTCTCTTAAATGCCCATTTTGTGAAACATTGATACATGAAACAGATTTACATTAAGATCTGCAGCATTCTGCAGCATTGCTTTGACCTTTTGGGCAGAAAGTAACTTCCCCATCATTTCAGCATCATGCTCCACCTAGAGGCTGCTTTGTTTAACACAGTGAACTTGATCAGTGAAAGCGCAAACTTTTTTTCACAATTTCTCTTTTTGTTTTAAGAAAAAGAAAGTCACATGGGTTTATAACAACACAGGAGTAAGTAAACAATTAATACATTTTCATTTTTAGGTGAACGATCAGTTTAAGGGGGTGAACTTGCATACGGTGCAGTGCCGGAAACTATTGATGGGAGGAACAAAGCTTGCTACTTTATTTTAAGAATGTGAAATGTCAGAATAATATTAGAGAGTATTATTTATTTCAGCTTTTATTTCTTTAATCACATTCCCGGTGGGGCAAAAGTTACACTTTGTTAGTATTTGGTAGCATTGCCTTTAAATTGTGTAACTTGGGTCAAATGTTTTGTGTAACCTTCCAAAAGCCTCTCACAATAAGTTGCTGGATTTTTGGCCCATTCCTTCAGACAGAACTGGTGTAACTGAGTCAGGTTTGTAGGCCTACTTGCTTGCACAGGTTTTTTCAATTCTGCCCACACATTTTCCATCGGATTGAGGTCAGGATTTTGTGATGGCCACTCCAATACCTTGACTTTGTTGTCCTTAAGCCATTTTGCCACAACTTTGAAGGTACGTATGGAAGGGCGGAGGGCGGGGCGTGATCCTACATACCCGGTCCCGTATTAGGCTAATTAAGCCTCCGAGAGGGATAAAGGTCGACTGCAGAGGATCGTGTGGGAGAGAGAGATCGTTAACGGACATGTCCGTCATGTGTGTGTTTGTGTCTTTTAAGTTTCTCATTAATATATTATTTATATCGTCAAGCTGGTTCTCGCCTCCTCCTTTCCATTGAATACGTTACAGTACGCTTGGGGTCATTGTCCATTTGGAAGACCAATTTGCGACTGAGCTTTAGCTTCCTGGCTGATTTCTTGAGATTTTGCTTCAATATATCCACATAATTTTAAGTGCACTAGTCCCTCCTGCAGCAAAGCACCCCAACAACATGATGCTGCAACCCCCCCATGCTTCAAGGTTGGGATGGTGTTCTTCGGCTTCCAAGCCTCACCCTTTTTCATAACGATGGTCATTATGGCCAAACAGTAAATTTTTTGTTTCATTAGACCAGAGAACTTTTCTCCAAAAAGTTATATCTTTGTCCCCATGTTCACTCGCAAACTGTAGTCTGGCTTTTTTTTTTTGCATTTTTGGAGCAGTGGCTTCTTCCTTGCTGAGCAACTTTTCAGGTAATATCGATATATGACTCATTTTACTGTAGATATAGATACTTGTCTACCTATTTTTGCAAGCATCTTCACAGGGTCCTTTGCTGTTGTTCTGGGATATATTTGTACTTTACGCACCAAACTACGTTCATCCCTATGAGTCTCCTTCCTGAGTGGTATGATGGCTGTGTGGTCCCATGGTGTTTATACTTGCGTACTATTGATTGTACAGATGAAAGTGATACCTTCAGTGTTTGAAAATTGCTCCAAAGGATGAACCAAACTTGTGGAGGTCCACAATTGTTTTTATGAGGTCTTGACTGATTTCTTTTGATTTTCCCATGATGTCAAGCAAAGAGGCACTGAGTTTGAATGTAGGCCTTAAAATACATCCACAGGTACACCTCCAGTTCAGTACACTGCCATCAGAAGCTAATTGGCTAATTGTCTAAAGGCTTGACATAATTTTCTGGAATTTTCCAAGCTGCTTAAAGGCACAGCTAAGTGTATA
Source organism: Xyrauchen texanus (assembly GCF_025860055.1). NCBI lineage: Eukaryota > Metazoa > Chordata > Actinopteri > Cypriniformes > Catostomidae > Xyrauchen > Xyrauchen texanus. The sequence continues at coordinate 59,684,428 of NC_068277.1, read as the reverse complement.
TAAACTTCTTACCCACTGGAATTGTAATATAGTCAATTAAAAGTGAAACAAGTCTGCAAACAACTGTTGGAAAAATTACTTGTGTCATGCACAAAGTAGATGTCCTAAATTACTTGCCAAAACTATCGTTAGCTAATATGAAATCTGTGGAGAGGTTAAAAAAAATGCGTTTTAATGTCTTCAATCTAAGTGTATGTAAACTTCTGACTTCAACTGTATCTGTCAGTGTTTAAAAAGTGGAGGTGGAAATTAAAACTTTTAAATAACATAGACATTAACCTTGCAACTTTTCTGGGACTACTTGACCCATATAAACTAGTAGTCATACAAGTCCTATGTATAAATGTATTTAGTAAACATTTCTACATTAAAATTTTATATATTACAATTTTATTACACTTGTGTTTGTCATAAAAGTAGGTAATTTGGCTGGGAATTTTCTTGCTGGTGGTGGGAGAAAAACACAGACATTTCAGATTCGGATGGCAATAAAATCAATGACTACCCACTGTAAATTCTGTAATTACTTCATGTCCCCATGTAAAATATTAAGCTTTAAGCTTTAAGACCACTTTGGACCTACTGAAAGAAATGTAGGAGGGTCCCAAAGAAGGTAAATCCAACGTGGTCCAGTATGTCCTCCAGATGAGAGAGCATTTGGAGGGGATGACAATACTGGAAACGTCACCAACAATATTTCCATGCCAGTGAGGTGAAAGAAAAAAACAGAACTTTCATGTCAATCTGTTCAAAGAGTTTCATCCCAGATCTGAGCCAGTACACTCACAGCTGTTTGTTGGAGCGGTTGGTGAAGTGGAAGAACCAGCAGAGCAGTATTTCCCCACAAGAGGCACACAACAAGTTGTGGACTTATATCATCTCCTCTAGAACCACCTCAAAAGGGTAAGCTTGAGCGGTTGTTGGACCCAGAGCTTTTCCATGAGAGCCCGGGATATACCAGCCTGGCACAGAATTACATTATCATCAAGGAGGCCACACCAGCTCGAAAGAAGTTACCCCATCCCTGAACTCCTGTTGGGAATACTGAAGGAGGAATTAGATCTGATGCTCTCAATGAAGGTAATAAAACCCTCGAAAAGTGAGTGGTGCAATTCTAATGTGGTAGTTCCAAAAAAGAAGGAAATATCCGGTTTTGTTTAGGGAAGAGTTTTTGGGGTAGACCTGACCTACTAAAAATAGACAGACACCATCCCTCCAGGGGAGGTGATGCTCTCCTATCTAGTAATTTGGCTCATAGACATAGATATAGACTCACAGGCCCTATAACAGACATAGGGGTAGTATTTGACTAACTGGGGCCCAGGTCAGGAAGCAGACAAACTGGTTAATCAGAACGTCTGCTAGCTGCCTTGTGATGTCGCACAGGTCACATAAACTACAACACATAGAGATTGTATTGCCTAAATTTCATATAGAGTTTGTGTCGGTTCCCCGAACTACCAAACACAAACCCCTCACTAAATAATTTAGAGCAATTTTGATTAAGGTCAAACTTGAAAAAAGATTAAAAATAAAATTAAATTGAAGATAAACATAATATAAAAGGTAGGGCTACTAAACATTAGATCTCTTTCAACCAAAGCACTAATTGTAAATGAAATTATTACAGATCATAGTTTGGATGTGCTCTGTTTGACTAAAACCTCTTAATCTGGATGAATATATTAGTTTACCCCAGGTTATTGTTATAAACATGAGCCTTGTCTAAAGGGTTGAGGAGGAGGTGTTGCTACAATTTCCAATTAAGTTTTTGGTGTTACTCAGAGGACAGGATATAGGTTTAAGTCTTTTGAACTAATAATGCTTAAACATGACACCATCAGATATAAATAAAAAATATCTGTCATTTTTTGCCCTTGCTAAATTATATAGATCACCTTGGCTGTTCTCAGATTTCCTTGGTGAATATGCACATTTTCTACCAGAACTTGTAGTTACAGTAGATAGAACTTTAATTGTTGGTGACTTCAACATTCACATTGATTAGCATTTATTGATATTCTCAAATCTCTTGTAGTTAGACAAAATGTTACAGGACCAACTCATTGGTATAATCACACGTTAGATTTAATTCTGTCATATGGAGTTGATGTTGATACTATATAAATTCTACTGCAGAGCTATGACATCTCAGATCATTACCACATCTCTTGTTTGCTGCGATCAGCTAATCTCAATCTACACCACGCTATCGTTCATGTAGATCTATGTTTTGGACCACTAAAGATAGCTTCACTAATAATCTTCCAGAATTGTCTCACATACTCGGTAAGCCAAAAAGTCAAGAAGAACTTTATGTAATAACAGAATATATAAATACAGTCTTCTCTAGCACTCTTGATAGTGTCACCCCATTCGATCAAATAAAATTAAAGAAAAAAGTCCAGCACGATGGTAGAATGATCACACTAATGCTCTCAAGAGAGCAGCTCAGAAAATGGAGTGCAAGTGAAATACAAAAATAGAGGTATGTCATGGTGCATGGAAGGATAGTGTCTGTAGCTACAGACAGGTACTAAAAGCTGCCAGGTCAGCATATTATAGAAAAGTCATAGAAAAAAAAACACAATGGACCTAAGTGTTAATTCAGTACTGTGGCTAATTTAGGAATAAAGCATTGATTGCACCAGATATTCCGTTGCAGCACAATAGTAATGATATTATGAATTTCTTTACTAATAAAAAAAGAAATCATCAGAAATAAAATTAGAATTATGCAATCAACTGTCACTGCACCTCAGAAAACAGTGTCTCATAAATTTCCTCATGAGCAACTTCCTTCAAAAAATCCTTCACTATCGTAGGTCATGAAAAGCTAAAATACAGTATATATAAAAAAAACAAAAGCCACAACATGTATGTTAGATCCAATACCAACTAAGCTCTTAAAAGAGGTATTCCCTGTAATCTCAGAACTGTTCTTAATATTATTAACTCCTCTCTATCCTTAGGACATGTCCCAAGAAACTTTAAAATGGCAGTTATCAAACTGCTTATTAAGAAGCCACAGTTTGATCTTGGAGAATTGGTTAATTATAGACTGATTTCAAATCTCCCATTTACGTAGAAAATACTAGAAAAGGTAGTGTCATCGCAACTATGTTCATTTCTTCTGGGAAATGGTATATATTAACAATTTCAGTCAGGATTTCGGCCCCATCACAGTACAGAGACTGCACAAATCAGAGTTACAAATGACTCTTATCATCCGATCAGCGACTGCATTTCTCTTCTAGAGTTTTTAGATCTTAGTGCTGCCTCTGACCTGATAGATCATGACATTCTCTTGAACTGGCTGGAGAATTATCTTGGCATTAGTGGACTTGCATTAGCATGGTTTAGGTCCTTTTTATCAGACTGCTACCACTTTGTATGTGTAAACGAGGAATTATGAAATCAAACAAAAGTTAAGTATGTAGTGCCACTGGTATCAGTTTTAGGGCCTCTGTTTTTCTCCTTATATATGCTTCCCTTTGAATATATTATCAGGAATCGTGGAGTACGTTTCCTCTTTTATGCTGACTTTTTTTCCTCTTTCATTGAGTGTATCAATGAAATCAAATATTGGATGGCCAGAAATTCCCTTCAACTCAATTCAGACGAAATGGAGGTACTAATTATTAGAAAAATAAGCAGATAAAATATAATTTGACTCACGATGGATGCACTGTTATGTTGTCTTCTACAGTGAATAATAGAAGATACCAATCAGTCCTTTGAAAATATTCCATCACGCTCATTATGATCACAAACTTCTGGCCTGTTAATAGTTCCTAGAATATTAAAATCCACAAAAGGTGATTTGTTTCCTATTTGGCTCCTAAACTATTGATTAGTCTCCCTAACACTGTTTGGGATGCAGACACACTCACTCAGTATATGTCTAGAATAAAGACTCATCTATTTAGCCAGGCATACACCTAATTTATCCATCAACTCAATTAGGCTGCTTTAGTTAGTACTGTCGGAACCAGAACATTTCTCAGTAACATTTCTCATAATCTTTAATTCTGCAATAAAATGAATGGCATCTACACTAATATTATTCTATTTGTTTCCCTGTCTCAACCCCAGGATTCATATCCTAAGGTTACCAGAACTGGGCAGATCCAGCTCCGTTCCTGCTTGGTGTCAGACTCCCCTGCTTCGTGTCACTGAGTGATGATGACAAAATACTGCCAGTGCTAGCCAGACATCACTTCAGTCTTTTACGGTGGACTGCATAGGATTAACTGATGCCAACTCCAACTGTAAGACATCGGATACATCAAATGCCACTGCCTGAAACTTGGACGTAGGATGGACCCCACCGAGCCTCACTGAAATGACCTGCTGGTTGAACTGCGATGCACCTCATTGATGTCTGCCTGTATCACCTTTGCCTATTGATGGACTACACTCTTGAAATGGAATACATCTATGTATCAGTTAATTGAAAACAAAAGCCTTCATCAGCCAAATAACAAAGGACAATGCATCTATGTGAACTTCTGCAGTTAATTCAGGATGGGCTTCAAAGACATTAGTCATTAATCTTACAGTTCATACAAAATCTTTGTTTAAACACTGGCCCTTAACACTTTCTTAGTTTACAAATTTTAAACCATGACTTGCATTGCACACAAATAACTAATATTGGCATTATATTCATGCTGTTTAGCCATAAGGGAACAGGCCCCAACAGTGAGCCTGGTTTCTCCCAAGATTATTTTTCTCCATTAACCAACATCTTATGGAGTTTTGTGTTCTTTGCCACAGTCGCCTTTGGCTTGCTCACTGGGATTCTAAATACAATTAATATTTAATTATCTATTTTTATACACAAGTTACAATCATATATAATCAAACTACACAATGATGACTCTAAGACTTTATTGTTATTACATGGTCATTGTCTGACAAAGCATGATTTTTTGTAAAGCTGCTTTGAAATTATTTGTGTTTTGAAAAGCACTTTACAAAAAAATATTAATTGACATTTTAATAGCCTAGACAATACAATTTTGACCTCTTTCCAATGCCCAGAAATTATGATTTGGTGGAAAGGCTGGGAAAGGCAAAATACCTCACATCCTTAGACTTGTGTAAGGGCTACTGGCATGTACAATTGACAGCCCAGACAAAAGAACTTAGTGCCATTAGGACACCATTTGGGCAATTCCATTTCCGTGTGATGCTGTTTGGTCTGCAGAGGGAACCAGACACTTTTTAAAGATTAATGAACCAAGTATTACAAGGCACCAGAGAGTTCGCTGCAGCTTACTTTGATGACATCATAATATTTAGTGAGACCTGGGAGGATCATTGTGGCTACCTGCACCAAGTTCTGGGGAGAATTAAGAAGGCGGGTCTCCCCATCAACCATAAGAAATGCCAGGTTGTAATCTATCTGGGGTTCGTAATTGGGGTAATTAGCCCACAGTTGGGAAAGGTGGAGGCTATCTACAGCTATCGTCCACCAACATCAAAGAAGCAGGTGAGATCATTTCTGGGCTTGGTGGGATGGTACCACAGATTCTACAGAGGATCTAACTTCTCTGCTAGATCCTCTATTCTCACAGATCTCACAAAGGCCACAGCCCCAACAAGGTGGTCTTGATGGAGCAGTTTGAAAGTCATTCATTCATTGCTTTTATGGTAGTAGTTAACTGCTCTGCCCAAATGGAAAGTAAGTCAGAAAGGATTAGAATAATAATAGAGCCGCAGGAAAATATTTGGATGCAGAAGGAATATCAATGGAGCAAGTAAATTACATTCTCAATGTACAGGTGTCAAATACACAGCCAGCATGTGGTGGTTGCTCTTAATTGTATTAAAACTACTCCAGTGGAATGCCAGAAGTCTAATTTCTAACGGACATGAATTTAAGAAGTTTATAGATGAATTAGAGAATAAACCTCATGTAATTTGCATACTGGAGTCCTGGTTAAAACCCCACTTGAATTTTGTGGATAGGAAAAGGATAGGAAAGTTGGTAATGATGGAGGGGTAATTACATTCAATAAGCTAGGTATAGGATTTACAAAAGTGGAAGTAAGTAACATAGCACATTGGGGGGTAGCTTGAGCACTCATCAAAATGGAAAAATAGTGGAAGACATTCTACATTTGGAGACCTTGATAGGTGTAAATAATGGAAGTGCGACAAGAATGGATGTGGCTACAGGGCGAAATTCAGCTTTAGATTTGACATATTTGTCTCAAAATTTAGCTAGGATAAGTGTATGGAGAGTGCTGGAGCATATTTGAATGGGAAGTGAACATTTCCCCATATTATGTAAATTAAGCCAATGAATGTTTAAAGAAAGAAAGGGAATAATTCATAGATGGAAGTTCAAATCAGTAGATTGGATTAAGTATAGTGAAAAAAGTGAGGATAGATTGGTGGGCTTAAATGAGGTAAATAAAGATATTGAAGAACTTAACAATAAAATATGTGGAACTATTGGTAAAACAGCAGAAGAGGTGTGATTGGAAAAAGCAAGGGAATACATAAGAAGAAAGTAGTACTGTGGTGGAAGCAGTGGCGGCTGCTGGTCTTTCAAAGAGGGGAAGCTCATTTTCGGCCTACATTATAAACTTATTTACCCTATTTTTTGCACTAAATCAATCTTAGGTGTTGATCTGCCCTGCTGTTTAATTCTAATTTTTTCCTCGTAAGACTTTCAAATGGCTTCGCCAAAATCAGGTCGACAATATTAGCACAGTCTGCCATCGTGCGCAGTTTCACCCGTACGACGCTAGCCTAGCCTACTGTATGAATGAATGAATGAACGAACGAACGAACGAACGAACGAACGAACGCTCTAAAACAAAATATATTAAACTTGGTAAAACTGAAACAAGGAATGTGGTGTATAATTGTGTGAAATGTATTATGCAAATTGACTAGCAATTTCGCCAAACAAATATAAAGAAATAGGTTGCAGCAGTTTGTCTTTCGACTACACTTGAGAAATCCGCGATGGGACTGAGCCTGAAATAGCTTCAGTGACAGTACAGATTCGCTGTCAATCAAAAGGAGATGCAGTCTTTCGACAGATCCTCCAACCATCACGCTGAAGCCCGGAGTCCGGCCAGCCCACTCCTCATTCACCCCCAGAGACGCTGAGCGTCCGTGGGCGGGACATAATCGCAGCATTTATCCAATGACCGCCTATTTTCGAGCACTGAAAAAACTGTTCATAGCAGCCCCATTGAAGTCAATGGACGCTCGGCTTCAACAGGGAAATGCACTGACGCTACGGGAATGTATGAGAAGTAAATCGAGTCAGCCGACCTGCTATATGTAATGTAGCTGATTCTGAACTAACTCGTCTTCGAGATGAACGTGTTCTAACGCATTTTTAGTCAATAAATTGTTTACACAATAGTACATATTTGACCATTATTTTTTTGACATTATAGGGGAAGCTGAGCTTCCCTTGCAGTCTTAAAGAAATCCCCACTGGGTGGAAGGAAGATTGTATTAAGATGATAAGAGCCAGAAACAGAGCATCAAGGAAATTAAGAAATTTTTTCTCATTTGAAGATTTTATTATGTATAAAAGAGCACAGGCACAGCTTAGGAAAGTGATAAGAACTGTCAAAATAAAGCATTGGAGTGAATTTTGTGACACAATTGGAGAGAAAATAGATATCAGTGATTTATGGGGTATAAGGTAAATGGGCGGGAATCATAGGAGCTGCAGTATTCCTGTTTTGATAAGTGAAGAGAAACAAATTTTCAGTGATGAAGAAAAAGCAGAAATGTTAACTAAAACCTTTTGTCAAAGTGCATAGTACTGGTAATGTATCAGATGAGGAGAGGAGATACAGAGAACAGTGTTTAAGAGAGAACCCAGAGGTTTTGAAGAAAACAGTCTTTCTGGATATACTACAGATGTATTTTTTTCCATATATGAGCTAAAACAGGTTCTTGTGAGGGTAAGACCAAGTTTGTAACGAAATGCTTAAACATCTATCAGATCCATCATTAAACATGATTTTAGACATTTTAAATAGGATATGGGAAGAAGAAAAGCGTGGTCCCAATAGCAAAGCCAGGTAAGGATCAGTCTATTGTAACGAATTATAGACCTATAGCACTAACTTCAAATCTTTGCAAATTAATGGAAAGAATGGTGATGAATATTTTATATAGATATAGATATTGCTAAATCCACATCAAAGTGGCTTCAGGAAAGTTTGTTTTATGTTTAGAAACAGATATTAGAAAGGCAATAGTGAATAAAGAAGTACTAATAGGAGTATTCTTTGATATTGAGAAGGCTTATAATTAGGGATGTCGATTTAACGCGTTAATTCAGTGCGATTCATTTTATTAAAAATAACGCGTTAAAAAAATGTATGCAATTAATTACAATGCCCCCGGATTGTAATATGGAAGATTCCTGAGAAATGCAAGCTTGTAGTACAACCTGTTTACTCAAGAGGGCAGTAATCGAATTTTCAGGTGTGTGGCAATGTGCAGTTTATACAGTGAATAAAACAACCATTCAGCAGACAGCGCAAAACAGACATTCGTTAAAACATTTGATAGATTCGAATGAGTTATGAGTTTTTTAATGGATCGGACAAAACAGGTAAGGGTGGGAACATCATATTCAAAAGTATACCTAATAGATAATGGTACGGCTCAAGGTAGTGTCTGCAGTCCCATTTTGCTTAATATTATGATCAATTAAATCTTTAAAAAAATTGGAACTGGGGTAGGAAGATCTCTATATGCAGACGACGGAGCATTATGGAAGTGGGGAAGGAATGTCAAATATGTGGAGGATAGAATGCAGGAGGCAATAGATGAAGTTGGAAAATGGGCTAACAGTTCTGATTCTCAGTAACTAAAAAGCAGATAGTATGTTTATCAAATTGGAAACAAAAAAATTATAATTAAGATGTACACAAATTATAGCAATACAGATGGCTCTTCAGTGAGTGAGGTTCAGCCACTAAAAGTGGTGGTCTGTTCTGACTCTCTTTCTGGCATTACCAGTTTAATGAATGGGAATCTATAATTCTAATAACAATTCAAAAGTGACTAAGGCTGTAATAGATTACCTAAAGACAACAGGTCTGATTAGAAGAATATAACATTAAGTCCTTGAGAAATATGATATTCAGATTAAACCATTAGATTTCAGATTTTTCCTTCCTCTCTCTTTTCCATCTTTTTTTTTTCTTCCATCAATAGCACACACTCATACCAGTAGGTGGCCGAAATGCACCTAAGCTGGTTTGCCAACCGCCAATAAATTTAAAGAAGAAGAAGACGACTTGTACTGCGCATGTGCGTGTTTCCCTTACGGATCGAGTAGTGACAGTGACACTACGCAGTCGTGTCTCGTTTTGAAGGCTGCGTCCTCCTGTCGGCCGCATTTGTCGGCCGCATACGTCATCGAGTCTGTCTCGTTTTGAGACTGAAGTTGGAGTGTCTTTGCTGGTTGAGATTGCTATTATTGAGAGTTGTGGAAACCTGCTTTAAGGTTATTTTTTTTTCTTCCATCTAAATAATTAGACTTTTTTTTGTATGCATCTGTAAATATATATAGGCCTATATATATATATATATATATATATATATATATAAAAATATTTATAATTTTCTTTTCTCAAAAATGTTCCATCGTTGTGGCACTTTTGCACATGCACTGTTTACTGGCTTGGGAAGAAAAAATAAATCCTGGCATTTACACATCTTCCGGTTTCCCCAGTATTTTTATTGACTTGTTGGCACATTATTATACTGACAGAGACTAAAAATGCACCAAAGTTTAAGGGGTTTATCAATAATGCAGTTTTTTAAAATATATTTTTTTTAGCTTTAATATACAATTAAAAACTTAAAAGAGGACTTAATCCAATTATAGTTTAATGCCAATCTTTATTCATGAATGGTCTGCATATTTGTTTTAACATTCTGTTGGTGTTAGACTTAATAGACTTAATGAATGAAGACAGCTTTATATTATTTATATATCTTTTAACAGGTTGGTGGGCTAGAGTTTTTATTGAAATGAAGCTTTGATGTACAGAATGTCAGAACCTTTATTTCTTTAGAAGATGTTGGCATAATGCAGCAGTATTAGCTCCCTCCACTCAACGTGCAATGTATTCATTGGGAAATTGTATGGAATCAATTCAACAAAATAACACCAAAGAGGCAACTTTCACGATTATTCGTAGAACTGTCCAAACATTGTCATCAGAAGTAAAATTAAAATAAATGATAATTGTGCATTCTGCAAAGAAACATTCACACGTGAAACAAAGCTGGAATGATGCGTGTAGAAAAAATGAATGGTAGAATGTTCTCGAAATAGGTTAAATAAATCATGTATTACCTTTCTTCATTTCCTTAACAAAGATGTCAACCTTTAATGTGTAATACATTTCATAATTATGTATGGAAGATTCTTTTTCCATGAGATGAACTACAGGTGAAACTCGAAAAATTAGAATATCGTGCAAAAGTTCATTAATTTCAGTAATTCAACTTAAAAGGTGAAACTAATATATTATATAGACTCATTACAAGCAAAGTAAGATATTTCAAGCCTTTATTTGATATAATTTTGATGATTATGGCTTACAGCTTATGAAAACCCCAAATTCAGAATCTCAGAAAATTAGAATATTACATGAAATCAATAAAAAAAAGGATTTTAAATACAGAAATGTCGGCCCTCTGAAAAGTATAATCATGCATATGTGCTCAGTACTTGGTTTGGGCCCTTTTGCATTAATTACTGCCTCAATGCGGCGTGGCATGGATGCTATCAGCCTGTGGCACTGCTGAGGTGTTATGGAAGACCAAGATGCTTCAATAGCGGCCTTCAGCTCTTCTGCATTGTTTGGTCTCATGTCTCTCATCTTTCTCTTAGCAATGCCCCATAGATTCTCTATGGGGTTCAGGTCAGGCGAGTTTGCTGGCCAATCAAGCACAGTAATACCATGGTCACTGAACCAGGTTTTGGTACTTTTGGCAGTGTGGGCAGGTGCCAAGTCCTGCTGGAAAATGAAGTCAGCATCTCCATAAAGCTTGTCTGCTGAAGGAAGCATGAAGTGCTCTAAAATGTCCCGGTAGACGGCTGCGTTGACTCTGGACTTAATAAAGCACAGTGGACCAACACCAGCCGATGACATGGCTCCCCAAACCAACACAGACTGTGGAAACTTCACACTGGACTTCAAGCATCTTGGATTGTGTGCCTCTCCATTCTTCCTCCAGACTCTGGGACCTTGGTTTCCAAATGAGATGCAAAATTTGCTCTCATCAGAAAAGAGGACTTTGGACCACTGAGCAACAGACCAGTTCTTTTTTTCTTTAGCCCAGGTAAGACGCTTCTGATATTGTGTAGCCTATGTTCAGGACCCGTCTGTGTGTGAGTGGCTCTTGATGCAGTAACTGCAGCCTCAATCCACTCCTTGTGAAGCTCCTCCACACATTTGAATGGCCTTTTCCTGACAATCCTCTCCAGGCTACGGTCATCCCTGCTGCTTGAGCACCTTTTTCTTCCACACTTTTCCCTTCCACTTAACTTTCTATTAATGTGCTTTGATACAGCACTTTGAGAACATCCAACTTCTTTTGCAATTACCTTTTGAGGCTTTCCCTCCTTGTGGATGGTGTCAATGATGGTTTTCTGCACAACTGTCAGGTCAGCAGTCTTCCCCATGATTGTGAATTCAACTGAACCAGACTGAGAGACCATTTAAAGGCTCAGGAACCCTTTGCAGGTGTTTAGCTGATTAGAGTGTGACACTTTGAGCCTACAATACTGAACCTTTTCACAATATTCTAATTTTCTGAGATTCTGAATTTGGGGTTTTCATAAGCTGTAAGCCATAATCATCAAAATTATATAAAATAAAGGCTTGAAATATCTTACTTTGCTTGTAATGAGTCTATATAATATATTAGTTTCACCTTTTAAGTTGAATTACTGAAATTAATGAACTTTTGCACGATATTGTAATTTTTCGAGTTTCACCTGTAGTTGCAACATTACCATACGAATTAATGATGTTCATCCGACGCAATGTACAGTAGGTGGCGGTACCGCTCCAGAGCAGTGAACGGCCACTGAAGAAGTAGAAGAAGAAGACTACTCACAGTGACAACAGGAGTTTTTATGTTGGATCTTCTGGAACGAATAAAATAAGTTTCAGCTGTAATTGCCGAGAGTTTAGTGATTACTCTTATAAAGACTCTTCCGTTGTTGTTGTAACTCATGCCATGAAAATGACAGAGGGAAACGGCGTTGTGGAACAAATCGTTACAGAAGAGGATATTCGTCTGCTTATCAAAAGAAAGGATGAAATTGAAGAACAGATCAAAGCATATTACGACACGCTAGAAGATGTAAGTATAAATAAACTGTGGTATTAATCCCAGAAGCGTTCTTGAGGTTTCAAAGGAAGCTGCTGTTCTCACATGACACGTTCTTTCCACGTTAAAAATATCGTTCAACTTTGAAAAACGAGTCTGCGTTCTGTTCCATTCCGTTGCTTCAAATATAAACACTGAACCGTTGCGTGTCTCGACGGCACAAGTTGTGTATTTGCCGCGCACGCGCTTTTAAAGCTGCACTCAGTAATTCTAATCCAATAATTTTTTTGTCAAATTCTGCAAATATCTCCTCACATTCTGTTAGCTGTCTGTTCTGTGGCGGGCTGAAACAAATCTAGTATTTGTACACAGCCCTTGCACTGAAAATGGGACAAAAACAAAGTGGATCGGAGCGATCCACACAACACTACTCCAGCCAATCAGCAACAGGGGATGGTTCTTGCGCTTGCACAGGATGGTGAGTGGGGTCAGGGCGAGAGGGAAATTTATCAGAAGAGTGAGGGCAAATCTGGCTGATGTGAACTTTGTAAACTCCAAGGAGAACAAATAGCTGAGAAACAGACCAAGTGAAAAAGGTCAGATGAATATAAAGAAAACAAAAAAGGATTCTGATAAGTTGAGGGCTAGGAGCCGCGTCAACATCGGCGAGGCTTTTCAGCAGTGAAGAGACCTCCAAGAGGTAAAAGACTTGAAAACGAATGCAGAAGTTGCTCTTTTTTTTTTTTTCTCAATAGGTGGGTAACATAAATTATGCTATGTGTCACAGAACCCATATGCTGTTGTTGTAATGTTAGATTTAGTAGCAGGAGAGTTGTGAGTGTCTGGTGATGGTGTGTGTAAAAGTCTCACTTGCATGAATTTGGGGGCGGAGCTTCCAAAGGAGCACTTAAGGGAGGGGTGTGTTTGTTTTGGCAGTTGTGTTCAGATATCAACAGTGTTTCTCAGGAATCGCTGAGTGCACCTTTAACACTATTTCAGGGTTGCCAGGTCTGCGTGACAAAACTAGTCCAATAACAGAACTAAAAATATGCCACTCCTTTTACCATATACACATTTTTCACAGGCCCTATTATGCACTTTCAATTTGTATTTCATTTGTAGGGTTAGTAGAGCATGCAAAGTCAGAGCATATAAAGATTTCTGAAAGTAAACACACATTTGAGAAATAGATTTTTATGATAAATTGGCTTAAATCTAATGTACACTTTTCAAAATATACAACAAACACTGAGGTTGATGATTAATGGCAAACACTTCTGTAGATTAATTTAACTTAACGTCATAAAACAAGTTTGTGTTAAATTACTGACTTCCTGATACAACTCTACAAATACAATCTCTATTGTAGAGTTGTATTTGTAGAGTTGTATCTGGAAATCAGCAATTAACCACAATAATACAAAAAAAAGTTTTGCGTAGATGAGCGCAACGCATGAGAGCAAAAGAGCAACTTAAAATAAAAGTGCTTCATGTAAAAGTTTTGTGTGAAATTATGAGTAAATATAATGCTAAAAAAGTTCATAAATTGTTTTAACCAATCGTTGTATATGTAATTTACTGTTGCATTCAGTGTTAAGTTACTCAAATCTCCATTATATCAGCCTATCAGCCACCCTGCTCTCTGGATATAAAAAAATTGTCAAAGCAAGACCGCTGCGTTTACATCAGATTTGAAATAATAAAGGTGTTTACATGGAATGCGAAATCGGGGTAATGGGCAAAAGCATAATCCGTGTAAGAACATAGTGTATATGAAAATATCTTTTAGAGACGTTATTGTGCTTCATATCGGTACGTTTACAATTGCTCCCCAGCTTAAAATCAATGGGCAGGATTCACAATTTTTTTTTAATTAAAACAAGTTCTTAGGATAAATTATAAGAATGTTCTTAATTGTAATTCATGAAGAACTCTCTTCATTACCCCTCTTTTCTAATGTTGTATATGAGAAACGTGTATAAATGCTCGTTGTTGTCCTGAAAATGGTTGTTAAGCTCTGAATGTGTTTTTAAAGATTTCATTGGCTTGCCCAAAATTAAAGGCTTATAACTAAAAAAAACAAGAACAAGGAGTAACAAGTGTTTTGTATAATTTTATATGTATATATATATATATATATCTTATGATACATGATGAGACTCTCAGCTTAAAAACTGCTGAACAATCTCAAAAAAACTTGTGCCAAAAATGTACTTATTTTCTTATTTTTCTATTTCACATTATATATCTCAAGGTGTAAATAAGGTAATACTTTTGTTTTGTTCCCAGTCATATCACCTGTAACTGAGTAAAACTTTGTAAATCAATCAAAAGTTATAGCATTACAAAAATAATTCATCCTAGTGTCCAAAATCATCTAAAAACAAATAAAGCATAATAATTGTTAATAAGAAGTAATTACATATACAAATACAACAATGACTAAAGGTATGCTCTCTCCAAAGCATGAGTAACAAGATCTCATTAAGATCTATTCTGTGTCATTTGAGTCATCATTGAGTCTGTGTCATATACTTGGTGCCATCTGGTGGCCAAATGTAATTAGAGTGAACAATCCTCTCTGCCCATATTTGGATGACTTCCACCTCTTGTTGCAGCAATCTGAATCCTAATACAATTTGTTTAGCATTCCATGACACTGGACAACATACTACATAAATTACGATTAAGTCATCTGATCCAGGAAAGCTAACGTGTTTTAGCCAGATAGCACAATATGTGCTGTGTACACATTGTGCTTTGTGTGGATTATCTAATGATGTATGTTTCTGATTATGTTGTGTGTGGGCTTGTTTTAATAGGAATCCCCTTAATGGTATGTGATATTTTATGTTCTGTTTATTTTCTGTGAAGTTGTAAGAGAAAACGCGGCTTATATGCAACACATGTTTACTTGTAACATGTATCTCAAAGAAATGTACATAGCTATTAGGCTGGTTGTATTCTACTCTTTGAGAACATTCCAACAACATATGACACATATCTATCCAATCAGTTTGATGTTTTTACAGATTACAATAACATGTACAGTGCAAAATTATTAATAAATGATTAAAACAAATTCATATTTCAAAGCACTTGTTCAGTTTTGGTCAGAATGCCTACATTGTAAATGACAGCTTCTAAGCTTTAAAACGATACCTATTTTGTGTTGGTTAAGACTGTAGGTATTAATATTTATTTTGATCCTAATTTATTTCACTGCAGGCCAATCTGAGCTTAAAGGGTTAACTTTTTACTCCTATATTACTCAGCAGGGTGATGTAGGCATGCACGGTCCTTTGGTCGATGCTGAGGGCTTTCCTCGTGCAGATGTGGATTTGTACACGGTCCGAACAGCAAGGCACAATGTCTCCCGTGAGTATTTAAATTTTTTTTTTTACCTGTGTGTTTAAGGATTGTTGTCAGAATATATGTATGATATATGGAGCATGTTATAAGTGGTAAACTTGTGACATCTGGCATGTTTTATAGCAAAAATGTTTATTTCCTGTTCAATTAAAAGTTTACTTGTTTACATGTTGACCTGACATGTGTAACATTTTTACCTAAAATGTGATTAACCCAATATCATTTTTTTTAACTGCGTTAACCTACTGTAGGGTGACCATACGTCCTCTTTCTTCCCGGAGTTTTCCTCTTTTTCGCTATAATTTTGCAGACTTTAAAGGCCGATTTACATCTTATGTGAACCACTTGAAAAATGAGTCAACCTCTTAGCATCAACCCAGACCACAACAGCTGAGATTGGCTGCTTTGTAACCAGAGAACATCAACCCGGATGATAAAAAAAAGATATTGCGTTTGCGTTTATTTCTTTAATCTATCATATACACTGATCAGTGATCGTGTCACGTTGTGTTTGGACTGATTTTGTTTATGTTTCATGAAGTTACAAGCGAAAACTCGAGAAAAGCTTACAACTTCTGAAGTGTTTACAACTTCTGGCCTTTTTCTGTGGGATTTTACTTTATATTTGGTTTGTGAGTGAAACAATATATCATCGCTGTCCAATGAAAAACATGTACAGTGCATCCGGAAAGTATTCCCAGCGCTACACTTTTTCCACATTTTGTTATTCCAAAATTGATTAAATTAATTATTTTCCTCAAACTTCTACAAACAATACCCCATAATGACAATGTGAAAGAAGTTTGTTTGAAATCTTTGCAATGACACTCAAAATTGAGCTCAGGTGCATCCTGTTTCCACTGATCATCCTTGAGATGTTTCTACAACTTGATTGGAGTCCACCTGTGGTAAATTCAGTTGATTGGACATGATTAGGAAAGGCACACACCTGTCCCACAGTTAACAGTGCATGTCAGAGCACAAACCAAGCCATGAAGTCCAAGGAATTGTCTGTAGACCTCCGAGACAGGATTGTATCGAGGCACAGATCTGGGGAAGGGTACAGAAAGATTTTTGCAGCATTGAAGGTCCCTATGACACAGTGGCCTCCATCATCCTTAAATGGAAGCAGTTTGGAACCAACAGGACTCTTCCTAGAGCTGGCCGCCTTGCCAAACTTAGCGATCGGGGGTGAAGGGCCTTAGTCAGGGATGGTCACTCTGACAGAGCTCCAGTATTTCTCTCTGGAGAGAGGAGAACCTTCCAGAAGAACAACCATCTCTGCAGCACTCCACCAATCAGGCTTGTATGGTAGAGTGGCCAGACGGAAGGCACTTTAGTAAAAGGCACATGACAGCCTGCCTGGAGTTTGCCAAAAGGCACCTGAAGGTCTCTCAGACTGTGAGAAACAAAATTATGTGGTCTGATGAAACAAAGATTGAACTCTTTGGCCTGAATGGCAAGCGTCAAGTCTGGAGGAAACCAGGCAGTGCTCATCACCTGGCCAATACCATCCCTACAGTGAAGCATGGTGGTGGCGATCATGCTGTGGGGATGTTTTTCAGTGGCAGGAACTGGGAGATCTGTCAGGATCGAGGGAAATATGAATGCAGCAATGTACAGAGACATCCTTGATGAAAACCTGCTCCAGAGTGCTCTGGACTTCAGACTGGGGTGAAGGTTCATCTTTCAACAGGACAACGACCCCAAGCACACAGCCAAGATAACAAAGGAGTGGCTACGGGACAACTCTGTGAATGTCCTTGAGTGGCCTAGCCAGAGCCCAGACTTGAACCCGATTGAACATCTCTGGAGAGATCTGAAAATGGCTGTGCACAGACGCTCCCCATCCAACCTGATGGAGCTTGAGAGGTCCTGCAAAGACGAATGGGAGAAACTGCCCAAAAATAGGTGTGCCAAGCTTGAAGCATCATACACAAAAAGACTTGAGGCTGTAATTGGTGCTAAAGATGCTTCAACAAAGTATTGAGCAAAGGCTGTGAATACTTGTGTACATGTGATTTTTGTTTTTTAAATACTTACCAACTTCTTTCACGTTGTCATTATAGGGTATTGTTTGTAGAATTGAATTGAGGAAAATAATGAATTTAATAAATTTTGGAATAAGGCTGTAACATAACAAAATGTGGAAAAAATGAAGTGCTGTGAAATCTTTCCGGATGCACTGTATCTCCACTTTTAGCCATTTTTACTCTTTACCATAGACTAAATGTCCCGAATGAACTCTTCCTACTGTTTGAACTGTGCATCGAAATGACCAATGAAAAGTTGTTTAATAAGTATCTCCATTGGCCTTCAGAAGTGTCCATCAGAACCGTGCATGTCCCTCTCTTATTTTTTAGAGAGGGTCAGCTATAGCGTCTACTCATCTATAACATCACTACTAAAGTAAAGTGTCTCTTGTTCTTTGAAAACAGTGTTAAAATATGTCAAACTATGAAAGAAGTCCAAAAGCATAGATTTGTTAAAATAACACTGTTGTTTAGTGAAGAGATTGTGCTGGCCTTGTGATTTCCCTGACAACCAAAGCTATTCATGTATCCAGGTGGCTTTAAAAAGTAGACTATACCAGCCATATACGGTTGACAGATTTCCATCTTCACTAAACCGTAAGTGAAAGCTAATTCTGACAGGCAGTTTATGCGTTGGACCAGAAATCACTTCTTGAAACTAGAAAACCCTAGTCATAAAACTGATTTTGATCTAAAATATTACGTGAAAGCTCAGATTATATCCAAAAATATATTCTCTCGCAATCGGTAACCTATCAACTGATTTTTGGGAACACGAACGGGTAGACTCGTGTCTGTAACTGAACATGCACCATTGGAACAAAAGAAAAGAAAACTGTGTATGCGTCCATGTTCGCTAACAAAAATCTAATCCAAAAGTCCAATTAAAATATCGAACAGTTGATTAATTATAGAATTCTATTTATGGTACTAAAGGTGACTTGTGTTATTTTTGGTTTATTTTGTAAGATTGTTTATGAAAGGTTTCAGTGCTCTTAAAAAATTTTTTTGGGAGATACTTGTCTTTCATCAGTATTCGATGATATGTTGTATTCTACTCTAGATCTTTCCGATCTGTATGATGTTTTTGACCATTTGTTTGACCGTGTGCCGTTCAGTAAATAATCATATTTCATAAGTTATGAAAATTAAATACTTCTTATATGTCAGCAAATTAATGAGCACCTGTTAAGATTTACAGTAGTTACTGTATATTGCTTATGTTCATTGAAAAGTTCATTGTGATGAGGAGGAGGGCCGGACCGGGAGGACACACGGCCGGCCCTGAATTGGGCTAATCAACCGGGAGGGGCCAGTTTGAGAAGGAGAGAGACCCACGTGGTCGTATTGCATTTGAGTCTGTTCGTTTATGTTTTATGTTGTTTTAAGTTCATTTATATCATGAAATCCTTATGTTGACTATTCAGCCGGTTCCCGCCTCCTCCTTGCCATTCTTATACGGTTACATTCAGCAGCAAGGAGCATCAAAGTTTGCCAGAATATTTATTATTATTTAAGCAACTCAAAAGCAAGCAGTATATGCCTGATTTATATTCTCTCTTCATGGCAGACAACATGTATATTAAATAATATGTACCTAAATGTCAACATGGACAGTAAATGGACAAACTCGACACAGAGGTATATATCAGCCTTAAAGCGTCCTGGCGAGATTTCAAAATTCCAGAAAATGTCCAGGATTTTTCTTTTCATATTGCTCTCAGAGCTTGCCATATATCACATATAGCTTGCCATAACCCTTCTCGGTTGATCCTGCCTTCTCGCACACCACAGTTGGTCAATTGTACATGTCCTGCACGCAACTATTGGTTAGACTGCTTCTCAACGATCTCTCTCAGCAAGCCTGTGCAATGCCACATGGCATCAAACGGGTTACTCAACAAAAAAACGCAAATGAATACTAGTGCAGGAAACACTATCATATTTAATTATGGTTTTCTGTACGAATTACTGGAAGAAGGCATGTTCAGTATCTGTTTACAAAATCAAACTTAATGATAATTATTCGGTTCTGGTATTATGCAATAATTACCAAAGAATTTGTGTGTGTGGTGGTGGGTAATTGAAACGTATTTGCACATCCACTCAAAATCCAAGAATGGTCCTCTCTTCTTCCCGATGGCATGAACGCTCCTCAACATGGACCCTTTTCACATATCCTGGTTTGGAATGTGAAAGTAAAATATTAGCAGGTTAAACTTGCCGATGAATGGTAGAAAACATCAAATATAACTTTTGTAATATTTTTGCTGTATTAGAAACCTGTCGCAGCTGTGGTAACTCGTTTTTTAAAATGAACTCCAGGTTAAGATACTACGAAGTTGTATTATAGTATGTATGTATTATAGTAATAAAGTACGTATGTTATAAATTTACAATTAACAATTTAATAATGGTTGCGTGGTCTTTGGACACACATGGAACAACTTTTACTCAACATGCAGTGAAATGATCTTGCTGCTGAATACTCCACCACTAAAATTACACAATTCATTCACTGGTGAGTGAAATCTAAACATCTAGCAGCATGTTGCCAAATATACATTTTTAGTCACAGCATGAAATTTGGTTGCAAATGCGAGTGATTTCCTGTCATTGAAGTGGGGGTTTGCACATATCAGTTTTTATAAAATCAGGTGTAACTTACGTTTTGCACTCGTATTTGCGTTTCTCAGATTAAGCAATCATTTTTTTAATGCTTTGGCATATCAATTTTAAAATGTGTGTCGTGAGATTCTTGCGCTGTCCCATTCTGTTGTACTCTGTCTGTTTGAACAGCCCCTGGGCTCATAGTCTGAGCCGCTTCACCACTATTTTCAGCGAAATAACACTACCATCTGGGAATATTACAACTGTAATGAAAGAAAAACACTGTGGTATCACCGTTATTATGAAGCTTGAGTGTGGATTTTTATCTGGTCTTATTTTGTACTTTTTTAAAAGGCTTACAGAATGATCACAAAACTGTCATGGTGGAGATAGAGAACGCCCTTCATAAGTTGCATGCCAAGGTGAGGGTCAATAAGCAGGATGAGGAAATGGCACCGGTGGAAGCCACTGACCATGCAGCATCCTTGCCATCCCCATTTGCCCGGGTAGACACCATAGTACAAGGCTCCCCTGCTTTTCTCGCGGTGAGTAACCGCCATAAACTTTCAAAGTCAACATGAAAAGAAGATTGAGACACAGTTTATTTCTGTAATGTGATGTATGTCCAATTGAAACAGGATATTTACTGAGAAGAAAGTGTTGGGGCTGTGGTGGGATGAACGAAGAGCATGAGGTGTTTATTTTCAATAATAAAGAATATACAATATTAAAAGAGGGAAATACATTTTTCATAGAGAAATAATGATAAATAAATGGGAGTGTAGTATCGTTGAGGTGATTAAGGGCTTAGTGAAGGTAAGGGGAAAAAAAATAAGGGGATGAAAAGTTTTGGTGCAGGTAAGGAGCAGGTTCAAGTGGCTGCATGTGCTACCCTCCTGGTTCACGTGGGGCAGTGGCTTACCTCAGTAACTCAGCTTCTCTGAGGCTGCGGTGAGTGAGGGGCATGCTGGATTTTGCCGATCATCATCTTGCCTGACAGCTGCAAGGTGTTCTGAGGAGTGGGTCCGGCGACTTCTTGGACCTGCAAGGAAACAAGTGTGCATGCACTGAGGAAAAGGAAGTCTCCTGAGGAGAGGCATGCTCTGAATTTAAAGGCAGTGGAGGCTAGGTGACAACTCCAGGTGCACCTCTACACATGCTGTGATGATGTGTTGTGACTGATGATGGGGAGGTGCTCTGGCTGGTAGGTGCCGTGGTGAGTACGGGAGATGACACTAGAGCCAGGGGTTGCAGAGAAGACGTTGCTAAACTTAGAGACCAAAGCTTCCAATTCTTTCTTTTGGGCCAATGAGAGACTAAGTAGAGACTTCAAGACTTGAAATGGATACGTCAGATCAGTGAGACATCCAAAAGGTGTACTCTTGGTGTGCCTCCAGAACAAGGTGGGAGGCATTTTATAAACAAGGTTTATCTGTCCGGTACAGTACAAAGTGGTCGTTTTGTTCATAGTTGTGAGGGAAATGGCACGGTTGAGAATTTACCTTTTATCCAAATTTTTGTAGTAATACAGGAAGCAGTGTATCTTCATGATTATTACACACAAAAATAAATTATTACAAAAAATATATGTAAAATATGTAAGTATTATAATTGTTGTTATTGTCCTGTATTTGCAGAAGCCATTTATACATATTACAGATCATTGACTTCTGCTTTCTTCTGTGTTTAGGGTTTGCAAATTGGTGATGAGATCCTTGAATTTGGGTCTGTGAATGCACGAAACTTCAAGAATCTGCATGACGTTGCCTCTGTTGTCCAACACAGTGAAGGGGTTTGTTTCATTTTCCAAGTATCCAGTTATGGAGAGCCTTTTCCAAAGTCTCCATTTTCGTTGAAGGAAATCACAGTTCTAGTGTAGAAATAATGCGTTTCCAAATTTTTTTTAAATGTATTAGTGGGGACTTTGCTCAAGTCATATCTACTTATTCTTTTTAGCATCCCACATTCCTGTTCATATATTGGATTTAGTTTGATTTTGTCTTATTGAATTTTTGTCTCCTGTTCTTACTGTAGAAATCTCTCCGTGTTGGACTGATTCGGAAAGGAGAAAAAGTACATCTTCATTTGACTCCACAGCAATGGTCTGGTAGAGGACTACTAGGGTAATTTTCTGCAACTTAATATAATAATATAACAAAACAAGGAAATGTTTTTGCATAAATAGCAGAATAATATGTGTTTTGGATGAATGACTTGAAATAAACAAGATGTACCAGAACAAAATGGCCTTACTGCCGTGGTAAAACTGTAGTCGTTACAATTAAAATAGTTCATATTGTTATTTTAATAGACAGAAATAACAATCTATTACAATTAAAGACAAAAAAGATTTTATCTAATGATTTCACACACAGAGCATTGGAAAACTTGTTTTCTATTTTCCTCCAAATTTGGTCAAATCTCCTCCAAACTTGCCTCATCATCAGAACAAGCCAAACTAAAGTTATTAAATGGATTTCTGAAAATGTGTAAACTGTTCCTTATGAAGAAATGGCCTTCTAAATTTGACTGTGAGGATGCCAAACAGGAAGTGAGGCTATACCTTGGCAACGCTTTGGCGTATTGACTACGAGTCATTATCTCCCAGTCTTTAAGGGTACATGAGCAGGTTTGGGACAATGCCACATAGTGGTTATGAAATCTAAAAACATTCCGTTGTGCTCGCTTGTATTCTATTTTTTTTTTTCAAAACTTTTGAATCCTTTTGCCTAAATATATAAGCATGGGCTCTTTGGAATTCATGAACCAACCAAGTTGATTGTTAACCAGTGTTTACATTAAATGCTGTATTTTATTATTAATCGCAGTTGTGTATCATTATGAAACTTGGTATGTGTCATCGGCACCATGTACTGGAAGTACCTGAGAAGTTTGGTGCAGCACCACCTGGTGAGCAGAGAATAAAACAAAATGTTTAAAAATGCAAGCATAATTTAAGAATTTGGCCTAATGTCATGAGACTGGTCTCTTACATTCCTTGGGTCATGCCTAGTGCATTAATACCAATTTTGCCATGTTTGCTATCTGCCATTTTGAATTTGATTGAAAACATTTTTTGCACTCTTTAACCTCATTTATTGGATATTCTCTGAATTTGCTCAAATCATCTTCAAACCACCCTGGACAAAAGTTACTCAAATCTTTTTGAAAGGTCCAACCATTCCTATTTAACGCGTCAACGAATTTGATGCCAAAAAGAATCTAAAGCTGTATCTCAGCAGCACTTTAATGTATTGACAACTTCTGTGTGTTCCATTGCAGCCATGTCCTGACAATAACATATACATTTGGTAACAGTGCTACCTATTGGTCAAAATATATAAGCATATTTATTTAAGTTTTAAGCTGTTCTATTTATGGCTATTTAACCACCTTGTTTATATCATCTCTGGTGATCATTTTAGGCATTTAGGCAAATATATTTGCCATTGTTGCTGTTGGTGTACTTGGCTCCATAATTGCTGCTTGCAGCTATATTTTTTAATAGCTTTGTGTGGTCTGATTTTTGTCAGATGTGTAGTTCAAATAGCCAGGATGTGTGGGCAGTGCTATGTACAGGAAGTACAAATGGTCACAAAAACAATGCCTTTAAACATATTTCATCACATACACAAGGTCTTGGTCATTCACAGTGTATGGACCAGAGCTTCATCCACAACCACAAAGCAAACAATGACACGTTAAGACACAAAGATTATTGGTGTGTGAATATATGAATATACTGTGCGTTGTTTCTCGGTGGCACTAGCAAACTTGCGAGAATGAGCTTTAATGGTTCATCCATTCTTGGATATTTTCCTATTGAAATAATATGCTGATTGTTCCAGCAAGTGCGGCAGTTAAAAGGACATTCTGGACTGGTAACATCTGTATGTTCAGAACTATGAAATTTTCCCATTATGTAAGCAAACAATAATCTTTATAATCCATCTCTTTTTATTCTTTTGTCAACAGTTGCAACTTAGTACCTCTTCGCAGATAACCAGTCAAAGAACAAGAATCATGCCAGACAATGAGACTGGTGAAGAGTCATCTTCAAGACAAAAAACTCATCTTTATTCTTTATATTCTTTTTTCTTTTGTAATATTTAATTGAATTCGTTAAACAAATGTATAAATGACCAAGGTGAGATGACAGACAGTTCAAAATTACAAAGGGTGTCGTTTAGTATGAATAGATTGATTATTTGAAAAATAAATTAATAAATCACCTTATTGTCATTTGACATTGAACTTTTTTACACTTCTTTAAATTTCCATGCATTCCAATTTATGTTCTTCCCAATTCATTTCTGTTTTGATGAACTATGGGACAAATTTGCAGAAGGATTTAATTGTGTAAAAATACAGTGCTCTCCATTTGGATAGTGAGACCCTTTTCCTACTTTTCATAACTCTGTATGCCACCACAATGGATTTGAATTGGTGATTGAAGTGCAGACTGTCAGTGTTAATGTAAAGGGATTTACATCTAAATTGAGTGAACGGTCTAAGAATTACAGCAATATTTTTTATACATAGCCCCCCATTTAATGGGCTTTAAAGTAATTGGATAATCAACAATCCATAGAGAAACTTTTTAATGGCCAGGTGTGGCCTGTTCCCAGGTTATTTCATAAAAAATCAAGCAGTTGAACAGCACATATATATATGTGTGTGTGTGTGTGTGTGTGTGTGTGTGTGTTATAGCTGATTTAAATATAGAATTTGCATTTGGAAGCTGTTGGTGTAAACTGTTTATGAGGTCCAAAGTGCTGTCAATGCATGCTGGCCATCATTATGCTGAAAATCCATTAGCAACACCTAAAGACTTGGACGACCACAGAACACAAATGTGGTGGAACTCTGGAGGATCAAAAAATGATTTCCTTGGTTAAGGAAAATCACTTCACAACCTCAAGTCAAGAACACTCTCCAGAAAGTAGGTGTATCATTGTCAAAGTCTATAATCAAGAAAATAATTACAATAATTATAAGTAAATACAGAAGGTTCACCACAAGGTGCAAACCACTGGAATAGGAAGGCCATATTAGACTGCCGGAAAGAAAGCCTGTCGAGTTCTGGAATACTTTTCATTGGACAGATGAAAGTAAGATGAACCTGTACAATGGGAAGAGAAGAGTATGGAGAAGAGAAGGAATGGCTCTCAAGATCGAAGCATACACATCACCTGTGAAACCCAGTGGAGGCAGTGTTATGGCGTGGGCTTATATGGCTTCCAATAGAACACGGTCACTATTGTTTGTTGATGATGAAGTTATTTTGAGCTTTGGAAAGATGCAATATAAATAATAGTTTTTTTATTATTATTATTATATAGCATTTAAAAGCATATAATATAAAAAAATCACTTTAACTCTATGAAATGAATATTTTGGTAGAAATTACCCCACTACTTTGGCTGTGTCTGGGACCTCGGTGTCTTGCCCAGTTATAAAGAGCTTATTTTGACTGTAATAAAAGAATATAATAAATCCTAAGCAAAGTACTCTTTCTGCCAACCTTTATGATAACTATTCTGAAATGTGCATTTCTCAGCCCTTCTGACTACTCACACCGTTTATGTGATTATTGTCCAGACCTTTGCTGGGAAGGAAATGTCTAAACCGGCCTCTTATAAACTTGAATTGAATGCACCTGTCAAAGGGGTCATGTCACAAAGAATCACATTTTTTTTTTAAATGTCAGAACTCAAAACTTCATCCCCAATGCAATAAAAGCATTCATTGAAACCAAGCTGCAAAAATGCCTCATTCTCTACTTCCGCGACTGTGCTGCGTCACGAGGGGGTGCATTAATTCATGACTGCCTCTACAGCACCAACATCAACGCCTACTTTACACCATCGCCCCCTTGGCCCTGCCCACTGGAGCTCATAAACAGAAAACAAAAAGAGGGCAGGACTGACGGGCCTAGTTTAGCCATCTAACTATTCCTGAACACCAAAGGGGACCAATCAGACGATTTTGAATTATTTTTGTATATAAAACTGCACTAGACAGATGTCTTTGACCGTCATGTATCTTGTGCCACATTTAAAAGTTGTGGTGTCAAGTTACAACTCCATTCTGCCACATTCTGTTTCATTCAGCTGCTGCCTCTTGCTGTGTTGAGCACAAACATGTGCTGGATGCCACCTTGTGCCCATCTGAGCTATTTTTAGTTGTTGGTGTATGAAAACATGCACAAGATGTGTCTTTGACCATTTTGATGCAGTTTTGGTGATGTGCACATTTGCAGGTCAGGATGAAACTGTATGTGTGCGCGTATTGATTCAACATGCTTTAGTGTTTGTGCACGTGTATGTTTTTATTTTGCTCATACCTGTGTGGATTGCTTGTGAACCTGTCATAATATGATTCAAGCTTTGCAAAGGAACTGTTATTGAAGGATGAGGCAGTTAAAACACTATTGGACCAATCGCAAAACTTTTAAGTAAACAGTTTCATTCAAAAATGTTTCATATGTCATGAATGTTTGATAGTTTATGGTGCTGCTGTGCTTGAGTGAACAGTTTAATATATTTGCAATGTGTTGGATATGCGTTATGTGTATACCCTGAAATTTTGTTTTATAATGTTGTGGAGCTTTCTCATTCTCTTCAGATTGAGTTTCAAATACATATGGCTGTGTATATGAGGGGTTGCACAATGTTAACCAATCACAACTTTGGGCGTTTACGTTGAAGTTTTAAGGAGGAGCTTAGGCCAAAACTCTAGTGCAAAGTTTCAGGAAAACATACCAGCTGCTAAACACATTATTACTGCCATTGGTCCAAGTCATCACTAGGTGTAACCTGGACCTGCACCTATTTTGAGGCTGACAACTACTTCCAATTAGTCAGTAGAGAATAAAGATCAGTTTGCACGCACAAGCATGACCTTATTAGCAAACTGGTGCAAACGTACCTACATTTGTACAATCGTTCATGTAGAGATATTTTCCAAGAATATGTCTTTGATTTTTGTTTAATTATTCTTCAATAGGAATACAATCTATTCAAATACTCTGAAGCAGCATCAAACAATAGAGTGAATGGGAACTTCACTCATGTGCTGTCTGCGGCCGAAAGCATTCACACATCTGCCCGCACATAAAGTAAGGTGTGTCTCCTATCATCACTCTTTTGTCTGTATTCTGCCCATTGACACTCTTTTATACTCCCATCTTTGCAGGAGTATCAGTGTCGTGATAAATTACAATAACAGTGTGTAACAGGTGAACATTATGACCGTGTATAGCAGGGGTCCCCAAACTTTTTTCTATGAGGGCCACATCATTTTTCCTTTCTATAATGGAGGGCCGTAGTCTAACAGAAAATGGCATGGGCCGGAGTGATTTATTGTGGAGATTTTATTATGATTTTAAATGGATTTACAGTATTATGCCTCCTAATGCTAGATTAATTTATTATTTATGCACCATACATATCAAGTGATATATAGCCTATTAAAAGAGTATTATTACTAACGTAATGACATTTTTTCATATTCATTGCTATTGAAATCAAATTATTTACTTACTCATGCGTATTAGGCTAATCAGTGTGAACTATGGGCTTGTTTCTGGCTGGTGAGAAGTCCAATGTCAGGTTCCATTCCTGTCACAGCCAGTCTCAAAGACTGATGCAAATGTTCATCAGTGAGTCTTGATCTCATCGGATTTTTCATCAGTTTCATGCGTGAAAAGGTTTGCTCACAGATATACATGCTGCCAAAAAGTGTGGACATCTTCATTGCATTCCTTCTGATGTTTGGATAGGTCTCGTTAGGGAGGGCAGTATAGAATTCAATGAGACTGTTGGGCTTAAACGCGTCTTTCAGAACATCACAGTTCTGTAACTCAGCCAACTCAAACTGATAAGAAGGCAGGGCTTCGTCAATGTCAGCAGCAAAAGGGTTCTGAAAAAGGCGGATTTCTTTAGCGTGGACATGTAGCTTTTCAGCTGGGAATGGGACCACTGGTTTCTCAGCTGAGAGGCTTTGGGTAACAGGGAGATGGGTGAAGTCTTGCTTTTGCACTTGTCCCACAAGCAGTGCTAGTTTCACCTCAAATGCTTTTATGTGGGAATACATGTCACATATTAGTTTCCCCTTGCCTTGGAGCTGCACGTTGAGGCCATTCAACATTTCTGTCACATCTGTTAAAAAGGCGAGGTCCCATTTCCATTTTGTGTCGATCAGTTCTGGGACAGTTTTGCCCTTTGTCAGAAGAAAAACATTGATTTCGGTAGCAGCTAGTAAAACGCCTCAAACTCTGCCCCGCTTAACCATCGGACTTCTGTGTGGTAAAGCACATCTCCGTGAGAAGACACTAGCTCGGACAGAAAGACTTGGAACTGCCTGTGTTTAAGTCCGCTTTGCTCTGATGAAGTTTATACATGACACCACCACTTTCATAATCGATTCCCACTTCAGAACTTTGCAGCACAGTGCTTGCTGGTGAATTAGGCAGTGTACTTGTAAAGGGGCATGAGACCTCTTTCCTCCATTTCTCTATTCATGCATCCTATCAGTCCCCTTGACGCGCCAACCATACTAGGAGCTCCGTCAGTCGTGATGCTGGCCAGCTTAGACCAGTCTAGATCCAACTCTTCTATCGCTTGGCACACTTTACCAAAAATATCCTCCCCTGTCGTAGTACCTTTGAGACTTTTTAGGGCTGCCAGCTCCTCGGACACTTCAAAGTTTGAGCTAACTCCACGAAGAAAAATGAGCAGCTGTGCCGTGTCCTGCACGCCATTACTTTCATCCAGCGCTAATGCAAAAAAATCTAATTCTTTCACTTTTTCCTTCAGCTGGGCATATACATTATACCCCATTTCTTCAATTCGCCTGGTGATTGTACTTGCGGACAGACTCACCGCGATTTAAGACGTCTTTCTTATCGGGCACACCTCCTCCGCAACAGCATTCATACATTTCTTTACTTAACTCACCATCACTGAATGGCCTACCGCAGGTTGTAATCAGTTTAGCTACCTGAAAGCTAGCTCGAATGGATGACTGGTTCAACTGGGTTTGCCGTACAAACGTATTTTGTTGAGCAGATAGTCCACTTTTTAGCTTCGACACTTTGTCTGCTCTCATTTGGCCTTGTAAACTCAGCATACTTGTCTCTGTGGCGGGTTTCATAGTGTCGGCACGAGATTGTATTCTTTGAACACGGAGACTGTTTCTTGACAGATGAGGCAAACAATCTTTGCATTGAACAAAAATAATCACTGTCCACTTTAATCTCTCTTCCTCAACCGTTTGGCCATTTTGTTGTCACTTTAAATTTTCTTGTTGGATCACGTGCACCCGCCGATCACGATGGAACGTTAATCCGGGTGAATCTAACAAATAATTTGGCTACTTTAATAATTATAACTAAGGGAAATTTTATTTTGAAAGCCAATATGTATTATCAAATACAAATATGATATGATTAAAACATATTTAAAATTAAATTGTAAAAATATTTCTCTGCATAGCATTGTTCAGAGGGCCGGTCCAAATGTGGGGGCGGGCCGTATTCGGCCCGCGGGCCGTAGTTTGGGGACCCCTGATGTATAGCATGTTAGCACATTAGTGCTATGAATGCAGAATAAAAACAAGACAAATTACACATTATCTACTGCATATATATTACTTTAAATCATCATTGAGTGGTTCAAACAGCTTCTTTTACAGATCTTGTGTGAATTCTACTCATAGAATGAGGCATGAAGTCAAGATAACACAATGTCACATTAGTTAAGGTTTTACATGTAGTCTTGTATGTGCTCGTATTTAAATGCTCCACTAAACGCCGCCTCCAGTGGCGGTGCCATGTCGGTATGCCGTTGCTCAGCTTTTTCGAACTTCTGTTTGGCTCAGAGCGAAAAAGTACATCTCAGTGAGTATGTCGGGGGCCTTAAAGAACTCATTTATGAAATTAGTATCAGGATCTTAAAAGTGTAAATAAAAGACAACTGGTGGCAGCAACTGACATATCGTCTTCCATGAAGTGGCCTGAGTTAAAATCTGAGATAAATGACAGTGGAACTGTTTAGCTGTTTTTTTCCATTCCAGGTTATTGACTGTGTTAGTAAAGTGAACTTGAACCTCTTAGAAAAATAAGATACAATTTCATGATTTTGTTCCTCGCATATTAATTTGGTGGCTTAATGAGAAATATACCACCCTGTTTACGTCAACATCTTACAGATATTTAACTAGGTAACTACGCTGACACGTTGCGATTTATATCTTTCTTGGTAAAAAATTTATTTAGCCAGAAAATGAGGCTAATTTTGGGTAAACATGAAATGGGCCATCAGGGTGCAGTTCTAGCATCTACCAGCAAATACTAACAGGAACCTGCTAACCAGCTAATTCCTGAACCCCTGGTTTAATCCACTGTTTCTCAATCCTTTTCTTGGAATGCCACTTACACTACACATTTTTGATGAGTTCCTTATTTGATACAATTTAGATCATGAGCCGCCTTTCCACTATTGGGCCAGTGTGAGCCAGGGAAACCAACTGCTCAGCCTGGGCCAATAGCCTCAGATCTTGAGACTAAAATCTATCTGCATTCCCACCATTGGACCAATAGCCCTTCAGCATTGCCCTGAAAAAACAGCCCTTAATATGCGGCCCTGGTGCCAATATCACACATCCCACCGATTTCACAAGCAAGAGGGAAGCTCAATCTGAGGTATCAGACTCTGGAGACTAGTTAGCCCTCGAAATGAACTTGGTAGAGACTGAAGCAGCCATTTGTTGCTTATTCGGGTCTTTGCTTGGTGGAAAGCGAGACCTGACTCAGTGAAACTCTGTCTTTGTCATTGACCCCGGCTCAATGCCCAGTTGGCATTCTTTGGCCCAAGGGTAATCGGCGGGCCAAATACACTTAGCTGTTGGCCCCGAGGAGGCACGATGAAGCCTTGGAAGTGACAGTGGCTCTGGCACACCCTTATTTGGCCAAACAGTGGAAAGGCAGCTAATGGAACACTCAACTTATTAGCTATCAGTAGAGTCAGGTGTGTTAGATTAAGGAGACATTGACAATTTGTGTTACTGGTTTATTCCATGTCTTCTGAAGCGATATGATTGGTGAGAACAGAATTGTAACTCCTGTATCACTATAAAGCTTGACATCCTCAGCCTTGGCACGATCATGATTTGAAGCTTGATTTGACACTTCAAGCGCAAGGAAGTGTAATTGAATAATTGTAATTTTTAAAACACATTAGCAACCACGTAACAATGCCCTGGAAAGCACTCGCAAC
This sequence comes from Xyrauchen texanus, assembly GCF_025860055.1. Lineage (NCBI taxonomy): Eukaryota > Metazoa > Chordata > Actinopteri > Cypriniformes > Catostomidae > Xyrauchen > Xyrauchen texanus. Next base: position 59,652,783 of record NC_068277.1, on the reverse strand, counting down.
ACCGCAGTATTTTGTCTCAAGAACAAGGACCACTCACAGAAAATTTCGAAAATCAGACTTTTATTGAAATCCTTTTTTTTCCTGTAAGATATGAGGAACTAATATTAGGAACTCAAAAATGACGTATTACTTACACTGTAAAAAGTTTGCTGTAATTTTTACAGTAACTTACTGGCAGCTGGATGCCAGTAAGTTACTGTAAAATTATTTACAGTAATATTACTGTATTTACATTTACAGTAATATTACTGTATTTTCATTGACAGTAATATTACTGTATTTTCATTTATAATTAATTTAATTTAAATGTTATTTAGTTAAGATTTCATTTGTATTTTTTTTTTATTTTAAATGTATTGTAGCAACACCCCCACAACCCCAAAAAAAATCACAATTACTCACGCAGATTTTAAATTTATTGTCTTTGTTGAACATTTACTTAGTAAAACAAGTTCCAATGTATCTGTAATGTAACAGCTAAAACTTACACATTTTCAAAGTGATACAAGCCAAAATAAAATGCAATAAAAAAATCAGTTTGTTGTTACTTTTTAGTAAATTTGCCAATAAAAGCCAACAATCTCTCTGATGAGAGATGCCACAGGGAGATTCAGACTGATGCTTTTTCTTTCCATCCTCTATCCAGATTTTTGGCTGATGTGTGACTTTGACTGCTATTTGGTGCCATCAGGGTTGATTGTCAGAATGAACCTGCAACCACAAGAAAAAATAAATTATTTCTCATACCAGTGTTTCTCCAACTGTCATAACTCCGTAATGTATGCACTTTGGGGCCAATAAAAGCAATATGTACTGAATACCTACAGGTAAAGTGCATAATTAGTTGATGATCCATGACATTCAAATCACCATTACAACAAAATATATTTTGGGTTACCTTATGCTGCAACCCTCATTTGGAAAAAAATAAAAATCACTAATTAGCCTAACATACATGTGGGAAAAAGTATAGCAATGGGAGGAAACACAAAGAAAGGCCCTAGCTGACCAGCACATGCATACGCAGGATGTTCTTACTTCGAGGCAACAATTCTTACCACTAAGCTGCCCTTTTAATGCCAGACAGGTTGGCATTACAACAAAATCACTGTCCATTTTCCCACCAATACACTTCACATTCCTCATCTACTATATTGATGGTTAATATCAAAATGAGAAACAGAATCAACTTTAATGGCCAGGTATTTGTACACATACAAGAAATTTGACCACTGTTACTTTCATTGCTCTCAATGTGCTTACACAGGATTTATATTATATTTGATCAATAAAATATATATCAAAGTGGATTGACCCTAACCCAAATTAGGAATATAAATTCTGCGCAATTTGTTGTCAAACTGTCATTTAACAATTGGTGTTATGATGCTTTTGAAGTATTTAATGATGTACGAACCTCTGAATAAACTCCAGTGTACTGGCCGCCTCTTCCTGGTACTGCACATTGAATACATAGTAGCAGCCAAACAGGACAGCTAATGCTGATGAAAAATCTGTTAGCTCCTGCGGCTGGATGATGACTCTGCCCTCCATAGTTAGCATCCATGTTTTTGCTTGGAGAACAGAATCTCCTGTAACAAACACCATCACAGCAACTTTTTAGTATTGTTCAGCCTATGCATAAGAGCTTAAAGCTGGTGTTGTACAGACCCACCATCTGATCATAATCTCAGCCATAGTATCAATTAATTAAATTATTTTCATAGCCTTACCAAGTGCAATCACCTTGGGATTCTAGGAACAGTGAAGCTTCTCTCTACATCTGCTGGAGTTGCAGTGACCTAAGTGCAGCAATTAACAAAAAGTAGGAAGAAATTCATTAAATATATAGAGAACATACTTGTGTCTTTCTTTACAATACTTTCTAATAGGCTCCTCTGAGGTTATGCTTATATGTCACTATGTGTTATATCTTGTGATACAACCCCTTGACCAGCTCAAGTATGTCTGCCTATCTTGCAATTCACAGTTAAATTCTATAACAGGCTTATTACCTGTAAAGCTTGATTTTTGAATGATGCAAATAAAATGGACCCTCAAATGCATGACACATGTATACAAAACAGGAATAGTCTTTGAAATGTCAAACTATGATCCTAATTACAATCAATATTCTCTAAAAACAGCTGTTCAAATTAGCATTAATACTTACGTCAGCCAAAAGAAAGAGTGAATCCTCCCTCTCTCTGAAGTACGTCATTGTGGTAATCATAGATGAAAATTGCAAAGTCAAGTTGACAAATCTAGAATTATTCAGGTTCATATTTTGATATGGCTGTAAAACCAGGAAAGCGTTCACACAGATAAAATTACACTGTTTGCACACAAATCGCGCGGCCATTTTTACTGTAACCACAAACTAGTTGCTCGATAAATATCAACCACGAAACACAATGTTATGAGAGGCTGCTGATTTAATGGCAATGTTTTAATATTAAAGTCAAATACATTGGTTTAAGCACCAGTTTCTTTATCTTTTGTTTGTCTGCTTAACTTACCGTTACGACGGAAACACCAGAAAAGACAAAAGACACCTCCAATCTGGGACTCGAACACGATCCAGACTACAACCTTGAAAATAAAAAAGATGCACTTGAAAACACTGTCTCATAAAATAATAATAATAAACTCTGTTTGAACATCGGTGTTGTTAGGCCTAACACTCTTTAGTATTTCACATTAGCTATTTGCGTTGCGTTAAACACTCCTCCTGGTTAGCTAACGTTAAAGCGGCAGAGGAACACACAAATGTTGCGTTTTAAATCTCTCTTGCCTTTGGTCAGTTTTTTTGTGGGCAGGTTCACTACTGTAAATGGATTTACAGTACAGAAGAATTACTGTAGAATTACAGTAATGACCATATATTTTCCCATAATCCTTTGCTATTTACAGTAATGTACTGTATACACATTTTACAGTATCTTGCTGTACGTATTACAGTAAAATACTGTTCAAATTACAAAAATCAGTTACAGTGTACAGTAATCTTGCCAAATAGGAATAAAACAAGAAGGCTTTGTTGTATGTGGAGCCCCTCGCACATGTAACCCCCAAGCCCCTCCTCCCGTATTTCCATGGTGTTAGGTTTTATAAGGGAGGGTTACCCCACATTCTGTTGCCAGATGGCCAAGCCATAGGAGATTGCTCTTTCTGAAATTATTGAATTTAGAGGGGAGCCTCTCCCAGTCCTAAATTAAAGAGATCAACACTTGAAATGGTGTATTATGTATATGTTGCCACAAGAGTCTATGCATCACTTTTAATTTTTGTATAATTATTTTGTACATAAATGTATTGTGGAAATCAAATTTCCATTCATTTTAATCATCTAAATTAAAAAATGGTGAACATGTTCAAATGGTAAAAAAAATTAAAAAATCACTTTCTTCTTTAAATCCTTTATATTTGGTACATTTCTGTAACTCCTTTAAATTTTTTGCACAGAGACTTCTGACACATCACAGTGTGTGATCGACATTTCGAAGGAAAATTCAGAGTTCAAGCTCAATCGACAACATTTGTGTTAAAATGTTGATTACCTCAAAAATTAATTTTGAAATATACCTCCTTTTCTTATAATTCTTACATGAGCTGTAAAGTTGTTTAAATCACCGTTTTAGGATTTTTAGGGTTGCTAAAATGCTAGAAAGGTAAGTGATTTTATCACACAAAAATCATGTTAACACATTGTTTACGTCTTACATTTAGAGTATCTTATCGTCCACTGATTGGCCCCATTCACTTCCATTATAAGTGCCTCACTGTAACACAGATTTTTGCTAAAGTAAAGGAGGGACAATTAAAAATGTATATTATTATTATTTGTGATAATCAACATTTTGCCACAAATGCTGTCGATCGAGCTTGAACATGTATTGAACCCATAATATTCCTAAGAAATCACCCTTTGGCTAATTTCTTAAACTGATGGTGTTGCACTTACTCAGTTACAACAATCCCCCAGTCTCCCCTACTCACAAATGTATGCTGCCAGAGACCCTCTCTCCTTGGCACAAGCAAAAATAAAGTGAAATATTTTATTTTATTATAAAATGCAACAAATTGCACAGAGCAGATGAGAAATCACTTCTGCTCCTAATCTAGTCACTCTAATCATCCGTCTATTAGTCTAGAAAAAGGATTAGGAGGAGGAGGAGGGTGAAGAGCCAGAGGGCTATAAATGGAAATCGGGAGGACATATCATTGCTAATACTGCTACCACTCAAGCCAAGCAAGACAAGAAAGAAGGGGGAGGAGAACAGTAGTGTGTGCAGGGCGGAGGAAGGGGCTGGCTTTAGTTTGATATGAATGGGTATCAATGGCAGAATGCTAGAAAGAGGGAGAACAATTCAACCTGCTCCTATACGAACAACAGGATGGGAGCGCAGTGAGCTTCTTGGAGCAATCTTTCAAGGGAGGATTTTATATTTCTGCAATTAAAAATTTTAGGTGAACTTTCCCTTTCATACCAATTTTACATATGCAGTTTTACATGGTGTTTAGATATTTAACACAACAAAGGCACTCCTTAAAAATGTGATTTATGCTGTAAAACTGTCCGTTCACTTTAAACTGCCCTTCTTGTTGTCCACACCCACTGTGTTATGTGCATGTGTGACTTATGTGGAGGATACAATTCGCAGAGAGACAGATAAGAGGATGTGTCAACACAGTAAGGGAAACACTTTGTGCGGCAGAGGAAGTGATGTCTGAGGTTGAAACTGTGCTCTGCTAGCTTCACACTTCAGAGCATTGTTCCGTCACAGAGTCACTGCAGATCTTCACTGAGGATGTGCATAAGAGAGAGAGAGAACATGGAGACAAAGCCTAAGAGAAAATAGAACCAGATTCTAAAAGGTATGGGTTTTTTTTCCTTCTCATGTTATTGCGTTGGTAGCGTTCTTAGGTGAATGCTTGGAAGAAATTGTGTAGATATAAAAAGGAGGGTTGGGAAGGTTGCACAGATGATTTGCACACACATTAACTGCTTCCGCTACTGCTGTTATTGGGCTGATGGTGTTGTGTTCAAGGTGGCAAGGAAAAGAGAAGATGGAGACAACTCATTCAATCTCAGTCCTTTATTATTATTATTATTATTATTATTATTATTATTATTATTATTATTATTATTTGGGTTGGGTGGGGGCAGGTTTGTTGTCTGGGCCCGAAGGATATGAAGATAAAACTGTAGATGCAAATGGAACAAGTGGAATAAAGAGAAAACAAAGACTGGAAAGAGCAGACATATCTTATGTAAGCGTGCACAACATGTATTTTGCTGGCTGCACTTGACCCTGTTAAATGAATGGGGAAAAAAAGATTTAATTGCACATTGTGCAATTATCACCATATTCAGGGTTGGATTGGAAGACTACATTTTAAAGGGCACCTATTATGGAATTTAAAATGTTTCTAATATTGTTTTGGGAGTCCCCAACAACAGTTTTACATGCATGCAATGACAAAAAACACTTTTGTTGTCTTATAATATGCATTTATGTTTTCCTGATTTGCTCACCGACTCCCAAATGATTCGTTCAACGACTCATTTTTCCAAACCCCTCCTTTGCGTGACGCTAATCTGCGGTGATTGGTCAGATGACCCAATCAGTTGTGATTGGTATACTCTGTGCAGAGATTGTCGGAAGCGGACGCCCATCACCGCTTTGTAGTAAATAAATCAAAATCAGAGAAGGAATTTGAGTTGATTTATGTTTGCGATCATAGCCCAAAGTTCGGTGGTAAACACCCAATCAGTTATTGTTTGCGTTAGCCCAACGCATAAACATATTGATAAAGCACTGCATTACTACAAGTTATTGCTCTATTCTTTATGACAACTCCAATAACATCGACAAACATTTCACATATTTCAAAAACATTGACATTGGAGACCTAGAAGCTGCGCTGAGCGTAACTTACACAACACACACAAATACTTATTAAGCATGCTAAAAAAACACATAAAAGTAACAATTATTAATAATACTTACAGGTTGTGATTCGGAGGAGGAAGCTGATCCAAATAAACTTGGTACTGAACTTTCCTTCAGTATCAACCGGCTCATGAATCCACACTTGAAAGCATTCATGTTAAGTAAAGCAATCATCATTAAAATGGCCTGAACACAGCACAAGGTTCGGGCTATACTTGTGTGCTATAGTTGTAAATATAAACTCTAGCCACTGATTCTTCACATGCTCGTCCCTGGGCAGTGAAAAAAAGGTCGCTTTTGATACGCACTTCAGAACACAGCGTCTTGTTGTCGACATGATGTTTTCAAGGTTTCCCTGGTGTCTGCGCGCGCAATGAGTGGGTGCGGCCAATTTGATAATTTTTCGTCTTGACGTCACAACGAAAAGGAAAATGACTCATTGGAAAAACGATTCATTAAATTGACTCAGAGTCGACTCCTACTTTTGAGAGACAATATCTTTTTTTATGGTGAACTTTCATATATAAAATTTTGCAGGATGTTTTTGTTCACTTAAATCTATGTTACACACTACATGAAAGGTAATTTTCAAAATTCCATAATAGGTGCCCTTTAACAGGAATTTCCGGATATTTGTGACCCACTGGACATGGGTTTAATCATAGATATCTATTATCTTTATTATTATTATTAATAATAATAATAATAATTATAGCTGCCCCCGTGACCCGACTTAGGATAAGCGGTTGAAGATGGATGGATGGATGGATAATAATAATAATAAATGGGTTTGAAAAGCTATGTTGTATATAGATTGGTCCATGCGTCAGGACAAGCTGACTGATATAATTGATGACTCATTGAAATTGTTATAATTCAAGACACAGAACCTAATTTTCTTTTGAGTACTTTTCTTTATGCAAGAGCTTGAGGGTAAATAGTTTAATAGCAATAAGAAAAATGGGTTTAGTTATATGGTAAACAAACACGTTTATTATTTGGCAACATTCAAAATAAGTTTTTTCTACATATTTTATGAAGAGATCAATCTTGTTAATTTCAGAAACAGCTTATTCCCATATATGAAACAACTGCTGCCATCGAGGCCATACTGCACAATGCAAATCCAATAAATGATAAGACCACACACATCTCATGCCATGGCACTACTTCAGAGAGGAAAAACTCTTCTCACACACCAGTTCGATAACGCAGAGTTAGTAACTTGTTGGCCAGTGACATAATAATTGAGCATTCCGTCGCATTTAGCTGCAAACTTTTAATTAGTTTGATGCACTGTTTTTCTGCACCACCCTTTCTCTTGCTTCGATCCAATGTTTTTAAGTGATGACAAAGCTGGGCTTGTGAAACACTCAGGAATGAAGTATTATGGGAGCTGTTTGTATTTTCAAAATTAAATATATTGTATAACAATAATAATATGTACTTTACAATAAAGGTACATTTGGTAACATTAGTTAATGGCTTAGATATCATGAACTAACAATGAACTATATATTTATTACAGCATTTATTCATTTTTGTTAATGTTAGTTAATAAAAATACAATTGTTCATTGTTGGTTCATAGTGCATTAATGTAAACATAAACAACTTGATTTTAAAAATGCATAACTATATTTTGAAATTAAAATTAACTAAGATTGGGGCCTGGGTAGCTCAGCGTGTATTGACCCTGACTACCACACCTGTAGTCAAGCGTATCCAATCCAGGGTGAGCTGAGTGATTCCAGCCAGGTCTCCTAAGTAACCAAATTGTCCCAGTTGCTAGGGAGGGTAGAGTCACATGGGGTAACCTCCTCATGGTTGTGATTAGGGGTTCTCGCTCTCAATGGGGTGCGTCACCGGTATGTGGTTTGTCCCTCCTCAGACCACTGTCGGTAGGTACTCACCACTGCTGACTGGGAGCACCACACAAGCCTTACAGTTTCAGAGATGCTCTGACCCAGTCATCTGATCAAAACAATTTGGCCCTTGACAAAGTGGCTCAGGTCTTTACTCCAGCATTCAACACATTGACTACGTGAACTGATTGTTCGCTTACCATCTACCCCAACCTTGACTTGTGGCCTTGTTAGGAGATGATCAAAGTTATTCGCTTCACCTGTGAGTGGTCATAAAGTTTTGGCTCATCAGTGTATATAGTTAGCTCCAGGGATGGAAATCTCAAGGATTTTAATGATTCTGGTTCCAATTCCTCTTAACGATTCTTGCGAGAAATAACTTTCTACACTTTGTCATATGAACAAGCAGTCAGTATCTGATTAAAGTCCCACAGGTCTAACATAAAACATTACATAACAACAGTTATGTTCCAGACAGTTTAGGCTGTGTTACCGCACGTAGTCTAATGTTGTACTTCAGGCTTGTGAGACTTCAACAGTTCTAATTTCATTTAGAGTTGGACATTTAACTTAACTTGCGCATCGGAGATTAATTCAGTAACCGCTGGTCTTGTAGGGCTGTGTGTAATCCGTTTCAGCTATGTGACGCCCGAGATACAGACACCCTCTAAGTTGGTGTGGGTCCACCAAGAGGTTTATAATGTACTAGGTTTGATTGATTTTAGGGATTGGTCAGGATAGTCAATTAGTCATCCAACAATGGGCTAGTCGATTAGTGAAGTTGACTAGTTTATCTAGATCAGTGACTTTCAAACCCTTTACGCGTACCCCAGGGGGAAGGTAAGCAGGTTCCATGGGGTACGGGAAAAGAATGGGATGTATGTTGAACTTACACTCACTGAGCACTTCATTATGAACACCTATACACCTACTTATTCATGCAATTATCTATTCAGCCAATTGTGTGGCAGCAGTGCAATGCATAAAATCATGCAGATACAGGTCAGGAGCTTCAGTTAATGTTCACATCAACCATTAGAATGGAGCAAAATTATGATCTCAAGATCCTGAAAGACAAGATCCTGTGTTCTGTTTCATTCAGTTGTGCTTGGTCAAACTTTTTATTTTAATTCGGGTCATGAATTTATGTGAGAAAACGTATTTCTCGCTGTTGGCCGGGGATGCCTCTTGGCCAAATACCTTGTAAGGTGTGTACCTCATCTGCACTCTACTGTGAAGTATGTGCGCTACTACGACAACAAGATGACAGATGACAAGAAACCTTGTTGTGTAATGTGAGCAGTACCGCAATTCTGACAGTTGTGCAGTGAGGGCATGGCTTTAGTTGAAGCAATTATTAACACCACAAGAAAAGGTAAACACACTTGAAATGTTACAAAAATGTCTGATGGGAGATGGCGCTTGTCAGGAAACAGGGACCTTCAGTACCTAAGAATCCCATCTGATTAAGGTCTGGTCGACAATAAACAAGTTGAATTGTACAGGGCTTAATTAAGATTGAAACTCTGCCTCCAGTGGGCAGCAAGATGGCGCTGGTGTTTATGGCTTGCCATCTACTACCTAGTCTGCTACCCAGTTTGGTTGTTTTTATGTGTTTTATGATTTGTTTTCACCTCTCATGGCTTGGCATTTTTTTTTATTTGTAACTGAAACGTGGCTAAATTCTAGGGACTTAAGCCCATTTTCTGAACTTGTGTCCTCTGACTGGAAATTTTGTAACTTTGGTGGAGGGCTGACATCTATTTTTTTAAGAAGTTTCTGTTGCCGGACTTTAATGACTAATGACTTTTCTAGTTTTCAACTACTGGATTCAGTTCCAGGTTTCTACTGGAACTGGGAAACCCTTTGGTGATCGCAGTGGTATTTCAACCACCAAAACTTCAACAAAGACAAAGACCCTAATTTTGTCCATTACTTGGCCAAAGTATTTCATAGTCTTATTGACTTGTTTCACTTTGTTCAACTGGTGAACTGCCCCACTCATATACAAGGAAACACACTTGATCTTGTGTTATCGCATGACTTTTCTGTTTTTGACATTTAAATATGTGATGTTAGTTTCTCTGATCATAAGCCTTTTATGTTTACTGTTCCCTTTTTTTTTTTAAATAGCCTAACCTTACACGCCTGTTCGTTGGTCTCGCATGATTAGATCAGCCACTACTGGAGACTTTTCCGCTGCATTTAGTGAGGTTTCTTAAACTCTTGATTACTCTCCTCATGACTTGAATGTGGAGGAGCACTTTACACTTACCGTACATCTTGCACCTCTGAAGGCTAAACATCCTAAACTCATGTCTGAGCCTTGGCTAAATTATACCATTCGTCCTTTCAGGCAGGCCTGCAGAGGAGCTAAAAGAAAATGGAAAAAAAAAGATAACTTCAGGTTTCTTATGAACTTTTAAGGAACATTCTGTCTCAATTTCAGAGAGCTGTGAGAGCAGCCAAGTCCAAGTATTTTGTCGGATATCATTGAAAAAACAACTATCATAGCCCCATTTCATTATCAACTATGTTGTGAATCCTTCTGTTAGTGTTTATCCCGTTGTGTCGACATCTAACTGTGAAAGTTTCCTTAGATTCTTTGTTGACAAGATAGGGGGTATTAGATCGAATATAGTTTCCTCTGCTTATGATCCATCAGTCCATTCTATTTGCATGAGCGCTTCAAACCAGTTTGAACCTATTTCATTTTATTTTTTAAAAGAATTTCCTGATCAGCTAAAGCCTACTGGTTCTCTCCTCAACACTATTTCCTCACGCCTTCTTAAATGCATTTTTGATGCTGTTGGACCCAGAATCCTATTAAATATGAATAAGTGCCTTGTAAAAGGGACTGAACCAATTATTTTCCATCTGAATAAAGCTACAGGTGAAATAAGATTTAGGTGAGATTGTTGTATAACAATTACAGGCAAGTTTGCGTGCTTGTGTTTGTTGGTTGTCTCTGACAGGAGATCTGTGGCAGGTTTATTTTAGGCAAAGAAACACAGCAGGAGGCCTAAAGCCACATTTACACCAACAGCGATTAAATCGCTGAAGGTTGCCAACTCTGTGCTATTGGTTGATAGGTGGCGTTCCTACTCAACAACTGTGTCCAACTGCATCAGGTGGTGGGTGATTTGAGCTTCACTGTCTTCACTATTGGCAGTCTCTCCCTCTCATTGCTGCATCAAGTTGAATTCTGCTCAACTTTGTCTCATGACCAACGGTTGGTTTGCATATATCATTGAAATCACCAACTCTCATTGAAAATGAATGACTTCAGGTTGACTTGTCACTGCAAATAAATTTTTCTTACTTGTTTGAGCTTCCCAACCAGCCTGACACAGCTCACTGACTCAACCAATGTCATTATTAAGTGGCATGATTGTTGGTTTGACCAATGGATTTGACCAAATGGTATGTATTCAACCAAATATATCCACTGTCATGAAAAATAAAAATTCTTTGCTGACTTCCTGTATTAACAAGGCCTATCAATACCCTTAAAGGGCAAGAAAATAAGTAATGAAGTCATGTTTTGCATCATGTGCTTTAGGTTTATAGAAAAGGTGTTTATGAATTTATAGTAGCACTATTACTGCAAAATTGAACACCTAGTTTTAAATTTCCTTGTAAAGAAAACTTAACATTTCATGCAAAATATAAACACTTTTTTCCAGAACATAAAATGCATCTGGTTTTGTGGTGGGGCCAGTGAACATTTTGGCAAAGCAAGTCAAATTTTTAACCACTGGATCAACTGGGCCAGTCGAAAAAACCCTTATTGCTGAGCCCATGTGGTCAATGAGTTTTGCATTTGCACACAAATAGGGCATTTGTGCCTGGTTTCTGCCTATCTGACAATTGCTTGATTGTTTAAGTTAAATTTAGTTCTGGCTGTGATCAGATAAGAGGCCTTTCAAAAGTGTCCAGACTATTAAATACAGGCTGTGTGTGAGTGTGTGTGTGTCAGACTATTGAATACAAACAGTGTGTGTGTTTGTCAGAGAGAGAGAGATCTAGAGGGGAGGGTCTTATACTGCTTGTGTTTGCATATTTAAAATGCATCCATATGATACTTCTGCTAAATGGAAGATTATGTCTGACAGACATAGAGATTGATCAGTACTAAATCATCAAAACTGAGTGTTTTGAAGTCCTACAACAGAGATGCTTTACACTACTACCGTCATGGACAGCAGATCTTTTTTATAGTTACAATGCTTTTCTCAGTGCCATAAACACGCTCTCAAACATTACACTGCTTGTTTGTTATCTGAGAAATGCGAGAGCTAGAGATAAAGAAAGTGTGGAGGGGGTGGGGCCGGGTCGGAATATCGCGCGCCCGGTCCCCAATCGGCCTGATGAGGCGCGCGAGGGATAAAGGCGGCCGGTGACGATTGTTCGAGAGAGAGAGAATTACGGGCATGTCCGCATGTGTGTTTGTTTATGTTGTGTTTGAGATTTCATTAAACTATGATTTATATCGTCAAGCCGGTTCTCGCCTCCTTCTTTCCCATCCTTTAACTGTTTTACATTGGTGCCGAAAGCCGGGAAGGAGGAGGGATGCCCGTCGCAGAGTCCTCGACACTGCCGTCCACCCTGGGGAGCGCCGCTCCCATCTGCCGGGTGACGGAGTAGCCCGACCGCCCGGATGCGGAGAACGGCCGTCGTCCGCGGGGCAAGTGGGGACGGGATACCCCGACTGCCTGGAGCGAGGGAGCCGCTGCCGGGGGCGGAGGAGTGCCCTGCCGTCCCCAGAGACGCGGAGGGGTCGAGGGAAGACCGCCGTCCGCGAGGGGAGGAGGGAAGAAACTCTCCGACCGCCCGGAGCGGTAGAGCCGCTGCCAGGGGCGGAGGAGGGTCCCCATTTGCCGCCAGAAAAGCGGAGGCGCGTTCTACCTGCTGGGGGTCGAAGGTTTCACTCCGGTTCGCCCGGGGTTGGAGCGGCTGTCGTCCGCCTGAGTGTGGAGGAGTGTTCGAGGACCACGCAACGGTACATCAGAGAACCGGTGAGAGAGCTTTTTCTCTCTCTCCTCTCTCTCTCCCTTCAAACTTTTTATGTTGTGCACAAAACTTATAAATTTGCAGTTTAAAATGCAGCCAGCAGAATAAAAACGCTCTAAAGTTCATGTGTCTGTACATTTTGTTTTTCTCATTTCACATGCAGATATGCAACATTGACAACACCGTTTCATTTCAACCGCATAGAGGAACCGAGTCTTTAAACTTCCTCCTATAGTGCTTGACTTCGTTTAAGATTTTGTTCATTATTATTAAGCAGACCCTGTGACTGCAGGAACTAATACATTAGTTTGCCCATTAATAACTGAAAAATGTCCGAAACACTATTTGGATGGGATTAGTTTTCTAACCTGTTTGAGTTCAAATTCTTAACATAATGTGTCATTTCATGTACTGATTCGGAATGGACTGGGGTCTGTAGTTGTTACTGTGGTGGGAGCATGGCCAGGTCCAAGGCAGGGCCAGGGTGGACATTGCCCCCCTAGATTTTCCACTCCACATGTCTTCAAAGAGACAACCACTAGCCTACCCTAAAAGTAAAAATACACCCCTAAAGATCGCATCCTCGTACCTCTGGGTGGGAGCGTCTATTGTGTGGATGTAGGTGTTATGGAAGGTCATGTGCTCTGGATGCACGAGTGACACCATGTTCAAATCATACGACCTGCCAAATATTAATCACTTTATCTCCACAACCTTCTGGAACTGGACACTTACAGAACAGATCAATCATGTTTGACTGCGAATGGCATATTTCTACAATTGTGTCGATAACTGACGACTTCTATTCTGGCATAATTCTGCATCTATTTTGCTAGTTGTCAATGCAACATTTACAAAAATATTACTGTGTGAACATTTAAAGGTGAAATATGTAATTTCTGTGGTACTTGTGGCAACAAACGGAATTACAAAAAAGACTCATCACGCCCTTTCAGAATCTATGTCCCTGTGAACAAATTAGGCCATGCTAAATAAAAGGTGGTAAATGTTTAATGTCGTAATAAACAACACTGTAACATATACACACTGGACAGAAAGCATGGCTGAGGAATTGGGTCGTCCGATAGCATTGCCAGATTGAATCTGAAGCTGGGTGTCAAAATCCTCCACCTTGTAAATAAAGTTCACTCTGGTTTTACTGTTCACTCTCTCTGTGTCATTTAACAAGTCTTCGAATTTGGCTTTAACATCTGTAGGTGAATCTACATTTATTTCCTCTGTACACTTATGTCATAGTTGTTCATATTCCCCCAGCTGAAAAGCTTGCTACAAGTAGCAATGCCCAAACTCACTCTATAGGTTGAGCTAGAAAGGGATGGATGGAGCTGAGTTGGTCGCACAAAATATAAACATCAGTGTTTTAATAGTGCCTGGGATGCTCAGTGTTTATACTTTTTTGGGAGGTTAACCCACAAGTGGCTTACTTATAGTTGTCAGTCAACAGTAAACTGGTATAGTAGAAAGTTTTTTTAAATAAAAAAGTTGCATACTTCACCTTTAAAGTGAGGATCATACCCGATGCTTCTACTACAGTGGCCGTTCTGGGCAGTCTGTGATCAAACTGGCTTTATCACTAGGGTTGGGAACTTGCAGTGTAGCCTGATTGCCAAACAAATGACTCTTATGAGTTTTTTTAATCTACAGCACCAAACATCTGGTGCTTCCTGTGTAGACTGATTCTCTAACTAATTAGTCTTAAGAGCCGGTGCCGTGTCGAGATTTAGAGGAACCTGTTGGGGGAGGAGTTGTTCCTAAGCCACTCTTGCGTTGTCTTGGCTGTGTGCTTAGGGTCATTGTCCTGTTGGAAGGTGAACCTTCAGCCAGTCAGAGGTCCTGAGCACTCTGGACCAGGTTTTCAAAGTATATTTTGTTGCGTTCAGCTTTCCTTCAACCCTGACCAGTCCCTGCTGCTAAAAAAACACCCCAGAGCATTATGCTACCACCACCATGCTTAACCGTTGGGATGGTAATCCGCAGGTGATGAGCAGTGCCTGGTTTCCTCCAGGCATGATGCTTGTAATTGAGGCCAAACTATTCAGGCTTCATTTCATCAGACCAGAGAATCTTGCTTCTCACAGTCTGAGAGTTCTTTAGGTGCTTTTTTGCTCATTTCAAGTGGGCTTTCTTGTGTCTTGCACTGCGGAGAGGCTTCCATCTGGCCACTCTTTGGTTTTGCAGTGATAGTTGTTCTTCTGCAAGTGTCTCTCATCTCCACACATGATCTCTGGAGCTCAACCAGAGTGACCATTGGGTTCTTAGTCACCTATCTAACCAAAGCCCTTCTCCCCCATTTTTTTGTAGCCTTTCCCAGATCTGTGCCTTGACACAATCCTGTTTCAGAGCTCTGAAGGCAGTTTCTTTGAACGCATGGCTTGGTTTTTGCTCTGATATGCATTTTCAGCTGTGAGGCCTTATATAGACATGTGTGTGCTTTTCCTAATCATGTCCAATCAAATGAATTTGCCACAGGTGCAAAGTGTAGAAACATCTCAAAGATGATCCAGAGAAATGGGATGCACCTGAGCTAAATTTCAAGGGCCATAGCAAAGGGTCTGAATACATATGTCCATGTGATTTTTCAGTTTTTTTGTTTTTAATACATTTGCAAAGTCATCAAAAATCATATTATTGCTTTGTCATTATGGGGTATGTGAAATGATGTGACATTTTCTTTTGTATAATTTAAAGCATTTTAGTACATAACAAAATGTGAAAAAATTAAGGGGTCTGAATACTTTCTGAATATATTGTGTGTGTGTGTGTGTGTGTGTGTGTGTGTGTGTGTGTGTGTGTGTGTGTGTGTGTGTGTGTAGTATATATATATATATATATATATATATACTGGCAGACAAATGTTTGGAATAATGTACAGATTTTGCTTTGGTACTTTTATTCATCAAAGTGGCATTCAACTGATCACGATGTAAAGTCAGGACATTAATAATGTGAAAAATTACTATTACAATTTGAAAAAAAAAAAGAAATTCTTAAACTACTTTAAAGAGTTCTCATCCAAAAATCCTCCTCGTGCAGCAATGACAGCTTTGCAGATTCTTTACATTCTAGCTGTCAGTTTGTCCAGATACTCAGGTGACCTTTCACCCCTCACTTCCTGTAGCACTTGCCATAGATGTGCTGTATTGTCGGGCACTTCTCATGACCCTTACAGTCTAGCTGATCCCACAAAAGCTCAATGGGTTTAAGATCCATAACACTCTTGATACTTGTAAAAGTGTGGTTCTTTGAAAAAAGATCACATAATCTAAATAGTCATATAATGTGTATCATGTATGTCTATAGGCCCAAATAAAAAAAAATATTTCAAAGATCCACACTTTTACAAGAATTCGTTCATATACTGAAGCAAAATACCCCACACTAAAAAGAAAGACAAAAATTTACATTTGGATATATCATTAACCCTTAAATGCAAATTTTGTAGCCTGACACTTGCATCTGTCATCACAAACCAGATTTAAAAAATGCCGTGAACGTGAAAGCCTATTAATTACAATTTGAAAATAAAATGTATTTTCTTACATTTTGTTTATTTCTACAGTATATCGACAGTGTATTCGATGGTTAGTAGGGCGTGCCTAGGCAGTTGCCAGGGTGATTCTTAAGGACTGCTTGCATGCCCGAATGAAACGAGCCAACCCTGAAGTCTCTATGACATTCTGATATGTAGATGTGATCCGACTGATCCCTTATCTATGGGATTTTTCATCTGCCGGGTGAACATCGTATTCCCAGCTGCTTTTGAAAATCATAGCAGAATTCTCCTCAATAAGCTGGATGAATTGACACCTCATTCATGGGTGTACAGCTAACGGTGTAGGACTAGTAAAATGCTGAATATTTTACAGAAGAAGTAGAAGAAGAAGAACCATATAGTGAGATAATTATAGATTTATGGAAGTGCAAATATATTACACTATTACATTAATCAGTTACAATTTGTATTTCCATCTTTAATTTTGCCATGTTACATTATTCCTAAGCAGTGGAGGGGCAGGTGCCACCAGATATGGCGCTGTAGTGAGAAATGCATGGAATATTCATACCTTTTAATGGCTGTCGATTAAATATTATAATTGTTTTGCAGTTATGGCATCTACCAGCAGAAGCTAACTGGATGATGCTAAATCCAGCAAAACCTTGACCACTTGGGTATGATAGTTACTGATATATTAATTTGAACACATATTAATAATTGTATGCTCTCAGCAATGGGAAAATGAGCACAAATAATTGAACTCGGCAAGAACTTAGATCTGGAGAAGGCAAAACTAATTGTAAACATGGAAGTTTGGTTCACCTTGTTCTATCAAGCCATTCAGGATGGCATGACAGTTTTAATTCTCCCAGCACACTAAAGGTCAGCCTGCATATGATATCACTTCCTGCCAAACAGGAAGCAGCCTCTATAATAAGGGTGATGGTCAGTGTCAGACCTGAAGCAGGAAAAACAGCTTCTCTGAAACAAAGCCACAGCCCAACACATTGCCCCTTTACGCTGTTTCCCATTGTTAAATACAACACACTTTGGCCTTGTCCCTGCCATCACATATGTAAACGCATTGTGCTGACTTGCCATTTGATACCAATCCAGAATAGCATTTGGTGATAAAAGCAAAACTTTTAAGGTGAACGTATAGGTATATGTTCCTAGTACGTGCAGTTTGTGCATTGCAGTATAAACTTTAGTGAGGTCAATATTAAAGCCCTCAATCCTCAACGTTTTTTAAAGCCTTCTCTCTGCTTAATCCCTCGTAACAAATAGGGAATTCTAAAGCAGTGAGAAACACTGTGCGTCACATTGGAGCATGCTGTGTATCATAGCAACTTGTTTCTTTTTTAGGGTTTAAGTGTTTTGTATATGGGTCACTGCAAATGCAACAGGATCAGCCACATAATGCTGACTCACTGACAAGCGGCATCTCCTATCAGACTCTTTTGCACCGGCTCCCACATGTTTACCTTCCCTTGTGGCATGACCGGAAGCACATTGCGTCAGCAGCGTGGGAGACCCAGGATCAGGCACCACGCTGAAACCAGGAAGTAATTGCGATAGCAAAATCAGTGACGAGTGCGATTCGGAGGTTACATTTTTACTTCAATGATGGTTAGGTTTAGGTTTGGGGGTACAGTTTATAAAATATGCATTCTTCTTTATTGTATTACACCCTGTAGAGCTGAAAACAACTGGCTTCACAACTCGCTTTTGGTGCCCCTCTGTGGACATTACAAACAGAAAATGGAGCTCACATATGCCCAAACGCCCAACAACACTTACCACTTTGGCCACTGAGGCAGTGTTTTGAATTTCGGTAAACACAAACTGATTTTAGCTTATGAAACATCAACCTACTAATTCACTACTTTGACAATTTCAAAGGCTAAACCACTTGGCTGAAGTATGGTAGCCTATATGACTGATAGAGTTTTATAATTTAGCAACATCACTTGTGAAAGAGGACTGTATCAGTACATAAAGCTGCACTACGGAACTTTTGAGCTACTTGAGGTTCAGTGTCTTGCCCAAGGACACTTCGGCATGTGGGCCGGGAATCGAACCGCCAACCCTGTGAGTAGTGGAGAACCTGCTCTACCACCTGAGCCACAGCCGGCCCTTGTCTGTATCTAATATCTGTATCTAAAAGGTGATTGGTCCTTTTACCTGTAAGACAGGACTTCCTTTCTACATCTGTTAAAAGTTGGGTGTTCCAATTTGTTCCATTCATTTTAATAGAAGAATTCACCATATCATCTCAGAGAAATATTCACCTGTATGGTCATAGAAATGACATGTAATTTCCACATTGATAGTTATTTGATAACAGATTTTTTTTTACCGAGATATTACTTGATTTGATGAAATTGCTGTAAACAACAGTCTTATTTACATATGTTAATACAATAATTTTAATGTTTTATCCAACACACTTTTATGTTTGCATTGCACAACACATAAAATATCCCAAATTTAAGAGGTGAAACCTGTGATATGGCTGATATAAATTCAATGGAAGACCCTTATCTATTTTATAGTACAATTTACAGCCTCAGCGAATAATGCAAGTATCCTCGCTGATAACAAACGTACGCCATCCTGACGTCTTTTTGATGTGTGTGTTTACATCTTGAAGACATATTTTGATCGTTGATTGCTCATCTGCAATATGTCAATAAGATATTCAGCAGATGTCTTTGAGACGTTTATATAATTTGAATTTTTGTACATATGATCTTTTTAAGATGTTTAGCATATGTTAATTAGATTGTGATGCTTTCCAGATGAAAAGATAAATACATTTATATATGGGGGTGGGGGGTTACTTCCTGTAACAGTGTAGTACCCCCCACTAGCTCGCCGGTTCTCCGATACGCCGTAGCTTGGTCCTCGGCCACTCCTCCACCCTCTAGTGGATGACAGCCGCGCCTCCCCAGGCGGATTGGAGGCAGCTGACGGTATGTCCCGCCGTGCTCTCGGGGAACAGAAGGGGTCTCCCCCGCCCCTGGCAGCGGTTCTTCCACTCCAGGCAGTCGGCAGTGAGCCCCTCCCCACTCAAGGTCGGCGGTCTTAGACACCGCTCCAGATGGTTGGCTAAGAGCCCCTTCTCCCTTCGCGGTCGGCGACCAATTCCTCCGCTTTCAGGTGGCCGAGCTCCTCCGTACCCTGGAAGACGGCTGTTTTGATAAACACTTTACCATTGTACCATGCTGTGTGAATATGTATATTATTGAGAAATAAGTGTTGAATTGAGCTAGCGGCAACACAACGCTTGGGTTTTAAACGTCACTTCCGTCAGCTGTTAAATGTGCAGTAAAAAAGCAAGTTTTCCATTTGGGTTGCATAGTGTATAGTGTGTCATTTGGGGACAGATTTTTTCTTTGCCAGTGCACATTGATTTCCTGATACTTTTCTTCTAGTCTTTAAGCAAAACTACATGGTGACTGAGGCTGTCAGTCTGCCTAACATCTCCTTTTGGGTTCCACAGAAGAAAGGGTTTTCAGAAATGTGCATTTTTGTATAATTTTGAATAATGTATTATTACTCTAGTAATAAGCCCTATAAACAATAATTTTTAAACACAACTGGTGTGCACTAGCACATAGTTGCCAGACAAGTGGAAAGACTGATTAATCATGCATGAACTCATGACATTATCAAGACAAAAGAGACAGCAGGTGATGTGCCTGAAACACAAACAAATTAGAGAATACAGAAAGAGAGGTTGCAGGCCAGAACATAATACTGACACTACATATAATACATAGTCCAAATATATTAATTATGTTTCATAATAGTTTCAACAAAAATGAAAGATGCACGTCACACAAAAGTAATCATGCAATACTTACAAAAAAGAACCTTCAAAATATTCCTAATAATTCCTATAATTCCCATAATTAATATTTATTCCTAATAAACTCCCCCACCCCAAAAACACACTTACAATCAAAAACACACTGGCACATAGGGAAACTGGGGCTAGTTGTCACTTTTTTTATCCAGCGAATATTTCTCAAGATAGAACATTTCCATGTAGACACGTACCATAAGCTTGGCTATAAATAGCTTTTGAGCATTTCCACACTGACAAAAAAAGTGGAGGTGGGGTTTACACTAAATTTAACTGAACATATTTCAAGTAAAGGCTATACACAATTATTGATGGCTTTAATTAGAATAAGTTAAGTTTACTTTGCACTTCTCTGTTTTAAGTAAATTTTACTCACTCTTATTTTGGATGTTTTACTCAAGCATTGTAGCACTGAATTAAGTCATGCTTTTAATAGTGTGCTAGTATTGCAATGCTTTTTTAACATACCTTTCTTAGGGAAGCTTAATGTATGCTATGTATTCTATGAAGCAAAATGACCTTGCTTTCATGGATACAGAGCAGGGCATGCAGACCTGAACACATGCTGTACAAAACACGATGACTGTAACAATGACCTGGTAACTTTTTTGACCATGAATGGGTAATTTTACCAGTGAGATTTACTAAAATTAGCAAATAAATTAAAGGATTTCTCTCCAGCGCTGAACGCGCTTTATTCCCGCTCCAGAGAGAACGATTTCTCTCCAGCGCTGAACGTGCTTTATTCCCGCTCCAGAGAGAACGATTTCTCTCCAGCGCTGAACGTGCTTTATTCCCGCTCCAGAGAGAACGATTTCTCTCCAGCGCTGAACGTGCTTTATTCCCGCTCCAGAGAGAACGATTTCTCACCAGTGCTGAATGCCCTTTATTCCCGCTCCAGAGAGAACGATTTCTCTCCAGCGCTGAACGTGCTTTATTCCCGCTCCAGAGAGAACGATTTCTCTCCAGCGCTGAACGTGCTTTATTCCCGCTCCAGAGAGAATGATTTCTCTCCAGCACTGAACGTGCTTTATTACCGCTCCAGAGAGAACGATTTCTCTCCAGCGCTGAACGTGCTTTATTCCCGCTCCAGAGAGAACGATTTCTCTCCAGCGCTGAACGTGCTTTATTCCCGCTCCAGAGAGAACGATTTCTCACCAGCGCTGAATGCCCTTTATTCCCGCTCCAGAGAGAACGATTCCTCTCCAGCGCTGCACGTGCTTTATTCCCGCTCCAGAGAGAACGATTTCTCTCCAGCGCTGAACGTGCTTTATTCCCGCTCCAGAGAGAATGATTTCTCTCCAGCACTGAACGTGCTTTATTACCGCTCCAGAGAGAACGATTTCTCTCCAGCGCTGAACATGCTTTATTACTGCTCCATAGAAAACGATTTCTCTCCAGCGCTGAACGTGCTTTATTCCCGCTCCAGAGAGAACGATTTCTCCAGCTGAATCCTTTATTCCGCTCAGAAACGATTCTCTCCAGCGCTGAACGTGCTTTATTCCCGCTCCAGAGAGAACGATTCCTCTCCAGCGCTGAACGTGCTTTATTCCCGCTCCAGAGAGAACGATTTCTCTCCAGCGCTGAACGTGCTTTATTCCCGCTCCAGAGAGAACGATTTCTCACCAGCGCTGAATCCCTTTATTCCCGCTCCAGAGAGAACGATTCCTCTCCAGCGCTGCACGTGCTTTATTCCCGCTCCAGAGAGAACGATTTCTCTCCAGCGCTGAACGTGCTTTATTTCCGCTCAAAAGAGAACGATTTCTCACAGCGCTGAACGTGCTTTATTCCCGCTCCAGAGAGAACGATTTCTCTCCAGCGCTGAAGGTGCTTTATTCCCGCTCCAGAGAGAACGATTTCTCTCCAGCGCTGAACGTGCTTTATTCCCACTCCAGAAAGAATGATTTCTCTCCAGCGCTGAACATGCTTTATTCCCGCTCCAGAGAGAACGATTTCTCTCCAGTGCTGAACGTGCTTTATTCCCGCTCCAGAGAGAACGATTTCTCTCCAGTGCTGAATGTGCTTTATTCCCGCTCCAGAGAGAACGATTTCTCTCCAGTGCTGAACGTGCTCTCTGTTCAGCTCCAGAGAGAACGATTTCTCTCCAGTGCTGAACGTGCTTTATTCCCGCTCCAGAGAGAACAATTTCTCTCCAGCGCTGAACATGCTTTATTCCCGCTCCAGAGAGAACGATTTCTCTCCAGCGCTGAACGTGCTTTATTCCCGCTCCAGAGAGAACAATTTCTCACCAGCACTGAACGTGCTTTATTACCGCTCCAGAGAGAACGATTTCCCACCAGAGCTGAACGCGCTTTATTCCCGCTCCAGAGAGAACGATTTCCCACCAGAGCTGAACGCGCTTTATTCCGCTCCAGAGAGAACAATTTCTCTCCAGCGCCGAACGTGCTTTATTCCCGCTCCAGAGATAACGATTTCTCTACGGCGCTGAATGCGCTTTATTCCCGCTCCTCATGTGTATACACGTATGCTTACAAAAAAAAATGATTAAATAAATTACATTAAGTGCACTGTTATAACCCAGGGTGAATAATAATAATACAAATAATATAGTTTATTCATTTTCAGCTATTTAAACAGTAAAACACTTTAAAACAAAATCATACCAACAAAAGGCACTCTACTATGTTTTCTATTAAAAGTGAGAAGAAGTGAAGTGAAACATTAAATTGTAGCACAAACGTTAGACTTACATCGTCATTTATCATACCAGAAAGAGGAAACATATCACTTACATAACCCAAAATATATCAAACGTCCATT
Organism: Xyrauchen texanus; assembly: GCF_025860055.1. Taxonomy (NCBI): domain Eukaryota; kingdom Metazoa; phylum Chordata; class Actinopteri; order Cypriniformes; family Catostomidae; genus Xyrauchen; species Xyrauchen texanus. Next base: position 59,629,780 of record NC_068277.1, on the reverse strand, counting down.
ATAATGCAGAGCAAATGCTCTCTCATTAGAAGAAGATGGCCTGTCAGTCTGTGGAATCCAAAGATGGGTACTGTTGACAATGAGGAGGACCGTTATGCGTTCACTCTTCACAAATAGACCCGTCTTTTCGAATTATTTATTCGGTGCAACGTTTTGGCCTACAAGATTGAGATGAACTGGGACAGTCATGAGGGACCAAAAACGGACGCGCGTGTGAAATAGCCATTATTAGGACACTATAGCTGTGTGTGAGAGCGAGAGAGCGAGAGAGAGAGCGAGAGAGAGAGCGAGAGAGAGAGAGAGAGAGAGAGAGAGAGAGAGAGAGACGGGGGAGGGAGCGCAAGAGCTCGTTGCACCACTGCACCTGCCTCGAGGTTGCAAATCACAGGAAGTCGCTGTGCAAAAGCGATACATTTCGTCGATTCGTCCAGCTTAGATGAGCATAAATGACGTCAATTTGCGAAGAACTGCACGAAGGAAAAAACAGTGCGGAAGACACGATCCAGCTGTCAGACATCGCTTTGTTGTCGGTGAGTTTCATTCGAGACCGCAATGTCTGATGCGAGTGCCACCGAATGTCACTGATGCAATTGGTATGGAGACAGTTGCGGTAGGTTTTGCATTTGTCCTGTAAGTTAGAAGCGATGTACTCGTTTGCTTCTTTGTTCATTCGGTTACTTCGTTCTGTTGATGTCATTGCTGAAATCTAGCAGGCTGTATCATGATGTGTTCCTATGTATTGTTCATCTACAGGCGCGTATTATTGGAAACAGATACGCTTTATGAAAAGAAGAACAATGTATTAGAGTGCTCAGATGCAGGCAGATTATTAATGGCATCCACACAGCGCTCAATGAACAACATTTACTGCCCTCTTTAAGCGGCAATAGTGCAATAGTGCAGTTTGGCGCATTGATGCTCTGAAGAAACAAATGAAAGTGCAGCACAAATATATTGCAGGGAAAGATTTGATATATTGTGTCATAGATATTAAGCGTCCTCCTGTCTCTCTTTCAACCAGTCAGGACACTCTGAACAAGAGAGGGAATGTGCGGACGCTAATAATAATAACAAACAACGGAGTATCTATTTGTCTGTCACTAAGTGCAAATATCCCATCTTGTTGGCAGAGGCTATTTACACTAACTCCGCCCACCACTGCTCAGACCAAACTCAAGACATCCAGGACAGATTTATTTGTGGTCAACTGCTGATGAAATGGAGGCGGTATAGAGACATTAAACTGGTGAAAGGGTTAGGCATTTAGTGGATTAAGAGATTGGATAACTAAGTGACTGTTTGCGCTCCAATAGTCTGACAGAAACACAGGATTTTTACCCCCATAGCCATGTGCAGCTGTAGTAGTTCTTGGTGTAACAATGGTATGTGTATGTGTTGTCATGCTGGAGGTCACGGTTCGAATCCCACCCCTTAAAATACATTTCCCCATATACTCTTAATATTTCCTAAAATACTACTTATAATAGTAAATAAAAGAGATTCTTCACAGTGAAGGTCAGGGTGTTGAGATAAGGATTTGAACCGCATAAAATGAACCATGGTTTTACTGATTGTAGTAACCATGTGTTTTGGTGGAAACTATATAGTTCTGATGTACTAACCGTGGTGTTACAACAGTAACATAGTAGTTAATATTAACCATGTTTAATGCTGCAGTGATGCTTTTATACTGTATGATATTATTTAAACAGGGGTGTAAGAGTATCTGCCTCTATTTGCACTATTTTGCATTTAGTGCAAAGAAGATGCTTTTAGTTGCTTTTTACACTGCCTTTTTATTTCGAACACCAAAATAAAAAATGATCCAGTTAAATAAAAATGATCCAGCTGTTCTTTTACACCATTGTGTATTCACCATTAAACACATTTAATTAAAGCCAAATGTAAGCACACATTATTACGCTTTTATATTAAGTTATAAAAATTAGGGTTTTTATTGTCCACAGTGTTTTATTCAGCGATACTTTTAAATGTTGAGGACAACTGACAAATATTGATAAGGTCTTTGCAAGAGGTCATCCAATAGTGGGTTTCGTCGATTCGATAATTAAGGTGGGAAACCAGGCCGATAGCCAATTAATTGGCCGATAGTTTTTCAAATGTATCATATTAATGATAACTATCAATTCAAAATAGTGCTGAACTTTAGTATCCCTTTCAATGGCAATACTTTATACATATCTCCCACACTGGTACACTGTAAAACAATTCCGTAATTTTCACAGTAAAGGACTGTAAAAATGCTACAATATATATTTTTTTAATTGGTTAAGGAGTAGTTACAAATATGTGTAGTTTTATGATAAAATGTTGTAAAAAAAATTAAATAATAGATGAAAGAATTATGATTTTCCCAGTAATCGGGCGTTCCCAAAATTCCCTTCTTGACCCATTATGTTTCATTATAATTTATGGGAATAATTATGTTTCTTCTTATTTTTAATATCAGTTATGTTCTTTGGGGTGTTCTGCATTATATTTGATCTAGTTTTTTTTCATGTTTATTGCATTATTGTAATTTCACATGAGTTATTCTGATGGTGTTCAGTGTTTGTGTGAGTGATTCTGAGAAACTGTCTCCACATGTTTATTAGTCATTGCTCCTGGAAGAGCCTCTATTGATGAACTTCATGTCATCATGTGCCCTTCTTTAATTACTACAGTGACTAACAATACATTATAAAGTGAAAAGCAGATTTATACAGAAGGTTAATGAATTAAGTGTATCATTTAATTATAAAAACAATGTAAAATATACCCTAAAAACAACAGTTTTAAACTGTAAAATGTACAGGTTGTTCTGTACTGTATATTTACAGTAGTTCTTTACATAATTATTCTGGCATCCACAGCTGCCAGGTTTTTTTTTTTTTTTTTACAGTGTACCTTCTTCAAAGTCTTTGCCATTAGAAATTAATTAAAATATTACATAATATATTACAGGTCATATGTGTTTGTTGTTCAGCAGTAACATAAAACACTGCCTTACAAAGCCAAATAATGACTGTATGCTTAATCACTTTTGACAAAATAATTGTATTTTATTGTCATATATAGATATATATATATATATATATTTACCCTTACATGAACACGTTTTATTTGGTATTAGGGACACTTGAAAAATAAAGTTGTCCAAGGTGATAAAAATGAGAGATCTTTTAAAAATCTAGTTTAAAACAGATGTGGCAAGTTCTTAGAAATGTAGTCTTTGTGTTCAATTTGGTTTTATACATTTTTCACACACAAACATAAATAAATAAATTGTGTACTTCCGGTTGCTCTCCAATGCGCATCCACCAGGGGATTATGTTCACTCATCGGTTCACGTGCTGACATGTTCAAATGAAAGGAAAACCAATGAAGAATGTAAACATCTTTCTCTTGTAAACAAATCGAGCTGCACTTCCAGTTGTATCGCTTCATTTCTTGTGTGAACATGCCAACGTGCTCCAAACAGGCAACGTGCACCTGAGCTTATTTATTGCAACTGCTAGTCCTGATTGGAGGATATGGTAAAAATTGTGTTTGTACAAGGAGTTATGTTATTCCTAGTCCAATGGTGCAGTCTCTGTTTACAGCTTATAGTCCTGGAGTACACTAAAAAAATAGCTCTTTAGCTGAACTTGCTCTTTAGTGGTGCTGTGTTTTAAATTAGTTTTCCTAACTTAAAATCACACTATGTAATCTCAACACAAACATAACCTAGTTTAGTTGGGTAACCCAACTAAATTAGACGTGTCAATGTGAAACCCACAGTATACTTTGGTCAGACACGAACAGAAGGCATCTGCGTGACCTTACATGTGTGTGTATCTCTGACTCTGAGCCGCCGAAAGCTCCTTTAGATGCCTTTTAGATTTTATATGCTGTCAATCACATATGTCACGTTTCAATTATTGTTGCGAACTTCTACCAATTTGAAAGGTCGACTCAAAAATCATATAGAGAAGCCAGGCTTCCAGGCAGGACAAACATACATAGATTGAAAGCCCAATGTCCATTTGGCAAATGGATGAAGATTCAATGCAAATAATGCTCATGAGGCTCCATAGACTCCCAGATAAGCTTGATGTCCAGGCAAAACCCAAAACGACGTGCTTAGAGCTTCTTAACCAACGAACATCCATCTTTTGCACCCTTTTTTGAATGGGACCAGTATTTGCCATAGACTTGCCATAGTATGGCTTCAATGGGGCTCTATGGGTCGGGTGTCCACTGTCTTCTATGGACATTTCATTTAGATTGCATAACAAACAGTGCCATATTGATGTGTGACATTTGACACTTTTAATCGGTAAATATTGAAATGCTCAAAAAGTGATATGTAATTTAGATCGATTATTTGTACATATATTATAAGTCATCATCTCCACATTTCTTAAGAAAGTTTAGGACTTCCTGTGTAGTCGTAAAGCAATTGCCACTGCAAGGGATACATTTTATGCATGCATACATAATAGATATTTTTATATACATTATTATTCCCTGGGAATCCATAACTTTGTCATTGCTAGCACAATGCTCCACTAGTTGAGCAACAAGGACACTGATTTACAGAAACACTGAATTGTTGTCTGTCACAATAACATGCTGTCTTATATTATGTTCATTTGTGGGCTTTTAAATACCAACAATTTTTCTGGATGTTTATTTATTTATATATTTATTTATTTTTCAGAAATGCATTGGAGGATGCAGCCTTTGAGGGCTCAGAGCTTGTAGTCACCAGTAACCAGAGAGTCACTGCAAAGTGTATCTGAATCTGAATGCACCAGAACGAGCTTCATTAGGAGGTCCAACTTCAGCCAGTCCACACATAATCATTTTCAGCCTGATGGGGATTGGCCTATAACAGAAATGATGAGTGATCTTCAAGAGTGTTAGAATTCACAATGCCTAATGAGCGATTCAAATCATCTCTTGGGCCTATATGGCTATTATTTTATTCAAAAGCAGAAGTTTGTGCTCAGCACATCTGAATGTTTTGGTGGACGAGGAACCTATCGAACGGAGCTCTTCATGGCTAGAATAGAAACATTTGTGTCAGTCACTTGAGTTCCCCAAAAACTCCTGGTTGGTGTCTTCACACAGATGCAATAATTTGGTGGGGAGAAGTTAGAAAAGGTGGCAAGGGAAACTGTGATAAGTGAAAGATTCCCTCCACCTCAAATCATCTGGCATCATGCAGTCAGATGATCTCTTCATCCGCAAGTTTCGCAGGCAGAGCCCACGCCCTCCCCTATCGACAGTGAATTTTGATTCCAAGCAGGATGGTGGTGGTGTGCGGACACGAGTCGTGGCTGAATGGCCCCCCAGAAGAGAGGGAGAGGGATCAGACAGAGAGAGTGTCATATCCAAAACAGCTGAACTGAATCTGAGGACGGTGGGTCATGGACACATCATGCAGCGCAGCAACAGCGATGTAACCCTTGGCGATCTGGATTCAGCAGGGCAGGTCGGAAGGAAGATGCTCCGCGTAGGTGGAGACAAAACTGGAACAGGGGGTCAAGGGGAGTCCCTCCACCGAGAATATGGAAGCCTTTCCTCACTTGAAAGATCAACACAGTGCCCAGATCATGGTGGAGAGGATCAAGGAGCTCTCAGTCCCCAAGCATTGCGCTTTAAAGATCCCTTGATTCTGCTGGGGCTGCAAGAGACGCTTCCTGAGCCTGACGGGTTCTTTCAAACTCTCTCCGCTCCGACAGTTGACACTTCAAAACCGGCCAAGCCCCCCAAACCTGAGGGGCTTGGTAAGAAGGCCAAACCCTCCCCTCTGCAAGCCTCTCAATTCCAATGTGATCAGTTTACAGGTGGTGCTTGGGTACGCAATTTTGCCCACTATGATGTGCAGAGCATCCTCTTTGACCTGACTGAGGCTGCCACCAATCGCGATAGCATTGGGCGCAAGAAGAACATCACATCAGGTGCGTCAGCTGCTTCTCAGCTTCGGCCACTCACACAATCCACACCTTCCTCAATTTCTCAAGGTGGTGGGGGCAGTGTGGGAAGTGGGGCTAGCTCGGAGGATGTAGAGCAGTCTCTGCTGGATGAAGGAGATGGGAATGATAATGATCTGCTGCTCAGCTGTCCACACTTTCGGAATGAGATGGGTGGCGAGGAGAGTGGGGGACTCTGCCTGTCACGGGGCTGCAGAGGCCGGTGGAGGAGCCTGCAGAGCCCCAACGATGCTGTGTCAGTGTTAGAAGAGCCCAGGGAAAGCCATGTCCAACAACAGGGGAAGAGTAACTTCTTCATAGAGCATGCAGACCTAGGGGCTCGCTACTATCACAAGTACTTCTATATGAAAGGTGAGTGTGTGTGTGTGTGGATCCAAGTTTGCTGGCTTGGAATAGGTCTGTGTGTTTTGAAGGAGAGTATAAAGTGACAAATGGATGAATGAAGTATATATGTGGAAGGCATGACAATTGTCTAGTTGTATTGCACATACATTAAAAACAGAAAAATAAGCATATACATTTTCGTAAGTTGGTCGGTTGTTTGAAAGACTAGTTGAATAGTTGGTGTTAATGATAATAATAATTAGGCTATAACTAATATATATAATTAGGCTCCATTATGTTCACTTGACCCTAATCAGACATCCTTTAGAGGGATATAAGGTCAGTAAGTGCAGCACACCGACATGGTGACTAGCAGATATTCAACAAATAAATTGGACTATTAAATTAAAAACTATAACATCTTATTGCAGAAACTATCAAAGTAAGATATAAGAAAGGCTCCAATAAAGAGTGGCAGAAAAACGCGTATGTGCATTCTGAATGCAGAATGAAGAGCTTCAGTGTAACAGGAGTGCTTCAGGGCGATCCTTTCTGGAGAAGTTCTTCTGCATTGTTCGTTCAGGGGTAAAAAGAAGTTCTAAACAGCCGTGCAACAGTATACTGTGTCCGATCATTCAGACACTGGCCACAACCCTATGGGAGGTGTTCAGAGGAGCATTTAAATATGAGGATGCTTCATATAAAACCTAAACTAATGTAACATTAATATGTGTTATCAATTACTTTATGGCTCATTCTATGAGTAAGATTTACATGAGGTCAGTAAAAGAAGTTGATTTAACCACTCGACGATGATTTAAAGTAATATGAATTCAATAGAAAATGTTAAATTTGTCTTATTTCGATTCTGAATTCATGATGCTAATGCGCTAACATGCTATACGTGGCCATTATATGAACATAAACACTGATACAACTGCAAAGATGGGTGTATAAAGAGTTAATATAACCCTTTATACATAATAATATAATATATATTTCTATAATAATATGCAAAAAAAACAGACAAAGGAATAATGATAAGAAAGGCATATCTTACTTTGGACAGACTTTGAATGGCTTTCACAGCAGATGGCACATGAGTGAATGGTATTTGAGTAGATTTGTAATGGATGAACAAAAGGTGTTCAAGGAAAACAAAACAATATATATTTAGTACAGCACTATGTCAGAGCCCAAGCTTTTTGTCTTACCACAACCTGGAAAAGGATGAGCAAATAATGATGATGGCCATTTTATCTTTGCAATCGCTCAGTTGAGGTTTGCAATAAAACGGCACCCTGTTACACACACGTTTATTGATATTTCTCACAATTTTCACAATCTGTCACACTGCTTTTGCAGACTAATAATTTGTTCTAAAGCATTATGACTTAGAACAAAAAATGTACTAGGTCTGCTTTTAAAAAAACGTGTCAGCATTTTTATCATAATGACGAGTTAACAAATTATATTATTGTCTGTTTAAAGTTTGGATTTATGTTTTTAAGTGAATTCATATTTCATATCAACCTTACATAATTATTGCATCTCGAACTGTTACTACAACGCTATTTGAATTATTATGCATAGATGTGTGGCTACTTTATCATATATATTGTGAAATGCAGAATTCATGAACTTTGTTTTTATGTCATAGTTCACCTGTGGTTTCTCTTAAACCAACTTGCATCTGCATCAACTAGCTTTTAATAAATGAATGACAAAACATTTTACATTGAAAAGTTACAGCAGTTCTGTGGTAATAGTGTCACAATATAAGACAAAATATACACTGACAAAAATAACCATGAACTGGAATTTTTATGAAAAGTTAAAAAGCTAAATTTAAATCTTGACCCTCTGATATCCTTCAGAGATGTTGTTCTTTCTGGTTGAGCAAGGACCATTTTGCCACAAAAGGCTTTAGATATCTAGCATTTATCGTGCCACACCATCTTACATGTCTAAAGCATAAAAGTTGTTTAACCACTGCTAACATCTTTTTATTTATACACAGTGGTGGCCACAAATATTGGCACCCTTGTTAAATATGAGCAAAGAACGCTGTGAAAAATATGTCTTTATTGTTTATCCTTTTGACATTTCATTCAGAATATTCACAAACATATATTTCGTCTAATGGATATAAAACAATTGCAAACACAATACTTTTATTTTAATATTTTTTGTCAAATATATGTGCGGCAAAATTATTGGTGCCCCTAGAAATTCTTATGAGTAAAATATATCTGAAATATATTCCCATTCATATTTAAAATTGTTTAGTACACATGGGTGACTAGGAACATGAAATTGTTCAGCCATGATTTCCTGTTTCATAGGGGTATAAATATGAAGTAACGCGCAAGCCAAATTCCCTTAGTCATCTATCATAATGGGTAAGACCAAAGAATAAAGTTATGATGTGCAGCAAAAGGTTGTTGAGCTTCACAAAATGGAAAATGGCTATAACAAAATAGCTAAAGGATTGAAAATACCCATTTCCACCATCAGGGCAATAATTAAGAAGTTTCAATGACCTGGAGATGTTAAGAATCGACCTGGAAGAGGACGCGTGTCTAGATTGTCTCCACGCATGGTGAGGAGGATGGTTTGAGTGGCCAAAAACTCTCCAAGATCACAGCAGGAGAACTCAAAAATTTTTTGGGTCTTGGGGTCAGAAAGTCTCCAAAACTACAATCAGACGTCACCTCCATCACCACAAGTTGTTTGGAAGAGTTTCAAGAAAAAAGCAACAACTCTCATCCAACAAGTTCAAGCGTCTTCAGTTTGCCAGACACTACTGGAACTTCAAATGGGACCGGGTTCTATGGTCAGATAAAACAGAAATTTAGCTTTTTGGCAGCAAATGCCAGAGATGGGTTTGGTGCACAAAGAGAAATAGCCATATGGAAAAGTACCACGGTTCATGACCACGGTTAAATATGGTGCTGGATCTTTAATGTTGTGGGGTTTTTATGCCAAAGGTCCTGGACATCTTGTTCAGATTCATGGCATCATGGACTCTATCAAATACCAACAGATAAAAAAAATCTAAACCTGACTGCCTTAGCCAGAAAGCTTAAAATGGGCTTTGTTTGGATCTTCCAGTAGGAAATGATGCAAGACACACATACAAATCACACAAAAATGGTTAACTGACAACAAAATCGAGGTTCTGCCATTACCATCCCAGTCTCAATCCCAGGCCACACATATATTTGACAAAAATATTAGTTTTTTGATAAAATATGTGATGTGTTTGCAAATGTTTGAAATCCATTAGAGCAGGGGTGACCAACCCTGCTTCTGGAGAGCTACCTTCCTGCAGAGTTTAGCTCCAACACACCTGCCTGTCATTTTCAAGTAATCCTAAAGACCTTGATAAACTGGTTCAGGTGTGTTTGATTAGGGTTGGATCTAAACTCTGCAGGAAGGTAGCTCTCCAGGAGCAGGGTTGGTCACCCCTGCATTAGAGGATATATTTTTTGTGAATATTCTGAATGAAATATCAAAAGGATAAACAATAAAGACATTCTCACAGCCTTCTTTGCTCATGGCTGTACGAACTGTTTTAAGTGATCTCAACTGTTTATACATTAGTTAGTTCAATCCGCTTTCAAAATAGAGTTTGTCTGACAAAATGGAAGAATTTGTTTATACTGTACAAATTGAGGATTTTTATTGATTCAATTGTGAGTTTGACTATCAGTGTCAGTCAGTAACACTTTTGAAATACAGAAATGCACTGATTGATACCAGGCTCATAACACTTTTTAACACAGTGCAATTTGGCCGTTATACACTCTTGCTCAGTAACGGAAGTGAAGTTTGCACAATCATAGTTCCTCATTTTCTTGCTCTTAAAATTCTGGTATTTGTTTATATATTCAAATCTTCATTCTCCTCTTGTATCCCAGACCATCAGAATTTCTTTGGTATGGATGAGCGTTTGGGGCCAGTGGCCGTCAGTTTCCGCAGGGAGGAAAAAGAGGGATCAAGTGGGTCCCAGTACAACTACAGAATAATTTTCAGGACCACAGAAGTAAATATTCTCTCACACAAAAGACATTTTTAAACCTTTTCACAATTGCAAAGGATTCATATCATTTTTGCAATGCATGTTTTCCCCTCAAAGTCCAATTATTATGTTATTCAAGGTTTATTGCACATTTATTAAAACCATTTTCCATCCTCTCTCTGAATTTTACATTATGTCCTAAACAGATGTGTGGCAATAAAGTGACAAAAGCTTGTCTTCCATGTAAATGCAATGTACTGTAAACTAAAATTTGTCCTCACAAGCTGCAACATTCTATCGGTCACTTGGTTTCTATTTTTGTGTTGTCGTGCTTTATATACCCGTCCATTGTAAAACCTTATTAGTCCAAATTCCTGCCCCACATAACTGTAAATTAAACATTAAATATCTTATTTTGAGTTCATACAAATTGTTGCATCGTGTTTGGTTAGAACAACATATTAGAATTATATGGGCAATCTTTTTGAACTTTTATAGTTGTAATTGTTGCTACAGTGTTTTTGCTCTGTTATAATTAGCTTAACTTCTATGAAAAGCATATCAAGTTTTTAACAGTGCTTACTTACGGGTTTGCTGACAGGTCCAATATAGTTGGCTCTGCACCATCCTTCAGTAACAGTCTTTTGTAAAATGTGCATTACACAGTGATCAATCTACGCTACAGTTATCTGCATAAAATATTAAAGTCAAATTATTAAATTATTAAAATATGAAGCCAAACATTCATATTGGGTCATGTTGGGATCCATCAGAAGGCTATACACACACTATATAAACTATACATAAACTATAATGTAATGTCCTTTACGATCAAAAAAATGTCTTGGTGCTAAAATTGGTGTATTGTGAAAGGATTACATTAAATATTTGCGAAGCACAGACACAGTGAGTCTTAACACCGCATTACGAAAGTAATGTCTCTCCCCTACTATCCCACTTTCTTCTTAGTTCTTCACTGAGACAGGCTTTGCAGAGAGGCTTTTAATGTAATTTGGGGCAGTTCATTTACATTTATGCAACCTTTAGATTTAGTCCTTCAATCTGATTGGCCATGCAGTGTTCCAAAGATGCTGATATTTAATATAACAGCACCGGGACACTTCACAGTTTGTGCAGAGTAGTTGTGGAGTGGGGAGCAGGATTCTTAAATTGTGTATTTAGTCTCGTGAGCAAATTTCATAGAATGTAATTAGGCAATATCACACGTGCAAGAGTGCTGTTGTTCTAAATATCAGAACGGCTGAAATATGTCATTTGAACTGATATTTAGAACAACAGCACTCTTGTTTGTCATATTGCTTAATGGAATATTCCGGGTTCAATACAAGTTAAGCTCAATCGACAGCATTGTGACATAATGTTGATTACCACTAAAATGAATTGTATCTCCTTTTCTTTAAAAAACCACAAATCTGGATTACAGTGAGGCACTTTGCCATATGATTTCCACATTGGGAAAAACAAGGATGGAATCGCAGAATCCTGTAATAAAAACTGAATTAACTATAAAATGCAAATGTCATGGAATTTTTACATATTTGTGATGAAATTAACGTGTAAATGCACAATTAATCAAATAAAAAAATATGTCCTGGTGTGATTAAACCACAAAAGGCTGAGATTTAATTAACTAAATAGCCTACATGAACTACGTGCTTCAACAGTATGTGAATGTAAGAAGCCACGTCTTATACACTAACCGGATCATTAACATCATCATGTGTGTGTATTAATGACAAAGAGCAGATCACTTTATTCACTGTGAAGCACATAGCACATGCAGACTATATATTTAAATCATTGCCTTTTGCGGTTTAATAAGCGCATATATCCCTTTTCTAGAAGTCAAAAGTGAAGTTGTCAAAAACATCTGGCAAAATAAAAGCTCCATTTAATTCAATTTGTGTGAAATTGAAAAAATGTGACAGAAATATATTCGTTCTCTATAGTAATGTTATATTCCATAGTAATAATAATGATATATCAATAATAATTACATAATATTTAAGCAATAGCTCAAGCAAGATTTTCATCACAGCTTTCATTACTACTGTCAAGCTCTTCTGTGCAGCACTGTATTTGACCAAATAATAATAATAATAATAATAATAATAATAATAATAATAAACTTTTAGGAGTTTTGGATTGTGCTGTGAGGATCAGTATAGATGCTCTACGTTTAATAAAAAATAATGCAATGGTATGTTGAAAAGTAATTGTTCTATTTTCATTTGATTCAAATTCTATTAATTTGATTAGAAAGTTTTTTTAATCATAAAATGTAATTCAACTTTAAAACCCAGAATTCAGAGAAGGGAAAAAAACGGAAAACACAGAATTTCCGCCTTTTAAAAAATTGTCCCCATTCGTTTCCATTGTAAGTGCCTCACTGTAACCTCAGTTTTTGCTTTTTTTAAAGAGTCGAAATCACTTTACATTACATTTCCTTTCATGGGTCAGAGAGAGTTTTAATTTTTTTTAAAGAAACATACATTTTTGAGGCAAAAGAACTTAACTTCCATTATAATTGGACTTTAGAATTAATTTCTTTCACCTTTGTTATGTTGACAAAGCAAAAAACAGATTTTTTATAACTTTGCAAATTTATTCAAAAGCAAAAATTTTAATATCACATTGAAATAAGTATTCAGACCCTTTGCTATGACATTTGAAATTTAGCTCAGGTGCATCCCCATTTCTCTGGTTCATCTTTAAGATGTTTCTACTCTTTGATTGGAGTCCACCTGTGGCAAATTCAATTGATTGGACATGATTTGGAAAGATCTATCTATATAAGTTCTCACAGCTGAAAATGCAAATCAGAGCAAAAACCAAGCCATGAAGTCAAAAGAACTACCTGCAGAGCTCAAAGACAGGATTGTGATGAGGCACAGATCTGGGGAAGGGAACACAATTTCGGCTGCATTTCATGTTCCCAGGACACAGTAGCCTCCATAATTCTTTAATGGAAGAAGTTTGGAACAACCACAACTCTTTCTAGAGCTGACTGCCCGGCCAAACTGAGCAATCAGGGGAGAATGACCTTGGTAAGAGAGGTGACCAAGAACCCAATGGTTACTCTGGTTGAGCATCAGAGACCATGAGTGGAGATGGGAGACATTTGCAGAAGGACAACCATCACTGCAAATCTCCACGAGTGGCCAGACGGAAGCCTCTCCTCAGTGCAAGACACGGAAAAAGCAACTAAAGAACTCTCAGACTGTGAAAAACAAGAATATCTGGTCTGATGAAACGAAGATTGATCGGTTTGGCCTCAATTCCAAGCATCATGACTAGAGGAAACCAGGCACCGCTCATCACCTGTGCGTTACCATCCCAACGGTGAAGTTAATGAAATCCTTAATGAAAACCTGGTCCAGAGCACTCAGGACCGCTGACTGGGCTGAAGGTTCACCTTCCAACAGGACAATGAGCACACACCCAAGTCAACGCACTTGAACCCAATCGAACATCTCTGGAGAGACCTGAAAATGGCTATCCAACCTGACAGAGCTTGAGAGGATCTGCAGAGTAGAATGGCAGAAAATCCCCAAATCCGGGTGTGCAAAGCTTGTCGCATCATACCCAAAAAGACTTGAGGCTGTAATCGCTGCCAAAGGTGCTTCAACTAAGTACTGAGTTAAGGGTCCGCTTATGTCAGTGTGATATTTCAGTTTTTTCTTTTTAATACATTTGTAAAGTTATCAAAAATCAGTTTTTTGCTGAATCAATATGGGGTATGGAGTGTAGATTGATGTGAAAAAAAAAATATTTAAAGCATTTTAGTATAAGGCTGCAATGTAACAAAATGTGAAAAAAATGAAGGGGTCTGAATACTTTCTGAATTCACTGTATGGCCCTTTTAAATCTACATAATGTTTTTTTTTCTCATTGCCCCTGCCATTTTCCTGTAGCTAAAGACCCTGCGTGGTTCAATCCTGGAGGAGTCTGTTCCCTCGGCAGCACGCCACACCACGCCACGTGGCCTTTCGCCCAAGAGACTGCTGGAGTTCATATTGCCTGATCTCAATCTACACTGCCTCAGACTGGCCTCCACATCCCCTAAAGTCAAAGAAACACTGCTTAAACTGGATGAGCAGGGGGTGAGTGAGATTTGAGAGTTTCTTCAGTTCTGCTGTACTGAATGTTGAGATTTAGAAATTATTGGAAGGTCAATATAACAAATATAATAAGTGTTGGGTAAGTTACTAAAAAACTGTAACTTCCAAAAAACATACAACTCATCATTTAAAGTATTTAAACTATTTCACAATTCCAGTGGCTCAGAAGTTTAAATACAAGAAGTTAACTGTGCCTTTAAGCAGCTTTGAAAATTCCAGATAATGATGTCAAGTCTTTAGGCAGTTAGCTTCTGATATGCTAATTGGAGTCAATTGGAGGTGTACCTGTGGATGTATTTTAAGGCCTACCTTCAAACTAAAAAGAAATCAGCCAAGACCTCAGAAATAATATTGTGGACCTTAAAATGTCTGGTTCATCCTTGGGAGCAATTTCCAAATGCTTGAAGGTACCATGTTTATCTATACAAACAATAGTCTGCAAGTATAAACACCATAGAACCGCACAGCCATCATACGGCTCTACAGAAGATGCATTCTGTCTCCTAGAGATGAACGTATTTTGGTCCAAAAAAAGGCTAAATCAATCCCAGAACAAAAGCAAAGGACCTTGTGATGATGCTGGAGGAAACAGGTAGACGAGTATCTATATCCACAGTAAAATGAGTCCTATTTTGACATAACCTGAAAGGCTGCTCGGCAAGGAAGAAGCCACTGCTCCATAACCGCCATATAAAAGCCAGACTACAGTGTGCAAGTGCACATGGGGACAAATATTGTACTTTTTGGGGAAATGTCCTCTGGTCTGATGAAACTAAAATTGAACCATCGAACCATCGCCATTATGACCATCGTTATGTTTGGAGGAAAAAGGGTGAGACTTGCAAGCTGAAGAACACCATCCCAACCGTGAAGCATGGGGGTGGCAGAATCATGTTGTGGGGGTGCTTTGCTGCAGGATGGACTGGTGCACTTCACAAAATAGATGGCATCATGAGGAAGGACATTTTTGTGTATATATTGAAGCAACATCTCAAGACATCAGACATGAAGTTAAAGCTTGGTTGCAAATGGGTCTTTCATATGGGCAATGACCACAAGCATACCTCCAAATGTGTGGCAAAATGGCTTAAGCACAACAAAGTCAAGGTATTGGAGTGGTAGGGGGGCCTGGGTAGCTCAGCGAGTATTGACGCTAACTACCACCCCTGGAGTCGCATGTTAGGTGTGCTGAATGACTCCAGCCAGGTCTCTTAAGCAACCAAATTGGCCTGTTGCTAGGGAAGGTAGAGTCACATGGGGTAACCTCCTTGTAGTCGTGATTAATGGTTCTCGCTCTCAATGGGGCACGTGGAAAGTTGTGTGTGCATCGCTGTGTCATGCACAGCGAGCCATGAGATAAAATGTGTGGATTGACTGACTCAGAAGTGGAAGCAACTGAGACTTGTCCTATGCCACCCTGAGAAAAGGGGATATATATATAAGGTATTGGAGTGGCCATCACAAAGCCCTGATGTCAGTCCGATAGAAAATGTGTGGGCAAAGCGTGTGCAAGCAAGGAGGCCTTCATACCTGACTCAGTTACACCAGTTCTGTCTGGAGGAATGGGATAAAATTCCAGCAACTTATTGTGAGAAGCTTGTAGAAGGTTACCCAAAATGTTTGACCCAAGACAATCCAACCAAATACTAACAAAGTGTATGTAAACTTCTGACCCACTGGGAATGTGATGAATGAAATAAAAGCTGAAATAAATCATTCTCCCTACTATTATTCTGACATTTCACATTCTTAAAATAAAGTAGTGATCCTAACTGACCTAAGATAGGGCATTTATTCTGTGATTAAATGGTAGAAATTTTGAAAAACTCTGCATATTTAATTCTGCAATAAGAACAGGATTTATCTGGCACAACAAAAATTAGGATCTCAATTGACAGCATTAAAATGAATAGATACATTTAGACAAAACACAACTAATAAAACTAGAAAGCACCCTAATATTAACTGAGAATATTAACATAGTGATTAACAGCAGCATTAACTATAAATGAATAGTTCACCCAAAAATGAAAATTCTGTCATTATTTATGCACCCTGATCCATAAACACTCACCCACCACTCAGGAAATCTGAAATCATTGGAGATCAGACGTTACAGAAATACTCCAACCAGCCCATCTGGCACCAACAATCACATCACATTTGTCATATTTCCCTATTCTGATGGTTGATGTGAACATTAACTGAAGCTCCTGACCCGTATCTGCATGATTTTACACATTGCACTTCTGCCACATGATTGGTTGTTTAGATAATTGCATGAATAAGTAGGTGTACAGTTGTTCTTAATACATTTCTAAGTGAGTGTATATATGATGTTATTGTTTCTCTTTCTTGTCATCCGTTGTGTTGTTGTGTAGCATGTATTCTGTTACAACAACAGAGCGCACAATAATTGCACAAATTTCTAGATCTTTATCTATATTAGATAGATCTTTATCTACATGTTGTTCAGGTATTCCCTGAACAACCTTTATGAGGGCACATTTCCTTTTCTAAAATATAAATATGAATATAAATCACTTTGTGTGATCCTTTCATGCTAAATATGTCTATTTAATTTAAGTGTAATTAAAGTAATGTCATTGAAATAATTAGGATATTACCAATCAAATGAAAACATCAACTCATATGCTGTCCAATATTATGCATAACTAGGTCTAGGATAGGATATTAAGAACTACACTGCCTGACCAAAAAAAAAGTTGGCTTTGATTACGGTGCGCATTCAATGTGACATTGTTTCGACAACTTTATGCAATGTCACAACATTTATTTCCATCCAAAGTTTAATACATTTTTGGCCGGGATCTTGTATTGATGACGGGAGAGCCGAACCACTCTGTCAAGTCTTCTCCAGCACATCCCAAAGACTTTCATTGGGGTTAAGGTCAGGACTCTGTGGTGACCAATTCATGTGTGAAAATGATTCCTCATGCTCCCTGAACCACTCTTTCACAATTTTAGCCTGATGAATCTTGGTATTGTCATCCTGGAATATGCCCGTGCCATCAGGGAAGAAAAAATCCATTGATGGGATAACCTGGTCATTCAGTACATTCAGGTAGTCAGCTGACTGGATGCATCGCTTCATGCACTTCCCTTCTTACCCTGACTTGCCCATCGCTTCATGTAAACCCTTGCCCATCGGAATAGGGTAAATCTGGACTCATCAGACCACATGACCTTTTTCCATTGCTCCACAGTCCAATCTTTATGCTCCAGTCTTTTTAGCAAATAGAAGTAATTTGTTTCCAATTAGCCTCACTAAAACACAGCTGTTTAGTCCCAATCCTATAAGTTCTCATCACATTGTGTGTGTGGAAATGCTCTTTCACTATTAAACATAGCCGTGAGTTCTACTGTCGATATTTTATGATGTGACTTCAAGCGATTTAGTGATCTATGATAATGATCATTCAATACTTATTTCGACAACATTTCTTCCACAAAGGTGATGGTTCACCACTATCCTTCCAGGTTTTAATAATGCATTGGACAGTTCTTAACTGAATTCTAGTGATTTCAGCAATCTCCTTAGTTGTTTATGTTTGTTGAGAAGCTACACACTGCATCAGTTAGGGTTAAAACAATTGTTGCCAGCTGAAATACATTAATCACTGCAATAATGAGCCAATCATATGCTCTTAAGTATCTGCTTATTTAAATACAAATGGTGACTTTTCTTTTGGCCAGGCAGTGTATGTCGTATAAAACTGAGGAATTCATTAAAGAGGAACTCCTTAAAGGGATTCACATTTTGAATTTTAGGGGCATTTTGATAACTTTTGGTGACATATTTGCCCTGAATCCTGGTTAATTTCAGAACCTGTTGGCCATTCAAGTCAGTGTTAGAAATTAGCCTGTTTTGAAGGTTCACCCCCTGGAGGCATGTTTGCTTATTTGCATATTTTTTCATACTTTAATGTCAAGGACTTAAATTTTAATCAGTACATTTTAATTTGAATGCTGGTTATACAATATTTGTAATTGTATGATTTGTTTATTTGTAATTAAATACTGCTCTGCTTTCATCAACACTTGCTTCAGAAACACATGAACTAATCTGACAGATACTCAATATCTGCAGAGGTACTAAATGTACACTGAATGCTATAATACAATTTCAGATGACAGTAATTAAAAAAATTAATTGCATATGGCGTGAATGCATTGGCGTTTTAAATGTAAATATCAGGGAGAATTTTGCCCGAATACCCCTAGACCATGGTTCAAATTGTTTTTGACTCATTTCTTAATGGAATATTAATGAAGAAGAAAATGTAGAACATGATTATGTGGCAAAAATATTATTTTTGAAAGCTCAAAACTTGCTCACATCGCTGAACTGCTCAAACATAACGCACAGAAGTGACCAGAGCAAACACCGATTTTGGGCATACCTGTCAACATTTGGGTACCAAATTCCGGGAGACCTCTGAGCGGGTCTTAATGGACCGAGTAATGTTATTTTCCCCACCATGACCAATATTGGCCTGCCGACATTTCTCTGCTGCAGCAGACCTGTTGGCTTCACAGGTCACAGAGCCATTGTGGACTGCGGAGCGCCAATTGGTTCTGTCCTGGGCTGTCTCCCTGGGTCGATGCTGAATGCATTCAGCGAGGACTTCAGTGAATCCTTGAAGTGCTTCTTCTGACCTCCCTGGAACCCAGTAACTCTCCGTAGAAGAGACGCTTTGGCAGCCTGTGGTCTGGCATGCGAACGACATGGCCTGCCCATCTCAACTGGGTCTGCATCAATATGGCGTGGATGCTAGATATGCCTGCACGTGCAAGAACCTCTGTGTCAGTGATCTTGTTTTGCCACCTGATGTCCAAGAGTCTTCTGAGGCAGGTGGTGGTTAAATTCTTCCGTCCAGCTGTTGTTAAATTTACATGTATATTTAGTTTTTTCGCCGGAGCACCACCTGAATCTTCTCCTTCCATCTACCAGTGATGCTTGATTAAACTTCCTGCGTCTACTACCTGCACAGATGTCAACAGCACAACTGGGTTGTAGGTTGCCAGGTTGAGGTCACAAATGGGTTGAAATTTGTATGATGTGTCGATTGTGCAAGTAGGATGCGTTTCAACCTTGGAATAATATATTGATGTGATTATTCATATAATGAGGTTTGAGCCATACAAATTATGGGAGTTTCCTGGGAGAAATAACAAAACAGTAGGGGGGCGGAAGATGGGTGTGAAATATGGGAAACTCCCGGGAAAAACGGGAGTGTTGACAGGTATGGATTTGGGTGCGATCTGGAGTTTATGTCAAAGACCTCAAACATTTGTCAGCGACAGCATGGTCTTAGAGAAGTTACATAATTGTATTATATAATTTAACCCTTGTTCATGTGTGTTTGTGTGTGAAGCTAAATTTTCAGCGTAAGGTGGGGGTGATGTACTGCAAAGTGGGACAGAGTACTGAAGAGGACATGTATAACAATGAGAGTGCTGGACCGGCGTTTGATGAGTTTCTGGACCTTCTAGGAGACAGAGTGCGACTGAAGGGTTGGGAGAAATACAGAGCTCAATTAGACACCAAAAGTAAGGCCTCAACTCTGAATGTTTTTTTCAAAGTTTCAAAATTCTTGATACAGCATTTTAAAAATGCAGCATTTATGTGCAAGACAGCTGAATCAGTAAAACATGATGAGCACAGTTGGATTATTTATGTGTAATTGAAATTAATTAATTTGTAAATTACTATGTAATTAGATTTTTTTTTTAAATCATTGAATGACAGCTTTAATAATTGCATAATATTACAACCACATTACTGTTAATTTTATGTTCCATACATTAGTTTAAAATAATGTGAAAAAACAAATGTCAATACAGTGTTTGGACAAACAACACACAGATAATAGCAGATTTAGATGAAAACTGGGTCAAAGGGACCTAATGTGTATTTAATAGTGAATGTGTTTATTTGCAGCGGACTCCACGGGCACACACTCTCTGTACACTCGCTACCAGGATTACGAGATTATGTTCCATGTCTCCACCATGCTTCCATACACACCCAACAACACACAACAGGTAAGTTACAGAACAAGCGGACATCCCTAAAAATGAGCATTTCTTAAAGGTGTGAAATGTGTCATTTCTGCATAACTAGTTTCACCAAACAGGAATGGCTAAAATAATGACTATTTTCAAACAGATTCTCTGAACACTCAACCCAACTTCCATTAGTCGATAAATAGACAGTCTTGCCCCAAACTCATGCCACTTGTTGAGCCAATGTTGCTGTGTCTGGTCTGGTTGGGATGCTCAAATAGACAGATGTCTTGAAAGTGCCACAGAGATTAGTGTTTATACGGTTCAGAAAAAAATCAAACAACAAATAGCTTACTTATAGCTATTTCTGAACTCTGGACCATATATACACGTACATATTTCCACTTGTGAGTGATTTGGTGGCTCCAGTGGCTGAGTAATTCTAATTTTTGAGAATGTTGTGGTTCTTTTTTCCATGCAAAGGAATGAATGTTGACTGGAGATGTCAAGCCTCAAAAGGATGCCAAACCACCATGAAAATATCATAAACGTACTCCACATGATTCATGTTTTTTGTAATTAACATTTTTTTAGAGATTCAAAGAAAAAACAAAACACAGAAAAACAACACATAATCGACGAATCAACATTTACATTTTAACCCCCACTACTATCCCTCCCCAAACACCAACCCCACCCTAACCCTAATGAACACCCCCATGGTCACTTAAAATAATACAAACAAACCAAATAAATAAAATATATAATAACATACTTAATTAAACTAAACTTCTCTCTCCTCATCCCTTCCCAGAGAGTCCCCCAAAACAGCCAAATACCTACCCCACATTCTGAAAAACTAGTCCCCAAACCCCAGCCTTGTACCAGCCATCTCCTCAAAAGCTGCCACCCTCCCCATCTCAGCACACCATTCCAGAAATGGTGGTGCTCCGTCCGACTTCCAATCCCTTAAAATAATTTGTCTGCCAATCATAATACTAGTCAGAAACTAATTTTTTTAAGTATTTGTCCCCCAAATTTATGACTGCCCCATCACCCAAAATACAAAGTCTTGGGCAAAGTAAAATTTGAGTGCCCAAAACGTCACACAAATTACTCTTGAAACCCCCAAAAGACATGGGTTGTGTCTCAAACTTCTGATTGGCATCGCCAGTAGGTGGGTGTGTCTTTAAGACCAAGCCTATATAATCTAGAGGGAGTCCAGTAAAATCAATGTACAATCTTGAATTGCTTAAACGAACCCTTCCATCTCTAGATGCAGACTTGACATTTTTTTATAATCTTAGTCCACACTCCTTCTTCCAACACCAAGTTCAAATCATTCTCCCATAATCTCTTGATAGAAGTTAAGGCTCCATCCCCCAAACTCTGAATTAGCAGGGAGTAATACACTGATGCCTCATTACCAAACTGACTCCTTAGAACTTAGAAAAAGAATGAATGATTCTATGGAGGCAAGGCATGTATCTAGTGGTGTTGGAGACGAATAAAATGTAATCTGCGTAAAGCAGAAGCTTATGTACCAGATCTCCCACCATCAACATATTGTGAGGGATGCCAGCAGCTTGCAACATCCCTTCAATATCTATAAAAAATCCCTGATCATCAGCTTTAGGTGCATAAATAAATATTAGCCAAAATCAACCTTTGCCCCTGAAATTCTGCTAAAGCAATAACGACTCTTCCTAAATGATCTTTAATTTGTTTTGAGACATTTGAATTGTAGATTTGTACTTATCAATGTAATGACTCCCCTGCTCTTACTTGAGCCAGCACTAAAGAAAACATGTCCACCCCATATCTTCCCAAATTTACATTAACATTTTTTATATTTTGGCGTATTAGGAAAAAAATAGATTATTTAAAAATAGAATTATAATGACCACATTCCCCATTAGAGCAACAATCAAATCCCGAACTTCCCCCAGAAAAAAAAAAACAGAAAAAAGAAAAACGTGCGCATTAACCACACGCACAACAGCGCCAACCGGCATGAATCCTTCTAAACTCAAAAAGTCCATGTACGCCTGCGAGAGTCCCTGTGACAACTTTGCCATCGGATTGCTCAAGTCCGGTGCTTCTGTACAAATTTTTTGAGACAGAATTACATAACAGAAAATAATCTATAAAACAAACTCCAGTCAATAAGCAGAATAAACCCAAAGAACATTTAGATTCATTCACAAAACTGTCTCGAAGGTGTGTTCCTCCACAAAAAAAATTCTAGCCGCTATCTGAACCAGAACATAAAAAATTATAATAATAAATAAAAAAATATGTCCTCAGACAGACAAACGAATGTTTAGTGAAGCGGCTGTTCATGAGTGCAGCAGATGACGTAATCCTCCCAATGTCCTGCAAAAAATACTCCACAAAGAAACTCCTGCCAAACAAAAATGGTGCCCACCCTCCTCAGACAGCCGAGTTTATGTACAGCGAGACAGCACACTTGGGGGGCCATATGAAATTCACCAAATGGTTTACTCACCCCATTGTCTCTATGAAAGACATCGCTTGTTGTGGGCATGTAAATATTTTGCAGCCATCCTTAGTATCTATTCTCAATTTGGCCCGGAAACATCAGAGCAAATGTAATCTTCCGTTGATGTAAGAGTTTCTTGCATTCCTTGAATCGATTGCGTTTCTCTTTTGTCGAATTCGCAAAATCTGGTAAGAAAATTGTGATTCTTCCAAGAAAGCTTTCCTTTGCTCCTCGCCTCACGCAACACGAGATCTTTATTGGATGATTTTAGAAATTTGCTGATCTCCCTCAGCCGATCTGCAAGCCGGAACCCTGTAAGCTTGCTTATTGCCTGTTATGTCGAGCAGACTCGGGAAGAGCTTGTCTGGGAATTTCACTATATCATGCCTTCTTCATGTGTAGGAATTCCAACAATTTGGACGTTACTTTGGTCGCTAGTGGATTAGCAGCTAATTCCCTCTCTGATGACTCCAGATAATCAATCCATTGCAGTAATCGATTGACGTATTATAGCAAGATCCTCTATGTCTGCAATGACTTTCGTCAGCATCACAGACTTACCCCTGGTCTGTGGGCCTGTCTGAGGCCACAGGCCAATGCTCTGTTCTAGCAATAGCAAGTCTCTGTACTTTCTCTGCAGCAGCATCAGCAGTGTAGCTGATCGAGTCCGCCAAGACCAATATCCATACCTATGATTCAATATGTCATACCCTAATTAACATGCTAAATCTTTCAGATAGTTGTCATGACTGAACTAACAACCTGACATCTCATTTTCTCTACCTCTGTTTCTCTATTTTTGTCCTAGTTACTGAGGAAAAGGCACATAGGGAATGATATAGTCACAATAGTCTTCCAGGAACCAGGCGCTTTACCCTTCACACCAAAAGCCATCCGTTCTCACTTTCAGCATGTGTTCATCATTGTCCAAGTTCATAAGCCCTGCACTGACGATACTTATTACAGGTAAGAGAGTATACCAAACTTGCAGAAGGAAAAAAATAAAATAAAATTGTCATGACATATTGAGTATACAGTTGAAGTCAGAAGTTTACATGCACTAAGTTAACTGTGCCTTTAAGCAGCTTGGAAAATTCCAGAAAATTATGCCAATCCTTTAGGCAATTAGCCAATTAGTGTCTGATATGCTAATTGGAGGTGTACCTCTGGATGCATTTTAAGACCTACCTTCAAACTCAGTGCCTCTTTGCTTGCCATCATGGGAAAATACAAAGAAATCAGCCAAGACCTCAGAAAACAATTGTGGACCTCCACAAGCCTGGTTCATCCTTGGGAGCAATTTCCAAATGCCTGAAGGTACCATGTTCATCTGTACAAACAATAGTAAGCAAGTATAATCACCATGGGACCACGCAGCCATCATACCACTCAGGAAGTAAAATAAAGTACCGTAATTTCCGGTCTATAAGCCGCAACTTTTTTCCCACGCTTTGAACCTCGCGGCTTAAACAACGATGCGGCTAATATATGGATTTTTCCCGCTTTCAAATTTTATTTAAATTTTATTTCTCGCCCGTCCGGGAGAGAAAAGCGGTAAGGGCGCTTACACCTGAGCTAATGTCTAACACCTGTGTCTAATTTCAGTAAGCGTGGGGAGAGCGGCATAAAAAGGCAGCAGAGAGAGTGTGTGTGTGAGTGAATGAGTGAGTGAGTGAGTGAGTGACAGACAGACAGACACACGTCAGTCTAGTGTTGGCGCATAGAAGTCCAAGAATTGAGAAACTTACATTGCTGTGGCCATTAAAAGCCTTACCTGGAATGTCAAGAGCCCTGCTTCACGTGTCCTTCTTGGGAAAACTGTCACCCTGGCACCAGTGTGACAGTTTTCAGCACTTGATGTAAGCGCCCTTACCGCTTTTTTCTCCCGGACGGGCGCTTGACCACGCCCCCGCTGCCACACCGTGATTTGTTAAAGCCTATTTATTTTTGTTACAAGCCGTGTTTCGTTAAAGCCTGAGTAAAGTTCATTTGTTTCAATGTACCGGTAGGCACCTGCGGCTTATAGACAGGTGCGGCTTATTTATGTTCAAAATAATATTTTTTTGAAAATTCAGTGGGTGCGGCTTATATTCAGGTGCGCTCAATAGTCCGGAAATTACGGTAGTGATCCTAACTGACCTAAGACAGGCAATGATTTCTACGAATAAATGTCAGTTTAAATATATTTGGCTAAGGTGTAAGTAAACTTCTGACTTCAACTGTACATAGTAAAAATTGTACATAGTAAAAATTGTATTTATCTCCTTTTTTTGTAGAGTGGCAGTTACTCGCTCCAAGGACATCCCTCTCTTTGGTCCTCTGTTCCCTAAAGGTGCACGCTTCCCACGTTCGCTAGCCTTCCGTGACTTTCTCCTTGCCAAAGCCATTAATGCAGAAAATGCTGCTGAGAAATCAGAGAAATTCCGCTCCATGGCCACACGCACACGTCAGGAGTACCTGAAAGACCTGGCAGAGAACTATGTCACCACCACGCCCATTGATTCTTCCACCAAATTCCCACTGTTGTCTTTGGGTGGAAAACGTAAAGAAAAGTTAAAGGGAGCTAAGGGGGCAGAGCTTCACAGCGCTGGGGCTTTAGTGTGGGCCGTCACAGCAATTCAGGGTGGCCAGTGCAATTGGCTGAACCTGCCCTGCCTGCTGGGCGTGTCAGCAGAATCGGTGGTGCTCATCGAGCGATTCACACGAAGGGTGGTCTTTAATTGCAGCTGTCGTGATGTGATTGGATGGAAGGCAGTGACCGAGACAGGAGTTCAGGGTGGGCCTTGCCTGGATATCTTCTACGAGAGGGGTGAGGCGGTGACTGTGACTGTGCCAGACAGCCAAATGGAGGATATTAAGGAGGTGGTACAGAGGCTTGAGGTAAGAATTATAGTCATCTAATTCACTGTAAAGCAGTATTACCAGTGCATAGTCAAAGATTTGGGTTTCTTGAAACGATAATTAATAAACCTTTCAACTCAGATGCGCCTTAAGCACTGAGATGTATACTTATGATATAAGCAATGATAAATGCTTCTGTATTAGCCATAGGTCAGTGTGAACTTATTTTTATAAAAGCTTAGTTGTCAATTTCTCACTAAAGAAGAAAACTACCCATGAATCCTGAAGAAAGATCCATGAATTAGAAAAGCTGCTGTTACCATGGAAACATAGTTATTTGCGAAAGAGCTCAGCTACTCCCATGAAGCATTGCGAATGACGTAATGGAGTCGTTCTCCCTACACTCAAACTACTAAGTATATTTGTATATATTGGAATATTTTTCAATAAACTTAATGTAGTTTTTATAAAAAAAATTGTGATTATGACGATTGCCTGTTTTAGGGCTTTCACGCTTATGACAATTAACTGTTGGCTTTTACTATAATGATGATTAATTATCAAACATTTTTATTATGGCGATTAATTGTGTTTTAAGGCTTTTACTATTATGACGAACAATTGCCAAAAAATATTGCGATTATGATGATTAATTGTCTGTTCTAAGGCTTTCGCTACAATGATGATTATTTGTCTGTTTTAGGGCTTTCACTATTATAACTAATAATTGTCTGTTTAATGGCTTTTAAGGTTATGACAATTCCAATCCCAATTCTGAAAAAGTTGTAACAGTATGGAAACTTCTAATAAAAACTAAAATGAGTGATTTGTATATTATATTAACCCTTTGCTTTATTTAAAACACTACAACTACGGATTATAGGATGTTTTACCCTGTGAATTTAATTTAGCTTTTTTATGTAAAGTAATTTCAAATCATATGATTGCAAAACACTCCAAAAAAATTTGAGACAGTCAAGTGTTTAACCACTGTGAAACATCACCATTTCTTCTAATAACACTTCTAAAGCATTTGGGCACTGAAGACACAAGTTAAGTTTAGAAAGTGACATTTTCCCCATTCATTCATTATGCAGGTCTTCAGCTGCATAATTGTAAGGGGTCTTTGTTGCCATATGGTGTGCATCATAATGCACCACACATTCTCAATTGGAGATGGTCAGGAATGCAGGCAGGCCAATCTAGCACCCACACTTGAAATCTGTGCAGTATGTGGTTTCCTGCTAGAAAATGCAGGGGCGTCCCTGGAAAAGACTGTGCTGGATGGCAGGATATGTTGCTCCAAAATGTATACATACCTGTCAACATTAATGGTGCCCTCACAGATGTGCAAGCTACCCATGCCATAGGCAATGACACACCCCTTGTCCATACAAACACTGGCTTTTGGACCTGACGCTAATAACAGCTTGGATGTCCCTTTTCCTCTTTGGCCCAGATAACACGACGGCTTTGTTTTTCAAAAACATTTTGAAATGTGGACTTTACAGACCAAAAAACACAGTTCCACTGTTCTACTTTCCATCTAAAATGAGACAGAGCCCTGAGAACTCGTCAGCGCTTCTGGACAGTGTTGATGTATGGCTTCTCCTTTACATAGTAAAGTCTTAACTTGCATCTGTGGATGCAGCGGCGAGTAGTGTTGACTAACAAAGGTTTACAAATGTTATCCCAGGACCATTCTCATGATATACATTACAGATGAATGCTGTTTTTTAAGACAGTGACGTTTGAGAAATCAGAGATCACAAGTATTCAGACGTGGTTTTCGTCTTGCCCTTTACACACCGAGATTTTACTAGATTCCGTGAATCTTTTAACTATATTGTGCACTGTAGAGGGTGAAATACCCAAAATCCATCCAATTTGTTTTTGAGGATCATTGTTCTCAAAGTGCTGGATTATTTAGGGGATTATTTAAAATGATCGATTAACTGTCTGTTTTAAAGCTTTTACTATTATGACAATTAATTGTTTATTTTTAGGAATTTCACAATAATGATGATTAATTGGAAAACAAAATATTGCTAAGATGACGATTAATTGTCGGTTTTAGGGCTTTCAAGGTTATGATAATTACTTGTCAAACAAATAATTTTGATTATGATGATTGTCTGTTTTAGGGCTTTCACAATTATGACAATGATTTGTCAGTTTTAAGACTTTCACTATATTGACGATTAATTCTCAAAAACAATTATTGTGATTATGACAATTAATTGTCTGTTTAAAACTTTCACTATTCTAACGATTAATTGTCACACAAATTGTCATACATTTTAAGGTGAAATATGTGCATCATACACCTTAAGAAGTAATTTATTCCTACTGAACTTGGAAACATATGATAAAATAGGGATCTAAGAATTCCTTTAAGGCTTTAAAAATTATGAATGGCATGGAATATAATATTTTAAATATCAAAATATTTCCAAATAATTAAAATCTCTCTCTTTTTGGTCAACTTTAGTTTTGATACATTGTCCATTGTTGTTTTTGAATAGCTATTGTATTATATAGCAATATTATATTACATTATAATTGTGAAACTGGGGTTTTTGGCATTCATTATCAAAATCCTCATTCATATTTTCGCTGGAGTTTGCCGCAAATCTCCGCAGATGATGCATGCTTCATAGCGTTTCAGAAGTGGTTAATCTTCGCATGATCTTCAGGCTCTGCTCTGGGTGTTTTGTTTCGACAGTAAAATGTGATTGGAATAGTGCACAATCATCTATTTTGGTATTGTATTTGATCTAACTGCAGTTATTTGAAATAGATCAAATAGCAGCAATCAGATGATTATTTGATAATTGTGACAGGCCGTCGTGCAAGTGGCACTTTTCAAAGTTAAGTCATCATGGCAGCTGTAATTGTAATCTGTTATTTATTCAATTTATTGTGCTGTCCTCATTAGAAAGTTGCTCTGCATAGTCTTATATGCCTCAGCACAAAACCAATTTCATTTTAAGACCTGGTGCTTTTCATGATATATGCCATTTTAACATGACACTTCAATACTGTCTCACCAGCTGGTTACTAGAGGATGTGAGGCACGTGAGATCACACCCCTGAGGGATGGAGTCGGCCAACCTGGTTTCCTGATGAGTGAGGAAGGATTTGTAACTGAGCTCCAGCGTTTTGGGTATGCGGAGAGCGGGGGACTGCAGTTGGAGGCTCGTGTAGTTCGTCTCTGTGGCCAGGTCCTGGTACACCTCAGCCAGGATGAGAGAAGCATACTCCTGCGGACTGCACAAAAGATCCACATCACAGTCATTCCACCAGACAAGAATGGAAAACCACGCAAGTAATAGAAATGATGGGTTATTTCTAGAGCAGAAATTCAAATACAAAATGAATCAAATTAATTACATGATACACTGATCGATAATTACATTTACCACGGGTCTGTTGAATGCTTGATTCTGATTGGTTCACAGGCGTTCTAAGGTTTATTTTTTAAGTAAACGCACGGCTATAAAGTAGTTCCAGGTCTTGACCGCATAATGGTTCCATGTCACTTCACCAAATTATTTCAGTTATTTCAAAGAGTCCTACAAGCTACCAACACAAAATAACAACATAAACAAAGCCATTGGTTCAAGTAAATTGTTTAAGAACGTCAAACAATGTCTAAAATATTCAACATTTATTTCAATTTCATTTAAAAAGGGCCCTCGCTCTCCCTCGTCTCCCACGCACTTACACACACACGCACACACACGCACACACACAGAGAGAGAGACTACAGTCGCAACGAAAAATAGAGCCGCTCCCCCACGACTTGATCAATACAACAATTTCTATTTTCCGAAATAACTTTTAATGTTTCAATATATTTCGCCCTAATCAGCCTCACATAGCTGTAGTGTAAATCACCGCACTACCCCACCCCCAGTTTCGCTTACACACACACAGAGAGAGAGAGAGCCGAGAGAGCGCGCGCAAGCCTCTGTTGCTGGTTCTAACATGACGTTTTCAAATTAGCAACGAAGGCTTGAGCTGAATTAAAGCAAGATACACTTGGACAATACAACAGGTTCTATATTATCTGAGATATCTGTGGGAAAAACACTCAAGGACACATTATACCCATAACGCACACACTTGAGGCCAAAACATTCTCGCTCATAGAAAAATAGAGTCGTCATGTCAGCGCATTCCTGCATCTCAGTAGGGATGAAAAAAGTTGTTTAGGTTTATGACAAGAATATGCCGATTTTGAAGCGATGTTACCTGTGACGAGAGCTGCAACAAAAAAGGTAATCCCAGAAGTAATCTCTCTCATTTTCTTAGTTTCTTGCTTTCGATCCGTCAAACGCGAACTCTCACACACATGCACTAACGCACTAACTTTCCCTTTCGAGAGGTCTCTCCTATTGCGTAAGTAGCTTACGCTATGGGAAAACTCGGTTTCTCTAGAAATATTGAAGTCTTTATGTAAAACGCATTGCAGCTGCACAGCAGACAGCAATGAGCGAGGCAGCTCGGTCATTGGCTGTGCTGCGGCAACTTGCTCGAACCAATGACGGGGCGACTCTGAACGCGCGACCAATGAGCTAAATGGCTAAGGCTATATATTAGGCGCCCCGTCATGAGAGTTCTTTAGATTTAATCTCCTTCAGCAAAGACCTTCTCTTCGCTGGATCCTCCGGATTATTGGAGTCTTTTCGCCCGCCGTCGACAAGCCTACAGCAGGACTGCTACGAGGACGCCGGCGCCTTCAGCCGCCTTTAAAGCCTTCTGCTACGCCATCCGGCGTGCATCACCTTGATATCCTTTTACTAAAAGCTACTTTGCAAGTGTTCGCCTCTGCGACGCTTTTTGTCCTTCAGTGAAAGAGCAAATTCGAGGCGTTGTTTCAAATGCCTTCGACCTGCGCCTCGTGCAGAGGCCCTCTTCCTGAACGGGGACCGTCACATTTTCTGCGCTCGCTGCCTGGGACCTGACCATGCAGAAGCTGCTCTCACTCGAGGCGGATGCCCCGAATGTGACTCCCTGGGCCTCACCGAGCTGCGCGCTCGCTTTGCCGCCTTCGCCGCGAATGAGTCTGCTACACCGTGCTGCCATCCCCTCTGTTCGAGCCGCGCAAGAAAAAGCGCCGCTCACGGAGGCCGCCAGAGCGCGGGGACTGGCCCGGCGTGACATCCGCGTGCTTCACTACCACCCGAGGACTCCCTGCCGCCAGTTCAATTCACGCAGGCAGACCAGCACCCCTCCAGAGTGGTGGGTCTCGTCTCGTTCGGCGCGTCAGGAGACGACGGTGAAAAGGATGACAGCCTTTCCATTGACGCTGCATCCGACGACTGCCCGGGCTCGGCCTTCAACCCCGCGCCGTCGACATTAGCGGACATGAGCAGGGGCACCAGCATGGACTCAGAGATCGTCCGCATCCTGTCTAAAGCCATGGAAGACCTCGGGCTCGACTGGTCTTCTCCGGAAGAACCCGCCCGCAGCCGGCTGGACGAGTGGTTCCTGCAAGGGCGCCGGCAGGCCCCTCGACAGAGACCCTCCCCTTTCTTCCCCGAAGTTCACGACGAACTCACAATGTCGTGGAAAGCCCCGCACTCTGCTCGCCTGAAGCCTTCTTTCTCTTCCTCGCTCTCCTCGGTGGACGGCGCGAGAGAAAGAGGCTACGAGGGAACCCCGCCCCTCGAGGAGGCTATGGCCAACCATCTGTGCCCACCCTCCACCGCTGGATGGAAAGCCAAAGCTTCTCATCCCTCGAAGCCCTGCCGATCTACCTCAGCTCTCGCCGGTCGCGCATACGCCGCCGCCGGCCAAGCTGCGTCAGCGCTTCATTCCGTGGCTGTTCTGCAGGTCTATCAGGCCAAACTTCTCCGCACCATGGACGAGTCTGGACCTGAACCTGAGGCTTTCAAGGACCTGCGCAGCGCCACTGATGTAGCCCAGCGAGCCACAAAGGCCACCGCCCAATCCACCGGCCAGGCCATGGCTAACCTGACTGTCCTTGAGCGCCATCTGTGGCTGACACTAACAAATGAAGGACGCGGATAAGGCGCCATTCCTCGACATGCCTATCGCTCCAAGCAGCCTGTTCGGACCGGCGGTAAGAGAGTTCGCTGAACGCTTCACTGAAGCCCGGAAGAATTCGCAGGCTATGTGTCACTTCCTGCCCAAGCGCTCCAGCTCGTCACAGAGCCGCCAGAGACCGCCTCAGCTGCAGCAGCGAGCCAGGGCGGCGCCTCCCATCTCCCAGCCCAGACCTGAAACGGACGCTCGATGTCGCTCGCGTTCCGCTAACCGAAAGCAGCCGCCTGAGCGACGGGGACCTCGGCCCAAGATCGTGCTGAACCCGGAGCCTCATAAGTCTTCCTAGCCATAGGAAGAAAAAGAGAGAGTGCGTGTCTCGCAAAAGCCGGACCACTCTCTCCAAAACGTGTAACACATTACCCAGTCCCCTTACAGGTGGCTGGAAATGTCTGTACAGCAGTCAATGGGCCAGTCACAGAAATCGCTCACCTGCAATCAAACGCTGTTTTAACGGCAACACACAGAAATCACAAAAAGAGTCATTTTCTGCTTGTGTCACTAAGGGGTCACGTGTCCACACTAAAGTGCGCATTCCCACATATCAATACTGTCCAAACAGTGCCGAATACTTCCCCAGCTCAAGCTGGACGCCCCATAAATGTGGATCGTGTGCCTATTGTCATGTATGCACCACTACACACAAGCACTGTTCCCACAGTTATAAACACTTCCCCAGTAAAAGCAGGAAATACTATAAAGGTAGCGCGCGTGCCTGCTGTCATGCATGCACCCCTACACACAAACACTGTATGCATGCCCAAAAACTCCCCGCTAAGAACGGGAAGCTTTATGAAAGTGGTGTGCGTGCCTATTACAATGTATGCACCCCCACCCGTAAACACTGTCTATACAGTTTCACACATTTCTCCAGCTCATGCTGTGAGCATTATGGAGATCGCGCGCGTGCCTGTAATCTCACACGCACCCCTGCACTCGGCACTCAACAAAGCTGCTCAGCGTGCTCCCGCGCCTCTGAGAGCTGTAAGCTCAGTGTTAGCACAAGGCAATTCGCCGGCAGGGCCCATACGTCACTGCGACACGCCCCCAGCCAGCATTCAGCCCATATCTGTGCAAGTAAAAGCCTGGGAAAAAATCCCCGACATGCCAAAATGGGTTTTTGAACATAATAAAACACGGTTACTCGCTTCAATTCGCTCGCAGACCACCCCGCTTTTCAGCGGTGGTCGAGACGAAAGTGAGGAAAGATGTTTCACATGTTCTACGCACCGAGGTGATCAAACTGATAGAGAAGGGCGCTATAGAAACTGTTCCTCCCTCTATGAGCGAGGCGGGTTTTTACAGCCGCTACTATCTCGTCCCGAAAAAGGACAGTGGCCTCCGCCCCATCCTAGATCTCAGACATCTGAACAAAGCTTTAATGATTCGCTCGTTCAGAATGTTAACGACCAAACATATCCTCGCGCAAGTTCGCCCGGGGATTGGTTTCTATCAGTGGATTTGAAAGACGCTTACTTTCACATTCGATAGCGCCTCATCACAGGCCATTTCTGATATTCAGCTTCGAGGGACAGTCATACCAGTACACAGTACTACCATTCGGCCTATCATTGGCCCCCCGTACATTCACGAAATGTATGGACGTAGCACTTTCCCCCCGAGACAGCGGGGAGTGCCAATACTGAATTACCTCGACGATTGGCTAATCCTAGCACAATCAGAGAGTCAGTTAACGACACACAGATCTTGGATTATCTGCCATCTAGAATGCCTGGGTCTGAGAATCAATTTTGCAAAGAGCGTGCTATCCCCCAGCCAGAATATCTCTTTTCTGGGAATAGTGCTAGACTCAGTGCAGATGATGGCGCGCCTCTCATCAGAGCTTGCGCTCGCTATTCGGCGCCTTGCAACATCATTCAGAGCGGGCGCGCGCCCCCCCGTCAAACGATTTCAAAGGATGCTCGGTCTCATGGCCTCGGCATCAGCTGTACTCCAGCTAGGATTGTTGCACATGTGTCCTCTCCAACGCTGGCTCAAGAGCCGTGTCCCCACTCACGCGTGGTGCTCGGGCCACTTTTTAATCAGAGCGAATCACGGCTGTATAAAAGCCCTGACGCCCTGGAAGGCCGTCGACTGGTATCAAACCGGCGTGAGTCTGGGCGTGAACACACGGAGAAAAATGATCACGACAGATGCCTCCAAAATAGGATTGGGGGCCCTTTACGAGGGCAGGCCTGTCTTTGGTCAAACCCGGAAAAGCGCCTACATATAAACTGTCTGGAAATGAAAGCGGTCGCCTTGGCTCTCAGAGCCCTGCTTCTGTACCTGAAAAACGAACACGTCCTGGTCCGAACGGACAACATGACGGTAGTATCGTATATAAATCGCCAGGGTGGACTCAGGTCGAGCTCCCTGCACTCTATGGCCAGGGAGCTCATCTTATGGTCACAGCACAACCTGCGCTCGCTGAGAGCAGCGCATGTGCCAGGCGTCCTGAACCAGGGAGCGGACATGCTGTCCAGAGACAAAGTTCTCCCAGGAGAATGGTCTCTCCACCCCTGACGGTTCAGTGGTTATGGCAAACCTTTGGCGAGGCAGAGATCGACCTCTTCGCCTCCAGGGAAAATGCGCACTGCCCTCTTTTCTTCTCAAAGAGCACGGACGCGCTCGCCCAAGTCTGGCCGAGCCGCCCCTTGTATGCTTTTCCCGATCACGATGCTACCTCAGGTCATCAGTCGGATCAGGGAGGTGAAATGTGCAGTGCTCCTGGTAGCCCCACTCTGGAAGAACCAGACGTGGTTTCCAGAACTGATGCAGATGATGCAATCTGCCCCATGGCCGATTCCGTTGAGGCTGGACCTCCTCAGGCAGGCCAACAGGATGATTCTTCATCCCCGCCCCGATCTGTGGGCCCTTCATGCATGGCCCCTCAACGGGTTCCAGAGAACCTCCCCAGCAGAGTGTTGAGAACCATCACTGAGGTGCGAGCGCCCTCTATGAGGTGCTTATATGCCCTAAATTGGAAAGTGTTCAGTGACTGGTGTGATACCAAGAGCTTGAACCCCAAATCGTGCGAGATACCAAGTGTACTCGCCTTTTTGCAAGAGCTGCTGGAGGCGGGCCGCACACCCTCCACGCTCAAAGTCTATGTGGCTGCCATAGCGGCGTCACACAATCCTGATAAAGGACGCTTATTAGGGAAATACGACCTAATCATTCGTTTCCTAAGAGGCGCTAGGAGGATGAACCCTCCTCGCCCCCCCTCGGTACCGATCTGGGACCTGGCCACAGTCCTGGACGCACTCAAGAGTGCCCCGTTCGAACCTCTCCGAACCGTGCACCTTAAACAGCTCTCGCTCAAAACTGCGCTCTTGCTGGCACTCGCCTCAGTCAAGAGAGTGGGCGACCTGCACGCGCTGTCATCAAGCGCTGCTTGCTTGGAATTTGGACCTAACGACTGCAGAGTTGTCCTTAGGCCAAAGCACGGGTATATTCCTAAAGTGCTCGCCACACCCTTCAGAGTACAGTTGATATCTCTGGCAGCGCTATCGTCTCCAGCAGATGAAAGCGACGCTAATTTACTCTGCCCGGTCAGGGCGCTCAGAGTATACTTGGAACGTTCTGCCCCGTTCAGACAGACGGAACAATTATTACGTATGCTTTGGCGGCGCACTAAAGGTCTCGCAGTTTCAAAGCAAAGAATATCGTGCTGGATAGTAGATGCTATAGCGCTGGCTTATGAAGCCAAGGGCCTTCAATGCCCCTTAGGCGTCAGAGCTCACTCTATATTTCTCGAGAAACTGAGTTTTCCCATAGCGTAAGCTACTTACGCAATAATCATTCCCTCCTCTCAGGGAACCGAGGTTACGTTAGTAACCGAGTCGTTTTCCTCCATTCAGTCCTCGAGTAAAGCAGCGGAAGCATCCGTGACGTTTTCGAATTAGCAACGAAGGCTCCGACTGTATTAAAGCAAGATGCTGAATATGTGGCGGAAGAAATTAGTTCCACTCATAAGAGCGTTTTTGGGACAAAACCAGAAAATGTTTTGAGATTAAATCCCGAACGATGTCTTAAGGTGCGGTAACCATGCGAGTCGTGACCGCATTACCACCTCGGGTGTGCATTATTTTAAACAATTCAACAGCGCATCGTCAATTATTCCTTAATTATTGTATAGAATAAAAGAAATCTGCATATAAATAAAACATTTATATTAGTTGTCTTTAGCTACTATGTTCCTTACACTAAAATTATGCAATGTACTTACTGAGATTCGCATTTGCTGCTACTGAGGTTAAGGCACAGGTAGGTTTAGTGGTAGGGTTAGGGTACAGGTAGTTAATTTTAACATTGATTCACTTTAGAGCTGATTGGTGACTTAGAACTATTTAATGAAGGTACAGTATATATCTTTTAGATCGCAATGAGAAAAAATTATAATTCTGGAACTAAGCTGGCTGAAAAAGTGAGCAATGTTGTGCTTTGTTGTAAATATGTCTGAGATAGATTTGGGGGGCGTTCACACAGAATTCAGTCAATTGATAGTTGTAGTTATTTTTGAAATAAAATTTTTTGTAAACGTGAAAGAATGTGAAGAATAATTTAGTGATGATGTGCACAATTTTTTTAAATTTTTCTTTAAAGAAAAAATAAGCTTTTTGAGAAGGGATGGAGTGTGAGTGGGCAGAAAAGTAAAAAATAGAAAGCAGGGAGTGGAGGATGGAGTGCAGTTGAAAGGTACAAAGATGCAACAGAACAATTTTAGATTCAAAAATGTAGATTGTAGATGACATTTAGACACATCTACTCATTCTTTATTATTCATATTTTCCACATTTTAGAATAACATAAAACTTGCCTGAAAGTAAGCCTCATTACATCTAATTCGTGGCTTTGCTCCTTATTTTGTTACATTGGTGCTACAAAATCTTCCTGCCTTTGCTAGTAAGTGAAAAAAAAATATGAAATTGCAAAACGGGTACGTTCTTTTCGAGTAAAATCACTTGAGCGCACATCACATCATATTTACGATATCTGACCATTAGTACGATCTTCCTAGGAGGACTTGAAAGCACCATGAGCGTCTCATACCAAACATCTGAAATTCATGTTGATTGTTTTTTTTTTAAGAAACAAGAGAGAGTTGATAAAGACTGAAAGTATGAAGAAAAAAAGGGATTGATGGAAACAGATGGATTGGGGGGTGGGATGGGGGTGGCTACAACAGAATAGGGACAGACCTCCTTTTATTCTGTTCTAGCCGTGTCCAATCAAGGTAAATATTTCTCTTTCACACTCACTTTTGTCTTTTTCTGTGACTGATTGGTTATGCAAAAACATGCACGTACACTGCCCACAAATGGATCAAGGGGTCAGCAGTACTCAACATGAGTAAGTCTTTATGTAATATTATATAACAAAAGTAAACCAAAATACTCCCGTAGCATTGATGTTTTCTTCCATGACTAATGGTGTTCTACTGAAATGCAGAATATATTAACATTTTTACTATGGATGTCAGTTTTACATGTTCATTTAGCACAATCACTTATAAAACAATACAAGTTATGATTGTGTGGCAGTCTTTGGCTGATGTGGCTTGTTGTCTTATAAGCAGTGTGTTTTAAAAGGCTGTCAGAAAAGGAATTCAGCTTCAAAAAGCATCGCCAGATCCCAGTGTTCTGTTCCACTCTGCTCAAAATAGCTACATTTATCAGCCTGGCCAATCCATTGTTCTATCACTATTTGAATTTGGATTACCTTCATACATTACCTTTAATATGTCAGCTAATATTGGTACATATTGGCTATTCATTTGACTATTTTATCAGTGTATCATGTCATTTATTCAGTTAAATTCAAGCTTTTCACTTCTTGTGTTTCTATTGGTGCGAGCACAGGAGTTTCTCTGAGCTGTACCAGAAAGCCATTCAAGATGCCGAGAGCAAATCTGGAGAGGGATGCTCGGGTGAAGCCTGGGTCTTGGATGAGCGAGGAGAAGAGGCTGATGATGATGATGATGATGATGGTGATGATGATGATGATGGAGGGGAAGATGACAAGAAAGAGGATGAAAATAGGGTGTCAGACAGTGAAACTCAAAAGAAGGAGGGACGTGAAGAGGAGGTAGAAATTTCAGGGAGCGAGGATGCATACTCGCTCCTCTCTCCACCCAGCTTGCCCCTCTTGCGGGCAACATCCCTGCAGCACAGCGTAAAGAGCCAAACTTCAGAGATCAATCCCGTCTCTCTCACTCGGAGCTACTCGCTAGAAAGCCACCCCCCATTCCAGGATATCCTTGAAGGGTATACAGATTTTTGTTTGCCTGTTTCAAATTTCACTCAATCATTTTTCAGTTTGGTCGACATGTCTTGGCCCCCAGTCAGCAAGCCAAAGGTTACTGTGGTAAGGAAAAGTGTTTAATTAGTGAAGGGAAATTACCATGAGAGGAACCAGACTCAGCTGGGGGAGCCCATCCTCATTATTTGCCCAATGTAATTTATCTATATAGCATGTGCAATACAAGTCATGTATTCATTGAATAGATTAAGTGATCTAATTTTTCAATATAACGGTAAGGCAGTGTTTAACCTCTTCAACTCTGGTGCATTTTTTGGCTGCCGCCTGCATTTTCATGCCCAAATTTAAAAGCTTTCTTTGCACACATACAGTGGACTAACTACAAATAATTGGTCCTAACTTCATAAGCATGCAATTCTGGTTCTGTTTGCTCTACCTCCCCGCAAAAAGTATTATTCCACTACATGGCAGCAAGTATTAATGAAAAATATATTTTCCTCTATCACTTTCCATCTTAACATATAGGTCTGAAATGTAGTTAGTGCTCTAACTCAGCTGATCATTCACACATGCGCTCGTCCATAGACAACAATTGAAAATTTAGAAGCGTATAGACCTTCCTCACTGTTTCAATGAATATATCGGCTTCAATCCAGGTGTCATTGAAAAGCTGAGATCCTCAGGTTTGCGATGATGTATAACATTTTATCATCAATAGGTGAAAACATATTTTGCAGATTATTTGTTTAACATGATTTTTCAACTGGACTGCATATTTAGGACCCAAGCACTGAAAGTGCAGAGGCCCTATTCTTCTAAGAATTATTATTTTTATTCTTTTCAAGGTTTTGGGTGCTTTTGGGGCACTTAACATGCTTAAAAACTCATGAAATTTGCACTCACATCAGTGTTGTCAGCCATTATGCCTGGGAAAAATGTAACACATGGTTGTGGAGGGAAGGCTCTGTAGTGCAACCTTTTGACTAAAGTGGTGGTGCCATTTTAACCTACAGTCACCAAACTTGGTACATATATTATTCTCATCAAGCTGAACAACTTTCAAAATTACAGAATTTAGCTCTACACAACAAGAAGGCTGCCATTTTGGTTTGAATTTAGATTTGTTTGTATTATTATTATTATTATTATTGCAGGCCCTGAACTTTTAAATACTCCTCCTAGGCAATTCATGTGAATGCCAAGACACTGAAGATGCTAAAATGTGAACAGGCTTTTGATATATTGGACGGTGTTGCCATGGCGAGGCAATAAATGAATGGCAATTAAGTCTTATATCTTCTGTGTGCATCGTGTGATTTAGATCAAAATTGATTTTGATGTTTAATAATGAAGGCTGATCACATGGATGTGGCTATTGTGGCTCACAGTCATAGCGTGACCAACTGGCAGTAGGAAGTGTGGCACTTACAACAAACTTTGCAATAGTCCTGTTATTTTTATCCGAAACCCTTCAAAAGTTTTTAGATTAATGGCATGACCCAGATGATGTAAATTTGTGAATGGATTCTTGATATCTTAAATAGTGTTGTTATGGCAACGGACACATTATGTTGTAGTGTTTTCGTGTATTTGACAAACTCAGCCGTATGTTTAATAATGCTTATGAAATGAATGTGGCTGCGGTGGGTCATGGTCAGTGACACTTTGAATAGACTTTGAAAAAAAATAATTCTTATTTTCACCCATCACATCAAATTTACTCAGACTAGTGTCAAATTTAACAAGGGGATTCTTGATATCTTACATGATGTTTTCATAGTCACAAGTCAAATAACAATATTCATTTTTGGACTGTTCAAGGGTTGACACTTGCCATAATTACACATTTCATTTTCCACACACATCAAACTTGTTAACCTTTATGTCTGAGCAGAAGCTAAGACATGGTGTCTTACTTGTTTACTCGACCAAATGTAGGTGTCCATCATGAAGTGTTTTTCAAAAGCCTAATGGTTGAAAATTGACCCATGGTGTTGGGCCCGTCATCGTTGCTTGCAGCTATATTTTGTTCTAAACTTCTGAGACATAACATTGGATTTGTTTCCCAAGCAAGCTCACAGACAAGTAAAACCTTTTAAACAAAACAACCTAAGGTAAGAGTTGATATAGCGTTTGTGGCTTTGAGGCTTTCAGAAGCATTGATAAGGACAGGCATGAGACATTTGTCTTTATTATCTTACAGAGATCATATTTCACTTTGTGATTCTTTTGATTAACATTCAAACTCTGATGTTAGGTCAACCAAATACATAGTCATATTCCTGGAAAAAAGAGCTTTCATTTGATATATGGCATGTCTCTTTAAGTGCAATATGAAAAACTTTCATGAATATATTTTTATTTC
This sequence comes from Xyrauchen texanus, assembly GCF_025860055.1. Classification (NCBI taxonomy): domain Eukaryota; kingdom Metazoa; phylum Chordata; class Actinopteri; order Cypriniformes; family Catostomidae; genus Xyrauchen; species Xyrauchen texanus. The sequence continues at coordinate 59,589,237 of NC_068277.1, read as the reverse complement.
TACATTATTACCAACGACATTAACTTTTTGCCACACCTGCCATTGTCAAGGTAAATTGAGAAATGTTACCAGCCATTTATTAAAATGTGTTGGCCATTAGTTCTTCTAATAATACTTCTGTAAGTTATTTCAAAATAATAATATAGAGATTTTGTACATTCTGGGAAGTGGATTGGATTTGCTTTTGTAAAGTGGGCATTCCATTTCAGAAAGAGGCTGAATACGAGGTTGCTAAAGCAATGCCTAAACAGCCCTTGGTCTAATATAACTTGAGATGTCAATGTAAAAGGAAAGTTGTTGGAAAAATTGATGTTTTTCTACAAGATGGTGCTGCGGATGGCAGCCTCGGTTTGGAGCTCTCCAATTCTTTTGTTGTTTTGGTTTGTTTATCCTGTGTTTAGTCATTTCTTTCAAATCAGTTTTACCATGGACGAACTGCTGAACATTCGGCAGCACATACCAGACAATCTTTTCTCAGTTTTGGACTATTCAGACATTTTGCTGGACATTTTAGTCAGAGGCGCAGCTGTGTTGTATAAACGCTCAATGAGACACAGGCGAGGGAAGCGAACCGGTGTGCTGGTCAATCTCTGACAGCGCAGCTTTCGAACAGCACTGCTGAGTATTCATCTCTGCTCTCTCCCTAACAAAACGGATGAACTACATCTCCTCACCCGTACAAACAAGGACTTTTCAAAATATGCTGCCTTGTGCTTCACAGAAACCTGGCTGAGTGAAGCCAATCCGGACAGCTCATTACATCTGCCAGGGATTTCAGCTATTCAGAGCGGATCACATTGTGGAGTTAACGGGGAAAACGAGAGGGTGTGGAACATGCCTTTACATCAATTAAAGTTAGTGTACAGATGTAACGACGTTAAAGAAGATGTGCTATCCTAATTTGGAAGCACTCTTTATCAACTGCACACCCCACACCTGCTCTGATCTTCACACAAACATGTGGAAGATCGCGTGTGGAGGAATATAAAAACTCACCAGAATAAAAAAGGAAAACTTAAGCAGTGAGTAGAAAGGCTTACAGTTGAATCACTTTTCTTCTCCCTGTATACCAATGACTGCACTGCCAAAGACCATGAAGTTCTCATGAAGTTGCTGATGACACTACTATCATTTGCCTCATCCAAGTTGATGATGAGTCTGTATACAGAAGGGAGTTTGAATGGCTAGTTCACTGGTGCAGCCAAAACAACCTGGAGCTGAACATGCTCAAAACAGTGGAGCTGATAGTGGACTTTAGGAGAAACATCCCAACACTGTCCCCTCTCACCATTCTAAAAAGCACTTTGGCAGCAGTGGAGTTATTCATTTGTCTGCGCACTACCATCTCACAAGACCTGAAGTGGGAGACCCACATTAACTGCATTATCCACATTGTGAAAAAGGCCCAACAGATGTTATAATTCCTTCGCCAACTGAGGAAGTTCAACCTGCCACAGGCACTGCTGATACAGTTCGTCTCAGCAGTCATTGAGTCTTTCCTCTGCACTTCAATAACTGTCTGGTTTGGTTCAGCTTTGAAATTGGATATCAGAAGACTATAAAGGACAGATCGGACTGCTGAGTGGATTATGGGTGGCCCCCTCCCCTCCCTTCAAGAATTGTACACTTTCAGAGGGAAGAAAAGGTCTGGAAAAATCACTCTTGACCCCACTCACCAAGCCTACAACCTTTTTGAACCGTTGCCTTCTGGCAGGCGCTACAGAGCACTGAGCACCAGAACCGTCAGGCACAGGAACAGTTTTTTCCCTCAGTCTATCCATCTCATGAACAGTTAAAACTGCCCCATTGAGCAATAATTATGTGCAATACATAGCTTAGTCCATTTATATTTATCCAACATACCCTACCTCTTCTGCCATACATTCCCTTGCATCCATATATAACAGATTTGTCTTTGTATTTGTACATGATCCCGATCCAAATCCGATACGTTGATAGTCGTGTTCATTACTGTCAAGCTCCAAAAATTACATGAAAGAACAACAAAACAAAAAAACACCATTAAAGTAGTTCATATGACTCATGCATTTTATTCAAATCACTTGAAGACATGCGATAGCTTTTTGAATCATAAAAGGCTGTGTTTAATAAGTATATATATATATATATAATTTGCACTTGCAGCGCCAGCACATTAGTGAATGGTGCTGCTCTGTTGACACACATAAGCACAACGCACAGGCTGGTGAGGCACTCGCAGCTATTTTCAGCCATCACGCAGTGTGCAATATTTGAACACTACTCACGAACAACATCTCAGATGTAGATGCTCAATAGTTCGGTTCACTTATAATATGCATTTAGAATGGCTCCAGAGGAGCATTTCACAAGAATGTGAATGAGAAACGAATTAAATTACTGTGAACATGCCCACAAACGGACACATACAGGACTTCCTGGAGAGTTCAGAATGTCAAAATAAAAGCCTGAGGGTTTTAAAGTTACAGCTATATAATTGAAATATATTACTGATGTATTTAAAATTCTAAAAGGCAATAATAATAGAAATAATAATAATTTATTATTATTATTATCATTATTATTTGTTTACAATTTATAACAATATTTAACTTGAATGGGTTGCAATAAATAACTGTGTGAATGAAAAGTGATATCTTACAACTAAATGAAACAAAAAAGAGATCTGAATCCTTTAGTCCAGATACAATTAGAATTTGTTTTTGCAAAGAAAACAGGCTTCTTTTCTACTTAAGACTTATACTTGAATTATTGTTAATTTGTTGCTAAATTATCCAGTAGAATAGTTAACGAAAGTTTTTCTTAATAAGTGTGACAGGGTGGAGGGCGGGGCCTGGTCGTGATCATACACACCCGGTCCCTTATCAGGCTAAGAGGGATAAAGGCCGACTGCGGAGGATCGATTAGCCTGAGAAGGGACAGGGTGTGTATAATCATGACCCCGCCCTCCGCCCTGTCACAATAAGCTATACATTTATATTAAAATAATGCGTAGTTAGGGGTTTGTGTTTCTTTACTTATTAAAGAGTACCCATAATTAGTTCTACACAATAATGTAAAGATATTCTTAACTGATTATGCAAAAAACAAGAACACTGGTATCGGCCGATACTGAGATTTCAGATATCGGATCGGAAGAGAAAAAGTGGTATCGGTGCATCCCAATTAAGAAAGTAAATATGGTCTATTTTGGTTTCACACTGACTTTAAAAATATAGATTTTTACCCTTTGACAATGTAATTATTTAACTGTTTTCCTTGTGACAAACAGTGCAGATCATTGTGCAAATTGCAACATCATGAATGTGCTTGTCTCTGTCTTTCGGGAAGACTGCACCTGTCACAAAAACAGGACACATTGTGGTTTTAGTGGCTCAACATGAGGAATATTATACATATAAGTAATTATATCAACAACAACAACAAAAATCCTTATCCAGTAAACAAGATTTAGTGGAAAAGCCATGAAAACCATCAAAATCCTAAAAAGTTTATATAGTGACCAAGATTTTCTAGTTATAATCAACTGTAAAATGTTCTTTGCCTAGTAGTTACTGTGTTTGAGTGCAATCACTAATGATATTTTAAAATCCTTTTCTAGTATGCTAATCACAAACAATGGGACAAGTTGTGGACAATTTAGAAAATACAAAGCATTCATGACAAGTTTTTTAGTAATGTAGTCTGTGAACTATTTAATTGGCTAGAAATCTCTCTTTGTGAGCACAATTAATAAAATGAGTCACTAACGACTGGAAAAGTCATTCAAATTCATTGGTCAAAAGGTGTAAGAACATACCTCTTTGGTGTCCATACACAACTGAGCAGCTCAGAGTGTACTCAAATCTTAACAATCCGTCTTTTATCTGTTTATCTGTCAGGCATGTGTATGTTGATGTGGGGCTAAAAGGAAACGGGCACATTTATGAAAACCCTGGAGAGCTTAGGGATGCGACCCCTGACCTCATACTGGCAGTCAAATCTAAAGTGCCTCAGGAGCACGAGGAACAGGTATGAAATGCACACTTTTATTTATTTTGTTGGCATTAGTGACAGCACTGCTGGAAGAAGTTTTGAAGTTTCATCATTTTGTTTTTGCTAACAGCTAGCAATTACTATGGCTTTGTTCAGACAGGCAGCAAAAAGCTGATAGGGTGTAGGCTCAAATCCATTTTGACTTTTATAATCTGAACAGAATCAAATCAGAATTCAGATGTTAAGATTTTCAATGAAATCAAAATCACATCCATATGTGGTTTGAAATCTGATTAAAATTTGTTTTATTTCATTTGAGTTATATACAGGTATAGTGCATAAGTGTTTGAAGCTGTGTCCAAGTATATACATTTTTGCTCATTCTTTCCTTATATAACAAACTTTGTGACATTCACCATGTAGTGAATAGTGAAAGGGTGAAGGAGTTGGTGGTTTTGGACACCGTATATGCATGAATACATAAAATGCCTCCCTCCCTTTAATCTGATTTTGGATTACTGTTGGATAACTTATTGCATTTCATTTCTTAAATTACATTGCCCATCTATCAACATTAGTGGAATGGCAATCTGTAGTCCTGATGGTGTTAAAAAAAAACACTTTTCATTGGGTATACTTACTTTTTCACTGCACTGTATACCTTTAGAGTGATACAAAATGACTCATACTGTAATATGGGATTTTGGTCATACCACCCACACCTGTTTATTCATAGTTCCTCTATCTCTTTTTCTCTCTAGTTTGGACCTGACAAGGGGATTGAGGAATGGCCATCAGGCAGCGATGTGACCCTGAGATCTGCCAGCATGGAAAGAGCAGAAAGAAACTCTAGAGCTCTTAGCCTCCACAACTCCATCACCAAGAGTATGTGTTTCTCTGAACTCTAAAATAAAATTCTGTTATCATTTACTTCAAGTCTTGTAAAGTCATATGATAGCTCTGTGTGACGAACAGACCAAAATTGAAGTTAATTCTCTGAACATCTTAACATCTGCCTTAGTTATCCTTGGCACTTTCATTACAGTTCATGAGAAGTAGTGATGTCTGATTCGTAAACAAATTGTTCTTTGTAGATTTTGCGTATCATTGAATGGACTTCTTTTATGACACTTATGGTGCTTTTGTGACATTTTTAAAGTTTGAATATTCCTGTCTCATTTCATTGTATTTCTTAGAATTTCATATTTTTTCCATCTTGGTTCATCTAGATGCCCCCTTCCAAAAAAAGAGACGCTTTTTAAAAACATGCAAAGTTACAGTCCAACATCCAAACAGTCAGAGTAATTCAGCAGACAAATCCAAATCATCATGCAAAAGGGAAAAACCAGGCAAGAGGTCAACAACTTAAGAACATAATGACAAGGATACAATGCTCAGAATTGCAGGATAAACAGCAAGACTTTGCAAAGCACATAATGAACCACACTGCATTTTATACAACCAAGCAGGAAGTAGATGACAGGTGAAGTGAGTCAAGACATTCAGGTTGCACTAAGCTATTATTCGGGAGAGGGTTTCCTCTGGTGGGTTGGAGGAGAAATGGCAGCCTCAGATGTCAGAGAGATATAATATAATTGTGTAGGATATCGCTCCGCCTTTGAGCGGATTCATCTGTTAATGGGTTTTACTGTGTAAATCACCTCAACTTCCTTAGTGTTCCTTCCTGTGTTAGCTACAGGGTGGCTCCATGTCTCCTCTTCCTCTGCCCTTAGCAAGGTGTCAGTTTCCTTTAGTCATGCATTCTAAATCAAAGCCCCCTCTTCTGTGAAATGCTACTTTAAATAAACCCCAATTCCCAAAATGTTGGGACAGTATGAAAAAATTATAATAAAAACAAAAAGGAGTCATTTGTAAATGAAATTCACCCTTTGCTACATTGAAAACACTACAACTAAACATTATATGATGTTTTACCTTTTTTAAATTTTTTATGTAGAGTAATTTCAAATCAGATGATTGCAACACGCTCCAAAAAAGTTGAGACGGGCAATTTTAGACTAATAACAATTTGACAAGTTAAAATAAGATGATGTGAAACAGGAGATGTTAAACAGGCGAGGCAGTCGTGTCATCGTATATAAGGAGCCTCCAAAAACAGCCTAGTCCTTCAAGAGCCAGGATCATTCGAGACTTGTCAATTCGCCAACAGACGCTTCAGCAAATAATCCAGCACTTTAAGAAAAATGTTCCCCAAAGACAAATTGGAAGGATTTTGGGCATTTCACCCTCTACAGTGCACAATATTGTTAAAAGATTCAAGGAATCTGGTCAAATCTCGGTGTGTATAGGGCAAGACGAAAACCACGTCTGAATGCGTGTGATCTCTGATCCCTCAGATGTCACGGTCTTAACGATCTGCTTGCTGTTGGATCTGACGGCGCACAACAGCGGCTTTCTCTGTACTTTGCACGGCGTGCATTGTTGCCCCTGAGCGCTTCGACAGCGCAGACACACACACACACACACTGTGTATTAAAAGAGCAAATTTCTCTAAAAGAGCAAACACAGCGGCGTTGAACGTCCTTTTAAGGACGCGTCTTTTTCAAGATGCCTTTCCACCCCTGTGTCGTTCCTGGATGCGGTAGAAGTCTCTCCGCTTCAGACGGCCACAGGCGCTGTCTCGTGTGTTTGGGCCGCGATCACACCGAGGCGGCGTTTGTGGATGGTTCATGTTCTCACTGCGAGAACATGACCATGACCACGTTGCGGTCGCGGCTTGCTTTCAACAGAAGGCAAGCCACCCCAGCTGCACCCCGCATTGCTCCTTCTTCCCACGGGATTGAGGACGATGCGGTTGGCGCTGGGGGCGATTTGGGGGCGGCAGCGGGTGCGGTTTCGCCAGGTATCCCCCCGCGAACCTCCCGTTCCCCGACACGCTCGCTGGTCCCCGTCCAAGCTCGTGGCGATAGCGGCTCGCCTCACGGCCTGGCCGTCTATCCTCCCGAGTCCGAAGCAGATGAGCTCGCCGCTGCATCGGAGAGTGCGGAGTCTGATGCCGAGGACTCCCCTGGACTGCCGCCTTCGGGCCAGCAGGCCCAGGCTGAGGCCGACACTCAGATGTCCGACATGCTTTCCCGGGCCACCGTGAGCGTGGGGTTGGATTGGAACCCTCTGTCCTCCCCACAGCCTTCACGGTTGGATGATTGGTTCCAGGGGGCAGCGCGCCGTTCGCTGCCTCGCATCCCCCCGGTCCCGTTTTTCCCGGAGGTGCATGATGAGCTGACGTCTACGTGGAGAGCCCCGCTCTCCGCTCGCCTAGGTGCCACCCGCTCCACTCTTTCCACCTCGACGGCGGAGAGCGCCACGGATACGAGGCGATTCCCCAGGCCGATAGGGCAGTTGCGCACCATCTATGCCCCGGTAGCCCTACCTCCTGGCGTGGTCGCCCCGTACTCCCATCCAAGCCCTGTAGGACAACATCCTCGCTCAACGCGAGAGCCTACAGTGTGGCTGGACGCGCTGCCTCCACCCTGCATGTGATGGCCCTCCTGCAAGTCCACCAGGCCTAAGCTCTCAGAAGCATGCACGGGGGTGGACCTGATCCTGATGTGCTGCAGGAACTGCGCTCAGCGACCGACCTCGCCCTGAGAGCGACGAAGGCCACAGCGCAGGCACTCGGACAGACGATGGCCACCCTAGTGGTCCAGGAACGGCATCTTTGGCTCAATCTGCAGAGGCGGCTCTTGACCCACTACGAGTAGCCGGCATCCGCATTCTCAACTACCTCGACGACTGGCTTATCTTAGCACACTCTCGAGAGTTACTATGCACACACAGAGACCAGGTGCTCCGGCACCTCAGCCGCTTGGGGCTTCAGGTAAACTGGGAAAAAGGCAAGCTCACTCCGGTTCAGAGCATCTCTTTTCTCGGGCTGGAGTTAGACTCAGTCTCAATGACAGCACGTCTCACGAGCGAGCGTGCTCAGTCGGTGCTGGATTGCCTCGCTTCCTTCAAGCCAGGCACAGTGGTCCCTCTAAAACTTTTCCAGAGTCTCCTGGGGCATATGGCGTCCTCCGCGACGGTCGCACCGTTGGGGTTGATGCATATGAGACCACTCCAGCACTGGCTCCAGACTCGAGTCCCGAGACAAGCATGGCACCACGGCACGCATCGGGTAAGGATCACCCCCGCCTGCCTCAAAACACTCCGACCCTGGACAGACCTCTGCTTTTTACGGGCAGGAGTGCCCCTGCAGCAGGTGTCCCGACGTGTTCTGGTCACAACCGACGCCTCCCGGTCCGGGTGGGGTGCCGTGTGCAGCGGGCACGCAGCAGCGGGCCATTGGAAAGGGGCCCCGCTGCGTTGGCACATCAACTGCCTGGAGTTGCTGACCGTCCTTCTTTCTCTCAGGAAGTTCCTCCCGTTAGTTCGGGACAAACACGTCCTCGTGATATCGGACAGCACCACGGTGGTGGCGTACATAAATTGCCAAGGCGCCGTACGCTCCCGCCACATGTCACAACTCGCCCGCCGTCTCCTCCTATGGAGCCGGCAGCGACTCAAGTCGCTGCGTGCCACTCACATCCCCGGCAAGCTCAACGTCGTAGCGGATGCACTATCATGACAACGCCTGCCCGGCGGGGAGTGGAGGCTTCACCCCCAGTCGGTCCAGCTGATTTGGGAATGGTTTGGCATGGCCCAGGTAGACCTGTTCGCCTCCCAGGAAACCTCCCACTGCCCGCTCTGGTACGCCCTAACAGAGGCTCCCCTCGGGACAGACGCGCTGGCACACAGCTGGCCCTCGGGGCTGCGCAAGTACGCATTTCCCCCAGTGAGCCTTCTTGCACCGGTGCTGTGCAAGGTCAGGGAGGACGAGGAGCAAGTCACGCTAGTGGCCCCCTACTGGCCCACTCAGACTTGGTTCTCGGAACTCAGGCTTCTCGAGACAGCTCCTCCCTGGCGAATTCCCCTGAGAAAGGACCTCCTCTCTCAGGGACGGGGCACGCTCTGGCACCCGCGCCCAGACCTCTGGAACCTCCACGTCTGGTCCCTGGACGGGATGCGGAAGAGCAAGCCGGCTTACCGGCGACCGTTGTGAATACAATCAACCAAGCCAGAGCCCCCTCTACCAGGCACCTTTACGCCCTAAAGTGGCGCTTGTTCGCAGATTGTTGTTCTTCCCGAACTGAAGACACGCAGAGATGCGCGATCAAGTCAGTGCTCCTGTTCCTACAGGAGAGGCTGGACAGGAGGCTGTCCCCGTCCACCCTCAAGGTGTATGTTGCCGCCATTGCCGCCCACCACGATCCTGTAGACGGCAAGTCTTTGGGTAAGCATGACCTGATCCTCAGGTTCCTGAGAGGCGCCCGGAGGTTGAATCCCTCCCGGCCAGGCCTAGTTCCCTCCTGGGATCTCTCGGTAGTCTTGGCAGGACTCCAGAGACCTCCCTTCGAGCCGCTTGAATCAATTGGACTCAGGGCCCTCTCTCTTAAGACAGCCCTGCTGATCACGCTCGCCTCTATCAAGAGGGTCGGGGACCTGCAAGCGTTCTCTGTCAGCGACACTTGCCTGGAGTTTGGTCCGGCGGATACGTCTGTGATCCTAAGACAGCGACCGGGCTATGTGCCCAAGGTTCCTACCACACCATTCTGAGATCAGGTAGTGAACCTGCAAGCGCTGCCCCGGGAGGAGGCAGACCCAGCCCTTTCGTTGCTATGTCCAGTGCGCGCCCTGCGCATTTACCTGGACCGCATACAGAGCACCAGACGCTCTGAGCAGCTCTTTGTCTGCTTTGGGGGACAGCAGAAAGGGAATGCCATCTCCAAACAGAGGCTCGCCCACTGGGTTGTCAACGCCATCACACTGGCTTATCACACCCAGGCCGTGCCCCTACCCTTGCGGGTCCGAGCTCACTCAACAAGGGGTGTTGCGTCCTCGTGGGCCCTGGCCAAGGGCACCTCCCTAGCAGACATCTGTAGAGCCGCAGGTTGGGCAACACCCAACACCTTCGCGAGGTTTTACAACCTCCGCGTTGAGTCGGTTGCGTCTCGTGTTTTGTCAGGTCCGAGCCCGTAGAACTCGGTAACACATAGACTGACCGGCCGGGTGGATCGCTTGCGCCCAGCGCCCTTTTCCTGACGTCAAGGTTAAGTAGTGCGCCTTTTTTCCCAGGGCGCCCGACTCCGAGTCGGGACCCTGGTCGATTCCTCCCCAGCCCTCCGGGTCCGCGGTTCAGCGGAGGAACTCACCGACCCAAGCCACTGCGGGTACCCTGATGGCTACCCTGTACTGGTATAGGTGCTCCACAGGTAAGGCCTCCTGCTCGGACTCCCCCTGTGTGTAATTCCACGGTTCTGTCCCCTTACGAGCGGACCCCCGTGTCTCCCTTAGGCAGTTACAGCTGCCCCGGTCGCCGTGCTGTAGCAACTCCCCCCTTTCGAGGCTGGATCTACCACCGCACCATACTTTCCACACGAGCCCTAAGGCGGCCGTGTGACGTGTCTACCACTTTTCCTCCCCAAGAAAAAGGGCAGGTGTGGTCTCCGCAGGGTCTGGGTAAGACCCCCTTCCCTATATGCGTGTAAGGGCCCCGGCCGTGATTGCTCTATGCGAGAAACATAGAGAGGAAAGAGGCCCAGCCAGGCTGGCCCGTTCCCATGTTGGCAAACATCGCCTTGTTCCCCTCTCAGGGTAACTAGAAGGATCCCGATGTTCGTATGGGGCATTGGGGAAGGGTACGTGCAGCCAGGTACAGACGATGCGCGGCACTGGATGAATCCCTGCCCGCCTCTGTATTGGCAGTTCACGTACACGGTTCAGCACATGGCAAGATTGGAATGGGTCCCCTAGTGTCGCTTCTCCGACACAACGTGGAGAGAGCGACAGAAGGGGAATGTTTGGTTACGTATGTAACCTCCGTTCCCCGAGGGAGGGAACGACACGTTGTGTCTTTCCTCCGCCATGTCGCTGAACCGAGCCACTGTTGTGGCCGGACCATTTCCGGCTCCTCAGAAAAATCCTGATTAAACTTCCGTATTTGCCCCGCTTAAATACCTGTATGCGGGGGCGGGGTATGCAAATACTGACTGCCAACTCTCATTGGCCCTTTTCAATAGGTCAGAGGTGAATATCGGCGCTCAAGCGAGACCCCTAGTGTCGCTTCTCCGACACAACATGTCGTTCCCTCCCTCGGGGAACGGAGGTTACATACGTAACCAAACGTTAGTCAACACCACTCGCCGCTGCATCCACAGATGCAAGTTAAGACTTTACTATGTAAAGGAGAAGCCGTACATCAACACTGTCCAGAAGCGCTGACGGGTTCTCAGGGCTCTGTCTCATCTTAGATGGAAAGTAGAACAGTGGAATTGTGTTTTTTGGTCCGATGAGTCCACATTTCAGATTTCAGTTTTTGAAAAACACAGCCATCGTGTTCTCCGGGCCAAAGAGGAAAAGGACCATCCAACCTGTAATCAGTGTCAGGTCCAAAAGCCAGTGTCTGTATGGGCCAGGGATGTGTCAGTGCTCATGGCATGGGTAACTTGCACATCTGTGAGGGCACCATTAATGCAGACAGATATGTACAAATTTTGGAGCAGCATATACTGCCATCCAGCACTGTCTTTTCCAGGGACATCCCTGAATTTTCAGCAGGACAAATTCAAACCACACACTGGTCGAATAACAGAGAGTGTGGGTGCTAGATTGGCCTGCCTTCAGTCTCCAATTGAGAATGTGTGGAGCATTATGAAGCGCTCAAAACAGCAAAGAAGACCCTATACAATTGTGCTGCTAAAGACCAACATATTGGATGAATGGGGGGAAATTCCACTTTCTAAACTTAACAAACTTGTCTTCAGTGCCTAAATGCTTTATAAGTGTTATTAGAAGAAATGGTGATGTTTCACAGTGGTAAACACCCGACTGTCACAACTTTTTGTCCATACAATACAAGTGAACGGTGGTTGGGACAATGAAGGTCCAAAAAGCACATAAAGGAAGTAAAAAAGTTATCCATATGACTCCAGTGGTTAAATCAATGTCTTTTGAAGCAATATGATAGGTGTGGGTTAGAAACAGATCAATATTTAAGTCCTATTTTACTATAAATCTCTTCTTACACTTACACATTCTTCTTTTGTTTTCGTCAATTTGCATTCTTTGTGTATTTTGCCACCTACTGGGCAAGGAGGAGAATTTATAGTAAAAAAGACTTAAATGTTGATCTGTTTCTCACCTACATTTATCATATCGCTTCAGAAGATGTGGATTTAACCACTTCAGTCATATGGATTACTTTTATGCTGCCTTTTATATGCTCTTTGGACCTTCAAAGTTCTGGCCACCATTCACTTGCATTGTGAGGACCTACAGAGATGACATATTTGTATAAACATCTTTGTGTTTAGCAAAGTTATCTTCAAGTCACACACATCTGGTATGGCTTGAGGGTCAGTAAATGATGAGAGAATTGTATTTTTTGGGGGTGAACTATCCCTTTAAGATTAAATTTTTTGTTTGTTTTTATAATGCATCTTATTTAAACTTCAGAAGCTATAAAACAATATATATATATATATATATATATATATATATATATATATATTTTTTTTTTTTTTTTTTCTTCTTCATCAAAATCACCCAGCCCTAATGAATAGCACTGACATTTTGAAAATGAGTGTAAAGCTTGGACAGATGGGGAGTAGGCCAGGGCTGGTTGGGATAATGGGTATTATACCGCCTCAAAATCAAGGCACAAGGCACCATCTGTTCTGTGCCTTGTCTGTGGAGCAATATCACCCCTCCAAGCTCTCTTTTAAAATGCATATGGCTGTTTATATGCATTATGCTTTATATATATATATACCAGACTGTCAGTAGGAAATGAATTCACAATCTGTATAATTTGGGCAAGGCAACAGTTCTTCTGTGGAATAAAAATACATTTTGAAGAAGGTTCATACTGCTTTCTTTCATACAATGAAAGTCATCTATCAAGCTAGAAAGCTCCAAAAAGGACAAAAGCACCATAAAAGTAGTCCATATAAATAAATAAAAAATAGGTTGTGCTAGTCTCGTCTAATAAAGGGCTGAATAGTTTGGGGGTTTCTTTGTGTTTTTAGTATTACTCACTTAAATTAACACAATGAGTTAAAAGAGTAGCAAATTATGACTTAAAAAAATTTAAAGGTGCACTCAGAAATTGTTTGTTCATGTTGTCTTGGACGTGTACTGACACTTAGTGGTGTTGATACAGCATCATCCAAACGCAATAGTTTTTAGTGCCAGATGTCATTGTAGAAAATCAATATTCACTGTCAGACATGATTGATTTAATCCAGGAGGGAAAGTGTAAAACAAAAACAGGGTTTAACTGAGATTTAGCAAGTAGTTTTGGACTGGTCATGTGATCCTAACATGGCAGCCCCATTTACTCACCCTTATGTCATCTGTCACCACAGAGTGGTGGTGGTGTAGTGGGCTAAAGGGTAATCAGAAGGTCATTGGTTCGAGCCCCACAGCCACCACCATTGTGTCCTTGAGCAAGGCACTTAACTCCAGGTTGCTCCCTGTAATAAGTGCACTGTAAGTCGCTTTGGATTAAAGCGTCTGCCAAATGCATAAATGTAAATATGTAAATCTCAAAAGCAAATGACTTCCTTTTGTCTGTGGAACACAAACAAAGATTTCTTTCATAAGGTGTTCCAGCATGCTTGACCAGAACTAAATGTTGAATGTTAACCAGTTCAACTAAGTTATCTCAACAAAGCCCTTTTTAACTACATATTTTTGTTGTTTTCAGTTCTCTCAGAGACAACGGATTCATCGGAGGAGGAATGGCAGTCTATTGCTGATCTGGCCACCGCCTGTCGGAACATTCTGGAAGCTCTGTCTAGAGAAGGTGAGAAAAGACAAAAGATGATTATAATACATACAATAAATTGTGCTGGTAGAGTGTCTAATTGGTGACAAGATAAGAGGATTGGTAATGTCGTTTCCTGCTGGGTTTCAGACCGGAAGGCCAGAGACGGCTCACAAGCATCCCTAGAGACAGACAGCAAGTTTAAAGACAGGTGAGACTCACTTTACCACGCATCACATTTTGAGAGTTAAATTCAAGGCTTGTTTAGGATATTAAATCACAAGTCCTGCAGTGTCAGGGCAATAAAGTTACCATGTGAAAACAAATATGCATTTAAATGTGTTTGCTTCTATGTTGTTTTTATTACTAGTAATATGGCATTATATCATTATAATTACTATACATAAACTAAACTTGCAAATGCAAGCCTAATATGTGAAGCAATGTGGGACTCATTGAGAGTGAAAATTATAGGTGTAATATAACGATACATAAATATAATGTATTTGTTTTATTTGTGTACCATCTGTTATGTACTTGTGAATATAGGTCTAATAGCATAAATTGTGTTTCAGTTCTTGAATATATTAAAGGAATAGTTCACCCAAAACATTCTCTCATCATTTACTCATCCTCATGCTATCCCAGATGTGTATGACTTCCTTTCTTCATCAGAAAAGATTTTTAAAAGTATATCTCAGCTCTTTTGGTCCATAAAATGCAAGTGAATGGGTGCCAACATTTTGAAGCTCCAAAAATCACTTAAGTCAGCATAAAAGTAATCCATATGACTCCAGTGGTTAAATCAATGCCTTTAGAAGTGATTTGATTGGTGTGGGTGAGAAAAATATCAATATTTATGACTATAAATTCTCCTACATGCTCAGACAACCACCAACTTTAACTTTCACATTCTTCTTGTGTTTTTGGTGATTCACATTCTTTATGCATACATCCCCTATTGGGAAGGGAGAAGAATTTTGTGCAAAAATGTACTTAAATATTGATCTGTTTCTCATTGATCTGACTTTTCACTAACGCGCCCTTCCTGTAATGGAAAATATGATTGCTTTGAAAATATTTCCCATCCTGGCTGAAATTAATGTTCTGATTAGTTGCTCCACTGAGTCTGTGTCTATTTTGTTCGTATCTTTATGACTTTGCTTTTGCGGCTCCTTGCAATTTTTAAAATAATACAATTTCAATTCATTAGAAAAATGCTATGGAATTTCTTCAAATGGTTTGAAAAGTTATGGGTCAAATGCCAGCTTTTGTTCTGTTTTAGCTGGACATACACAAAAAACTTTTTTATACTTCTAAAACATTTTTCCAAAACAACAGAACCATTTTACATGGTTGTTCTGTATGTAATAGAACATCACAAATTCATATTATGCAAACATATTATACATTATATTCTATAGTGGTTTAATGGATTACAAAAATGCCATTCAGACCACTAGAGAAAATAAATAAATATGTTTATATTACACTCCAGTGAGCAAGCTCAAGGCGACTGTGGCAAGGAACACAAAACTCCATAAGATGTTGGTTAAAGGAGAAATATAACCTTGGGGGGAAACCAGGCTCACTGTGGGGGCCAGTTCCCCTCTGGCTAAGCAGCATGAATATAATGCCAATATTAGTTGTTTATTTGTAGTCAAGTCAATATTTAAAATTAGTAAACTAAGTACATTTACATTTATTCATTTGGTAGATGCTTTTATCCAAAGCGACTTACAAAAGAGGAAAACATAAGCGAATCATCTCAAGGAAGGAAGTAAATGTTAGGGCAAAGTAAGTAAGTGTTAGGGGCCAATGTTTAAACACAAAGATATTGTATTATTCTATTTTAATAGTAAAGTGTCCATCCTTTGACCAAGGTGATGCAGGTTGAGGTCCGTAAAGGTGCGCTGTAGTTTGTCTGTAAGCTTGTGTAAGATTAATTTCTGGTGGAGTCCATCTTAAGTCTATGTTTCAGGCAGTGTCCAGTGAAGTATCCCATGTATGACGGTTGGCGTTGGCATCAGTTCATCCTCTGTGAAGTCCATCGTAGTAGACTTAAGTGATATCTGGCTTGCTCAGCCTGTATTTAGTCATCATCACTCGCAACACATAGTAGTGGGATTCGGATATCAGGCAGGAC
The DNA here is from genome assembly GCF_025860055.1 of Xyrauchen texanus. NCBI lineage: Eukaryota > Metazoa > Chordata > Actinopteri > Cypriniformes > Catostomidae > Xyrauchen > Xyrauchen texanus. Next base: position 59,573,293 of record NC_068277.1, on the reverse strand, counting down.
AGGAGTCGGACATCAGGCAGGACCAGAGCTATCCCGAGGTTAAGACAGGGATACAAAGTCATCATCACTCAGCAACACATAGTAGTGGGAGTCGGACATCAAGACGTACTGGAGTCGGACATCATTTCAAGGCTTTATAAATATTTTAAAATGAATATGAAAAGTTAACAGGTAGCCTATAAAGCGATGCTAAGATTGGCCTGATATAATCATGTTTCTTGGTTCTATTCAGCTCTCTAGCTGCTGTATTTTGAACTAACTGAAGTTTATTTATGGAACCTGCTGGACATCCTTCCAATAATGCATTACAATAATCTAGTCTTGAGGTCATGAATGCATGCATTTTTGAAAATGAAAGTTTTTCAGAATTAGAAACAGAGAGCATGTGTTGTATCTTAGCAATATTTCTGAGACGGAAGAATGCTGTTCTACAAACATTGGAAATGTGTTTTTTAAAGGACAGATTGCTATCAAATATAACACAAGTTCTTCACTGTAGATATATTCCATTTATATATTAGCATCTTATTTTAGAGGTTTTTGTTCTAATAATTAGTATCTCTGTTTTGTCGGAATTGAGTTGAAGAAAATTTCTAGCCATCCAATTTTTGATATCATTGATACACTCTGCTAACTTGGAGAATTGTGAAATATAAGTTGGGTATTGTCAGTATAACAGTGAAAACGAATTCCACGGTTCCTGATAATGTCTCTCATGGGAAGCATATATAAGGAGAATAGGAGAGGCCCTAAAACTGATCCCTGTGTCACTCCATATTTATCTTTAGTTTGATCTGACAATTCCTCATTTACACAGACAAAGGTAGCAGTCAGATAAATAGGACCTAAGCCAAGCTAATGCCTGTCCATGAATGCCAACATAATTCTCAAGCCTATCCAAGAGAATTTCGTGAACTATGGTGTCGAAGGCAACAGTAAGATCTAAAAGCACTAGAAGAGAAATGCAGCCGCGAACAGATGATAAGAGCCAGTCATTTGTAACTCTGATAAATGCAGTCTCTGTACTATGATGGGGCCTAAATCCTGAATGAAATTCTCCATATATACAATTTTTGGATAAAAAAAATTAACAGTTGGGAGGACACTACCTTTTCTAGTATTTTTGACTTAAACAGGAGATTTTAGATCAATCTATAGTTAGCCAACTCTTCAGGATCAAGCTGTGATTTCTTGATAAATGGTTTAATAACTACTATCTTAAATTTTCTTGGGATATTTGCTAAGGATAATGAGGAGTTAATCAAATTAAGAAGAGGCTCTGAGATTACAGGAATCACTTATTTTAATAGCTTGATCGAATTGAATCTATCTTTCATGTTATTGCTTTTGATGTTTTGATAAGTTTGTTTAGCTCTTCCTGTCCTATGACAGCAAAGGATTGAAGTTGCTCTTGGGGAATAATATGAGACACTGTCTTCAGAGGTGCTATTGCAGATGGTTAATGTGGCAGGGTGGAGGGCGGGGCTGGGTCGTGATCATACACACCCGGTCACTTATCAGGCCTCTGAGAGGGATAAAGGCCGACTGCAGATGATTGATTAGCCTGATAAGGGACCGGGTGTGTATGATCACGACCCGGCCCCACCCTCTGCCCTGCCACAGTTACATAATTCCAATTTTGTCTCTGATGATTTACATTTATTTAGTAAAGAAATTCATAGTCATTACTATTGTGCTGCGATGGATTATTTGGTTTATTCGAAGCTTTATTCCTTACTAATTTATCCATAGTCCTGAATAAACACCTAGGATTAATGTGGTTATTTTCTATGAGTTTGTTTAAATATGCAGACCTGGCAGCTTTACAGCCTTTCTGTAGCTAGAGACACTATCCTTCCATGCACCATGAAAGACCTCTGATTTACCCAGCAAACCACTTGCACTCATTTTTTTAAGCTGTTTTCTAGAACATGAGTGTGATCACTGTACCATGGTGCAGGGCTTTTCTTTTAATTTACTTTAATCGGGAGGGGGGCACTATCAAGAGTGCTAGAGAAGACTGAATCTATAATATGTTCTTCTAATTTTTGTTCGGTTTACTGAATATTTGAGACAAATTTGGAAGCTATCTTTAGTGGTCGAAAGAACAGTCTTACCTGATCGATAATGCGGCATAGATTGAGTGAACTTTGCTAAGCGCAACATACAAGAGACGAAGTAATGATCTGACATTTCATCGCTCTGTGGCAGAATTGCTATATTATCAACATTAATTACATATGACAGAATTAAATCAAGCATATAATTATGGCGATTGAGTTGATCCTGCCACATTTTGTCTGACCTCAACAGAGTTGAGAATATAGATAAATGCTAATCCCAGTGTATAATTTTCTTTATCTGTGTGAATGTTGAAGTCACCAATGATTAAGATGTCCACAGTTACTACTAGATCTGACAGAAAATCAGCAAATTCTCAAAGGAAATCAGAATATGGCCCTGGTGGTCTATATACTGTAGCAAGAACAAAAGACAACAGATATTTTTTTATTTATATCTGGTGGTCACATTAAGCATTATCAGTTCAAAAGGATTTAACTAATATCCTGACTTCTGAGTAACACCAAAAGCATCATTGTAAGTTGTAGAAAAACCTCCTCCTTGACCTTTCAGACGAGGCTCAAGTTTATAACAATAATCTTGGGGAGTAGTCTAAGATATTCATTCAGCTTAAGCCAGGTTTCAGTCAAACAGAGTCCTACCTTGAAGTTTATCTTATGTTTTTTGGTATTTTCAGGTTTGATATCAATCAATTTTTGTTTGGTTATTCAGAGAATAGACACATTCTCTATATGATATTTAGGTGATATAGTGTCTATGTATTGTAGTTTATGTGACATGTGTGATGTCTCAAGGCAGCTAGCAGATGTTCAGATTAGCCAGTTTGTTTGCTTCCTGACCTGGCCCCAGATAGTCAAATACTATCACTATTAAATGGTAATGGTAAATGATCTTCACTTATATAGCGCCTTTTTTTTAACCTTAGCTGCTACCAAAGTGCTTTACACTGTGTCCCATTCACCCAATCACACACACATTCACACTCATACACCAATGATTATGAGCCAAATTACTAGAGAGGAGAGCGGCACCTTTCCTGGAGGGATGGAGTCTGTCTCTCTTTAGCAGGTCAGGTCTACCCCAAAAACTCATCCAATTGTCTACATATCCCATGCTGTTCTGAGGACACCACTCCAACCATTCAGCAACACTAATCCTCTATAAGCCATATCATCATGATGAGCAGGGAGGGAACCAGAGCTTAATACATTGGCTGACATCATTTTTGTTAGTTCACACACCTCTTTAACATTATTTTTAGTGATCTCTGAATGGCAAAGTCGGACATCGTTAGTGCCAGCATGTATTACAATCTTTGAAAATCTATGTTTAGCATTAGCCAACACTTGTAAATTTGATTTGATGTCAGACACTCTGGTACCCAAAATGCATTGTACTATGGTGGCTGGAGTCTCTATTTCCACATTCCTTACAATTCCTCAACAATAACCAGGGTGTTTCCAACAGAATCTAATGGTAACCTTTAATTTATCACATGTAAAGCCCTCACTGCTGACAGATGAATCTATCATAAACAGGTGGAATGCAGTGGAAGTAGCAATAACTGATGCCATGATTTACCGTAATTGGGTTTGAGATCCATGTGAATCCCTCATGCAATTGTTTGTTGTTATTGTAGTTCTTGATAAGCAGTGCTTTGAGATCGATGCAATAATCTGTGTAACACAGAGGAGAAAGCGGATGTGCATGGTAAAATGCACGCAGTTAAATTGCGATAAGGGAATAATGCCAAAAAAACTGCAGAGTGCTGAAAAAAGGCAGAGATTAAAGATGAAAAGCCTAAAACAGAAAGATAAGAAGTGCTAAAAATGCTAGTAGGCTACAAACACAGACTCGAGCTAGGTGCCAGCAGCTTAAATTAACCATCAATTTTTCATATCAGAATTTTCATGCTGTTCATTAATTGCCCAATAAATATCGTTGGCTGATACATCAATGCATCCCTAGCTATAAGCCCTTAGCCGTCAGTTGCTGGTGGTTTTAGGTTTTTCCTCTTCATTTCACCTAAATGCATTTTACGCATTCCCATCTGTCAAACTGTCCGTCAGAGATTTCTCAAGTGTGTAGGCACCCCAAAACAGATAAAATCAGAAAAAGATGGTATGTTGTAGAATTTATTACACTGTTTCTTTGTGTGCCTCCATTCGCAGTGACTCGCCCTGTCACCTTGAGGAGAAAGTGTCCCAGTTGGAGGCCATGTTGAAGCGACTGCAGGACGACCTCCAAAAGGTACTTCACCTACCGTCGGTTTGTTACAACACAGATCCCCTGACCCCCTTCTTGCAATACACTACCCACACAGTAACCCCTTTTACTCCTCGCAAATGTCTCCCATTAAATACATCCACCCATCCTTGTCTGTATATCTGCCCCGTCCAGTCCTTGCCCTCTTCGATACTTCAAAGAGCCACTGCTTCACAGAGCCAATCACACAGAGGGACTGTAGAGGTAGGGCGGAACAAGCAAAAGAAACCTGTCTTGTCATTGAGCAGGGTGAACAGAGGAGATGAGAAGATTGCTGGAGGGACATTGGGCAGCCTTGCTCACTCTCAACACTAATCGACCAATGGCAGTAAAGGCAAGTAGTGCATGAGATTTTTTCCTCAATCAGTAACAAGAAACAACAACATGTAGTGAAACTCAAGCTATATAGGCAATGCACAGCATATACAGAAAACAAACCACACTTTCAATTTATTGACAGTTTGCTCATTTATATTCAGCATGATCTCATAACAATAACGTAACCATGGCAACATTTTTGCTAAATGAAATTGCGTGCCTTATTACACATTTGGCTACAGTTTCCCAGTGAAATGTCCAGCGGGGGCACCAAAAGCAAGTTAAATTATGCCGTAATCAGACAAGGTGTTTAAGGTGAATATTAGATGGAAGTTTTAATAAGTAAAATGTTCCTCCCTAACCTAAACATAACCAATAAAATTAAATTAGAAGTAGATATAAAACACATCCTTACCCTTAACCAATGCCTAAACCTAATTGATAGTTTCCAAAAACAAAATGCAAAATGAAAAGCACATTTTATTAAGGAACGACGTCATCTTGTGTCGCTTCTATGACACACTCATTTCATGAGTTTGCTTGCGTTCTTGATTGGTTTGGAACCATGTCTAAAGTCTAACACTCTATTAGGTGAGCTACCTTGGAAACTATTGACATTGGAATAAGTGTGCATTTTGGTGGGTCTGTAAATACAACCATTAAAATGTATTGTTTTCAAATTATGCATTAGAGTAAAGGTGTTTCGATGGCAGTTAACATAGCAGTGTTTTAGTAATAGTGCGAAAAATTTTATAAAGTCATAATCAGCCATTGTAGTTGTGATTTGTGAGCAAGTGAATAAAGCGCACAGTTGTTGTAGAATCTTTAGTATTAATTTCACCAGGAAACTGCGGCTAAATGTAGAAAGTTGTATGTAAAATAACTCCAGTCATCATTTAATTGAAGGAAGGCAGAGGCTGTTTGCACTAACCAATAGATGCTATTTGCACTAAGTGGAAATAGCAAAAAAGCAGCTTCTTTGCACTAAGTGCAAATAGTGTTAGATGCTATTTGCACCTCCATGCAAAATAGTGGCAGATACTATTTGCAACCCTAATTAAATGCTAAAATACCGTATAGTGGCATCACTGCAGTGTGATTATTGTGTTTATGTAGAGTCCCACAGACACCCTACACCAAACCCTAATCCTAACCTTCCCTTACACATTTTAACCATGGTTTTACTACAGTAACCATAGTATCACCATGGTGTTTTGTAGTAAAATCATATTTGCCAAACAATTAAACATGGTTACTATATTAACACCATTTAACAGTACTAACACCATGGTTAATTGCATTAAATTTATGGCCAAAAAACATGGTTACTACAGTATTACTATAGAAATAGAAAATATAAGTATATATAGAAATACACAATAAGACTCTCTCTCTATCTCTCTCTCTCATTATATATATATATATATATATATTACACATACATGTATGTACAAATATAATATTTTTCTATACAGATGCAAGGGAATGTATGGCAGAAGAGATAGGATATTTTGGATGAATATAAATGGACTAAGCTATGTATTGCACATAATTATTGCTCAATGGGGCAGTTTTAACTGTTCCTGAGATGGATAGCCTGAGGGGAAAAAACTGTTCCTGTGACTGACGGTTCTGGTGCTCAGTGCTCTGTAGTGCCATCCAGAAGACAATGGTTCAAAAAGGAAGTGGGCTGGGTGAGTGGGGTCCAGAGTGATTTTTTACAGCCCTTTTCCTCACTTTGGAAGTGTACAGATCTTGAAGGGACAGCAGGGGACAACCAATAATCCTCTCAGCAGTCCAAACTGTCCTTTGTAGTCTTCTGATATCCAATTTCAAAGCTGAACCAAACCAGACAGTTATTGAAGTGCAGAGGACAAACTCAATGACTGCTGAGTAGAACTGTATCAGCAGCGCCTGTGACAGGTTGAACTTCCTCAACTGGCAAATCAAGTACAACCTCTGCTGGGCTATTTTCACAATTGAGTAAATGTGGGTGTCCCACTTCAGGTCCTGTGAGATGGTAGTGGCCAGGAACCAAAATGACTCCCCTGCTGCCACAGTGCTGTTTAGAATGGTGAGCAGGGTTAATGTTGGGGTGTTCCTCCTAAAGTCCACAATCATTTCCACCGTTTTGAGTGTGTTCAGCTCCAGATTGTTTTGACTGCACCAGTGAGCCAGCCGTTCAACCTCCCTTCTGTCATCTTGGATGAGGCAGATGACTGTATCATCTGCCAACTTCAGGAGCTTGACAGAGGGGTCCCTGGCGGTGCAGTCATTGGTGTAGTGGGAGAAGAGTAGTGGGGAGAGCACACATCCCTTCGAGGCATCAGTGCTGAACATACAGGTGCTGGAAGTGAATTCTCCCAGTCTCACTAGCTGCTGCCTGTCCATCAGAAAGCTGGTGTTCCAGGGACAGATAGACGTGGGAACAGAGAGTTGGTGTCATTTAGTCTGGAGAATTGCTGGGATGATGGGATTTAAAGCCGAATTGATGTCCACAAAAAGGATCCTTGCATATGTCCCTGTTCTGTCCAGATGTTGCAGGATATGATGCAATCCTATGTTGACTGCATCATCCACAGACCTGTTTGCTCGATAGGCAAATTGAAGGGGAACTTGAAAGGGTCCAGTGATGTACTTAAGATGGGCCAACATCAGGCTCTCAAAACACTTCATGACCACAGCCGTCAGAGCAATTTGTCTGTAGTCATTGAGTCCTGTGATTTTGTGTTTCTTTGGGACAAGAATTATGGTGGAGCATTTGAAAAACTCCATACTGCTCCAGTGATCTATTGAAGATCTGTGTGAAGATGGGGGCCAGCTGGTCAGTACAGGATTTTAGACAAGTGGGTGAAACACTGTCTGGTCCCTGTGCTTTCTTTGTGTGTTGTATCCAGAAGACACGGCACACCTCCTCTCCACGGGGCAGGTTGAGTAGCAGAAGGGGGAGGAGGGGGGTTTCAGAAGGTGTTGATGTGTGTGTGAAGTGAAGATCAGAGCAGGTGTGAGGTGTGAGACTTGGCATTTAAAATCTACAGTAGAACACATTCAAGTTGTCAGCCAATTTTGGTTCCCTACAATGTTGGTGTAAGGTCTCTTGACGTTAGTTATATCATTCAGGCTGCTTCACACTGATGCAAGGTCGTTAGCTGAAAACTAGTTTTTCAGCTTATCAGAATACCTTATTTTAGCCACTCTGATTTCCATATTCAGTGTGTTCCTGGCTTGACTGGACAAGATTTTATACCCTCTTCTGTAAGCACCCTCTTCGGCCTGCCTGAGTTCTGCTGTTAACCATGGTTTGTTATTGCTGTATGTTAAATAAGTCCTAATTGGAATGCACATATCCTCACATACACTAATATATGATGTCACTGTCTGTGAGCTCGTCCAGATTGGTGTCAGCAGCCACAAATACACTCCAATCAGTGCCGTCAAAGCAGGCTTGTAGTTCCAGCTCTGCTTCATTGGTCCATCTTTTTGCAGTCTTTACTACAGGTTTAGCTGATTTTAGTTTCTGCCTGTAGGTTGGAAAAAGATGAACTAGACAGTGATCAGAGAGTCCCAAAGCTGCTCTAGGGACAGTGCGATGTGCATCCTTTATTGTTGTGTAGCAATTATCCAGTTTATTCCTGTCTCTGGTGGGGCGAGTAATGTGCTGTCTGTATTTGGGCAGTTCATGGGTGAGGTTAGCTTTAATAGATCTCCCAGAATAATAATATCCGTGTCTGGGTATTATTGTTCTGTGTTTGTAATGTGATCAGCTAGCTGTTGCAGCGCTGTACTTAAACATGCTTGTGCTACTCCTGCAGCGAGTAGAAAGGCTTACAGTTGATGAAGTGCACTTCCAAATTAGGACAGCACATCTTCTTTAACATTGCTACATCTGTACACCAACTTTCATTGATATAAAAGCATGTTCCACCAGCTCTCGTTTTCCCCGTTAACTCCGTAATGTGATCCGATATGAACCGCTGAAAGCCCGGCAGATGTAATGCGCTCTCAGAAATGGCTTCACTAAGCCAGGTTTCTGTGAAGGACAAGGTAGCAGTTTTTGAAAAGTCCTTGTCTGTACAGGTGAGGAGATGTAGTTTGTCCGTTTTGTTAGGAAGAGAGTGGAGATTCACTAGATGAATACTCGGCATCGCTGTTCGAAAGCCACGCTGATGAAGCCTGACCAGCATCTGGTCTGCCTGCGTCTCATAGCTCATTTAAACAACACAGCTGTGCCTCTGACTAAAATGTCCAGCAAAATGTCTGAATAGTCAAAAACCTGGAAAACAAATGGTCTGGTATGTGCTGCCAAATGTTCAACAGTTTGTTCCTGGTAAAACTGTTTGAAAAAAAAATACTAAACACAGGACAAACAACCAAAAACTACAAAAGAATTAGAGAGATCCACACCGAGGCAGCCATCTACAGCACCATCTTGAGCTTAGACTCAACTTTTCAACCAAATGTTACCAAATCACTGCCAGGAAATAATCTTCAAACTGAAGATTATACCCCAGCATATCATCACTCCTACTTTTTCGGATACAGGTGCAGCTGGTTAAAGGTATTATACAGTGTTCTTCAGGAACTCTAGGACATCTGGAATTATAAGCATGAATACATTTTAAATAGTACAATAGTACAAAAAAAGTACTGAGTATTTTTTCATTCCTGTTCCGGCATTCTGCAACCTTATTTCCAAATGGTAACCAGTTAGTTAATAGCGTCCTTAATTTAAAACCTTAATTTTTTTAAACCTTGGTGTACCCACAGACAGCACATGCACAGACCATGTTCTTCAGGAGCTAATAAAGTTCTTAATCAACTTTATACTGATTTAATAACCAGCATTAGGCTAAAACAGATGGGAGCACACACTCACTGCTCTTGGGTCATTATCTGTAATAGACCATTTGAAATCAAACATTATCACAAATTAACACCTAAAAAAAGTAATAAACTGTATGGAAATTGAATTTTAATTACAGTTCTGCTTCTCAATCAAAACCCGGCAGCTTCAAATTTGTAGTAATGCATCATATCTAACAGTAATTCAGTAAGGATTTTGAAACAACTAAGAAATTGACTTTTCACCTCTAATATTTGTCCTCATATCTGGATTAACCGTGCATACATGTGCAGTAATTATATATAGTTGTTAAAAAGGTCTTCAGTATGTTATGGAAGGCTTCATCCACAATGTGCAGTTGTGAAAGAAATGAGAGAAATTAATGAAATATTTGATGAAGTAGTTTCCTTTAGGTTCAAAGCACATGCTCATCATGCTTGACTAAAAATAGACAAACCTTTTTCAGGTCAACAGGAAGTGGTGTAATTCTGAAAATTTGCTGTGGCAATGAATGTGGACTTGACCGTTTGAGCTTCAAAAAGGATGCCTTTTCAAAAAAGTACCAAAAACGAATGATAGAAGTAGTCCATATGTCCTAATTGCCATATTCCAAGTCTTCTGGAGCCACACTTTAGCTGTTATAAGTCATTATTCACTACACACTGGACCACTTTTATGATACGTTCATGGTTCTTTTGTATTCCTTTTGAAGCCTATTCATTGCAATATTATGGAAAAGAGCAACCAGTACATTATTCAAAATGTTTCTATTCTTTATGAGGATGAGTAAAACATACCATAAAAAAAATTATGTTTAGGGTGAACTATTCCTTTAAGTGACTTTACATATAAATATAAAAATAAGTCCAGTGTATCAGCTGGTGATTATGCACAGTTTCACCATATTATAACATTTATGACTGATACCGATCCATGGTCTCTATTCTACCTGGTTCATTCCAGTTATCCACACACAGTAAGATCAGAAAAAGGGTGAGCATGGTTGACCACATTATGTCTCAGTTTTCCAGCACACTGGGTAAACCATAGTGAAAATGTGAGAAAATATGGCCAAACAAAAATTATTATACATGCACAGACTGTGAAACTTTCAATGGTTTTTTTAGAACACATGATCACCTTTGAAAATGCAGCAATTTTTTTCTTCTTTTTTGTCCAAATATCGCTTTATAAATTCTTCACATCACTGTTGCAGCCTGTTTATGCATGTACGATAATGTGTGATGATGCTTTGCATTAATCAAGAACTAATCTGCTAACCTCACTGATTAACTGGTATAAATATTCAGGCCCTGATTTACAACTATTCTAAATAAAAGGTACTAATTAGCTTGTGCATTGCAACAAATTGAGTGTGTAATTTGTGAGCGATTGGTGGGTGATTTACTAAGAATAATTGTGCAAATAGCCACACATGCATATAGGTTGTACACACTCGCATATAACGGAGGACATTGTGTGCTGTAACCAAATGTTAGCCATGCTGCTCTCACTAAATACCATGGATTTCAATAGTCAATATAATTTGCAATAAGAGATGGCTTATATACAGTATTCAAAACATGCACTCAAAAATATATTTTATCCTATTTCAAAGATGTACTCATTTCAATTTCATAACCTACCCTAACCTAAACCTAACCCTAAACCAACCTAACCCTAATCCTAATCCTAACCCTAATCCTAACCTAACCCTAAACCAACCTAACCCTAATCCTAACCTAACCCTAAACCAACCTAACCCTAACCTAATCCTAAACTAACCCTAACCTAACCTATCTCTAACCCATTCCATAAAAATAAATGGTTATGTTTAATAATTTTAAATGAATAAAACTTTTTTTATTTTATTATTATTATTTTGTATAAGTTTTCTCAGTTCATTTGTGTTATGAAATTGAAATGCGTAAATCTTAACATTATTTATTTTAATGTGTAAACTATTATGTAGACCAGTTTTTTTCTCGAGGACATTGGATTTACATCAGTTGGCAACCTAGCATTATACCAAGATTTTTTTATCATACAAAAAAGTAAACAAAAATGTTCTTGGTCAAACAGTTACATCTATTTAAATAATATTTTGAGTTCAACATAGGTTAAGCTCAATCGACAGCATTTGTGGCATAATGTTAATTACCACAAAAACTCATTTTGACTTATCTCTTCTTTTCTTCAAAAAATCTGAAATCTGGGTAACAGTGAGGCACTGATGTTAAATGAGATCCTACTGTCTTCGACGAGCAGTTAATGCAAGTTTGCATGTCTTTTATATACACAAAGCTTTAGTAAATCAGGACCTGAGTGTAAAAATCTATTTACATGTTTATATGCTTTTTGTATAGCGAGTGATCTAAGGATCTGTGTAATGGTGTGTGGCATATGCTGGTATCAGGGGTGAGTGATATGACCAAAATTTGATATCACAGTAATATATCAATATATTGTTTGTTGCACTGGAAATTTTATGAAAATGTTAAATCGTTCATATGCACACACACACACACACACACACTCGTGACCTCAAATCAGTTGAATTCTGTATATTTCGTAATGTGACAAGTCATAACGTCGGTAACAGCAAACAACTAAAATCTGCTTTACGTTGTCTCTAAAAAAACTCTTTAACAACAACTTTAACCTTTCCTTAACATGTCCTGCTCTGTGTTTTCGCACTATGTCGTTCTTACACTAGGCTGTCCACACTAGGCGCAGTGTAACACCATGATATTCATACACTAAAACGAAGATAATTGACAATAAAATATGAAATCAAAACTGTCTGTTTATTGAACACAACTAATTATCTCACTGAAGTTGTGTATGGCAAGTGTGTCTACATCTCTCTAGACGACAAGGAACACCCACTACACGACCACTCCAAGTTATGCTCCCTTGAATCACAAAGCAATTCCATTGGCTGAAAGAGCTTTTAAAATCCTAAGCAATCTCTGTATTATTCATATTGTCTCAACTATATAAATACGATTGTCATATCTTATTGTTAAACTAAAGATATAAATGGTGAAATTAAACTTTTCTCTGCATTGTTTTCTCCATTTGCCTCACAAGCTTACCGATTAGCCTATTAGCTTAGCATACCGCTAGCTATTTCTCCTCTTCATTTTTATCACATTTCTCCTCACTGTCGCCACCTAGTGATACAGCAGTATGAGTGTATTCAATAGAACTTTTACGTTGCTGTATATTATATTTGACAAACTTTAAATGTTTTAATCTTTGTCATTAGGGTTAGGTTTAGGGTTGCTGTGGGACTCAAAATAAACATAACAAGCACAGTGTATGAATGTGACATCCATCTGTTGCAAGACTCGCTCTTTATTGGGGGGCATAACTTGTAGTGGGTGTGCCCTGTTCTAATCTTGCAAGACGCAGACAGACCCTTCTTGCGTATACGCTTTCTGCAATTAACACTGAAGGGTGTTAATAAACAGTTATGTTTGCGCGGTACTCCTGTTGTTCTTTCGCCGATCTAATGACAGAGAAGCGGAAATTCAGAGCAAGTGAGAGGGGTCTGTCTGCATCCTGCAAAACTACTACAAGACATGCCCACTACAAGTTACACCTCCTCCAAATAACCAGGAAAATCCTGGAGTATTATTTGTTATTATTCAATCATACCGTTGTATCACTAGGTGGCGACAGTGAGGAGAAATTTAATAGAAGTGAAGAGGAGAAGAAGCTAGCTGTATGCTAAGTTAAAAGACTAACCGTATAGCTTGTAAGCTAACCGGAGAAAATAGAACAGATATATGTTTATCTTACCATCCATTTCTTTTATTTTTATTGATCAAGCAGAAAGTACAAACACCTTCAGGAAAGAGTGAAGAGCACTTAAACAAGATTCCACATTAAACAAGAAAGTTCAATTTACCATTTATATCTTCCATTTAATAATATGATATGTGACATATAATTTAAAAGTTATCCTTTGTCATATTTAATTAGTTAAGAGAAATTAATCATACAGCAATTGAATAGGATTTAAAAGTTCTTGTAGCCAATAGAATAGCTTGATGATCCAAGGGGGCGTTACATGTAGTGGGCGTCTCGTGAAGTGGGTGTTCCTTGTAGTCTTGCAGGATTCAGACAGATACACTTGGAGCAAGCCGCTATGGCTGTCATCCCTGATCCATCCAGTGTGTGTGTGTGTGTGTGTGTGTGTGTGTGTGTGTGTGTGTGTGTGTGTGTATTTATCACTTTGTGGGGACCAAATGTCACCATAAGGATAGTAAAACCTGAAAGTTTTGAAGTTGTAGGGACATTTTGTCAGTCCCCATTAGGAAAACAGCTTATAAATCATACAAAATTATGTTTTTTGAAAATTTAAAAATGCTGACAGGGTAGGGTTAGGGGATAGAATATATAGTTTGTACAGTATAAAAACCATTATGTCTATGGAAGTCCCCATAAACATGGAAACCCAACATACCACCACCAAACGTATTCACATGATATGGAGTGGATATGCCATACAGTCATCCCTACTGATGAAAGAAGGATATAGCTGCAGGCGGATCTCCAAAAAGGGAGGGAGCTCCAAACTGCCAACAAAGACATACAAATTCCCTTACCCTTACCCTAACTATGGGTTTCTCCACCCCGTTTGGATATCTCCGGGCTGCAGCAATATCTAATTGAATAAAAGTGAAAAATCTCAGGCAGTCAGGTTTGTATTGTGTGTCTATGCTTCCCCCTGCAGGAGAAAGAGGACAAGGCATTGCTGCAAGCAGAGGTTCAGAGTCTGAGGCAGAACAACCAGCGCTTGCAGGAAGAGTCTCAGAGCACAGTGGCACATCTCATCAAAGTCACTGAGCTGCTCTGCAACATCACCAAGCCCAGCTAGCAGAGAAGTCCATTCCATGGCAGCATACAAGACCAAGATTCAAGATACACATTGACACATCTGAAGGCCAGTACAGATGTTAGCAAACCCTACAAACGTGGCTCAAAAAATGACTCTTAAGGAGATTGTTCTGTAAAAAAAATATTAATTCTGTCACAATTTACTCCCCCTCTTGTTGATCTAGACCTGTATGGCTTCCATTCTTATTCGGAACACAAAGGAGATGTTAGACAAAATGTTAGCCTCAGTCACAATTCACTTTAATTGTATGTGACTGAGGCTAACATTCTGCTTGACATCATCTACAAATGTTAACAGGCATTGATAGCCTCATTGCCAGTGTCTTGGACTAGCTCTGGATCCATACCCTCAGCAGGGGGTGATATTGTTCACTTGCAGCTAAACCCTCAGACCAGTGCCATTCAGAACCATAGACCACAAGTTCACTGTAGTGTCTACGTCATCTTTAAGTACTGTTACACTGCTTTATAAATTAGGCTTTTTACCGTACCCCTACATCTTATGTATGCAAGTTAGCAGAGTGGACATAAACTATCGGCTCCAGATAACTAGCAATACGTTGACCCATATTTGCTATTGTAATAGGTGGCTTTAGGAGCTTCAGACCACAATTTAAATGCATAACCCTTTATTATCCTTCACAGTGTCAGATATTGGTAGAACCAATTCTCTGTTGGCAATAGGCCACAAGTTGGCTTCTCGCTTGTCCCTGATGAGTGATGCTATTGTAACACAGAGTAAAGGTCTATTCACAATAAGAGTACTAAGAAGTGGATTTTGTAATCGGTGTGCAGAGGTCCACAGGGGTGTATCGTTGACATCCAAATATTTGCATTCATTTTGAATGACCATTTGGGATATGGTCCTTTCTACTCTTAAAGTTGCTGCAAAATTAATTTCCAAGTTGGACAATATTGCATACATAATAAGTAATTGAAAAGTAATTGAATCAAAGAATTTTGGAATCATTGAAGAGTATTTGTGTTACCATTTTTCTTATGATAAATGTGGAATGAAAGAAGAAACTTATTGGTGTGGCCATTTGTCCAATTCGTTTCCGCCATCCATCAATTCCAAGCTAAAAGTCTTGTCAAGTCACATTCTGAGATACTTGTGCAAACGTGACTCCATTCAGGCCTCAGATTCCAGCATTGGAACAAGTCTGTTATTTAGCTAGGCTTGGCCCGGACCCTTATTAAAAACCTGGATCGAGAGATGCATTTTCCAATCTTCAGCATTGACATTTTTGCAAGCCTAGTTCAGACTACTGTAGTTCTCTAATCTGCCCATTTACAAGATAATGTGAAATGTTACTTTTTGATGTTTGTAATGGGACATAAACTATATGTATTTTACATCTGAACTTTGAATCTGCAACCTCTTCTCTTATCTGGTTCTTTTGTTATTTTTTTAGAGAGGGGAATCAATTCCAGATTAAGACTTGTTCAATTTATTGGAACCACCTAATTCAACAATGAGTGGAGCTCTTGACTTGAGGAGATAGGATTTCTTCCCACTAACTGTCAATTTGGTGTCAAATTATTAAGGGAAGCATGTCTTAAATTCCCATTTCTAAATATGGGAGCAATTTTTGATTAGTGTTTGTTCGCTGCACACAAAGATTTAATAGACAAGCCAGATGTGTGTGTTCTGCTGTGTTCACGTACTAATTGCTTCGAGTGCTTTTTGCTGAATTGTGAGATGGCACATGTTCTTAAAAATTACTATTTTGTCTCGTCTCTCTTCTATTGCACTCTAATATCGCCCTTTACTGAAAGGTGCACTGATAATATGAAATACGACAAAAAGAGCATAATAACTGGACTCTTTCCTCCACACACATACATATGCACCTGTACTCACACAGTTCGGAACATTCCGGACAGACCTTGAATTCACGTACTGCCAACGCAAACCTAATGTCATATATGGGACGTTCCCTAGTGTCCAGTAGAGGGTGCTACAAGGTTTCTTGTATGTCTTTTATTGTGAAGTCCTTGTTTCCTGTTTCCTCTGTTGATTGTTTCCCCAGGTGTGTCTTGTCTACTAGCCAAGTTATCCTTGGTGAGGCATGGTCACATTTACCTTAAAACGGCAAAATTCCACAGGCAAAAAAGGCGTGGGCGGACATTGAAGGCATTAGAAAACAGCAAAAAACAATTGACAACCCTTACAAAAACTGAGAGTTCATGGCAAATTCACTACTGATTATTTGTACATGCAAATGAGCTTTGCGGCAAATTTGCGGCAAATTGTCCATTGTTGCCAAAGGATTGCTGCAGGTGTACTACTACTGGAGAAGAGCTCATTTGCATGTGAATATAATGTGAAAATGTGTGGCAAGTTTGCGGCTAGTTTGCCAGAACTGTAGATTCTTTTTGTAAGGGAAGTGGCCTCTTTTTTAGTCTTCTTGTTCCTAGCGCTTTTCAGTAGTGTATCGCTGATTTGCAAGCTGCTCTCCATTTCTTTCAGTACAGAGCATCTTCTGGGTCGACTCCAATGGCACACTGGTCATCTTAAATACAGTCCATCCAACCAGTGGCGGAGCTAGTGGGTTGCCACCCCACCCACAATTGCGGTTTTAGTTATTTATTTTGTCATTTTTTTGGCACAATTAAGTTCTTTAGAGGTGAAATCATCTCTGTACAAATGTACAAACTTAACATGTGCGCACACCAAGGTCGCCAAACCTCTCCGTCCTGGGTGTCATTGTATCATCCCCCCCCAGTCCGACAATATAAAATGCTGTCCGAACATTTCTGTGCCACCACAGACTGAGGTCCTTAAAAGTGGTGACTTTATGTTCCTGGCCACCCACAGTGATAGGAAGTAGCCTCTTTATAATATAGAACTTTAAACTCTGTGAGAGTGACGTTAAAAAGAAACTCACCAATAAAATGATGTCCTTGTCCATTTTGAATATTCAGTGTAGCTGTGTATGAAGCACCACCCACACAGAGGTCACTGCCAAACCAAGCAACTTCCTTTTGTTCAATGTGGCAAAGTCGCCTGTTAAAGTTCACCATACTCGATCTTTGCACGAAGTCAGCGAGAGGAAATTCTTTGCAACCGAAAGTCCATTTGGTGAAATGTAAGGATTCCCATTGAAACAACTGTATTTCGCCCACGGGATTTTGCCGGGCGACGGTAAATGTGACCGTAACTTTTAGTCTGTGTATATTGCCCTCATGTTCTCCGTGTCTTAGTCAGTTATCATCCTTTGTAGGCTGTGGTGTTTCTCAAATTCTTGTACTGCACTTAGAGCCTACGAACTCTGGTCTCCAGCCAGCATTACAGACTATAAGAACTGACCAAGACACAGAAATTAACAAGGATAACAAGGTTAATGGACAAGACAAACCTGGGAGACAGTCAACAAGGCAAACAGGAAACAAAGGCAGGACTTCAAAATAAAAGAAACTCAAGTAACCTAGCGCCATCTGCTGGATGCTAAGGAACATCCCATGCATGACACCCACATGCAAAGGGAAACAAAGTTAAATGTTAAATGCCCTTCTTGAGCATTACTGTCTGTATGTTATTTTTTCATTTTCTTTTATAGTCACTGTGATAACCTGGTTCCAGGTTTCTGATGTACTACCATGAAATTATAAATCTATATCTTTATCCCTCTCTGTGAAAAAATGTAGGGCCAATATAAGTGTTACTTCCCTCCAATGTCTGTATGTCCTGATGGAACTGGAATCAAGACTGGAGATTACTGATTAGCTGTTACCATTAGTGTAGAGTTTGTTGAATGCAGCACGACTTTAGTGCTAATAATTGTGACAGGCAGCAATTTGAATACACTGGTGCATTAATGCAATCAGTCTTCAGTCATGCAGTTTGTGGGGTATACTTGGCAAAATAGCTATGTAAAGGAACTATCTTCTGTTCATCTGTGTGCAAAATAGTCTTTTAGATTGTTGGAGGTTGTGAAGTGCGCCAAGCAGTTCCCAAGCCACCTTCTGTATGTGTGTATGTATTTATAAAAATGTAATAACTTATTAATCTTGAAAATGTGGATGTTATTGGTAGATAGATATATTTGAACGGGAAGGGAAGGAATGCAAATCTTTGAGCCATTGAATGGGTTGGGTTAGGTAAAGTTATCTTATTTTTTTAAGAGCATTATGACAAGACATGATGGCAGCTCATAATTTGTCATTTGGTTTACTGGAAGAATAGTAACGTTTCTTTCTGGTTGTGTGTGTTGTGAGGTATGCCTTAAGTGGAAACCTGAAATTACCCTGGAAAATAACTCAAAGGGACAGTGTGAGTTTAACACTCGTGGCTACTTGAATAATTATGTGTGACATTCCATATGTTCATGTTCTTAACAATTATGATCATTTTTTGTTTTTAATTGCCAAAGCTGTATTATGAATTTACCTTCTATTGAAACTGTATTGTTAACTTGCTGTGTTGACCCAAGTGGTTTCCAGTTTAGAATCTCGCATTGTTATCGACCATTTCTTTAAACAACATTATCAGCAAATGTTTGTGTGGAACAAAAAATGCAGTTAGACTTGGAATTCATAAACGTATTTTAAAGGGACAGGTTTGTATATCAAACTAAACCCTCTTTTTATGGTATGGTATTTTTATGGTGCTTCAAGTGCTCCCCACCATATAGTTAAGCTTGTCTTTTGTTTTATTATAAATTATACAATTCAATTTTACTATTGTTTATGAACTATTGGTCTTTTTCTTTTTATATGATGTTTAAATATGCACTGAAACATCTGAATGGACTTTAAAAGTACAGCCTGCATACCACAGTCACTCAAGCCATGTAAATCATGCAGACAAAGCCAACTAGTCTTCAGCAAATAGGTGTGCTGATTGCTGTAGTATCAAATGATGTATTTTAACTTTATGAACAATTGCAGACTGTGCATTTAAACCCTCAATCGCTCTTATGAATGTCAATTTTTCACTTTGTTAGCTGTATCTGCAAAAACAAATATGTTGCTCTTTTTCATGTCTTTCTTGTTAGCCCTGTCATTGCTTAGTCCTGGACTAAACCATCCTATTAATTGTTATTCCACGCAGATGATCCTTGCAAGTCAAGGACTATTCTTAATTGCCAAATCCACCCCAGATTAGCATTACTGTAAATCTACCTATCCAATAAATGATCAGCTCTCTAATACACCTGTTTGAATCCTTAGTTAGCAGGCACTGTTTTGCATACTAAGCACTATTGTCATATTTGAAATAAATGCATGGGTATGTGGCAAACCACAAACCCACACTCTATGCACACTGGTCAATACTGACTGGACCATGGTTAGAGGAATGTGCTGTCCAGTCAGAACTACACTTGCTACACTTGTTCCTTTTAACTGATAGGGAAGTATTGTTTATGTGTGTGAACCAGAGGGATCCTGGCAATAAAAACTGAACTGGTATATGTACAAGCTGGAGTCTGAAGTTCGTCAAGCATGTCTGTGTCAAACATTGAACTAACAAACTGAGCTTACGGAATTTGTCAACCAAAATGTCAATTCTGTCCTGATTTACGCACCACTTTGTCATTCCAAACACATGTTCTCTCTGAGGAACACAAAAGGAGCTGAGCAGAATGTTTGAATCAACCACCATTTACTTTCATACTTTTCATTGTTTTCTTATACAGAGGGTTTGTATGTTTTGTAAACCCTCTTTCTGTAAATTTAGAATTCTACCATCCAAAGTTCATTTTCACTATCACATTTTTGTTGGGTAAAAACTATATTATGAAGGCAGATTTTTACCAACATGTTTAAATGTGTTCTTAAAGGTGCACTCAGTAACTTTTGTCTTTGTGTCGTCTTGGATTTACACTGACATCTAGTGGTTTGGCTGCTTTTAGTTTCAGATGTCACTGTAGAAATGTAATATTCATAGTCAGTCATGATTACTTTAATCTGTGAGTGAACATGTCCAATATCAGGACGGTTACTGAGATTAAGCAAGTAGTATTCTGCTGGTCAGGTCCCGTACAAGATGGCGGAGTGAATAGCCGCAATGTTACGAGCTCTCGGCATCAAACTGGTTTTAAAGCACATATTGGCCGCCAGCCTCTGCAAATGCAGCTGAAATAATTTACAAGAAAAGATTAACACAAACTCTCAGCGAAAGACTAAACGAACACGACTATAATGCCTAGAAAGTCCGGACAGAAGCGTCCTAACGATTCCATATCCAACGAGGAGGGGGCTAGCTGCTTAGCTAGCGACCACGACTATACCAACGACGGAATGGATTGCAACCAGCAAACAAGCCTCGAAGAAGAATTCCCACCCTTGCCCATAACGCCAAGTAAGCCTCCGCTCCATAAGAAACCAACTTTTACTAGAGAAGCCAGGCTCGGCTCAGACGAAGCAGTGCGCTCCTTGGCTGATCTTATTAACAACAGGAGCGACACCCTCGAAAAAATGGTGGAATCTGTTCGCGGCGACATTAAAGTCTTAAATGCAAAGGTGGTTTACATTGAAAAGAGGATGCAAAGGAACGAGGATTCTGCTTTGAAAACCATGAACCGGGTTAGTGAGCTGGAACGATACAGCCGCCGGTGGAACCTGCGGCTCCAAGGGCTGACAGAGGACAGGGAGGAGGATGTGCGGGCTCGAGGAACCAGTGTTTGTCAGGCGATTCTACCGGAGGAAAAGGAAAGGCTCCCTGCTGCTATAGACGTCGCGCACCGGGCGGGAAAACTTTGACAAGATGAGACGAAACCTAGAGGCGTTGTCATGAGATTTATCTCTCGAAGATACAGGGATGCAGTTTGGAAAGCAGCAAAGAACAACTCTTATCTCCAAAACAACGGTCTTCGCTTCTCAGAGGACTTAACCCAAGAGGACAGAGAGAACAGACAAAAACTGTGGCCGCACATAAAGAAAGCTCGGGATGAAGGAAAAACGGCCTATTTCGTGGGAGGAAAAGGATTCGTGAACGGTTCGGAAATTCATCTGTGATCTGTGAAGCTTAGATCAGAAGGTTTGCCTAAGAAGTGCCTCGTGTTCACGGCATTCCAGGTTGTGTACTCAGAATTGTTTTATCTCAGGGTAAAATTTTGTGTTACTTAGGTAGCAGGTGAAGTCCCTGCTGGTTTAAAAAAAAAAAAAGGTGTATAATGTTTATACGTTTCTTATTTATACGGTTATATGATATAGAACATTATTCATATTTTATGTGAGTGATGTCAAGGTTATATTATGGTGCTGAGTTATAATGCTAAATATGGTGCCGATCTCGACAGCCTATTGTTACTTATTAATATTAGTAGTATTTAACCAAGGCTTTTCTAAGGCTAAGTTCTTTATTTTTCATAGTTCTTATTTTTTGTTCTCATTAATGTTGTCAATTGTCTCACTAAATGCCAGGGGTCTTCGTAATAGTGTTAAGAGAAAAGCATTATTTTTGTTCGCAATTCAAATCAGACTTTACCTATTTTCAAGAATCTCACTCTAATGAGGACGATTCTAACTTTTGGAGGTCTCAATGGGGAAATACTATATGGCTCTCCCACATATATAAACTGATAGTTTAAACAAGGATTATGTTGATGTTAGCATCTGCCCTACTCCCTTAACTGATCATAAAGCCATATGCATATCTCTTAATATCTCAGCTGGTTCTACACTTGCCACACGCTCAAGCTATTGGAAGCTCAACTGTTCTGCACTCCAAAATGGGGTAGTCCAATATAAAATTAAGGACATGATTTCACTTTATTGGTCTAAAGCAAACAAAGAAAACTGTTTTGGGCTCAACTGGGACCTGCTCAAATATGAGATAGGAAAATATTTAAGAAAGTTTGGTGCTGAAACAGTCAAAGCCAGGAAAGCGGAGGAGTTAAAGATTGTCTCTAATATAACAAAATTATCCTGTAGAGAATTTGACTCCCTAACAAAGGAGGAAAAAGAAGGGTTATCTTACTCACAAATCAAACTTGATGAATTGTATCGGCAAAAAGCAAAGGTGCCTTTATCAGGTCTCGCTCTAAGTGGTTAGAAGAAGGTGAACAAAACTCTCGTTATTTCTTTAATCTAGAGAAATATCGTTCCACCAACAACAGTATCAGTAAGTTGAATATGAATGGAGCTATCACGGAAGATCATCGTAAACTATCAGAGTTTTGTTCAAAATTTTATAAAGACTTGTATAGCTCTCAATTTAGCCCAACTGCGTCTGATAATTTTTTAAACTCCCTTTCAGTGAAAATGATAAGCGAAATGGATAGAGAGCACTGTGACATGCCTATATCACTTGAAGAAGTACAGCAAGCTATAAACCAACTAAAAAATAACAAATCGCCGGGGTGTGATGGGCTATCCTCAGAATTTTATAAATCTTTTATTGCTGAACTGTCCCCTTTTTTATTGAAAGTCTTCATAGAATCCATTGAAAACGAATGCCTCCCCACCTCTCTGACCCAGGGAATAACAGCCCTAATTCCTAAACCAAACAAGGACAAATTATTTTTAGTTAATTGGCGCCCAATTTGTTTACTTAACAACGATTATAAAATCTTAGCTCTCTTATTGGCTAGAAGATTACGGTCTGTTCTGGACTCCATCATAGACGAAACACAATCAGGCTTCATGAACAAAAGGCATATAGGAAATAACATTAGGCTCATTTTAGATATTTTAGAGTACCCAGAGATGGTAGAGGAGGGTGGGCTCATGCTGTTTGTAGATTTTTTGCAAAGCATTTGACACCGTTGAACATCCATTCATTTTACAGTCCCTTAAAAAATTCGGTTTTGGTGAGTTTTTTTCCTCAGCTATTATAAGTCTATATAACAATAGTAATAGCTCAATTAGACTAACAGGTGGTATGTCTCCCAGGTTCAATGTCTCTAGAGGCATCCGACAAGGGTGCCCGGCCATCTTACCTCTTCCTATTGGTAGCCCAGCTTTTGTCTGATCATATTAAATCAAGTGAGATAAACGGCATCAATATATTAGGTAGAGAGCTTATTATATCTCAACTGGCGGACGACACCACTCTCTTTCTTAGAGATGAATATCAAGTCTCTGTTGCAATAAATACCATAGAAAAATTTTCCATGGCCTCTGGCTTAAGGCTGAATGTCAATAAGTGTGAAATCATGTCTATTAAGGACTGCATGAAATCTTCCATTTGTAGTATCCCAGTCAAAAGTGAACTTGTTCACTTAGGTATCACAATTACCAAGGACCAACAAAAAAGGACTTTATTGAACTTCAACCCTATTATTCAAAGAACCAGGAAAAAGCTGAACCAGTGGCTGTTACGGGATCTCTCCCTCAGAGGCAGAACCCTACTGTCTAAGGCAGAAGGTTTATCACGGTTAACATATCCATCTCTATCTCTGTATGTGGACAAAAAACATATTACTGAGATTGACAAGCTTCTTTTTAACTTCTTATGGAAAAATAGAACTCATCATGTGAAGAAGTCTGTTCTAACAAACGACTATGGAAAGGGTGGATTAAACTTTATCGATTTCTGTACTCTTAATAATACTTTTAAAGTAAATTGGTTGAAACATTTCTTTAAAAACCCTAATTCTATCTGGAATGTCATACCATGTCATATGCTGTCAAAACTGGGAGGGTTGAGCTATTTCTTAACCTGTAATTATAATATTGATAAAGTCCCGATAAAAATGTCAGCCTTTCACCGCCAGGCCTTCCTTTCATGGTCTCTTATTTTCAAACACAACTTTTCACCCAACAAATATTACATATGGAACAACAAAGACATATTGTTTAAACACAAATCTTTATTTATTGATTACTGGTTTAATAATAACATTATTTTTGTTGACCAATTATTTAACAGGGATGGTTGTCTTTACTCTTATAATGAGTTTCTAGAAGAATACAAAATTCCTGTGTCTCCTGGAGATTATGCCAAAGTCTTTGGAGCAATTTCTTCTGGTGTTTGCATGTTATATAGAGCTCAACCAAGATTGGACACACAACAAATAACTTTGTTATCGCTGACTAACACTTCAGTTGGTAAGATTTGTTTTTCTTGTAACAATGGTAAGAACAATAAACTAATTAGAGCCCTGTTCAAAACAGATATTATCACAGTCCCATATGTGGTTCCATACTGGAATAAATTTGTGAAAAACATTGACTGGAAGAAGGTCTGGCTCTTACCCAACCGATATTTGCTGACCAACAAAATTAGAGAAATATAGTTTAAAATAATTCATAAGTTTTACCCGTCTAATGATCATATTGTTAAAAAATTTAAAAAAGACATTGATGTAATGTGCACATTCTGCTCTATGAGTATTGAAACAGTTACCCATTTGTTTTGGCACTGCCCTTTTGTCCAAAGTTTCTGGTCTGATATTTGTAATTTTATTGCAGAAAAAATTGAGAAAGATTTCAAGTTGTTTTGGAAGGATGTTCTTTTTGGTCTTTATGACCTCAACAGAACTAAGACTAGGCCTAATGAAACTTTCATTATTAATCTCATTATTCTCTTGGCAAAATTTTACATTCATAAATGTAAGTTTGCGCATTCCAAAACATCTTTTATTGCTTTTAACAATGAGGTTAAGCAATATGTCAACACGCTTAAGTATTCTCTTAATCAAAAGGCAACAAAAACTGTGAATGTGTGTAAACAATTTGATATCTTTTTGTAAATCCGTACTTCCCCTAGCAAAATGTGATGTTGTGAGTCTTTTGTTTATGTTTTGTTTATGTTAAAACACCCGCAATGTTGGAATCTGCACAATGTATTATTTTTATAATGGAGATGAACGTTCCTGTAAACTGTGCAATTGTTGAATAAAAAAAAAAGTATTCAGCTGGTCATGTGATTCTAACATGGCCGCCCCCATGTGTGGACCCTCTCCATGTAAAATAAAACAGCTTTTATAAGGTTACTGATATGACTGGGGTCATATCATATTTTATATGTGAGTGCTCATGATTTCCTTCATATATTGCAAAATTACAATTCATGCCTTTTAGGATTTAAACATTTTAATGAGGAAAGATTTACTGAGTGCACTTTTTAAATGTTTTTTTTTTTTTTTCATGAGAGTCAGGTTGGGGCATGTTGTGTTTTAAATGTCATAAATGTATACAATTTATCAACTACAATACTGTATTTACTAATGCAAATCAATTATTTTATATATTTATACATATATTTTTTCTGTCATACATATTTTTCAAACATGTATGACATTCTTCTACTGAACACAACTATAACTGTAACTCCTTTATCGCTATAGGGCCCTATTTTAAGAGCACTAAGCACAGCGCTATGCCATAAGTCATAGGTGCAAAGTCAGTGGGCATGGCCATGATGTTTTGCTATTTTCACACAAGCACGAGATAAGTCTAGGCACAAGTTGGTTTGGCAAAGTCGCACGTTCAAGGCACAAATGGGCTTGGTCAAGTGCAATTTAATTCTGAGGTTCTTCTCCAGTTATTGCAGCATCTGCATTCTATTATATAGTCCATTCCCTCAAGCACCAGTGATATAAAAGACAGCACATTCTTAAGAAGTCGGTAAGTAAATGGACTGTATGCAATGAATGAGAAGAAGAGAAATATGGAATTATTTTGTGCATTTTCTTCTTCCTTGTTGAATGTGCTGTTATTGTGACGCTCCTTTTATACACATTGAAAACGTGGTTCATGCAGGCTTCGTTAAATTATAGACAATGTAAATATTATTAATTATTTTCATCTACTGACACAAATCATGGCTAGTATTAACAGTAATTGTATCGGCATGAGCTTCTACTGGTCGATTTTGAAAAAAAAAATTTATTGAAACCTAATATATTTCTAAATTCAAATTTCACTTAAAATGTAAAGAAAATGTAATCAAAATAATGCCGTTTAAAAACCCTGGTAAATGCTGTTACCCTCTGCAACTTCTACCTGCTCCTTTTGCAGTGACAAAGTCACTTTATGACAGCAGGTGGACAAATACCATTTTCAATATAAACGTAATAATAATCATTGAAAAATAAGCCATTACCTATAGATAGTTTAACAAAATGTCATACAATTTTTTTTCATCAAACAGCTACAACTGTAATTGTCATGGACATAATTTGATGTTCCACTATATTATTTGTTTGGACATGAACTTTATTACCACCTGCTGGTGGAATATCCAAACTGCAAATTGCATGAACTGAATTAAGACTGTTAGCGTCTTAGCGCAATAACCTATTTCTCAGGAAAATAGCAAATTGTGCTTTGCCATCTGCATTCTCTTAGCCGAGATCATGATTTGAAGCTCTTGATGTATTGAGAAAGTGTAGTCAAGCTGTCAATTATGATCGAACCACTCCAGTTTACAAGGGCTCTCTGTATCCACACTCAAAATATTTGTCTCTGTCATAGCGGCGGGACAAGACATTTTGGTGGCTTGTCACTAGGCAAACACCCATTGGTCAGTAAATTCTTAAGGGGAGCCAGATGGCTGAGACCCTCTCGCCCCATTACTGTCCTAGGACTTATTTGACTGAAATTACAAGAGTGCATACATTACTGTGATTAAGCAGTAGGTTACTGTGTTGTAGAATTACAATAATTAACCAATGAGGCTGGTACCCAGCATGCATTGCTGCATGAATGCATTATGCTGTTGACTTTCTAATTACTATTCGCAGATTTTTTTATTTCTGATTGTTCCAGTTATTTATTGTTGTCACTTTTAACAACTTGTTTTGTAATGCCCCTTAAATCTGAAAATTATTTTTGTTACTTTGTTTCCCAAATGTTGATGTCTGTGCCTGTCTAGAATCTTAACAACAATGCTTCTTGTGTTTTAAGGGGTTATTATGCAATTAAACATCATGGGAGTTGTCTCAATAATAACTTTTCAAAATATTGAAAGTTTTATTGGGTAACAGCTAAAATATATGCTCTCAAATTGATCGACTGTATAATTGTTTCACTTAGCTGACATTTTACAATCACAGTCACACAATAAGTGGTAATTCATGTTTTAGTCTGGAAAAATTATAAATCCTCCCCTTTTGCCATAGTGCTTTAATACACTCACTGACCAAATTATTAGGAACACCTGTACACCTACTAATTCCTGAAAAATCTAATCAGCCAATCATGTGGCAGCAGTGCAGTGCATAAAATCATTCATATACGGGTCAGGAGCTTCAGTTAATGTTCACATCAACCATGGGAATAAGGAAAAAATGTGATCTCAGTGATTTGGACTGTGGCATGATTGTTGGTACCAGATGTGCAAAATCTCCTGGGATTTTCACGCACAACAGTCTCTAGAGTTTACTCAGAACAGTGCCATAAACATCCAGTGAATGGCAGTTCTGCAGATGGAAACACCTTGTTGATGAGAGAGATCAACGGAGAATGGCCAGACTGGTTAGAGTTGACAAAAAGGCTACGGTAACTCAACTGTAGTTATAGCATCCCAGAATGCACAACACATTGAACCTTGTGGCGGATGGGCTACAACAGAAGAAGACCATATCTTGCTCTTTATTAAGGCCATAGTGTTTCTATTAAAGTGCTCAGAGAGAGTATGTGTTCGATTGAAACACTTTTAAGGTGCAGGGAAATGGCCACACTTAAATAATGTCTAAAGTCCCAACCTTAGGGAACACTAATCACCATAATGGTGACTTCAAACATTTCTTGTCATTAAATAACATTAAACAGAGCTAAATCTCCAACCTTGAACATTTATACATTTGCCATTAACAAAAGAAAGTAACAGTACATTCAAGGAACACATTTTACTGAGGTATGCGTTCCCTGGATTCAAACCCATGACATCTTGCAACAAGAACCGGTAGTGCACTATAAGAATAGGTAGGTTTGGGTCATTTACTTTGTCCGAGAAAATATCCTGGCAATATTGAACAGTATGTTAATAATAATTGTTTTATTAGGTTATAATAGTTCACAATTAGTTCTGCGTTGTTGCTACCTTTTTACATCTTCAAAGAAATGTTTCTTTTTTAACACTTTGTTGTATATTCCATAATAAACAGTTAAGAGCTGACATCTCCCAGAGTTCATAGCAAAATACAATAACAGACTGTAATAACAGAATACAGGATATTAATGTAAAAATGTGCTGTAAAATGTACATCAATTTGTTACAGTTATGCAAAAACAAAACAGCAAATGGAAACAGCATAGGATATTTGAAAAGAACATCTCAGTTGATTTGCATACAATCAGGAATACATGCCAGATATAATATATTTCCTAGACTCATTTCAAGAGTTTCTCAGACATTGACTTTAGTTATTAGAATTGATAAGTCTTGGAAAACACTACGTCTCAACAGCTAATGCTACAACACATAATAATAATACAAATGAAACTCAAAAATGACACAACAGAGACATGATGTTCAGTATTTTTGACTGAAGCATGGACCTCAAGGCAGGTTTTTGAAAGGGACATTCCACCTCATTTGAACTGCACAAACACAAGAGCACCTTGAGATCTTCAAGCTGAAGTATGTAACTTTTGCAGTGTTAAAATACTTTCTTCTATCCCAGCTTATTATGCAGAGACATCTATAAGTGTTAACCTTTCATAGGTTTTCTTGAAAACTGTACACAGTCTCTGGTGCAGTAAAAAATACTTGTTTGTTTTGAGCGACATGGCCCCTGGCTGATCAAAAGAACACATAGCCCCACCCCAACTAACACCATTGTTTGGGTAATGTAACACCATTGGTTGGGGCTATGTGTTCATTGATCATGGACATGGGTGCAGATTATGGGGGGATGGGGGTTGGTAACCCCCTCAATAATCAAGACCAGCCAGTACAACACCCACCCCCAAATGTACAAACCAAATCTACGCTCATGATCACGGCAGATGATGGGTATATTCAGAAAGCTGATAAATAAACATTGTTTATTTTTGAAGATCCATTTGGTGGCGCTAGTGTTGCTGAAATTACATACTTCAGCTTTAAAAAGATAGTTGGCACAAATTCTATCATCATTTACCCACCCTCACATTTTTCTAAACCCGTATTAAGGCCCCGATATACTTGATACGAAAAATGAAGGGGTATGATGTCATTTAGAACAAAATCTGGCCAAAACGAAGGTGTATTTGCGTTCGTTTCAGTGGTTCGTAACGGCTCGCCTGGGCGAAGTTTTAGGAAAACTTTGAACCAACAGCGAAACACTTTCTTGCTGCCATTGGTCCATGTCATCTGTAGGTGTGACCTAGAGTTCCACATAATACTTTGTTTACATAGTTCACTCAGTATTCAACATGAACACACCGGCGTGCAGAATTAGCATGCAAATGTACATCAGTACGAACATTTGCAACGACACATTTTTCCAAGAACATATCATGCGTTTTCATGTCTACAAAAGGAATCAAATCTACTCAAATACTCTCAAGTGCCCATTCAATCATGTGCCAGCAGCAGCGAAAGCAATACACACATCTGCCCAAAATAAGATATGCCTCTATCACCATTCTTTTCTCTGCATTATGAACATTAACACTTTTATACACTCATCTTTGCAGTAGTAGCCGTCATATTATGGCCGTGTGTAGCATGTTAGTGCATTAGCGTTATAGCCTCAGTCCCTTATAAGTGAATATTCAGGATGAACTCTCACACATTTGGCATGAGACAGAGCCTGAAAGCGTGTTATACTGTATGAAAAAATAAGTAAATAAAAATATTAACGTCACCCCATTTCTCCTCGTCTTCCACAGAAGAAAGAAATTCTTACAGGTTTGGAATTACATGAGGGTATGTATATGACATATGTGATCTAACCCATTCATTTAAATATGTAAAAAAAAATCTCTAGTTTATTACATCAGCAAGAGAAAAAAAAATAAATACCATGATGATGTCAGGCATTTATTGTGATTACATGCTAAATGTTTTCACAAGACTCTCAACAACACAAAGATTCATCCAGCTCACCTTCATCAATTATGCACATATAGCTGAACTATGACATTTAGTACTCTGCATGGTGTCCACTACAGTGGACAGATCTTATAAAGCCAATTTTAACCATTCAGGGTGCAAAGTTGTATCCAAACAATAAACCTTTATCTCTTCTTCATAGTTATACAGGTATATTACTGTCCGCTTTTTACTTATGACAACATAAAGTCAACATGGCTGATGAAAAATACACCAAGTCGACACATCTCTTAAAAAATGACAATTGTTAACTTATTGTATTGAAGTATAAAAAAACATGAAGGTATTTTTTCTTTTTGATATGATAATTCATGCATCAGAGTGTTAAAGAACACAATATCAACTATACATCAGGCACACACACACACACACACACACACACACACACACACACACACACACACACACACACACACACACACACACACACACACACATGACCAGATCTATCCCAACTATGACAGTTTACACTGAAATTCAGCCACAAGTCCTGCTTCAGTTTAGTGGCATTCGTTCATAAAAAAGAACTTACTAATACAGTAATTCTTATTTTAAGAAACATTTCGGTAACACAATAAGGTTGAATTCGTGAATTTGTTAACATTAGTAACTTAACATTTAACCAAGATTAATAAATGCTGTAAAATAGTTCATAATACCTAATGCATTAAATACTGTAATGTTAGCTTATAGAACCAAACAGAAGCTAATAGTAAAGTGCTACCAACATTTCTCAGGACATCTCAGAACACGACCACATAGACATTTGCACTTCTTTAAGGTCACCAAAGTCATATGTCTCATGAATCATTTCCCCCTTCTTTTGTATCTATTTTTCTTTACTATGCTTGTTTATATTTAAAAGGCCACTCAAAGAGCCTGGGGTAATAATGATAAATCCCAGAATTATGTTTGCAATTACATTCAGATGCAGAAGGGAAGAGGTGATCGGAAGTTGCAGCTTTAATCCAGCAGATGGCAGAATCTCATGATGGGAGTCAGACTGTGATGGTCGGTGAATATTCTAGCCCACAATCTGGCACCTATCCTGACTCTGATCAGCTTCAGTTTTCACTCCAATATTGATTAGGGGAAAGTGTGCTTGGAAGAATTTGCCCCAAAATCAAGCTCTTTGCTGACATGTTGATAGTTTGTGAATCTGTAATGAGCATCATAAAAATTAACAGTACAATATTTTGCATAGAAACATACTTAAACACATAGAATGATGTTCAAGGAATAATTCACCCAGAAATGAAAGTTCTGTCATTATTTACTCACCCTCATGTCATTTCATGAAACACAAAAGGTACTTTTGGAAGAATATCCTACCCACTCTTTTCCATTTATTGAAAGTGAAAGAGAACTGGATCTGTCAAGCTCCAAAATGACAAAAGATTGCCATAACATGATCATAAATAGTCGTCCTTATGACTTGTGCACTCTATTAAAAGTCTTCTTGTGCACTCTATTAAAAGCTATCCAACATTTTCCTGAATGCGGAAGTGTTCCATGATTCATCTGTTTTCAATTTCCGGTCTCCAGTGTTTCCACTTGCATCGGCATATATTCTTAGCGGGTAATGTAATGTGTAAAGTATTACATATGTAAAAATACAAAAATAAAACGTGCCGATTCTAAACAGAGACAGTGTCTCACCTGAGTGTGTAGATGACATGAAGTGATGCTCAGAGGTTAGTTACATTGATATCATTAATTATTCTGAGTTGTTATGACAGCCAACAATGGCACAAGTTCAGCCTGAAATTAATTTTTACACCAAGTAACACTTAAATGGTTGTTGTTCTTCTCTGGATCGCTAGTTTTGGCAGTTTTTACTTGGTGTCTCGAGAGCAGAAAGGCATTTAGAATCATCATGGCGCCACCCAGTGGTTGGTCAGGAAAACTGTGGATACGATAATCACGTGTGAAGAGCAGACTGAAACTTAAGCCTTTTAGTCATGTAAAATCTTGACATTCTTCCTAGTTCTCCTTGGTGCACAGGAATGTTCAACTGGTAAACTAATTTTTCTTTTGAGTCAGATCTTTTCAATGAATTAGATGATCTAGTTCACAAAACCTGAATGATTTTGTCACATGTTGGACTGATCTATGATAGAATGGTCTTCCACGGAAGAACGAAAGTCAAATAGGTTTAGAACAAATTATAGAAAGTTTCATTTTTAGGTTCGTATTTTTAAATTACTTCAAGTAATTAAATAAATTACAGTACCCTTACAACTCAGTACACTTGACAAGCGTTCTGCTAACACAAATGGGGAGTGTCCTTACACAAAACCTAGTTGAAACCTCTTTACAATAATGCCAATATTGGCTATGGTATTTGAGCCCCTCCCTTTTAGGTGCGAAGCTGTCCATTATAAAATCAGGCGTGCAAACACATTCCTCAGAATTTTCATCCTTCAAGACAGCGATTCATACTGCTTCGAAGTGGACTACATGAGTCAGCGGACAGCAACGAGAAGATGCTCCGCTCCCCTGCAGTGCTCCAGCGAACATCACTTTGCTGGAGCTTTTTTAGATTCGCGTTTGAGGGAACTGCGTATCAATTTGAAGTCCTTCATTTCAGTCTGTCTGTCTGTCCGTTCATGGAATGTATCAATGCGGCACTCGCCCCATTGAAAATGAACTTAGTGTGTTATTACTAGCCATTTAGAGGCACTACTGAGCGAACACAGAGACTTGCTGCTTTGACAACTGGAAAATATGTTTGCAGAACGCAATGTCTCGTTCCCTTTGTCTCAAAGCACACAAAGGCAGCATTAAAGTAATCCATTGACTCCGGGGGTAAAATCCATGTCTTCAGAAGTGGTATGATCTTTATGTGAGGTCTTTTTTTTGTTTTTACTGTAAATTCTCCTCCCTACCAGTAAGTGGCGATGTGCACGAAGAATGCAAATCACTCAGGGGCTCAGGAGGGCCATTTTTTTTATATTTAATAGATTTATAGCAAAAAAGAAAAGACTTAAAATGTATCTGTTTCTCTTCCATGGACATGAATTTAACCACTGGAGTCATATGGCAGAGATGCAAGACGGTATATCTGCAGGCCGGAGACCTCCAAATAGGGGCGGAATCTCCAAAAGGGTGTGCAGTTACTCCACAAGGGGGCTGCACCAACTCCAAAAGAGGGTTAAGAATTCTACTGAGTGTTAAGTGTAGGGGAAGGGTTAGGTTAGGGGCTCCCTTTATCTTCCGCCCCTTTTTAAAGCAATGTCAGAGGAGTTCGTCCATTAAAATGAGTCTGCTTCTGACGTCATAGCAATTCTTAGCAATTCCATTTGCTCATAGAGTACTATATTACTATACTACTGCCTGAGTAAAAATCCTACAAAATCCTTTTATGATGTGTCAATTTAACTTTGTAAAAATGACATTTAATGACTTTTAAATCTGTTACACATAATAGTATATTACCACAGCTATAGATTGTTATATTAATAATTTCTTCTTCTGTTTTTCAGTTTGCTTACATTTGGCAAGCTATGTGCCACAGAATTACTGAACCACAATATTATAAATATTTAACATATTTACACACCTTATATATATATATATATGCACACCAACAATTATGATGGAAAAAGAATTGTGTCCTGAGCAGGACTATGTGTTTTGAGCTAA
Source organism: Xyrauchen texanus (assembly GCF_025860055.1). NCBI lineage: Eukaryota > Metazoa > Chordata > Actinopteri > Cypriniformes > Catostomidae > Xyrauchen > Xyrauchen texanus. The sequence goes on along the minus strand of NC_068277.1, from coordinate 59,539,295 downwards.
ACACATTTTTTTAATAAACATGTTATAGCAATTCAAGTTATGGTCTTTATATTGTGCTATAGTGCGTTTCACAATTTCAAAGCTGTTGCAAGAACAAACAGTCACCCCTGGGGAGTCATTTTCACAGGCAGACTCATTTGATTACGACAGCTATAGTCTTCATATGGATTACTTTAATGCTGCCTTTATGTGCCTTTTTGAGCTTCAAAGTTTTGGACTCTGTTCGTTTGCATTGTACGGACCTACAGAGCAGAAATTGTCTTCTAAATGTCTTTGTGTTCAGCAGAAGAAAGAAAGTCATACACATCTGGGATGGCATATGGGGGAGAAAATTTTCATTTTAGGGTGAACTTTTCCTTAAATCTCTCTTCCAAAACATACTACCACCACCAAAACACTTCGTAAATGTCTCAAAATCAACTCATAGCATAGCAAACATTCACACATCAAAAACACTTTATTATTTATGACACAATGACCTTAAAAAAATACTGTTATCATTACAAGATTGTTGGAAGTACACTATGTGGCCACACATTTGTAGATACCATACAGTTTGTGCTTGATGAACATTTCATTTCAAAACCATTTTGGTGCAATAATAGCTTCCACTCTTCTTGAAAGGCTTTTCCACTATACTGTATGTAGTAACATGGCTGCAGGGGTTCACCCCTTTTCAGACACAAGAACATCACTGAGGTCAGGCTCTGAGTGTTGGGAGATGTTTGAAAATGATTGTAAAAAACTGTACATATCAATTTATTTTTTTCACGTAATATTGCAGAGTATTGCAGGTGCAAAACTTTGGTTTACCTGTTTAAAGGTGAGAGTCAAATACTCCCTGTTCAACAGCCTCAATGTCCTCCTCTGTGATCACTGAAAACCAAAGAACAACAGAAAGAGAGAGAGAGAGAGAGAGAGAGAGAGAGAGAGAGAGAGAGAGAGTCTGGTAAAAACAGCTAATCTCAGTTCCTATGTGCAGTGTTTGCTTGTGTGTTGGAATGTGTGTGTGTGTGTGTGTGTGTGTGTGTGTGTGTGTGTGTGTGTGTGTGTGTGTGTGTGTGTGTGTGTGTGTGTGTGTGTATGTGTGAGCGTGTATTTATCACTTTGTGGGTACCAAATGTCCCCATAAGGATAGTAAAACCCAAAATCTTTGACCTTGTGGGGACATTTTGTCGGTCCCCATGAGGAAAACAGCTTATAAATCATACTAAATTATGTTTTTTGAAAATGTAAAAATGCAGAAAGTTTTCTGTGAGGGTTAGGTTTAGGGGTAGGGTTAGGTTTAGGGGATAGAATATAAAGTTTGTACAGTATAAAAACCATTATGTCTATGGAAAGTCCCCATAAAACATGGAAACACAACATATGTGTGTGTGTGTGTGTGTGTGTGTGTGTGTGTGTGTGTGTGTGTGTGTGTGTGTGTGTGTGTGTGTGTGTGTGTGAGTACCTGTGTTCTGCAGGTTTGACTGAGCACTGCTGGCCAGAGGAAAGCTGTGGGATCTGGACTGTAATAACGGCGGCGTCTCGTGACTGATGCTCTTCGTTCTTTTACGGCATTCGACCACCAGGCGAGCACGACATGCTTTATGACAGTTCACCCCACAAGCTGAGATAGAGACAGAGATGGGGTGCGAAAGGAAGCAGGAATAAGGTTGTCAGTCCTTTTTTAGATTCCTAAATGCGGTTACATTCACACACAGCACAGCAGATAACAGACTTTTTTACATAGGCTGACAGCTTATCCTTTTTCTGTGCAGACAAGTGAGAGGGACAGCATAGACAGTAAGAACAACACAGTGAAAATGCTTTACAAGACATTTACTTGTTTTTCCATTATCCAAAGGTCCTGAATTTTATAGACCAAAGCGACTTACTTACATTATGTATACATAATTGATGTCTGCACACCAAAACACATGGTTACACAAACAGATAAAAACATCTGTCAGAGACAGAAGTAGAGTTTTAAGTAGCCTATTTAGAATATTTTGCCCTTACAAAGTATTTTACTAATTTAAATGAAAATGCATATACTTTTAGTGTGAATTAAGTGTCCAAAACCTTTTGGAGGTCACTGTACATATATACATACAACCTCTTACCTTTGCACTTGTATCCTTGTTTATACAAGCCCCATATCTGTAAAAGAAGGATATACATATTTGTGTTAGTTTTTCAAAGAGAAAAAAGGGGAAAAAAAGCAGCGAGGATTAGCGGGAAAAAAGTACAAAGAACTGACATGAAAAAAGAGAGAATCACAGCAGGTAAACAATACTGTAGATGAAAGGAGAGTCCACAATATCACAAACACACAACATCAAAGGGTTCACACATGCCTCTTTCATATTCTCTCTCTCTCTCACTCACTCACACACACACAGATACACACAGGTCAAGATCTAAGTGTTACACACACAAACACATGCACACACACACACACACACTGAGCTTGTTTGCATGGACCTCAGAAAAACGTTTATTGAGAGAAAGCTGTTGAAGACTTAAAAGTGTCGTTCCCGTTTACATGCACTCCAATATATATGCGGCTCAGCAGAGACTATTTAGCCTGAGACAGAGCACCTGTATTAAAATTATTGGCTGAAAATTAAACACCCAATATGGTGATTATAGAAAAGGTCCAACCTTACAGGTAAAAGGGACAATCACCTTTTAGATACAGACATTGTGTCTTGAGTTCACTCAAGAACGCGCATTAGCTGGATCACTCTGGAAAACTCGATTGTTGTCAGATTTTTCTACTGATTTTAAAAACCATTTTGGAGATTTTCACTCATTCCCCATTCAAGTAAACAGGAACTGTATTTTGCATGTATCCATAGATTTCCACAAGTCACTAAAGTAAATGATGTCTGAGGACAATTTAGGTGTTTTTGTTCTCTGTTGCTTTGCTTTATTTCCAGATAATCCAGAGTTGTTACTGTGCACTGTAGCACTTACTACTGTCTCCTTGTGCGTCGGTATTCACTTCCACAGTTAATTCAGGAAGGACTTCTAAGATTTAGTAATCAATCTTAAAGTTAATATAAATCTTTTTGTTTAAACATTGGCCCCTTACACATACTTAGTTTAGTCATTTTAAATGTTGACTTGAATAACACGTAAAAAACTAATATTGGCATTACATTCATGCTGTTTAGCCAGCGGGGAACTGGCCCCCACAGTGAGCCTAGTTTCTTTATTTTTCTCCATTAACCAACATCTTATGGAGTTCTGTTCCTTGCCACAGTCGCCTTTAGCTTGCTCACTGGAGGTTTAAATACAAATATAATATACTTGTGCAATTAAAATCATGTTTTTTATTAAACCGCACTATTAAGACTTTGTAAAATTTCTGCAATGCTATTTTATACAAATAAAAATGACTTGACTTAAGATGAATCACTTATGATGTATTATTCCTCTATTGTAATTCGCTTTGGATAATAGCATCTGTCAAATGAATAAATTTTAATGTAAATGTGAACTGACCAGCCTTTCCACTGTTGTCTTTACCTCTCTTCTTTCCTTTCCACCCTGGAAGTAAACACTGCTACAGACACACTATGCTCTCCTTTAACAACCTGTCTAGACAGAGTCGGTCCTCTCTCCTCTAGGCCAGCATGTATGACACCACCCAACCCCTGGCACTCTGACATTCTTTGTGAACATCGGACTGACCTCAGGGCAGCTGAGAGGAGATGGTGGAAATCTAAAGTTCAGCAGATCTGAGTAAGTATCAGTCTCTGCTTGCTATCTTTTCTAATAATGTAGCATCTGCAAAAACTTCCTATAATCAGGACAAGAACAACATCAACATCACAACAACAACATCACAGACACTCGCAGCCTATTGAAAACATTTAACACCCCCCTCCACCACCTGACACCTCGCTGACAGCTGATGTCACTTTTTACTGATAAGGTTACAGCCATCAGCAGTACATCCTCAGCACCTCACATCTCAAACTCCCATCTCCAGTGCGCAGCTCTTCTCTCTCTCCATGTTCTCTCCTCTGACAATGAGGTCTCTAAACTCCTCCTCTCAAACCACCCCACCACGGGGTCATCATACCTGCACTCACAAACATAATTAACACATCTCTTCTGACAGGCATTTTCCCACCACATTTAAGCAGGCTCGAGAAACTCCACTGCTTAAAAAACCTGTGCTTAACCCCACACAAGTATAAAGGTACACACCAGTCTCTCTCCTCCCATTCATGGCAAAAACACTCAGTGGGTAGTTTTAAATCAGATCTCTGCTTATCTCTCAAAGAAAAAGCTGCTAGTTGAAAATCAGTCAGGTTCAAAGGTGGACATTCCACCGAGACTGTCCTGATGTCTGTCACTGAGTCGCTGAGACAGGCAAAATATTCCTTCCCTTATCCTACTGAACCTATCTGCAGCCTTTGACACAGTCAACCATCAGATCCTCCTGTCCACCCTCGCAAATCAGGGCACTGAGCTTGGCTGGTTCAAGTCCTATCTCTCAGGGAGGTCTTTCAAGGAAGCCTGGAGATGTGAGGTGTCCAAGTCACATCCACTATTTACTGGGGTACCTCAGGGCTCAGTGCTCGGACCACTTCTCTTCTCTATATACACACAACATTACTGAGACCCTTCATTCAAGCACATGAGTTTTCTAACCACTGCTACGCCGATTATACACAACTCTACTTGTCTTTCCAGTCCAATTACCCCACAGTGACAGCTTAAATCTCAGATTTTCAGCCTGGATGAACGAACATCACCTGTAACTCAACCTATCGAGAACTGAGCTCCTTTCCAGCCCATCCTGCTGGTAAACACAACATTACAATTCAGCTGTGTTCATCTACAATGACACCTTTGAAAACAGTCAGAAATCAAGGGAATTACCATCAACAACCAACTCAATTTCACTGACCACATCTCATAGACAGCATGATCGTGTAGATTTACACTCTACAACATCAGGAAAATAAGACCCTTCCTCTCTGAACATGCCACACAACTCTTTGTTCAGTCACTTGTCATATCTAGACTAGATTACTGTAATGCTCTCATTGTTCGCCTTCCTGCATGCGCAATTAGGCCTCTGCAAATGATCCAGAATACAGCAGCACGTCTGGTCTTCAACGAATCAAAGAGAGCACATGTTACACCACTCCTTGTCTCTCTACACTGGCTGCCGGTATCAAGTTCAAAGCTCTGATGCTGGCATACAGAACATTCACTGGATCTGCTCCAGCTTACCTAAAATCATTTCTGCAGAGCTACGTTCACACTAGAAGCCTGTGGTCGGCTAATGAGTGGCACCTTGTTTTATTAACACAAAGTTGCACCAAATCACTTTCCGGCCCTTCAGCTTTACTGTACCTCGTTGGTGTAGTGACCTTCTCAACTCCATTCATGTAGCAGACTCACTCTTTGTCTTAAAAAAATGCCACATTCTGCATGAGCACTTGAACATACACTCATAAAAAATATATACATTTGTTTCCATATTTCCTAAGCATTTTGACAGGAAAATTAGTAAATATAGTATCAAATTTCAGCACTTTCAAAATCTGAGATTAATAGATATTAACTACAAATCATTACCCGATTTTTCGCAATTAAATTTTTTTTATTGAATGACAGCATTAATAAAAATCCTAGGAGATCAGTAGTTACAGAAATACTCGAACCAGCCTGTCTAGTACCAGCAATTATGCCACAGTCGAAATCACTAAGATCAAATTTTTCCCCATTCTGATGGTTGATGTGAACATTAACTGAACTATTTAGATGGGACAAGTTCTCCATGATGAAGGAATTTCTCGTTGGGTTGCCTGGTGTAACCTCATTATGGATTTAAACTGTTTAGTCAACTCCTTGAGTTAAATAACAGTTGCTGGTTTAAGTACTGCTGGCATTCCATATGATCAATCCATTTTAGATTTAGATAGTTGTTAGGAGTTACATTTCAGACATTTACAGAATTTTCACTGTATTAAACTTAATTCCTTCCCCTAATTTTATACACAATGTTATAGTTCTATTAGTCTTGTTTATTTCAGTGGATTTTGTAATTCATGCATCCAAGCACATGACCATCTGCAATGCCCAAATTCAGACAATAGACACTTCCAATAGACTACTGGTAATTACAAAGATCCGAACATGAAATCGCAGTGATCCTATGCTAAGAATTGTAACATGGCTTGAAAACAAATCTAGTTTGTTTCTAGTCAAATCTGACTAGTGCTTTATAAAGAATTATTCTTTTTTATTTTACTACAAAACAGTTTTTACTCATTTCTGATTGGCTACATTTGCTACTTACAAAGCCGGTGCAGTGTTCACAGAAGGTGGGTTTCAAATATGTGGTCTCTGTAAAGCTGTGTATGAAGCCCATCTGACAGTTGAGCAGAGAACTTGCCTTCATAAAATAATCTATCATCTCTTCCATGCTGATCTTTCCATCCCTGAGAGAGAGAGAGAGAGAGAGAGAGAGAGAGAGAGAGAGAGAGAGAGAGAGAGCAATAGAGTAAGTGAAAAAGAAAGAAACACAGAAAAAGTGTGAGAGAAAAAAAAGAAAGGCATAAAAGGCATGATCCAAGCACAATAACTTATTTCGCTTACAAAATGTCATTCATATTCTCTGTTATTAATTCATGCACATTAATGAAACTCTTTCTACATGCAAAATCCCAAAATAATGTACGGCATGTGCCAGCAGGGGCTAATTGTCCATGTTAATAAGCCAAACCTTGACACCTGCTGTGTCCAAAATTGCACCTATCAACTATATTGTGCACTATTTCAGGTTTATGCCATTTGCAGATTTCTTTGTAGAACTGTCCAAATTCTGAGCAGAGGTGGGTAGTAACTTGTTACATTTACTTGAGTAACTTTTGGGGGGGAAATTTACTTCTAGAGTAGGTTTAAAAGTGGGTACTTTTTACTCTTTTAAAAAGAATAGTTTCGTCATGCAATGCCTTCATTTAACAACAAGACAAGCTGATATTTCACGATTAAAGTCACAGCTCCAACTCCAGGCAGCATGCTGAGGTAAATTTTTGGCTCTAGTTCTAAAGTGGGCTTTTCTGTGTAATGAGATTTTCTGTGTGATTCTGTAACTGGGCTCTTATGACATCAGTTTTTAAGTGTACATTTAAAAATCAGCAATGCATACAACTGAAGTATACTTTGGCCTTAAGACACAAAGACAAGAACAACAGAAGCATTTCTGATAGGTCTATTTGATGCCCAAGGAGAGGTACAATATGTGCCCAGCTGCCACTGTGTTACTCCCCTATGCTCTAAGGATGGGCTAACGCTCCTGAAGGACAATAAAGTTGGAAAAGAGCACTATGAAGACCTACTAAACAGGGACTCTAACTCTGAGATGGAGGCTCTTCATCACCTTCTGCAGTAACCAACAGAGGAGAAAATGGATGCACCCCCATCCTGTAAATGTAGATCAGTTCCAATACCTCAGCAGGCTACTCTCCTCCAAAGTCAACATTGATGATGAGAAACTCAATCACCAACTAATGTCGTGCGCCGTCCATTGACTACTAAAATAGTGTCACATATGATAGTAATGCGCATGCGTCGAACACGTTAGTATTCACTCGCGGTCAGAAAAGTATACTTTGGAAGGCAATGCGGTCGGACGGGTGCAATCCGATCCAGAACATGGAAAAACGAAGTATATCCAGGCCTTTACTGAGCACAACGTAGGCCAATCCTATGGGCTATTAATAACAGGTTGTAACTACTATATTTTATAATTTGAGTGCTGTGTCTTGTGTAGGAACACCTGTTCCGCAACCTACTAACAGTGTGTCCAGTGTGGATTGAGAGTTTTTATAGGAGAGCAGAGCTCATGGTCTAATATAATCAAAATGGATGTTTTGTGTTAAAGATAGCTTGCAACAGAAGTATCTTATCTTTTGTTTATCATCATTTTTAAGCTATGTCAGCTGTATGTCATAGTGTTTAAAGCAGTAAGCTAACACTGCAGTCGCACCCCAGTCTGGTATTTGAATCAGGTATTTGAAGACTGGTGTGAAAGCTATATTTATAATTTCCACTGTGTAGCAATAGTTAACAATAATAGAAAGAAATAATGTGTGAAATGTGTGTGTTTGTGTTAAATCAGTGCAGCAATATATCAGTGTGCTTTGTCATAAGCAGTATTTATGCATTTACTCCCTCTGTGTCCACTATTGTTCACTCATACACTATTTCCTATAGAGTGAATGGCAGTTAGTGCACTATATATCAGCAGTAAGTGAATGAAATGAGTGAATTCTGACGAGAGTGTCGGAGCTCTGGGGCTGGTGCTGAAACGTCACATATGAAATTTTAAAATACTTGGCCCTTATTTGTTATTCTTATTAAATATATATTAATACAATAAATCTTCATTCTGTTCGTCATTTTTAATATATAATGTGTTTTAATATAAAGAGTAAACACATTTTATCAAATAAAGAGTATATTTTGAAATGTATCTGTATGTTTTGTCTCTCTATATGTTATAATGTTATTTTAATCAAGTAATAATTTGTCAAAAAGTAATGTAATACATTCAGCATTAAATTAAATATTGCAGGAGTGAAGGAAACAGTAAACTCCTAGCTCGAACATCTTCCCCGTGGTGGATTGTGAGAAATTAACCATCATCGAGTGTACTTGAAACGTACACTTGAAATTAGAGTGCATTGTGGGTAAGAATGAGTGAACAAAACTAGGGAACGATTGGCTCACTCAGAATTCAGACACTCCTACAAAATAGCGGAAACTCGAAATAGTGCACTATATAGTGGATAGGGGGTGGTTTCAGACACAGTGAGTGTTCCACGATCAGGGTTGGTGCCCCTAGAGAGCAGCAGAACTGCTGTACAGAACTAACAATCTAAATACTTACGACACTGAAAACTGTAACAACACTGAAAAAGAATCCACACAGGACTTTAAAAGCTATGAAATTGCAAAAGAAGGCATTATATTTCAGCATTATATATAATATCCTTGTGGGACATTTTCACGTTTTCACTGTAATAATTACTAGAATTGTTTCCAAACCTTTCTTCTTATTGACAAATTCATCCAGATCTGACAAGATTCCTTAAAGGAATAGTTCACCCAAAAATTACAATTCTCATTATTTACTCACCCTCATGCAACTCCAGAAGTGTATGACTTTCTTTCTTCTGCTGAACTTAAATGAAGATTTTCTCAGCTCTGTAGGTCCATACAATGCAAGAGAATGGGTGGCAACATTTTAAAGCTAAACAAACAAACATAAGTCAGCATAAAAATAATCCATAAGACTCAAGTGGTTAAATCAATATCTTCAGAAGTGATGTGATAGGTGTGGATGAGAAACAGCAAAACAGATCACTTTCACATTCTTCATCTTGTGTTTTTGGTGATTCACATTCTTCTCTGCATATCAACTCCTGCTGTCTAGCAAAAAAGGACAAATATTGATCTGTTTCTCACCCACACCTATCATATCACTTCTGAAGACATGAAGGCACTTGGAGTTCTATGGATTACTTTTATACTGCCTTTATGTGCTTTTTGGAGCATCAATATTTTGGCCTACGGAGCTAAAATATTATTTTAAAAGAATATTTTTAAATCTGAATTTGTGTTCTGCAGAAGAAAGGAAGTCATACACATCTGGGATGGCATGAGGGTGAGTAAATTATGAGAGAATTTTCATTTTTGGGTAAACTATCTTTTAAAAGTGATAGCTCAGCAATAACTTAATATTCTGTCATAATTTCTCTACCCTCATGTTGTTCCTAACCAGTGTGAGGCTTTGTATTATGTGGAACACAAAATATGTTAGACAGAATGTTAGGGACTTACAGTCTCTACAGGTCACAATTCATTTTAAATATATATATATATACATATACACATTCACTGAAAGTAAATAGTGACTCAGGCGAACATTCTGTCTAATATCTCCTTATTGTGTTGCATGGTAGAAAGAAAGTCATATGGGTTTGGAACAACATAATGATGAATGTTGACAGAATTTACATTAATAATAATAATAATAATTCTGTAATACGTTCAATGTGTATTATGTAATGCAATATAGGGGAGAGTAAATGTCTATTATGTCATTTGTGAAAGTAAATCTTTTAATTGGATACTTTCTTACTCAAGTACTTTATGTTAGTACTTTTACTTCTACTTCAGTAATTATGTTTTTGTACAGTTTTTGGCTACTCTACCCACCTCTGATTCTGAGTGACCATATCCTTCTCTACATGTTAACTCAATCCACTCTGATTTCAAGTATACAACCGATATACACTCTTCGATTATATATTTCCTATAATACACCACAGGGGAACTAACGAGCTGGAATAGAGAGCATGTGTGCGTGTGTGTGTGTGTGTGTGTGTGTGTGAGAGAGAGAGAGAGAGAGAGAGAGAGAGAGAGAGAGAGAGAGAGATATTGAGTGCAAGCGTGCAAGAGACTTTGTTTGCAGCCTCCTAGTTTCCTGCAATTTTTCATTTCAAACTGGCTGTACTGTTTAACTTTATGCCAAATCATTATTTGATTAAAATAACTAATTAAACTATAGCAATCCAAAATCATACACAAACATTTTTCAACTGATGATTTTGATACATTTGGCAGACATTTTTATCCAAAGTGATTTACAGTGCATTCAGGGTGTACATTTGACGAATTTGTGTGTTCCATGGTCCTTAAACCCATGATCTTGGTGTTGCTAGCGCCATGCTCTACCAGCTGAGCTACAAGTTATGTACTTTTTTATTTTGCCATTAATTCAGCTTAACACAAAGTTATTTCTTTCTATTATTGTTAACTCTTCACACAGTGGAAATGATAAATATAGCTTTCACACCAGTCTTCAAATACCTGATTCAAATACCAGACTGGGGTGCGACTGCAGTGTTAGCTTACTGCTTTAAACACTATGACACACAGCTGACATAGCTTAAAAATTATGATAAACAAAAGATAAGATACTTCTGTTGCAAGCTATCTTTAACACAAAACATCCATTTGATTACATTAGACCATGAGCTCTGCCTACACTTTCCTCAGCAAGATGGAAAGTCAAGAACAACAGAGGCATTTATTCTCATGTTTTGAAAACTCTCAAACCACACTGGACACACTGTTAATAGGTTGCGGAACAGGTGTTCCTACACAAGACACAGCACTCAAATTATAAACTATAGTAGTTGCAATCTGTTATTAATAGCCCATAGGATTGGCCTACGTTGTGCTCAGTAAAGGCCTGGATATACTTCGTTTTTCCATGTTCTGGATCGGATTTCACCAGTCCGACCGCATTGCCTTCCAAAGTATACTTTTCTGGCCGCGAGCGAATACGAAAGTGTTCGACGCATGCGCATTACTATCGTTTGTGACACTATTTTAGTAGTCAATGGACAGCACACGACATTAGTTGGTGATTGAGTTTCTCATCATCAATGTTGACTTTGGAGGAGAGTAGCCTGCTGAGGTATTGGAACTGATCTACATTTACAGGATGGGGGTGCATCCATTTTCTCCTCTGTTGGTTACTGCAGAAGGTGATGAAGAGCCTCCATCTCAGAGTTAGAGTCCCTGTTTAGTAGGTCCTCATAGTGCTCTTTTCCAACTTTATTGTCCTTCAGGAGCGTTAGCCCAACCTTAGAGCATAGGGGAGTAACACAGTGGCAGCTGGGCACATATTGTACCTCTCCTTGGGCATCAAATAGACCTATCAGAAATGCTTCTGTTGTTCTTGTCTTTGTGTCTTAAGGCCAAAGTATACTTCAGTTGTACGCATTGCTGACTGCTCCATGCACATCTGCACAGGTCATTGCTCTTGTTTTAAGTACCTCACGAGGGTCCTTTGTACAGAAGATTACATAGTCAATATGTTGCCAGAGATGCCTCCAGGATGTTTTAAATTGGTTCTTTTGGTAGAAAAGTGCGTTGGTGATGATTAAGCCCGATTAGTGTTCTGAGCAATTTTTTAACATTAGAAAAAGGTAAAAAGGTCTTTAAAAGGTCTTAAATCAAAGCAACAAGTCTTAAATTCGAGTGTTATAAAGTGTCACATCTTGAACCAATCCAGTCTGGATGTGTCTCTATTTGAAGAAAAATGTCTTTATGTCTGTGTGTAGAGTCATTTTGAATGTGTGTGTTGAATGGCTAAGTGCAATGCCTATGCTAGTTTTGCTAGTCATGGTGAACATGTGGTGTACTCTGCGATGTATATGCTTTATAATGTGTTGTGCATGTTGAGTGGACATTTTCAACATTTAACACAGTCCATTTTGTATGTTATGTGAGTGAATCTGTAAAACTAAATCGTTTAAATTGAATTTTGGTTTATTTCTTATAAAAAGAAATGCTGTAATGTTGAAAAATATATGTAGCTTTACATATTTTGTGAACAATGTCAAAGTTCTTGTAATATAATGTTGGAATTAACTTGGAAATGTTAAAGAATAGACACCCTATTCTTTGAGTGAATCATCTGTGGCCTAATTGCACTTCTCTGGTTGGACATTCTTCCATTACTCTGTGTTCCCTTCAATTGATTTCTTTTTTTTTTTTTTTTATAATTATGTTTATTGAATTTTCTTAAAATACAAATATAACACAAGAAGAAAAAAAAAGGGATAGCTCAGATTTTTATATAAAACAGGACCATACCATAATATGGCAAATTTTCCAAAAGATGAAGAGGATGACAAAAATAAGGTTAAATGTCCAGAAAGTTACACAGTTACAATGTTCCTTGTAATATAATAGGGCGAAGACAAGGTTCCAAAGCGTCCAGATATGGGGACCAGACTTTGTAAAACTGGCCTGTTTTCCCATGTAAAACATAGGTAAGGCGCTCCAGGGGAATCAACTCAAAAATGATCTTGTGCCATCCTTTAAGGGATGGAGATTTATCACTGATCAAATTAAGTAAAATATTTTTCTTAGCAGATGAAGTAATGCATCTATTAGGTATACCCAACACCAGTGAGACAAATAAATAATAACCTTTCAATAGAAGAAATTTCACAATTTGTAACAAGTGTTGTGTTGTTAGTAATATAATGTCTCAATATAATGAAACGAAAAAAAATCTAATTTGGACAAATTATACTTCTGAGTTAACTCCTCAAATGACATTAATTTATTGTCTGAAAAAATATCCCCAAGCTTACTAAGTCCCAAACAACACTATCGTTTAAAACCATCATCCAAAATTCCTGGGGTGAAATCAGGATTGTTTAGTATTGGGGTAAAGAAAGAAGTCAATTTAAATCTATCTTCAAGCCTACATGCTGATCTCCATGCTTTAAGAGTATTTACTATAATGGGATTATCATATATCTCTTTTATTTTTTGAAAACTTTTAACAAAAAGAAGAGCTCTTAAAGGAAATTGTGAAAAGGAAGATTCGATATCCAACCAAGTAGAGGAAAAATCATTCCTGACCCACTCTGCAATGTATTTCAGATGGGAACTTAACTGATACCTCTTAATATTTGGAAAATCCAACCCCCCCCCCATAGAACTTGGCAGATAGAGAATTGACATTTATAATCTAGGCTTACGTTTACTCCATATAAAGGAAGTTAGCCAGCTATTCGGGCCATTTAATTGTTATGTTCCCTGTTGTCTTTTGTTTTTGTACTGTCATCGTGAAGTTTAGTTTAATTCCTGTTTTGGTTTTGTAGTCTTTTTGTAGTTTCTTTTATTCTGTCATGTTCACTGTTGTCTTGTGTTCTATGTTTCTCTATTCACTTTCTTGTCTTGGTTCCTTGTCTGCTCCGTGTTTTCCTTTTCACCAGTCACCGTTCACGCTCCATGTCACGTTTTCTTTGTTGTCCGCCCCGTGTTTCACTGTCCTTGTCTAAAACTACATTTCCCACAATTCCCGGCCTCCCTCACTGCCTGCACTCATCATTGTTTCCACCTGTGTCTCGTTCTGTCTCCACTTTGTCTGTGTATTTAAACCCTGGTTCTTTGTTGAGTCTCTGTCGATTGTCGTTTGTTTCTTGTATGTTTCCTAGCCTGGTCCGTGCATGTCACTGTGAGCCCACGCATGTCACTGTGAGCGAGCCTGAGTCCTCGTCAGCCACGGTGAGCGAGCCAGAGCCCACGCATGTCACTGTGAGCGAGCCTCAGACGTCAGTGAGCCAGAGCCTGTAGCCTCAAACGTCAATGAGCCAGTGCCTGTAGCCTCAGACGTCAGTGAGCCAGAGCCGTTAGCCTCAAACGTCAATGAGCCAGAGCCTGTAGCCTCAGATGTCTCTGAGCCAGCGCCTGTAGCCTCCACCGTCCCTGAGCCAGCGCCTGTAGCCTCCACCGTCCCTGAGCCAGCGCCTGTAGCCTCAGATGTCCTTGAGCCAGCGCCTGTAGCCTCCACCGTCCCTGAGCCAGCCTGTAGCCTCCACCGTCCCTGAGCCAGCGCCTGTAGCCTCCACCGTCCCTGAGCCAGCGCCTGTAGCCTCCACCGTCCCTGAGCCAGCACCTGTAGCCTCAGATGTCCGTGAGCCAGCGCCTGTAGCCTCGACCGTCCCTGAACCAGCGCCTGCAGCCTCGACCGTCCCTGAGCCAGCGCCTGTGGTCTTGACCATCCAAGAGCCAGCGCCAGTAGCCCTGACCGTCCAAGAGCCTGCGCCAGTAGCCATGACGTCCAAGAGCCAGTGCCAGTAGCCACGACCGTCCTAGAGCCAGCACCCCCCGAGCTTACCAGAGCTCCGCCTTCCGAGGTTCCCGAGCTTTCCAGAGCTCCGCCCTCCGAGCTTTCCAGAGCTCCGCCTTCCGAGCTTTCCAGAGCTCCGCCTTCCGAGCTTTCCAGAGCTCCGCCTTCCGAGGTTCCCGAGCTTTCCAGAGCTCCGCCCTCCGAGCTTTCCAGAGCTCCGCCCTCCGAGCCTCCCAGAGCTCCGCCTTCCGAGCCTCCCAGAGCTCCGCCTTCCGAGCCTCCCAGAGCTCCGCCTTCCGAGATTCCTGAGCTTTCCAGAGCTCCGCCTTCAGAGCTTTCCAGAGCTCCGCCTTCAGAGCTTTCCAGAGCTCTGCCTTCCGAGCTTTCCAGAGCTCCGCCTTTCGAGCCTTCCAGAGCTCTGCCTTCCGAGCTGTCCAGAGCCCCGCCTTCCGAGATTCCCGAGCTTTCCAGAGCTCCGCCTTCCGAGATTCCCGAGCGTTCCAGAGCTCCGCCTTCCGAGCTTTCCAGAGCTCCGCCTCTCAAGCCTCTCGAGCCTTCTAGGGCTCCGCCTCTCAAGTCTCTCGAGCCTCCTAGGGCTCCGCCCCTCGAGTCCCTCGAGCCTCCCAGGGCTCCGCCCCTCAATTCACTCGAGTCTTCCAGGGCCCCGCCTCTCGAGTCTCTCGAGCCTTCCACGGCTCCGTTTCCCGAGCCTCCTACGGCTCCGCCTCCCGAGCCTTCCAGGTCTCCTACGGCTCCGCCTCTCGAGCCTCCTACGGCTCCGCCTCTCGAGCCTGCCTACGGCTCCTCTCCCAGAGACTCCCGAGCCTCCTACGGCCCCGCCTTCTGAGCCTCCTACAGCCCCGCCTTCTGAGCCTCCTACGGCTCCGCCCCCAGAGCCTCCTACGGCTCCGCCCCAGAGCCTCCTACGGCCCTGCTCCCAGATACTCCAGAGCCTACTAGAGCTCCGCCCTTCGAGCCTTCCTACGGCTCCGCCTCTCAAGCCTCCTACGGCTCCACCTCTCGAGCCTCCTACGGCTCCGTCTCCTGAGCCCCCCTTGGCTCCGCCTCCAGAGCCTTCCAGGCCTCCGCCTCTGAAACCTTCTACGGTGCCACCTCCCTCAGCTCCGCCTCCAGAGCCTTCCAGGTCTCCGCCTCAGAAACCTTCTACGGCACCACCTCCCTCGCCTCCTATGGCTCCGCCTCTCGAGCCACCCGAGCCTCCGACGGCTCCACCCTCAGAGCCTCCCGAGCCTCCTACGGCTCTGCCTCCCGAGCCTCCTACGGCTCTGTCTCCCGAGCCTCCTACGGCTCTGCCTACCGAGCCTCCTACGGCTCTGCCTCCAGAGCCTCCTACGGCTCAGCCCCCAAAGACTCCAGAACCTTCCAGGTCTCCGCTCCTAAAGCCTCCTACAGCGGTGCCTACCTCGGCTCCACCTCCTGAGTCTCCCTCAGCTCCGCCTTCTGAGCCTTCTAAGCCATCACCTCCCTCGGCTTCACCTCCCGAGCCTCCCTCGGCTCCACCTCAGAGGTCCTCCTTGGCTCCGCTTCATGCGGTTCCGCCGGCCTCCCCAGTGGCCACTCCTCCTCCTAGGTCCCCTGAACCGGCCCTTGCCTTCTGGCCAGCCCCCGGGCCATCTAAACCTGTCCAGGCCCGGTCAATACCTCCCTGGCCTCTTAAACCTGTCCCTTTGTGCCCCCGTAGACTGCCTAATTGCCCCTTGTGCCCCCATGGACTGACTCCTTTCCCTTTGTGCCCCCGTGAACTTTCTCTTTTCCCTTTGTGCCTCCGTGGACTGCCCAATTGTCCCTTGTACCCCCATAAACTGCCTAATTGACCCTTGTGCCCCCATGGACTGCCTATTTGTCCCTTGTGCCTCCTTGGATGGTCTCTGTGTCCCTTGTTCCCCCTTTCATCTATCTGTTTTCTCCCCCGGTCTACCCCCTCACTCCTTGGTAATTCTGTGTTTTTGGTATTTCTGTTTTTTTGTTAGGACCGTCTGGAATCCGGTCCTTTTGAGGGGGGGTTATGTTATGTTCCCTGTTGTCTTTTGTTTTTGTACTGTTCGTTCGTTTCTTGTATGTTTCCTAGCCTGGTCCGTGTTCCCTACCCGAGTTCTTAGTTTTGTTTGTGTTTTGTTTCATCGTGTTTAAGTTTCCAGTTTTTCCCATCGTGGACTTTCCTTTGTGTTTACCTTTTATTTCTTATGTGTTAAAGTCATTAAAAACCGCATTTGGATCCGCACCTCTCGTCTGTCTTGTCCTGTTTCCTCACCCTTCATAATATTAATGTCCTATTTGAGAATAGTATAGGAACCATTTGAATAGGGTATAACAGTTTTGGTAGAACAATCATCTTTACAAGTGCTATCCAACCTAGCCAAGATACTGGCAAGGAATTCCAGCATTTTAAGTCTATTTTCTCAAATAAAGGAAAGAAATTAAATTTGTACATCTGCTTCAAGAACGAAGAGATAGAAATACCTAGATAAATAAAACCTAGAGGCGACCACTTAAAAGGAAAACAGGGTGTAATATTAGGTATGGAAATGAGAGTACCTAAAGGCATAGCTTCAGATTTAGCTAAATTAATTTTATAACCAGAAAAGGTACTATACTTGTTGATCAACTCAATCAGAGCAGGAACTGACTTCTCAGCCTCAGATAAAGCAATACATCATCAGCATAAAGCGCAATCTTGTGATGTTTATGTCCTATCTGCAAACCCGAAATAGATGTTGCCGATCTGATTGCTTCAGCTAGAGGCTCTATGGCCATCGCAAACAAAAGTAGTGACAGGGGGCAACCTTGCATTGTGCCTCTATGTATAGGAAAATAATCAGATCTAAAGCCATTTGTCAATACGGCAGAGCGTGGGTTCGTGTACAGCACTCTATTCCATTGCACAACATTTTTACCTAGGCCAAATTTTTCCAAAACAAACAAAAGGTAGGACCACTCAATACGGTCAAACGCCTTCTCTGCATCCAAAGAAAGCACTAGCCATCTATGGATTTCCCTTTAAAGGCATAGATAATGTTTAAAAGGCGTCTTATATTATCAGATGAATTCCTACCCTGTATAAATCCTGTTTGATCGATCCCAATTATTGTAGGAAGAATGTTTTCAAGGCGCATTCCTAAAATTTTAGAAAGCAATTTCCGGTCCACATTCAGTAATGCTATTGGCCTATAAGAAGAACATACATCAGGACTTTTACCTTTCTTTAATATAAGCATGATATTAGCTTCTCTAAGGGTCTTTGGTAATTCTTTAACCACAAACGAATAATTAAACATCTTAAGCAATGGGTCTACATGCAGCTCTTTAAACTCCTTAACTCTCCGCAAAACCCATCTGGTCCAGGTGATTTACCATTCTTTAGAACATTAATAGCATTAATAACCTCCTGTCTAGTAATAGGTCCATTGAGGGAGTGTTTTTGTGTAGCTGAAATTGTTGGAAGATTAATCTCAGAAAAAAAGTCAACCATTTGCCTGAGATGGTCATCTGTTTTCTCAGAAGAATATAGATTCATATAAAAATCTTTAAACAAGTTATTAATGTTCTTATTATCGTGGAAAATATTATCCTCTGAGACAACAATATTAGCGATAAGCTGAGATGCAGCACGTTGTTTTGCAATATATGCTAGAAATCTCCCAGGTTTGTCTCCATGCTCATAAAATCTTTGTTTTGAGTATCTTATTTTCTTCTCTGCTTCCACGGTAAGGAGACAGTCTAAAGATGCTCTAACTGCCTGTAACTCTTTCAATAAATCTGCTGATGGAGATCTGTTATAAATTTTTTCCTTAACCAATAACTGAGCCTCCAAAGCCCTGTGATTCATCATTCTTTGACGCTTTCTAGAGGAAGTGTATGAAATAATTTGCCCCCTTGCATAAGCTTTACAAGTTTCCCACAATAAAGATGGATTATCTGTGGATAGAGAATTAATAGATAGAAAGGATTTAAATTCAGAAGAGAAGTAAACTGAAAATGCGCTGTCTCCAAGTGTTGCAATATTAAGCCTCCACTGTATAGAACAGTCCGCTGTATTCCTGAATCGAAGCTCCATAGTGACACTGGCATGATCTGACAGTAAAATGCTTTCAATATTACAAAATAGTACTAAGTGCAGATCTGTTTTTGGCATAAAGAAGTAGTCTAATCTGGACTGACACTTATAGGAGGTAGAAAAAAAAATGTATATTCCTTATCAGCAGGGTGAAGATTTCTCCAGACATCTACAAAACCAAGATCTTTACAAATATTCTGCAGGGATCTCTCCTGAGCAGTTAGAGACGCAGAACTATGTGGGTGTCTATCTACAAGAGGATTCATTACACAATTAAAATCTCCACCCACAATTGTTAAATCTGCTGACCTGGCACTGAAGTCCAGAAACACTTTAGTAATAAAGTCAGATGGATGAGCCGGAGGATAGTACATGTTTAGTATGAGAATAGTTTTACCTTGCAACAAGCCTACAACAATAACATTATGACCGCTCCTATCTTTAATACAGTTTACAATTTTGAACGGTAAATTACATTTAATGAGAATGGCAACACCTCTACTTCTAGATGTAAAATAAGAAAAGTATACCTGCCCAAAACCACCCTGTTGTAATTTTAGATGTTCTGCATCACTCAGATGAGTCTCTTGTAAACGAGCAATTTCGATATTTCCTTTTTTCAAAAAATCAAGTATCGTTCTCCGCTTTATAGGACTATGGATACCTCCAATATTCCAAGTGCAAGTCCTAATCACTCTAGACATTCAATATTGTACAGGCAATCAGTGCAAACATAATACAGATGATTTTAGAGTATATTCCTGTAATGAAACCCTTAGGGAATCTGAGCTTCAAACAAAAATTTTATAAAATCAAAACAGAACACAGAAAACTATTCAAGGGAACAAACCTGCCAAACATGCAGGAAGAACTGTTCTTACTCTTTTCGTCTGCAGGCAACTGCCTACCCCCCAAACACCACTCACATCTCTGAACATAGGGTAAACACAAACCTCACCATGCTCTCAGCAACATGATACATCTTCACTCAGCATGTTATTTTGTTGAAATACCACATAACTGTCCGCGTAAGCTCGCCAAATTAGCCCAAGCTGTCAACGAACGCAGTCGCGTCATCTGAAGAGGCAAAGCGCTTCACTGTCCCGTTGATGGTCAGCCTCAGAGTTGCAGGATACAGCAGGGCATACTCAATCTTCATCTTCTGCAGTCGCCGTTTGATATCGTCGAAAGCCTTGCGTTTCTTTATCACCATCGCAGAGTAATCATTGAAGAATGAAATCCTCGGTCCTGCGTCAGTGCTCCTTTCGGGATCCATGCCAACACGACGAGCTGCGTCCAACACTCGCTGTTCGTCCGTAAAGTTATGAAACTTTATGGTGACAGGTCTGGGTCTCTGCTTAGGTCCTGGTAATGGCGCTAAAGAGCGATGAGTACGATCAAGCTTGATCCGTCCAGCCTTTGTTGCAATCTTTATGTAATCGGGCAACCACCTTTCAAAGAAGTGCACCGGATCAGTCCCTTCCACGCCCTCTTGAAGACCGACAAGATGCAAATTACACCTGCTCCCGCGATTCTCCAGATCGTGATGTGCGCTGACATTTCGCTCACTTTTTTATGAAGATCAGCCATGGTGGCCTGCAGGGATTCCGTTGAATTTTCCACACCAGCTATTCGTTCCTCCGCCTGGCCCACTCTCTCCACCAAGGCTTGGAACTGAACGGTTTGATCGTTTATTGCGGCTAGGACAGTATTCACTTTCTCATCTATTACCTTCGTAATGTTTTCAGTTAATTTATCCAGAGCTTGAGCATAGTTGGAGTTGGAAATTTCCTCCTCACGACTCATGCTTGCGTTGTTCATATTAGCACCCTGCTCGTCGCTGCTGATAGTATAACTTTTCAGCACAATCTTCCTAGCTTTCAGCATTCTGTCAGATCCTTTTGAAAAATATTGATCTAAAGACATGGCACAATAACCATTTAAGCTCGTAGAATGATTCTGCTGAGTGAAAATATAAATTAATCGAATATTTGAACTAACGTATGAGAGCTCGCCAAAAGACGTGTCCACTCTACGATGCTATCTTTCTTCCCCCCAATTGATTTCATACATTTTCTGAAATTTGGTCTTAAAAAAAAAAAGTCTTAAATTTAGCTTCAGAACCCTGATTGGAGGTAAATTGTGCCTCCCCATTGGTTATTATTTTGTCCTATCCTGACATTAAAATCTCCAAGCAGGATTACTGTTGGTTTTTCTTTGCTATGTACACTGTTGTCTGCTCAGTCTTGAATGTAACCCCAACCACTTGTTTGCCTTGTTATTAGTTTATCTGTTACACCTGCCTTCCCTCATTATCCTCCTCATTTCCTTCCCTATTTAATCTCCATGTGATATCTGTCTTGTGCCAGTTCATTGTGGATAGTCCTGTGGAATGTATAGTGGATTTCCTTGGGCGCTTCTCATTTCTTAAATTGTGCATTCTCATTTCCTTTTCTTGTTTCCTAGCTCCACCTTCTTAGGAAATAAGGAAAGGATCCAAGGAAAGATGTATTTGTAAAATGGAATGTCCTGTTCACTCATGCATCCCTTCAAAGCAGTGTCTATGTACAGTTGCAACCCGTCGCTGTTGAAACCTGAGTATAACTGAAGTGTAGTTTGGGCTTTATCCTGCTGTTTGTTAACAGCTTCTCTCAGTGCATAGGCTACAGCTCGTGCTTTACAACATTTTGTTTTGGTCCCTGTAACTGCCTCTCTGTCTGCACTTTGGAGTATTTTTCACATATATTGGAGTATTTTTCACAGATTTGCTCTACAGGGTTGATCAACTGAGCAAACACTTTAGATCAGTCTAACTTCAAAATGTGAATCCAATTTTGAACCATCAAACTAGGTCACACCCCTTTTGATACCAATAGAACCAACTTCTCTGTTTGTTCCACACACTGTACCTTCACATAGATTTTTCCAGTAATTGACCCTTCGCTAAGCTCCGCCCTCTTTGGTTATGGTTGCTTGCTCTGACAAGCTCTGCAGAACATCCCATAGGATTGAATGGGAGATTGCCGTATAGGGCACGGTTTTTGTCAAAATATTCTCATAAACGGAATGGATAATATTTTTAAGTGGGCTGGAAGACATTGAAACGCACATTTATTTGACATTTGTTGTCAAATAAATAGTCCAATTACACAGTAATTTGATTGAAAACTGTGCAGACTGTGTATCTGAATTGAGGTGAATCACATTCACTTGAAAAGAGAAAAGCATGTCATTTGATAGCAATTACAAACCTCATTAGTAACATAACATAAGTGTGAGTGAAAAGAACTGTTTATAATGTCTCATAACATGCTGTGAACTCCTTTAATCACCTTTACTAAGTCATGAATCAATCCCTAAATTAATAAATGTTAAGTTATTAGCTTGAAATTACCTTGGGGGAAATGTAGGGGTCCTAGGGTCATTTAGGAATGAGGAATGACGCACTTTAATCCAGAGCATGCTCTTCTCAAAATTTATTTAAAGATTTTTTTTTTTTAAAAGAAAGAAAAAAAACATTGTGTCTATCCTCTTTGTGTCACTATTACAAGTTACCCAGCAACAACGTTGAAATTTTTTGGGGGATAATTTCGAGAAAATCCCGTTTAGAACTGCTCAAAACACACATTACTCCCATAGATTATCATTGTAAATAAGCAAGCACTCTTCAGAGTGGCGGCGGGGCAACCGTTGCTAAGACAGCATTGGTCAGAAAAGTTTTTAAGGTGAGGCTTGGCGAAGGATCAATTCAATAGGCTCTGAACTGTATGTTCTCAATGTCACATCACATGACTGTAGTTTCCACTTTTTACCTGCGCTTGTACAGTTTTTCTGCAATCAGACACATAGCTACAGCTCTAGCTATTTCCATCCGAATTTTTACACCATTAAGTTCACACATAATCACAATCACCCATAACTGTCCTCACATAAGTCCTCACTCTTTTCAGTCCCCTGTACTGCCTTTGATGGCTGTAGAGTTTGCTGCAGATCAGTTGTTACAGAGAGACTCTGGTGGTCTGTTTAAAAATTCCAATGTCAAAGTCTTCTTTCTGTAAAGTCATATAACCCAATTATGTTTACCTATGTCTGTAATAGCCAATGACTGATTAATATATTTTTAAAGAAACACAACCATCTTTAAATCTTAAAATACCACACATACAGTAGTGTTAATCAGCAACTCAGCTGAGCATGGTCATTCTGGTGAAGCTGGTTGACCAAGGAAGTCTTGCTGGTTAAGCAAATAATGCAGTCAAGAATGGACAACACTATCAAAGCTGGTGACCAGTGTCCAAAACACAACATTTGCTGACAACCAGCACCAGGTGGATGGTATACATAGGACAGCACTCTTGTTTGACTTTGAAACACTTACTGATCTTTATCAAGCTCTCCGAACTTGCTGAGATAAGGGAAGTTATTCCTGATGCACTCAAACTCTTCACGTGAGATGTACCCATCACGGTCCGTGTCGAAATTCTTAAACACAGACTGCAAGGAAGGAAATACAGATTGGTGGATCTTACATGATGGAGGGAGTTTTAAATAAATAAAAACAAAAAAACATTTTTGTTTTGTTTAATTATTACATTTATAGTTACGATGAGTGAAACCAAATATACAGAGCTGACCCAGCACTAAGGTCAGGCTTTAAATGATTAGCCTACTGACAAATCCGACATTGGCAACTGTTACGACCCACCATATTGCCAGACAAACAATTGTTCTTGTTTAATGTAGGTCTATGTAAATCCTTTGTGTTGGAATGGAATGTTACAAAAATGATAATGTTGCTGATCCTGTTGCTGTGTCTTTAATAAATACAGAGAAGTGCATGCTATTGATAAGACTACTATACACATTATGAAATGAACATGTTACCTCAGTATGGACTGTTTAATTTGACCCAAGGTAAGCTATTTAATCTCACTTAAAGTTAATATGTTTACGTATCGATTCAAGACATAGTAGTGAGATATTAAAGGGATAGTTCACCCAGAAATTACAATTCTCTCATCATTTACTCGCCCTCATGTCATTTCAGATGTCTATGACTTTCTTTCTTTTGCAGAACACAAACAAAGATTTTTAGAAGAATATCTCAGATCTGAAGGTCCACAAAATGCAAGTGAATGATGACCAGAACTTTGAAGCTGAATCAAACCCATTGGTGTGGGTGAGAAACAGAGCAATATTTACTTTTATCTTTTTACTATAAATTCTCCTCCCTGCCCAGAAGGTGGTGATATGTACAAAGAATGCTAAACACCAAAAACAAAAGAAGGTGGAAGTGAAAGTGAAAGTGGAGATTTATAGTATTAAAAAAAGGACTTATACATTGATCTGTTTCTCACCCACACCTATCATATCGCTTCTAAAGACAAGGATTTAACCACTGGAGTCATTTGGATAACTTTTATGCTGCCTTTAAATCTGGCCACACTTTTTGGAACATCCTTTTTCATTTTTGTGTGAATTAGTTTTTTCACTTACATCCACCATCTTCTCGATATGTTTGCTGATAATAGCAGGATCAGCTTTAGGCTTCACTGATGCTGTCCACTCGTCAATCATCGAAGGTTGCTTAGGAGCTTGGCTGGGGGAGGAACCTGAGTTCTATAAACAAACATTATGTACATTGCAATGAATGTATGGTATTGTTTGACTAGCAAAACAAACATGAGACAATGCCTAAATTGAACCAAATAGGAATGCAACAATTAACTGGAAAACTGACCGCTGGTTTTGCAGCTCTGGGTTCTCTCTGTAACGAGAGCTGATAAATTTCTTCTTCTGTGTGGTACTGATCCAGTGACACCTATACATAAGACACAAGCACATCTGTCTCAGGATACAGTGCATGGAATTAATGTATAAACACTTTTAGCAAACGTTATACATGTGTTATTTCTTACAAGTATAATCCTGAAAATTGAGAGATTGCTGTTAACTAAATGGCATGTTTACAGCCTATCTACAGAATAGCTCATTATAATGGTAACACTTTAAAAAATGGTTCTATACATTAAAGGTGCACTCAGTAATTTTTTCCTCATTAAAATGTTTAACTCCTAAAGGCATGAATTGTAATTTTGCAATATATGTAGGAAATCATGAGCACTCACATTAAAATAAAGACTCATATCAGTAACTTTATAAAAGTTGTTTTATTCTACATGGAGAGGGTCCACACATGGGGCGGCTATGTTAGAATCACATGACCAGCTGAATACTACTCGCTTAATCTCAGTAACCGTCCTGCTATTGGACACTTTTACTCACTGATTAAAGTAATCATGGCTGACTGTGTATACTACATTTCTACAATGACATCTGAAACTAAAAACTATTGATTTTAAATGATGCTGCATCCAAGCCACTAGGTGTCAGTGTAAGTCCAAGATGACACAAAGACAAAAGTTACCGAGTGCACCTTTAGCCACACGTGACCACGTGTCCACATGCGTGGACGGTGTATTTTGGCTTCGCTATATGCAATAGATAATTTAAATGAATAAAAACCAACTGAATGCTGTTCACAAGACTGTAGACTCTCATTTAAAGTCAAGTGACACAACAGCATACCGATTTCCATGAAGCGCTTCTACGGACACAGCGCCAACATAAGTGCCTCTAGTAAGAAATATCTTTATGTTTTTTTCATTGAAAGCTGTTTGGTTGTAAAGAGTAGAGTCTCTCGTTTAGTTTGATATGCCGTTTTAAAATATCTGTTCATTTTTCGCGCATCAGCATCCTGATAAACACGATGTCCACATACGAGGATTTTGGGACATTACGCATTCCCTCAAAAGTAGAACAAAACATGTTATTTATTTTGAATAACTTTCAACATTAGCACATCTGTTGGTCATTTTGCTTAATTTTAATATACTTTATTTTGGTATCACTGTGCAATACGATTTGATTCATTAACATTAGTAAATGCATTCCTATATTAATGTGCATTTTCACATTGAGAATAAATGGGATCATCCAAAAGCTGAAAAACTTTGCTTTCAGAGGATTTATATGGAGTTAGGATGACAATAAGGTGCATTTCAAACTGTTCTGAGACCAGTGAAGACAGACAGCACACTGAAGGTTAAGTCATTCACTAAATAGGGAGCAAGGGATCCTATAGCTTTCTATGCAGCTAAGATCATTCAGTCCTAAAATCTGAACACAAGTTCAGTTTCAGGCTGCAGATGATGTTTGGACCACTCAACATGTTTGGCAGACATGGGGCAATGGTAATCGGTACATACTATAGATTCAGACATTTATAATGCAGCATTTTATTTTAACATGGTTGGCTGTGATTGGATGATGCTGGACATTCCTTTGAATATGAATAATTTATTCAGTTTTAAAGAAAATCAGCTGTAATGTCTGTAACGTCACAAAAACATGAATAACCAACACTCCTGAAACATTTTATGAAAATAATCATTCAGTCCGATTTGTGAAACAGTTTGTTTGATTAAAGAACCAACTCAAAAGAACAATTCACACACACAGACATCACTTTGGTTTGAGACTTTGAGCAAGCTTTTTTCTACTCAAGAGCGATATTTAGAATATAATATTTCATATTACTGTATGTGACGATTTGTTGTAGATGACAGGAAATACTTAATCATTACATTAATTCTCCTCTGTATGATGATAGACAAACAACATCCTTACATACACCTACCATATGGCAGGCTGAAATATCTGTAATTCAGATATCCAAATTTAAGCACTGCTGCTATTCCTCTGAGATGTTACTTATATGCATCATTTGCTGAAAACATACACATAAAGCTAAAAATAGCTTTTATAGAATAAAAAGTGTGTCAGAGCTGTTCAATAAAAAAATATCCCCCTAAATCACACTTAGATACTTCCTTCCTGCTGAAACACACACACACACACACACACACACACACACACACACACACACACACACACACACACACACACACACACACACACACACACATGTTGGTCTACCTATCATTATGAGGACTTTCCATAGACATAATGACTTTTATACTGTACAAACTATAGATTCTATCCTCTAAACCTAACACAACCCCTAAACTTAATCATCACAGAAAACTTTCTGCATTTTTACATTTTCAATTAAACATTGTTTAGTATGATTTTTAAGCGATTTGAATTATGGGGACACTACAAATGTCCTCATAAATCACATTTATAGCATAATACCCTTGTAATTACTAATTTGTAACTTACAAAATTGTCCTCGTAAATCACAAAAACACGCACACACACACACACACACACACACACACACACACACACACACACACACACACACACACACACACACACACACACTCACCGTGAGCAGATTGAGCAAGTCTGTGTTGGCCTCAATGTTAGGGGGAGTGGTCTGCACGAGGGCTAGTTCCTGAAGGATTGCATAGAGTTGCTGTGTTTTAGCCAAGTTGACACGAGTCTTCTCTGAGTCCATCCAGTCTGGCAGAGCGACATGAACAGCTATCAGGTCCTTGAGGTTAACAGCCAGAATTGGGAAGCGAAATCCAGTGCACTCAGCGAATCGGCGCCGATACTGACTGTAGTTACTACAAGAGGTCACCAGGTCTACCAAACTGTTAAAGATCTGAGAGAGATATTCGGATGAACAAGTGTTAGGTCCTATTTACAGTTATTGGTCTGAAAAATAGGTGTTGGGGCTGATGTTAAGGTCTGACGTACAGGGCTGACGTAGTGTCCCATGCACTATTGTGTCCGATATACAAGTGTTGGGCTGAAGTACATGTGTCGTATTTACCTTTTTGGTCTCATTGTTGATGTGTGCCTCCGTCTCCTTCAGCCTAGAGATGGAGCTGTTACTGAGACTGCCGACCACAGCCATCAGAGTGTTAAAATTCTGCAACTGCAGTAGTTTCTACAGGGAGTGAAAGTTTAAACTAGTTTTAAAAGTTTACCGTTTGATGGTTATACAGACATTAGAGTAATACATCCAGAAAGCTAGCTTTCTAGCTAGAGAGGTAGACAGATTGTTACATTCAGTAGCAAGATAAACCCTCAGATAGACAGACAGACAGTCAGACAGATAGATCCCAGGTTCCGTGGTACCCACAAAGGGACTCAGTATGCTTTTCCATTCCAGCAGAATAAATCCCCATGTCTCTACAATATTTGATTTTGCTGGTGTCCCTCTGTGGACATTTCCCCCAGACAAAGGAGCTCACATGTGCTTATATGCCCAACAACACTTCGAATTTTGTAAGCACAGACCGATTTTATCTAAAGAAAAGTAAACCTACTGTTTCCAATTTCACTGTGACATCAGTCTGGTAGACCCTAGGGGTCATCAATTATCTTAAGGGGCCCACAAAGAGTATCAGTAATCTCAGTACTCACCTAGCGATGCTTCAATCAAGGTATTGCGATCAATTCAGGTAGTAATATTTGTGCATACATCATAGGACCTACATTTGTTTTTGAATATTTTTAATTGTCTTTTGCATTTGTTGAGTGAAATCAAGGATATTTATCTGTAGAGACTACACCAGTCCCTAATAGACCTCATTAGGATGGTGTTTTGTCTAATGATGGATGATGAATGAGGAATGGATTACAAAGAGATAGAGAGAACCAGAGGTAAACAGAGGCTTCTGCAAAGGACAAAACCCTTGTGAAAGAGAAAGAAAGAGAGAGAGAGAGAGAGAGAGAGATGTAGTGGGGGTGGATGTGATATTTTGGAAGAGGAAGAGCTCAGGGCCCATAGGAAAGAAGAGAACAAGGGATCATCAGGAGGAACAAGAGCAGGGGGTGATGGAGCCCCATTGCGCATCTAAAAAATTCAGGAGACAAAGAGAAGGCAAGTCACATGGGACTAGCTGCCATCCTACTAAAACTGTACACCAGAACCTCAACTGTGATTTACAGGTTTTGAGTCAGATATTGGGATGTTTCGTTTTGTAACACTGTTTTTCCGTAGGGTCAATACTTTTTGACCACATACAGGTCAAACTGTATGGAGGTCAACCACATGTCGCTTTAGAAAAATTTGTTTACACACTGTTTGATCATGAATTTTGTCTATTTATTTTACTGTATTTTTGTAGTGGGCACTGCTTCCCTTGCCTCCCCAAATAAAATGCCCCATGAACAAACAGAAATCCTGTAATAAAGTTTTACTGGAAGTTTTAATACGTTTTCCTGACCTGTGCGACCTGTATGAATTGTGAAATCACAGCGGCTCTCTGTGGGGCAGTGGGTTTACTCAGTACCATCAGTTGAATCCATTGTGAGACACTGTTAAAAAGTGTAATAAATCTCTCCAGAATAGGGTTATCCACTGTACATCCATGCATCACGAAGCTGTGGTAATCCTGAAACTGGCACACACAGAAAACAAATGGTTTCAGATCACACATGAGGAAACTTTACTGGTCGGGCTGCTCAACCATTTTCTAGGAATCAACCTAAGAATGGCTCCCTTACAGTTGTCTTTACATGTTAAAGGAAAATTCCGGGTTCAATACAAGTTAAGCTCAATCAACAGAATGTGTGTCATAATGTTGATTACCACAAAAAAAAATAATCTTGACTTGCCCCTCCTTTTCTTAAAAAAAAAATCTGAGTTACGGTGAGGCACTTACAATGGGAGTGAATGGAGTCAATTAAAAGTATAGCCAGTAAAGACATACAAAAATATGTGTGCTAACATGATTTTAGTGTCATAAAGTACTAACCTTATCTGTGTAAAGTTATATCTGATTTTACAACCTTGTTGCCATGAACACGTAATGCTGTAAACCCTAAAATGACCACACAAACATACCAGGATCTTGCAGAAGGATTTGTACTCCAGATAAGTCAGGTGTCCAGCAAGCTCACAGGGGTCCAGGTGGTCAAACAAAAGGGACATCTTTCTATTTTTTGACATTGATGGAACTCTCCGGGTCACTTGTCGTTTCCATTTATACGACGGCCTGCACAAAAGACATGAAAATCTCCATCATCTACTGATCCTCATGTTGCGCCAACCCCATATGATTTTGCCACATTATTGCAAAAGCTTCAATAAGATTTGAGCTATGGAAGAGGGCAGGTTTCCAGTAATTAACCAATTGAGTTTAATGTCTGTTCTTCAGAAATAAGTATAATATGGCTTTATAACAATGGTTCCCAACCCTGGTCCTGGAGTACCGCCAACACTGCACATTTTGGAAGTCTCACTTATTTGACACACTCAATTCTGCTCATGGAGCCTCTACTGATGAGCAGATGAGTTGAATCTTGTGTGTTTGAAGAGGGAGATATCCAAAATGTGCAGTGTTGCGGGGTACTCCAGGATTAGAGTTGGGAACCACTGCTTTAGAAGACTTAGAATATCGCACACAAGTCGTGATGACTACTTTTATGACACTTTATTTTCTTCTTAAGCTTACAGCTGCAGTTACCATCCTCTTTCATTTTGTTCACAAATGATTAGTTGAAGTTTGATCTTTTCAATGGATCGATTGATCCAGTACACAAAAGCGATCTGACTGATTTATTAATCAGTTTCAATTCAATAAACCGGTTGCAGTGGTCAACAGCTCACTGGAGGGTAACATTTCGGTCTGTTCCTCACTAAATGCTATTGTATGACTTCTAAAAGACTTAAGCCCCCAAGTATACTTCGGTTTTTCGCGTTGCTGATCGCTCCACGCACAGAATGCATGATGCAAGTCCTTGTCAATAAGCAACATCATTGACTTTACTAAAATAGTATATCAAAGCAGTTGTAGTGTGCATGCGCGTGTCGAACGCATTGTAAAAGATCTGCTAGGATATTCCTTCAATTCATCATTTGTGATCTATGAACGAGAGAAAGCCAAACATGTTTGTAATGAAATGAGGGTGAGTAAATGACAGAATTTCGATTTTTGGGTTAACAATGTGTTTGCTTAACCTGAGTATGAAAATGTCTACCATATGAGTGTACACTTACACACTCTCTACATCTATAAGTTGACCCTGGGATTCATTACCACCAGAATTCAGGTTCTCTCTCAGATCTTTAATCTGGTCAGCCAAAGCAGGATTCAGATCAAACTCTACTGGGAATTCAGAAATCCAGTACCTACAGAGAGGGAAAACTGGTTAGGACAAATAGTGGATAAAAAGAAAAAGACCTCCCCATCTGTACCATGGAGAAATAGAGAGCGATATAGGACTAGTCTTACTTTACGAGGTGGCATATTTTGGCTCTGATCTCATCAGTGCTGTCCTCCTCTTGTGCCCTGCATGATTGTTAAGGGTGTTAAGTATACATTTTACACAATGGCTTTACATTTCTATTTTATACCAGAATTTTACAGCTAATCTTTACAACAGAACACACATCCAAACATGAATAAAATACACCTTAAACAAGTCCTTGGCATTTAAATGTATTTGCATCGCCCGAAAATGCTCACTCACTGACAACTGAACCAGAGACAAACACAAAACCCACACGCGAGACAGCCAGCATGTTTGCGATAGAGATTGAACGTTAGCCAGAGAAAATAATCGTTTTTATTTTATTTTATTTTTTTATTTTAAACATCAGCAAATGAAACTTCATATTTAAATTTGTTTTAGATCTCTGTGTATAATGCATTGGCAATATACACTTAAGTTAATCTTGCCAATAAATCTTGATACAAATTTAATGTGCCCATTTGATTCTATTATTAAAAAATTCCACTGATGAATGGCAGAGGATTTTGCTCAACTTTTAATCTCATTATGCCAATTGATTTTATGCCGCATGTATACATGCTTAGTTGTTAGTTCTTTTAATGGATTTTACATTGCAACTGGCCCTAAACTTGTTTAGCTTCGTGTTCCGTTCTGCATAACGCAGCGGCTCATTTTAGGTTATCGCGGCCCATTTGCGGAGCGTTGCATGGCCGATACATCAGCCAGCCAGGTTTTCCCGATGGCCAGAGCGACCCTGATTAGCCCCAAAGTGCGTCAGCCCACCGGGAAAATGCCCTGTATACCAGATTACCAGTCCAGCCCTGCTTTAAACCCTCCATAATTGAACACATTCACTTCAATTGTAAGTGTCTCACTGTTAAGTTTAAGAAACAGGAAGACCAACATCTGTTATAAACACATTCTTTTGAGGTGTTATATTTTATCTACTTCAATAGTGTTTAATCTTTTTAGACTATTTTCAAGTATACCTGATAGATGGCATGAGGCCTAATTTGTTTTCTATTTTTCATGATTTTTCAGTTGTAGTGTAGACAAATACAGAATGTAAAATACACAAATAAAATGATTAGATAACAACTGCTTCTGTTTCTAAAAAAATCTATAAAAAATCAGCAAAGATTCATTGTTTGACATTGTTATTTCATTGCAAAGCTTATTAATGTCCTTTTATAAAAAATTGTTTTAAAAGGAAACAATAAAAACCTTTCTTATTTTTGTAACTGGTTACCATTTGGAAAAAAGCTGCTCCGGCTAAACATTGATGAAAACCATTTAGCTTCTTATCCCTAATTTCAGGGTTGAAATGTATTGGTCAAAATGCATTTTGCTTAAGAAGAATGGTTGCTTCCAACATTAGCACAATGAACGTGTGTGTGTTTGTGTGTGTGTGTGTGTGTGTGTGTGTGTGTGTGTGTGTGTGTGTGTGTGTGTGTGTGTGTGTGTGTGTGTGTGTGTGTGTGTGTGTTTGTGTGTGTGCGTTTTGTAAATAAAGGATATTTTAGCAGCAATTTCTTGGCCAGCTCGGTGGAAGATATGTACCAAGGATGCATCATCAGAAACATTCTCACAAACGAGGAGCCTTTTATTGTGCCATCATTGTCTGAAAGCACAAACATCAGAGAACATTACTAAATAAACCACTTTTGCTTTTTGCTTTTTTTATTCTGGTGACTTCCTTGGTCAGCAGAAAGACCATGCTGGTCAACCAACAAAGCTTTCAAATGAACAGCAAGTATGGCTATGCTAGTCCACTATCTCAGCTGCACTTTTCAGCTATAAAACTCTTTGCGTTTACATGTACATGTTCTTCCTGAACTTTAGTTTGAAACATAAGAGTGTTTCACTCACCGAAAGATTGTATACAAGCATCCACCAACTCATCCACTGTTGTAGAATCCATAGGTAACTGGTCCATTGTGTATTTTCTTTTCCTCTACCTTTACTTTCTACACTGCCCTCTAGTCTTTGTCTTCTGTCCTTTGGTCTTCCTCTTTGTGTGTGTCAGGCCTGATTGTTTCTGTGAAGAGAGGAACACATTGACATGATTCAGATATTTCTGCTTCACACTTGACATTACTCAAAGCATCTTCTGATCTTAGGGGCCGTTAACCTTGCTTCTTTGTGTGCTATTTTTATTAATTTTGTGGTAAAAACGCCTTTGACTGTTGTGATGTGCTCACTGACAGCGTCTCGAGCCATGAGCGCCACGTTGAAGCAGTATCGAGTTTTAAGAAGAGACTTTCTTGAGGCTCCTGCATTATATTCCATTCTGTATATTCTGTACTGTTATAGAACGTAAGAACGTATACTGTGTGAATGGCCCCTCAGACGTCTAACAACTTTAGTTGCAGAATGACACTAGTATAACTGACAGTATGACAAAGACACCAGCTGTCTCAACTGATAAACTTCCATATCCAAAAGAAAACACATATATATGCACACAAACATCACAATGAGTGACTGCTGAGCTGTTGACCTCTTCATACAGCGAGAACCACAACTAATCCTCAAACATAACTTCCTAAAGCTCAAACAGTCACACCGGCAGAAAACCACAGTCTATGCTTCATGCAGTGCACACACACACACACACACACACACACACACACACACTTATGCTCATGGAATTTTAGCAGGGTTTTCAACTGGAAACCATGGCAACACACTCTGATCTACCCCTTATCAACCTCTCTGTATGTTAACACAAATTAGACTCCGTTATAAAGGATCACACGTACAAACTGCACAAATATACACATAAACACAATCCGATTGTATAGATTACGTCACACAACCAGCAATTTTACTGTCTAATAAAACAGATTTTGTGCTTGTGTGTGCATGTGCGTGTGTGAGTGTGACTGGATAATTTAGGCTCAGTTCTCTGTTTGGCAGAAACCACCAAGAATACAAAGAAAATCTGTCTTCTTGTAGACAGGTGGTGTGTTAAAGATCACAGCTGATTGTCTTGGGTAATGATACATGCATGGCCACACGCACACGCACACACACACACACACACACACACACACACACACACACACACACACACACACACACACACACAACACACATTCAGCTACCCAATTCAGTTTTATATATGGTGAGGCACTATTATGAAATGTGTGTGTGTGTGTGAGTGTACTGCAGAGAAGTGGGTGGACACTTTGAATTACAGCCCTCAGAGAGAGAGAGAGAGAGAGAGAGAGAGTGAGAGAAAGAGAGAGAGAGTAGTCAGTAGCCATGTGTGTGCATATGTAAGCATATTTTGGGGACACATTTGTAACCAGAAGTGAGCTAAATCAGACAAAACCTCTTATTGGGGAAATTTTTGGATGTCCACATTTGGAAAAACAACTTATACATGCAAAATGTTTTCAGTTAGGGTTAGGTTTAGGGTGTGGGTTAGGGTTAGTCTATAGTTATTATAATTAGTTAAACAATAAAAGTCTGTGGTACTGTATGTCCCCATTTTAGATATCTAAGTGAACTTGTGTGCGTGTGTGTCTATGGTCACACATCATATTAATGATCTTTTTGTTAAGTGTTTTATTAAGGAGTTCATTAATGACTAATACGTAATTGACAAATGCAGTATAAATCATTGATATGCATTTATAAAAACATAAAAAAGGGCAACGTTAATTATTTGCCAAATAGTGAGCGTTTTAACTTACATGTTTTTAAATGCTTAAGAAATACATTTATTCATACTTATATTAATCAAATGGTCCTAATCATGATTTATATCGATGCAGCAAATGCAGCATGGGCCGCAGCATTTGCTGCAAAAAGGGGCAAATTGCAGGCGGTCTGGAAAATGGCACACAGGTGACGCGCAGACGGTGTGCAAAGGGTGTTTGTACACCCAAAATACTGCCGGTTTTACGTGCGCGGCTCTTTGCGACAGGCGCTGGGAGAGATACAAATATTTTATTTTAACAAAGAAACATTACTAGTATGGTCCAAGATATTAAGGCAAGTAGTATCAGAGAAGTCACATTTGCTGATGACAGCAGCTCCACCACTCCAGGGGGCCGGCCGCGAGCCCCTCCTCCCCTCGCGGCTGGCCACAGCTGCTCCTTTGGGCGGACGGCAGTGGCGAAGACTCCATGACAGAGCATCCCTCCCAGTCTTCAGCGTCAATGTAACAGGGGGGATTCAAACAGGAAAGGAGGAGGTGGGAACAGGACGAACCATCAAATATTTAATGAAACTTAAACAAAAAGACACAATCATAAACACACACACACAGCAGCTGCGTGTGTGTGTCTCTCTCCAGAATTGCCACATCCGGCTTGTCTTAATCCCTCTCCTTGGCTTATTAGCCCAATTGGTATTGGGCACCCTCCTTCTCATCACACAAACATAAATGTAATGAAGCCCACCTGCCCACATCGTTTGAAAACCTTTTTATTAAAGGGTCAAAATTAACTAAATCACACAAATCACACAAATTTGCTGGGAGTAAAATACCTAAACACTTAATGCCCTGTTTGGGCCACTGGAAGGCGCCCGGCTGAAAAGCCGTTTCTGGGCAGTACGCTGTCCAATATCAGTACGCCAGTATCATCTGCGTAAAAGCTTAGGCACCACACCTCCCGCCACCACCCATGGAAAATCATCCTTTCTTATCGTGGTGGCAACCTGACAGATGCCCCTATCCAGAGCAAAATAATCCGAAATTAATCCATTTGTTTGTTCTGCCGTTACCGGGTGTCTATAAAGTAACTTAATCCATCCAATAAAAGTATTCCCTGAACCTGTACATTTCCAAAATCTTAAAAAGATAATACCTTTTTACCATATCAAATGTCTTTTTGGCATCAAGTGTGATGGCAGAGTTTGATCATTCGCCACTGACCACATTTCTCCCCCAGTGGCATTCGCAACCTGGTCATATAATCATGTTACAATAACAATTTCCTATTGGAATGAACACTAGAGGCGCTAAAACAAAATTGATTTATTCACTTTCACACAAGCCACGTGTAAAACGGCAGATTATCAGTCCATAAACACTTTTCTCTCTGTTCCTCACACAATGCTATCTTATAACATCTAAACACTTTTACATTTGCATAACAAAACCAACTACATTTACAAGATTGTTTAAGTAGCTCAAACAATAGAGTGTCGCAAATGCAACACAATAGCACCGGAGTTCAAGTCCTGAAGAGCACACAAGTTAAAATGTGAACCGAAAGTGTCATAGTAGCAGGGGTGGACTGGGAAGAGAAATCGGCCAGGGATTTTACATTGTAACTGGCCCAAAAGTTGTTTGGGGGGGGGGGGTTGCTGTCCTTTTCTGCATATCGCTGCCCCCTACGGCATATCGCGGCCCGTTCTGCATAATGCAGCGGCTCATTTCATCTTATCGCGGCCCATTCGGCCCGTTTCGTGGCCGCCCCGCCGCCTGCCCAGTTCTCCCGATGGCCAGTCCGCCCCTGTTTGGCACCAAAGTGCGTCGGCCCACTGGGCCCACCAATCCAGCCCTGCATAGAAGGACCACAAAATGACATGGTTGCTTCAGAAATTGTGTTTTTCATCTCACATTTGCATTTTATGACACCATTTGTTATGTTTAAGATTTAGGGTAGGGAGATCAGTTTTGTTGATTTAAATCTTGATAGAACATTAACCTGTCAGTTCTGGAGAATATTTCACTTGCTTTTATTGCCACACACAGGGGCGAAAATTTCATCAAAATGTTGGGGGGACAATAAACATAACAATTCTCAAGAGCAATTTTTGAAGGGGACACCAAGGGGTTTTTTGTTGTTGCCCCGTTTGCATTTGTATTATTTATTATTAAGTCTCTGTATTATTATTTCTTAAACAATTATTTTAAGAATATATCATTATATTATTTACAATACACATATTTTAATGATATTTTAGGGGGGGACAACCCTCAGATGGGGGGGGGGGGATTTCCGCCTATGGCCACACAATGCAAATTTCAATTCAGAATAGCCCTGACATGTAATGATCCACATAGTTTTATTTTTTATCTCAAACTTGGCTCTCTATAGGCCCAGCAAGACTACAGAGAGGTCCAATGAGGGAATGAGGTGTGGCCTAGGAGGATTCAAGCTCCTGGCGCCTCTATGGAACCTGATGACCAAGTCGTGCTTCCCCAAGAACTTACCATCTACATCAGGGGTGGGCAAAAAACTTTTTTAGAGGGCCATACTGACTTAGATAAAATAAGTGATGGGCCACACATTAGACAATTGAATTGAAACACGTTTCAATCATGTTAAACTACATTTGGTAGAAATGACAGATTGCTTTACAATACTGTATTTGCCAGTCCAGAAGGCCTGGATCATTGTTTCAAAAAATAAGAAATTTCTCTTCTACTTTTTTACATCTGTAAAGTAATTACTTTACTTAAATAATTTTCTGTTCTGTTATTACTTGCGTAACTGTGTGAGACTTGAGTGAAAACTGAGTTTTTACTTGTTTAGTTAACTCAAAAGTTAATACCATTGCACTACAGACTTGCATCACTGAATGAAGAACAGATTAGGCTAATATTTCCTATTCATGAACAAACACGTTGTCTTATAAATGAATACATTAATGAATTTTCTGTTCTGTTTTACTCATGTAACTGTAACTAACATATGAGAATGAATTATAACTGAGATATTTATGATTGACATGAAAAGTGTCGACATGCGACGTGAGCATAAACTGCCTTGCGATTTGCTACCGTCAGTGCTCACTCTTTTTAGTGTGGCTGCTGAAGCACCATGGGGCATTCTCTGCACTTATCTGTATGAGGAGAGAGAACCCACTGTAAACGCGCCATATATCTAAAAACTTGTGCACTTTTAGAGGTGAATGGGATGCCAGTGGGAAGCTCTACACTGTACGGCTCCGATGAACAAATCTGAATGAGTGGTTGCTAGCAGTCTCCTTTTATACCCATATGTCCGGGGGAGTGGCATGCAAATTCAACTCGCCAATCTCATTGGCCTTTTCTCAAATATCAGAGGTGTTTGGGGCTCAAGTTCGACCCCTAGTGTCACTACATCAACGTGTAAGTGACAGATAGGGAACTATATATTAATTATATACTTTACATTTTGTAATATTCCCTGATATTTTCAGGTTGACAGTGAGTACCCTGTTAAGAGCAATAAGTGTGTGCTCCCTTTTTTTTAACCCAAGATCCATTATTAAAGAAGTATAAAGTTGATTCAGGACTTTATTAACTACAGAAGAATATGTGCATGCACGCTGTACAAAACAAGGTTTAACTAAATATAATCTGCCCGCATCTTGCCCAAACAGGCTACGTAATGCTGTATGTTGATTAATAATTAAGACCCTGAGACCCTCCATAAGCAACCCCAACAAACCAGGCAAAACATATATAATTGGGGTCGCTTATTTCTTCTTGTTTTGGTGAGCCAAGTTGCTTATTTTGGGCTTGTTTTTGCAGACCAGGTAACTTATTTCTCTTTCATGATCTGGCAACACTGGTTGCCGCAAAATCCAGTCAACCAGCAAAGGAACAACATACACAGGCACATGAGTTACCACAAAAATACATGATTCACATTTCTATTTTTAAACCTTTCAGCCTGCATGCCTGTAAGCATCCCCTGCACATATGCACACCAGTGATCAACAGCATGCCACAAATGCGGAACAATAGTTGAAAATAACCTGGAATTCATTAAGAATGAAAAGCTCTGGTTATTTGCAAACATTGTCTGCGCTGGTTTACCGTCAGATTCACTCAAGGCATTGTTAGATCAGGCAACTGAGCAAACACACACACTCAAAATCAGTGCTGAACACAACTTGCACAGTGCAATTCTGATCTTGCGGGCCAGCCCTGAGCAAAGATATTGTGGAGGATGCAGCAGATCACAGTGATCTGACACACTCTGCCGGGACTGTAAAGGATCACTACATTACTGTGATCCAAAAACCTGAATCATCTCTTTAACATGCCTGAAGTATGCTTGGATACTCTTCTTCATCATTTCATCATTATTTGATTAATATGGTTATGGTAATCAAATTTTAAGCCTTAACGGTATTCAAAGCACTTTACACTGCGTCACATTCACCCATACACACACACACATTCATACACCAATGACGGCAGATGACGGCAGATATGCAAGGTGCTAGCCTGCCATTGGGAGCAACTTGTGTCTTGCCCAAGGACACTTCGGCATGTGGAGTCGTGTGGGCCGGGATTCAAACCACCAACCTTGCGATTAGAGGCCAACCCGCTCTACCACCTGAGCCACAGCTAGGAAGCTGAATAAGACTGAATTTATTTATTTATTTTCTACAGTAAAGAATGCAAATTATCAGAGATTCTGTTTTCATGGGGAAGTAAAACACTCATTATGTGCCCTGTATGTATGTATATGTTTGTGTTTGTGGGCGGGTTTGGGTGGTTTACGATGACATTTTTTTGGGTTACAAACTGGTAATTACAAGGGTATTATTGCTATAAATGTGGTTTTTGAGGAAATTTCTAGTGTCCCCAT
This sequence comes from Xyrauchen texanus, assembly GCF_025860055.1. Lineage (NCBI taxonomy): Eukaryota > Metazoa > Chordata > Actinopteri > Cypriniformes > Catostomidae > Xyrauchen > Xyrauchen texanus. Next base: position 59,499,772 of record NC_068277.1, on the reverse strand, counting down.
AAATCAAATCAATTAAAAAAAAAAAAACATACTAAACTATGTTTTTTTGAAAATGTAAAACTGCTGAAAGTTTTTGGTGAGGGTTAGGTTTAGGGGTAGTGTTTGGCGACAAATCATTATGTTTATGGAGAGTCCTCGTAATGATCGCCACACCAACATGTGCATGTGTGCATGTGTGTGTGTATGTGTGTGTGTGTCCAGTGTTTAATTGCAAAGGTGTTTTGAATATTTCAGTACCTTCTGCAGAGTGTGTGACAGTTCAGGGGTTGATATTGTAATAGAGCGACTTGAACTATGAAATACTGCAGCTTCTCGTTTGGAAAAGACAGTGTCTGTTTCCCTTTCGTGCTGTCCCTAATGACTCTGTACAAACATCTGACCAGACACACAGCACTCATTACAGAAAGAAAATGATAGCAATGATAGTGCAACACTAATGACTATATGCATCCTACTATTGATCTTACTCTCACACACAATGTCTCTCTCTCTCTCTCGCTCTCTCTCTCTCTCTCATTATTGGATGTTTCATCATTGCTTTCAAAGCTACAACAGCAGACTCTCAGGAGATAAGACAGCGAGAGAAAGAAAAGTGAGAAAAAGTAAGACACTCTAGTTTTGCTATTCAACAATTTCAATATTCAATTAAATATTCATATAATCCTTTAATAAGATAAAGGTACACTGATTTGAATTGCTAGGTGGCTCGATTCGAACACTTATTTCCCCCTGGACTATTTAATAATTGAAGTTGGTAATGAATAGTCTGGATCCAATAAAGGTTCAGCTCAATCAATAGTATGTGGCATAATGTTAATTACCACAAAAATATATTTCCACTCATGCCTCCTTTTATTTAAAAAAGCAAAAAAATCTGGGTTCCTGTGAGGCACTTGGAAGTGAAAATAGCTAATCCGTGAACATTAAAATATTTTTTTAAAAGTATAGCCACAAGACGTAAGCTATATGCGTGTTCACATGACATAAGTGTGATAAAATCGCTTATTAATCTTTTCTGGGTAAAGTTATATCCAATTTTACTTCTTTGCATCATGACTTAACTCTGTGAAATGTAATCCTAAAACCTTAAATAGACTGTAAAAACAACGATGCAAACTACTTTATATCACAAATACTAAACAGGTTTTAGCAGAAGAATTAATGTAAGTGCTTTTTTAATTTATGAAATTCACATTTCCGCCTTTAAACATTCCAAAACATTTCCGCAATCACTTCTATTTAGTGATGTTAGTCCATAAAATTTTTTAATTGCGTTTAATTGTAAAAATGTTCATAGTTAATCGTGATTAATCGCAGATTTTGAAAGTGCTGAAATTTGACACTTTATATTAACTTTTTTCCCCTTTGTTAAAATGTATTTATTTTCTTCTTAGGACACAAAACAAAATGTAATGATAATGCTATACTAACATATCCAAACAAAGCCTTGCACAATATAAAGATAGAAATGCACTAAAATAGCACTGATGCATGTAAAATTAAACGTTTCCCAAAGTCTAAGTAGGAGGATGAATAATTTAAAAAACTAGTTCCCACATAGGTGTCACGAACCCCGCTCCTCTGCCCCATCTCCGCTTCCTCGAGCACGCACCCATACACTCCGAGCGTGCTCGCTTCCCGCTCCCTCGCTCCGCCCCTTGAGCTCGTACGCTCTTTTTCCTCCCTCAGGCTTCCACGCCCGGTTTGCTATTACGAGCTCTCGCTCGTAAACTCTCTCCCCCCTCTGACTCATGTTCGCATGCACGCTCCGGTGGCCAGAACATTATGACCACCGGCACTTTCTCAATCACCCCTTTATTATGTACACCTGCACTCGTCCCATCACCTAGTTATTCGTTTCACCTGCACCGCTCGTTTGTTCCCCTATATATATCACAACCCTTTCGTTTCACTCGGGTTGGTTATTGTATGTATTTAGATTCCCGTGTTTTGACCCCCGCTAGTCTCATCTAGTTTCACCCGCTAGTCTCATCTAGTTTTGCCCCGCTAGTCTCATCTAGTTTTGCCCCTGCTAGTTTCGTCTAGTTTCGACCTCCCTCCTCTTGATTATCCTCTTAGCTTGCCAACTCGTTCCCCTGTCTTCGTTCCCACTCGCGCCATAGTTGTTAACTGTTTTCCCCCTTCGACCCCCGCTATCGTTGACCACTCTCTCCCGGATTTGCCCCTTTACCCTTTCTGATTCCCCGGCTCCGACCTTACGCACCCCCTTGACCATTCTTCACTGGACTTGCCCCTTTTTGAACTGTTGCCTGCTTTATGGACTAATAAAGCAGTCTTCCCCTCAACATTGTGACTGTCTCTTTTTGTGTGCGCGTTATAATAGGTTGCTTATTTATTAGAACTGTCAAAATTAATACGTTAACACATGCGATTAATTTAAACCATTTAACATGTTTTCTTAATCTAAATTTAATTTATAATTCAGTGAGTTCTAAACACTGCTTGGAATAGGGCAGAACCTTTGCGATGTGTCCATCTGGGGTCATCAAACTGATGCACACACACTAAACACTCACAACAGAGATTCTGTGTCAATGATCAAGTGATGGAGAAAGCCCTCCTATAGGGCTAACCGTTTTTGAGAGCTGAATAAAATTGTATATTCTAATATGAAAATGGGCAAATGCTTAAAAAAAATGAATGCGTTAAACATTTTAAATTAATCGCTTGCATTAATGAGTTAATTTTGACAGCTCTACTTCTTTTGTAACTGTAGCTGCGATTTTTTCAATTTATGAGTAAAATAAGTTCTGTGGAAAACATTACCTGAAGATACTTGGATGCTTTGTTCTACACAGCAAAAATTACGCACAGTCATATCTTAAACATGTAAATGTATGTTGTGAGCAAGAAGGACTACATCTACCACAAGTATGTGAGTGCACATGCCTGACGAACAGAAAACAGCTGTATTCCTTATCTAGTAACAGGTTAGCAACATACTTTACTAGTGTTGTCACGGTACCAAAATTTCAGTAGTCAGTCCCAATGCCAGTGAATTTTCACAGTTCTCGATACCCAAATTTTCACAGTTCTCAGTACCACCACATAAATATGCTAATATGATGTGCTACTGAACTCTGCTACTGCTCTGTCATCTCATACAACATATTGTGAATGATTCTCAATAGGTGTGTATGAGTTGAGTTGACTGCGCCTTGCCTCACCGATTGGCGAGTCTTGCCGGTGTCATAATAAATTGAGTCTGCTCTGTAAATTGAGACCCCATATAAAATCACATTGATTCCATTTGCACAAAGAGCTAGTCATGGGTACTCTATTCAGTGCCTGATTAAAAGTTATGGTATATGTAGATTTAACAATGTAAATACGACATTTAATGTCTTTATAATCATATGTCACACATAATAATATATAACTGAACTTATAGATTGTGAAGTTAAATATGTGTCATTTTTTGTGTTTTTCAGTTAGCCTAGACATCAATGACATGATAACACAATAACATGATGGTTTTTGCTCAGGCGTTACAAACGGTTACCACCTTTGGGACTCAATTTACCAGGCGGACTTAATTTATCATGACACTTGTCACAGTCGGGGGAGGAGACTGAAAAGAGAGCCATCAAGCTGGACATTTTGCACTTCCAGTCGCATGCTAAACCCACACCAGTCACAAAGATTGTGCGATGTTTGCTTTCTTTACAGCAGACCTGGAATTCAGATGTCTGAATTTTAAATAAAATAACTAGTCATAAACAAAATATTGGTCATTTCATGGTGCCGCGGCTACTTACCTCAATCCGGTTACCTAGTTGCCTCTGCTTCTGAGACGTCAATTTGCACATCTTATCACGTGACTCGTCCTGCATGTGGAGGCTCATGCTACTCTCCGCGATCCACGCACAACTTACTACGCACCCCGCTGAGAGTGAGAACCACTAATCGTGATCAAGAGGAGGTTACCCAATGTGACTCTACCCTCCCTAGCAACCGGGCCAATTTGGTTGCTTAGGAGACCTAGCTGGAGTCACTCAGCCAACCCTGGATTTGAACTCACGACTCCAGGTCTGGTAGTCAGCGTTAATACTCACTGAGCTACACAGGCCCCAGGAGTCAGTATTTTTAATCATTTACATTTATTTTTTTAATGAATAAACATGACATTACTATGAAAAAACTTTAGATAGCATTATATGAACATGATGTGCTGTTATAAAAACACGGAGTTGTAAGAGTTTTCGCGAAACTGGAGGTGTCAGAATAAACACCATAGTAATGGCATACTACTATACTACTCTTATTTCTGCCATGGACTGACATAGCAAAATTATTAAAAGTAGTGTGTGAAGTATGCAACTGCAAATGTAGCCCATGCCCATGTTGTCCAAAAGTGCATAACCATTGTCACATTGTGAGTCTGGCCAATCATGAATAAGCTGTGTTGTCATCAGAGCTTATGCAGCTCCTCTAGAGCAACTGCAGCAACTGCACCAGCTGGTTGCTCTCGAATCGCTCTTGTGGTACTTTGATGGCATATGCCACGGTGACGCGGCAGTGGCGCAGGTTTAAGTCTGACAAAATTTGTAACCAATATGCTCTGCTTCAAGTCCAGCATGGATTGGTTTGTGCAGCATTGCATGAAGTTGAACATACCTAATGTCTGTGAAGTTTCCAGTGTATGAGCGGTCTGAATTATACATTCATTCAAAGTACACATCTCTTCCACACTAAGATTACAGCCATTAGCAGTTTAATAAATCACACTAGGACATGTCATTATTTTAATTTGAATAAAGAGTAACAGAGCACATGCTCAAAATTAGCATTTGAAAGCAGCCGTGTGTCAGTCATATTGCGCGCTGGTTCCGGATTGAGTCAGTGCTTGGTACTACCGGTACTGCAGAAACAGTGGTATTGTTACATCTTTTTTATTTTAGTATCGACATTTTACCGAAGTACCGGTACTTTTGACTACACCATACTTTACTTAAGTAAATATGCTGGCCTCAAAATTATAGATGGGGTATGACCAAGGCTTGACATTTTTGGCTCACCAGCCACTGTGGCTAGTGGTATTCTGAAGTCACTAGCCACTCAGCATATTCACTAGCCAAAATCCCCCGTCCCACAAAAAATGATCAAACTAAATGGAGACTGTTACCGCAAGCATTTGTTTTGAACAAGAATTATATGAGTTCAGCCTAAATCATTACAAGCCTAATGATTTAAGTCATCTCTTAGAATATCTGAATATCTGAAACATGGCCAGTTTGAACAGGATGACAACTCTGTCAATAGTTTGTACATGGAAGTCCAGATTTTTAACCTCTTTTACCATTCTAAATTATACTTCCCTATATGAAAGTTTACCATTGTTCTTCCATGTTTTAAACAGTGGCATTTATAATAATAAGGCCACAAGCACAGGTCAGACTATGGATGGCTTCACATTACTGTGATTAAGCAAATGTAGATAGTCTTTCTAAAAAATAAACTGAATTTTTTATGAAATACTAATGGCATAAACACATTTAGAAACCTTTAACTACAACTTTCACAGTTAATCATTCCATTTAGTACAAAAGGAGATGTTAGGTATATTAAACTCAATCAAGATAAAGGTGAGTAAATAATGACAGAATAATTAGGATTAACAAAAGTGTGTAGATTTGTCCTAATCAATTTAATATGCATCTATACTAGTTAGTGTTACTTCAGTAAACATTTTAGTTTGGATGATGAGGTGTATTTTAACAACCTTGTAATCGATGTTGATGCATGCCATACTGTTGTCTCTTTACCTCATCAGTTTGAGAGGTTCAACTTCCTCAATATAGCATGTTAAAGTAGAAGATTCTCAGTAGAAATGGGTCACATAAGTTTTGTGGTCTCCGCCGGCTGCCGCAATACCTAAGAAAGCAAGATCCTGTCTGAAGGCGGATCCTACAAGGTTAGCATAGAATAGCATAACACAGCGGTCCCATAGACATTCTATGGGCGGTACACTGGCGGGGAGACAAGAGGCTGTTCTTTTTAAATGGATGTCTATAGAGGAGATGCTTCAGTGTGCTGAATAAACTGCTTTTGTGAGGAAACAGTTAATCACTTAATGAATTGACTGCTTGTCTGCAAATCTACAGCATGTTTACACAAATAAATCCTTTAGGATTGTACTATGAGTGGAGTTTACTTTAATTTAAAATTGCTGTTTTATTAGAGAAGTCACAGACGATTTTGCGACAGGTAGGTGTCAGTTTATGCTCTCCCCATTCATTTGCATGGTATACTCAAACTGTGTCTTAGTGTCGTAACATGCTGGTTGACTGTTACAGTTGAAGTCAGAAGTTTAAATACACCTCAGCCAATACAAACTCAGTATTTCACAATTACTGAAATGTAATCATAGAAAACAGTCCCTGTCTTTTAGTGTCACTACTTTATTATAAGAATGTGAAATGTCAGAATAATATTAGAGATAATTTTTTATTTCAGCTTTTATTTCTTTCATCATATTCCCAGTGGGTCAGAAGTTAACTTACACTTTGTTAGTATTTGGTAGAATTGCCTTTAAATTGTTTAACTTGGGTCAAACATTTTGGGTAGCCTTCCACAAGCTTCTCACAATTAGTTGCTGCAATTTTGGCCCATTTCTCCAGACAGAACTGGTGTAACTGAGTCAGGTTTGCAGAATTCCTTTTTCAGTTCTGCCCACAAATTTTCTATCATATTGAGGTCAAGGCTTTGTCATGGTCACTCAAATACCTTCACTTTGTTGTCCTTAAGCCATTTTGCCACAACTTTGGACGTATGCATGGTGTCACTGTCCATTTGGAAGACCAATTTGCGATCAAGCTTTAACTTCCTGTCTGATGTCTTGAGATGTTGCTTCAATATATCCACATAATGTTCTTTCCTCATGATGCCATCTATTTTGTGACATGCATCAGTCCCTCCTGCAGCAAAGCATTGCCACAACATGATGCTGCCACCCCCATGCTTCATGGTTGGGATGGTTTTCTTCGGCTTGCAAGCCTTGCCCTTTTTCCTCCCAACATAACAATGGTCATGATGGCCAAACAGTTACATTTTTGTTTCATTAGACCAGAGGAAATTTCTCCAAAAATTAAGATCTTTGTCCCCATGTAAACTTGCAATCTGTAGTCTGGCTTTTTTTTTTTTGGCGGTTTTGGAGCAGTGGCTTCTTCCTTGCTGAGCAGCATTTCAGATTATGTCAATCTGTTGTACCAACACAAAGTGGCACCAAAACACTTTCAGTTTCATCATAATATGTTGGTGGAATGACCTCACTCACTGTCTTAAAAAACCTAAACTTAAAACACATAATTTCCATGAGCAGTTAACCAGTCACAAAAAATATATATAAATAAAAAGAAAATATTGTTGCACACTAATCTGTTTTGAATACTATTCTGATGCTAGTGAAACTTTGTAGTATGGCACTTTCCATACCATTGTCTCCTTAAGATGATTCGCTTATGTGTTCCTCTTTTGAAAGTCGCTTTGGATAAAAGCGTCTGCCAAATGAATAAATGTACATTTAAATATAGGTCTCAGACTTGTGGTGATCCACAAATATTTTTTTCTGAGGTCTTTGCTGATTTCTTTTGATTTTCCAAGATGTCAAGCAAAGAGGCACTGAGTTTGAAAATAGGCCTTAAAATACATCCACAGGTACACCTCCAAATCAGTACACCTCCAATCAGAAGCTATCTGTCTAATTGTCTAAAGGCTTGGCATAATTTTCTGGAATTTTCCAAGATGCTTAAAGGCACAGATAACTTTGTGCATGTAAACTTCTGACCCACTGGAATTGTGATATAGTCAATCAGAAGTGAAACAATCTCTCTGTACACAATTGTTGGAAACATTACACAAATTAGATGTCCTAAACGACTTTCCAATACTATGGTTTGCTAATATTAAATCTGTGGACTGGTTAAAAAACGTCTCGGCTACTGTTGTAACCTCGGTTACCTCCCATCTTTGAGAAAAGGCCAATGAGAATTGGCGAACAGAACCTGCACGTTCAGACAGGTTTTGAGCTGAGGAGCCGAGAGTAAGGTCCCGGCCCTTTCAGCGGCTTAGTACAGTGTTGTGGCAAGAGGGACACAACGTCTTACTGAGGTTACGACAGTAACCAAGATGTTCCCCTTCTGTCACTCACTCAATGTTGTGTTGATGTAGTGACACTAGGGGTCCCTAAAAAAACCTGCTGATGCAGGTGCAAGCAAGCTGTTGTGTGTGAAAATAGCAGGTGCATCAGACTGCACATAACCTTCCCCAACACCCCAAGAGATGTCATATAGTTTCCAACATCTCTGAGGGAGGGAAGCGACTTAACTAGCCTGGGAGCAGCCCGTGCCAACTGTGGCCTTTTCTCTCTCTATGTTTTCTCTCCATAGAGTGTTATATGTGGCTGGGGCCATCTAACGCTATAACACGCAACGGGGAAGGCGTTCTTTTCCAATCCTATTCTTTCAGGGGGATCTTTCACCCCGTGGTGACCACATCCTGCCCAACAGGGGAGGTTAACATGTGGCAAATATGTCACATGGGCTTACCAGCCCCACATGGAAGTAGCGCGGTGGTAGATCCTGCCTCGACGGGGAGGAGCTCTACAAACACAGTGAGCGGGGGACAGAGGAAGCTCTGCCCAAGGGAGACACGGATCCGCTGACACTGGGACCATACCGTGGAAAATACATCACAGGAGATATTGGAATAATCAGAACCTTTGGAGCACCTATTCCAGCGCAGGCAAATTTGTGCCTAAGGTGGGTCTTGCTGTGAACTTCCTCTGCTGAGTTCAGAGCCAGAGGGCTAGGGAGGAAGGACACCCAGGGTCCGAGGGACGAGACCGACTCAACCCGGAGATTGTAAAATCTTGCGAAGGTATTGGGTGTTGCCCAGCCCGCCGCTCTGCAGATGTCTGCAAGGGGGAGGGCATGGCCTGGGTCTGGTAGGCCAACGCAATGGCGTCCACTATCCAGTGGGCTAGCCTCTGTTTGGAGACAGCGTTCCCTTTCCGCTGTCCACAAAATCATACAAAGAGCTGCTCAGAGTGTCTAAAGCACTGTGTGTGATCCAAATAGTTGCACAAAGCATGCACCGGACCATGCAAACTTAAGGCTTGGTCTGCCTTCTCCCGGGGCTGCGCTTGCAGGTTCACTACCTGATCCCTGAAATGGGTCATAGGAACCTTGGGCACGTAGCCCGTTCGGGGTCTCAGGATGACGTGAGAGTCTGCCAGACCGAACTCCTGGTAAATGTCACTGACAGAGAGCGCTTGCAGGTCCCCAACCCCCTTGATGGAAGTGAGCACGATCAGGAGTGCCGTCTTCAAGAAGAGGGCCTTTAGTTCGACTGAATCTAGCAGCTCATACAGGGCTCCCTGAAGGCCAGAGAGAAAAACTTGAGAGATCACATGAGGGGAACAGACATTGCCTTGTAGGGTTCAGCCTCCGGGCGCCTCTAAAGAATGCATAGTGCCAGCTACATAAACCTTGAAGGTGGAGGGGGACAGCCACCCTCCAGACTCTCCAACAGGAATGAGAGTACTGACCTGACTGTACAGCTCTGTGGGTCTTCAGATCGGGAAGAACACCAATTTGTGAAGAAGCGCCACTTTAGGGTATAAAGCTGCCTGGTAGAGGAAGGCTTGAGTGATCATGTCTACGACGGCTGGTGGTAGACCGTTTAGATCTTCCGCATCCCGTCCAATGGCCAGGCGTGAAGGTTCCAGAGGTCTAGGCGCAGATGCCAGAGGGTGCCCCATCCCTGAGAAGGAAGGAACTTCCTCAGGGGAATTTGCCAGGGAGGTGCTGTCACGAGGAGCATGAAATCCGAGAGCCAAGTCCGAGTGGGCCAGTGGGGGACCACGAGAATGACTTGTTCCTCAACCTCCCTGACTTTGCACAGGACTTGTGCAAGTAGGCTCACTGGGGAAAATGCATATTTGCGCAGCCCCTGGGGTCAGATGTGTGCCAGCGTGTCTGTGCCAAGTGGGGTCAGAGTGTACCAGTGGGGGCAGTGGGTGGAATCTTGGGGGGCAAACAGATCTACCTGTGCTCTGCCATACCGAGCCTAAATCAGTGGAGTCTCCACTCTCCGCTGAGTATTACCTGATGTGACAGAGCATCCGCTGTGGTGTTTAGGTTGCTCGGGATATGAGTGGCGTGCAGCGACCTCAGCCGCTGCTAACTGCAAAGGAGGAGATGGTGGGTGAGTTGCGACATGTGATGATGCAAAATGAGATTTATATACAGTAGTGTTGCCTAAGCGAATCAACACGTGCTTGTATTGGATCAACAGCAGAAATCTGCGCAGGGCAAGAAATACAGCCAGCAACTCTAGACAGTTGATGTGCCAACCCAGCCGGGGCCCCATCCAGGAGCCAGTGGCTGCATGCCCATTGCACATCCACCCCAGCCCAACTGGGAATTGTCCGTAGTAACTATGACGCATCTGAATACCTGCTATAGGCATACTCCTCTCCATAGAAAACAGAGGTCTGACCAAAGGCTGAATAAGCAGGAAGGGGAGAGGGTCACATGGTATGTGCCTTGGCACCATACAAATCTCGGGACTCGAGACTGAGGCCAGTACTGAAGCGGTCTCATATGCATCAACCCGAGCGACACGACCATCACTGAGGATGCAATATGCCCCATATGAGCCTCAGAAATTGTTTCAGTGTAACCGCTGTGCCCGGTCTGAACGAACTTGGGCAGTTCAGCACCGGCTGCATGTGCTCGCTCATGAGGAGTGCTATCATTGAGTCTAACTCCATGCCGAGAAAAGATGCTCTGAACCGGGAGAGCTTGCTCTTTTTTGCATGAGCACCAGGTCCCTGTGCTCACAGAGCAACTGTTGAGGGTGCTCTAAGTTTAGCCAGTCATCGAGGTAGTTGAGTATGCGAATGCCCACTTCACTTAACCGGACAAGAGCTGCCTCTGTGACTTTCGTGAAGACGCAAAGGGACAGGGACCGACTGAAAGGGAGGACCTTGTACAAATACACCTGGCCGTCGAAAGCAAACCATAGAAAGGGTCTGTGACGGGGTAATATTGAGATGTGAATGTACGGATCCTTCAGGTCAACCACCAAGAACCAATTTTGATACCGAACGCATGTCAGAATATGTTTCTGCATCAGCACCTTGAACGGGAGACTGTGTAAGGCCCGATTCAGAACTCGCAGGTCCAAGATTGGCCGCAACCCACCGCCTTTCTTGGGTACGATGGAGTAAAAGCCGTAGAAGCCCTTCTCCATCTCGGTTGGAGGGACAGGCTCTATCGCATCCTTGCGCAGAAGGGTTGCGCTTTCTCCCTGCACCAAGGAAACACGGACGCTGCTGAAATGGGACGGGCTCCTGGTGGACTGAATCGCGTAGCCGAGTCGGATGGTCCTGGCCAGCCACCGAGATGGGTTGGAAAGCATAAGCCATGCGTCCAAGTTCCTGGCGAGGGGCACTAAGGGGACGATCATGTGTGAAGTACCTGGAGGTGGGGCCAACCGTCAGGGGGAGCAGCCGATGTCACGTCGGAGAGCGTTGCTTCATAACGAGGTGGTTGTGTTGAGGAGAGGCTCGAAGCACTTACCTTGCTCTGCGTACCCAGCCCGGGGCGGGTAGGTGACTGAGGAGGAGGTTCTGTAGTAACGACCTCTAGACTCGTCACCACCTGCCGGCCTGAGGCGTCAGTGTGGTGCAGTTGGGCACGTGAAGGCAGAGGGTCAGCGTTCATGAGGGCCTGACTGCAAGTGCTCTGTGTCTGATAGCCGTGAGAACGGCTGTTGTGGGCACCTGCTAAGTGAGCCAGGGAGTGAGGAAACTGCTTCCTTTGCAACAACATGTGTACCGAAGCCCATTGGGGGTCCCGCATCTCGACCAGATTTAGCCACTGATGCCATTCCTGCAGCACAGCAGGACCAGGACTACCCAAGTGCAGATCTCTTAGCGCTGGTGGACTTGCAGGAGGGCCGTAGCATGCAGAGCGGAAGCGGCCTGTCCAGCGGCGCTGTAGGCCTTGGTTTCCAGAGACGACGTCAACCAACAGGCCTTGGAGGGGATTGACGGTCGATCCCGCCAGGTGGCTGCGTCTTGCGGGCACAGGTGCACCACAACTGCCTTATCCAGCTGGGGGAGTTCCATGTACCTGTGTACCTGTTAACTAGAGTGGCTTTCCCTTGGAAGAAGGAAAGCCATGACCGCAATGTTGCCATGATCTTGTTCTCGCAGTGAGAATATGAGCCATCCACAAACGCCGCAACTGTGTGATCTCTGCCCAGACACGAGAGGCAGCGCCTGTGGCCGTCAGAAGTGGAGAGGTAACAACCGCATCCAGGTATGAAAAAGAAGTGTCTTTAAAAAGATGTTCACCGTCAATGTGTTTACTCTTTTAGAGGGCTGTCAAAGCGCTCAGGGTCGTAGTCTGCTCCGGCGTGCAGAAGAAGAGAAAAGCTGCTGAAATGCGCCATATTTCCAACAGCGAATGCTCTTTAGAGGTGAGTGGAACAGCAGTAGGTTTTACTCAGCTTGCTGAAACACAACCGCTTGGCTCCGAAGAAAAAATCTGTCTGAAAGGACACAAGTTCTGTTCACCAATTCTCATTGGCCTTTTCTCTCAAGAGAGATCCCTATTGTCACTAAATCGACACAACGTCGAGTGAGTGACAGAAGGGGAAATAATTTTTTATGACTTCAATCAAAGTGTATGTAAACTTTTTTTTTACGCGATAGCACACTTCATTCACCCCACAAAGATGCGCGACTAAGTTATGAGTGGCATATTTACGCTTATAAAGCGCTGAACACGAGTTGAATACAATTACATTTGATCCAGCTGCGGCCATCCTCCAAAGTGGCTAGTAAGTGTGACGAAGTCACCCGCCGCTGGATTTCTACCCGAATTTGGTGGGTGGGCGGCTGTTAATGTCAAGCCCTGGGTATGATTGTTTGTTATTTATGTTGTAGAACAAAACATCCAAGTATCTTTAAGTTATGTTTAATACAGACCTAATTTTACTCACAAAAACAAAACTGTCATTATGAAAATACATAGGAAAATCTAGAGGTTACCCATGGCTTGAAAATGCTAATTCTCTTCTGGGTTTTTGGACTTCAACCTGAACAGCTCTATTATTAAAAAAAACAGCAATGTTTTCATAGAGACATACATGCTGATAAGACCAGCTAAAGTAGCAAAAAACCTATGCTTGTTAGTGCTGTTTTGGTACTGGCATAGCAGGTGATCCAGCATGACCGTGTTGTTCACTGAGCTGGTTGACCAGTATGGTTTTTCTGGTAATACTGGTTAACCAAGTACAGTAAGTCTTGCTGGTTAACTAGTCAAAAAGCCTTGTTGGACACCAGCACTCTAAAAACCCCAGAAAACCAGCATCTAGGTTGTGGATCAGCATTGAAAACACATCATATCAGGGATTAGGGAAATTATCCCTATTATCCCCCCCAGCACAAGTGAAGCAAAGGGTAAAATTGTATTGTCATGGCACTAAACCTAACATAATGTGCTGGAATGTGTGTGTGTGTGTGTGTGTGTGTGTGTGTGTGTGTGTGTGTGTGTGTGTGTGTGTGTGTGTGTGTGTGTGTGTGTGTGTGTGTGTGTGTGTAGAGAGAGAGAGAGAGAGAGAGAGAGACTGTCTCTGTTGGTTGTTCTATCTCAGGGCAGATGCTTCCTGTTAACTTATGTTCTGCTGAAAATGGAACAGTTTGACGGCTTAACAAATGGCGGAAATGAGTGTTTGTGTGTTTCACAGAGAGTGAACGAGAGAGAGAGACTTCCTTTCTTTAGTTAGAATTTTGAAACTTGTTTATTCACACAATGTGGAGAATTTACTATAGATGCACTACTTTTACCATTGTATTTCAGTGCAAAAACCTGCATCTTATTCACTAACCACCAACAATCTTGTTTAAGCAGGGGCAATCTTGAGTATTTAAATTTAAAAGAATTAACTTTTTCATCAAATATTGAATAACATGCTATAAATAGCGCCACAGGGAATTTAATTTAACGCAAAAATGTCTGATGTAGGTGGGACATGTCAGTAATTTTGGAAATGGGTATGGTGCTTGTCAGTAATTCAGCAAAATGGGGCCGATTTCAGGGCTCATGAACATTCGGAAGCATGTCGATGTCCTGTGTCTTTTGCACTTCATTAACAAAACTCCATGTTATTTGCCTGGTGCATTTAACATCACATTATTATTGAAAGCAGGCTGTAAACTGAATTTTATTAAAGGAGATATTTGTACATTTTCTATTGATCGTGGTAGAAGTAACTTATCAATTAATAATAAAATGATGAGAAGAGTTATAACCTGGCATATATCCACATTCACAAAAGCTTCAAGTGCACTTTCTGCATGCTGCAGGTGCCTTGATCTCAGGGGTGATGTTGTATAGTCCAGATCACAGTCATCTACTGCATCCTCTTTAACATACAGTAGAGCTATGAAGTGGTGCAAATTCTGTTCAGTAAAGATTTGGTGAGTATGTTTGTGCATACATATGCATATGATCTGCATAATTCCCTTGGAAAATCAGGCACTGAAACAGTGCAGACCGCACATACAAATAAACTGCACTTTCAGTGATGCCTGCATGAACCTATGTAATTCTCCCCAAATGTAAGATACAATGTGTAGGAGTCAGCATATGGGCTGCAGAATTCACTTCCACTGTTGGTGCGTACCCAGGTTCTTTTGACATCTGAGGTCAGTTAATTTGGTTAATGTGAATGCTGTTTTCCGAATTTGGGTATGCACTCATGAACTGCATCTGAGTCCACTTAAAAAGATGGTCTGGGGTATGGTTCATGTGAACTCTGATACAGTTCACTGCTGATGTGAAGGCAAGCATCCTAAATTGCAGAAGTGAACTGCAAAATAAGAGTCAAACATAACCTAGCGGCCCCTAATTTCTAATTAATTTCACAAAATATATAATAACAGGGCCGAGTCACAAAGGGCAGGAGACCATGGGGGTTCTGGCTCTGGACCAGGGGACCATAGATGAGCCGGTGGATGGGCTTGAGACCATGGGTCAGGAGATCAGGACCAACAGATCAGGAGACTCCAGGGGATCTGTAGGTACCAGTGGGTGAACAGGAGGCCACAGGGATCCAGCGGACAGCCTGGAGACCAAAGAGGAGCTGGCAGATGGCCAGGAGACTAGGGCGGCTCAGACGGGCTACCGGGAGACCACTGGGGATCCGGTAGGCGGCCAGTTGACCACATGGGATCCGGTGGGTGACCATGGAACCCACATTATGGCACCAATGGACCGGAATACTCTGGTAACAGCGAGGCAGCAAAGGGTGGATGGGCACTCAGAAGGCGATGTCAAGGCGGCCGGGGACTCAAAGGGCTAGGATAAGGCACTAGGAGACTCTGAAGGCAAGGCACTAGTGGACTCTGACGCTGAGGGCAAGGCATTAGGGGACTCACACCATGAAGGCAAAGCACTAGGGGACTCTGGCGAGGGCAAGGCACTAGGGGACTCTGGTGAGGGCAATAGAACCAGGAAACTCTTGGACCACCATAACTGGAACCACTGATCCAGGAACATCACCAAAGATGGGACCAATGGCACTACCTAAGCTGGTACCACCGGGACTGGGACCAATGACACCAATGAAGCTGGGACCACTGGGACCAACTAGGCTTCGATCACAAGGACCACCAAAGCTGGGACCACTACGACCACTAAGGCTGGGAGCAGAGGGGCCCCTGCCACAGGACCCTCAGAGACCACCATAGCAGGGAACAGTGGGCCTCTGCCACAAGGAATGGAGGGGCCTCTGTCATAAGAGTCTCCGGGACGAGGAAGGACGTCCGGAGCAGCGGCCATGGAGAGAAAGGAAGGTATTCCTAATATCACAAAAGGAATGGATGCTTTTCTTCCCCTCCTTCTCCTCCTCCTCCTCTTTGAGCTGACCACCTCTAGCGATAGAGTGCTGGGTGCCGCCTCCGTCAAGAGGGCACCGGGTAGACTGTGACCCGCAAGTAGCGTTTGAGCAACAAAATTATCACAGTCCAAAGGTACCAGTTCTCTGAAATGACTATTTAAACCAAACCAATAAAGAGTACAGAATACTAGCTCTGGTTTGTTGAATTGAGCAGCCAAATCCCAAATTTTTTCACAATATTGTGAAACCGATAAGGATAAGGAAACTGATAGACCTGCCAAAGGTCTAAAGTCTGATCCGCTGGGTTTATGAGAGGGTCTATCATTCTGTAATAATGTTGAACTGGCGAACAGGATTTTAGGTAACCAAGTGCAGAGCTTTATTAGGGAAATTAAAACCAAAAGCAAAAACTCAACCACTAACACCATAAGGCCCTTTCCCACCTACAGTCCTGTAATTTTCCTTTAGTATTTTTCTAGATGACAACTCTTAAGAGGAACAGAACACCCGAGGAGTCTTTTGCCTTCTCATGTCCAGAAGTTACCACCATATTGACGTAATCTAATATCTAGTATCTACCTTCTTCTGACAAGGTTGGAATGCACGATTCAATATAAACAACGACAACAATGAAATAAACAATACTGAAATCAACAACACAGACGGAGGATGCTGGGATCGGAGTTACACTTTTGTTAGAGCTGATTTACATGAGCTTTAGCTGCATCTGAAAATGAAGGCAGCTGTCTAATCAGTTAATGGCTTAAACGACAGCATTTTTGGATGAATGGATCTCTAAAGAAAAGTGGATAATAACACAACATAAATTACTGTACTGAAATACTCACTCATTGATTAAAAAATACATCATGATGAAAGTTACCACACAGTAACAGGCAGGTAATCCTCTCATAGAAACTAAACTAGATTTCATGACGGCTTAGTGTATAATAGACTTCAATTACACAATAAAAACAGTACAGATGAAAACTCAAAGCATGTCAAAGATTTTGTCAGTATTTTAATATTGAATTGCTATTGTTACTGCCCAAATTAATGCACTATTTTTAATTAATTAATGTACTACTTTATTTGATTACTCTGCTTTAGGCCTATGACTGACTCTTGTATAATTACTTTAAAAACTTAAAGCAAAGTTTAGGAGAAACACTTGAAGATATCATTGTTTTAGTTTAATTTGTATATATCAGTATTCAACTATTTTAAATAAAGAAGTCTTTAAATACATTTAAATTAATGGATTAATTGATTGCTTTTCAAATTAAACAATATTAAGATCATCAGAAGGTGAGACTTGGCTTTATTATTATATTTTTGTTCATTCGTATAACATTAACTTTCTAATTCGCTGGGTTATAGACAAAGCTATGTGATTTGTCTTTAGAAACCTGTGGTCATATTTTAAAGCTGGTGCTGTTGAATTTTTGTTATTTTGTTTTGCTACTATAATTTCTCTCACTAATTTAGATTTTTTATATCCCAGGGTGTGCTGAGTGACTCCAGCCAGGTCTCATAAGCAACCAAATTGGCCCGGTTGCTAGGGAGGGTAGAGTCACATGGTGTAACCTCCTCATGGTCGCTATCATGTGGTTCACTCACGGTGGGGCAGCAGAGAATAGCGTGAAGCCTCCATATGCACTATGTCTCCGCGGTAACGCGCTCAACAAGCCACGTGATTAGATGCGTGAAGGTCTCAGACACGGAGGCAAATGAGATTCGTCCTCCGCCACCCGGATTGAGGCGAGTCACTGTGCCACCATGAGGACTTAGCGCGCATTGGGAATTGGGCATTCCAAATTGGGAAGAAATAAAAAAAATAAAAAAAGACTAATTTATCCACACTTTTTTAAAAACACACCTTAATTTTTGTAAGAGAAGAATGGACCCTTTACACCTCAGACTTCAAAATGTTTCACAATTCCACCTGTGAACGACTGCTGGAAGTCCTTATCTTGAAAATACTGTCCACAGACGAAAGTGCGTCCTCGTTTAATAACAAAGTTATCTTCTTTGTGTTTAATTGTCTGAACCCACCAAGCTCATACAAAGTTCAGCATCTTTTGGACATTCATGAAAACACAAATTCAGATGTTTCATTTTAGAATTTGTGCAAATAGGAACACTATAGTGCCATTGGTTATTATTGTTTTTCCCAATCGCTGCTATAGTTTGCCCAAATATGACGACTTCCACTTCGCGAATGCAGAACTGTGAAAAGGGTCCATTTTGCCCAAAAAGAGTTTGTCTTCTAGATTAAAAAAAATGTCATAATAAACATGTAAATCAATTGCTGCATAACATTCTCAATACATCACCTAAATGCAAATTTAATTGTAAGTCTTATTTTTTTTGTTTTTGAAAATGTTTTTTTTTTCTGGAAAAAACCTGGTTCCCTTACGAGGGAACTCGCGATGCGGCGATGACGCTTTGGGAACGCCTTTGCGTGCTTTAAACTAGTTGACATACGTGCTTCAGGGGTAAACACGCAAAGGCGTTCCCAAAGCGCCATCGACGCATCGTCTTGTTCCCTTCTCAGGGAACTAGGATTACAGTCGTAACCTGAGACGTTACTACTTATTATTGAAAATGTAGAATTTCAGACAGGAGATGTACATTTTAAGATAATAATTAATGTGGGAGCCGAGGGACACAGTCATGAGGGGGATTTTTGTATTGACAGCAGTGCGAAGCAAGCAAGGAGAGCGGCTGAAAGTGTCAAAATAAATATTATTTTTGCAATGCAAATGAGGAGCTAAGTCTTAAATGGTTAATTTTGCCAGTGTTCAACTCTTTCTGTGCACGTAGTTCAAGCGGGGAAATCACAAACGTAATAGATTATTGTGGCAGGGTGGAGGGCGGGACCTGGTGTGTCTGATCACGACCCGGCCCCGCCCTCCGCCCTTTCCATTGACTGCTTTACAATTATATTCATAAATTCTTTCTAGATATTTCTACTTCTAAAAACATTCATTCATGTTTCTCTAAATGATTCTTCATCTGTTTGAGCTCTTTTAATATTTTGCTGTATATATTTTTGGCAAAACTTTGTTTGAATGAAAATCGTTAATAATCGCCATAATGCGTCATTATTCATTATTGGTGATGAAATAAAAAAACCTTTGTCAAATGAACATTTCTGTCAGCAATTTGACGAGATTAACACTGTGTGGGCGGCTGCCCTGCCACACAGCTAATAGTTACGCTATTGTTGCTAAAAGAGAACTAAAAACAAGAAAGTCACAATTGTAAGGTATAAAGTCAGAATTACTTTTTTTTAATGGAATGAAACTTCCAAAGGTTTGTTATGCCACCAAAGCACATTAAAACTGAAATGGAAAGTGAGAGTGATTCAGATGTCCTATGACTTTCTGCTGCACTGAAGTTACTGTAAAACTCCGGCACAATGAACGAGCAAAACAGGAAACTTTTATGATTTCTCTCACTCCCTCCCCCTTTCTCTATCAAGCTTCTGTTTCTCAGCATGCACCAAAATGTACATGACCAAAAGTCACTATCACATTCACGAAAGCCACAGAAAAAAAAAACCCATGTTGACTTTGTGTGGATGTGGGTATGCAATAATGTCAGCAATTGTTTGCAGTGACTGCTCATAAGGAGAAATCTCGCTCTTCTTGTTGTCCCAAAGAAATCACATTTACATTTACATTTATGCATTTGGCAGACGCTTTTATCCAAAGCGACTTACAATGCAATTATTACAGGGACAATCCCCCCGGAACAACCTGGAGTTAAGTGCCTTGCTCAAGGGCACAATGGTGGTGGCCGTGGGGTTCGAACCAACACCCCAGATTAACAGCCCTGTGCTTTAGCCACTACGCCACCACCACTCCAAAAATCAGATAGTGAAAACATCACTCACACAGTCCACAATGAAACTCATCCCTTACTTACACACACTCCAATGTACATGTCTTTACCCAAAAATATTGTTACAATCCCATATTTAGCTAGGCAGAATGTTAGTTTCAGTCACCGTTTACTTTCATTACTGTATGGTAAAAGATGCAATGAAAATTAATGGTGACTGAAATTCTTTTGTGTTGACAAAAAAGTTATATGAGTTTGAAACATGAAAAGAGTGGGTGCATGTTCTGACACAGCTGTACACTGTAACTTCCTGTTTACACGAGTCTCACAGTTTGACACTAGAAAAGGTCAAGAGTCAGGCAGTTTTTCCTGTGTCATGGCAAAATTATGCATGCCAGAGGTTTACGGGCATAAATGGTTGAGGTTAGTCAAATGGAGAGAAATATTTGCATGCCATGTGTGGCTGAGAATGATATTACGGGCGTGTTCATAATAGCAACATTAGCCCAATTCCGACAGAGTTCTTGTACTCCCCAAGTGGGACTTTCTGGAAGGAGAACTTTTTGAGGAACTACTTTCCTGAGGAGACTTTTCCCTCTTGTATTTGCACCTATAACAAAAAAACCCCTGTGAGGAATAATTAATTGTCAACTGTTTTTCTTCTGACATTGTTAGGACATACAAGTACAATACAAAAGCAACAACAACAACACAGATGGAGGACGGCAGGAGCTACACTTTTGCTAGGCCTGTTTTACACAAACTGAGTCTGCAGGTTACAGTATTGTTGGGGATTTTGATTAATTCCAATGACTCAAGTCTTTTGAATTAATTTACCAAAAAGATTATTTCAAATCCGTTCATTGATGTGGATGGTGATCAACAATTTAAAGCTCCAAAAAAGCACAGACAATCATTGTAAAAGTAATCCTTTCGACTCCAGTGGTTAAATTAATGTCTTCTAAAATGAAACGATGGCTTTGTGTGAGAAACAGATCAATATTTAAGTCCTTTACACTATGATTGTTTACTTCTGCTCTCCAGTGCACGTCCATGAGGGGAATGGGTTGACGCTGCCTGTCGCGTGAAGTAATCCCATTGGCATGTTCACGCGAGAACTGACATGATGCAACCAGAAGCGCAGCTTGATTTGTTTACAAGAGAATGCTGTTCACAAGCTTCATTGGTTTTGCTTTCATTTGAACATGCCAGCCCGCTTATGTCACGCTAGAGGTAGGGTGAACCGAGTCCCCTTGTGGACACGCGTCAGAGAGCGACCTAGGACTTTAAGGACTTAAATATGCGATCTCTTTCTCAATCGAAATGATTGCTTTGCTTTAGAAGACATTCATTTAACAACTGGAGTCATATGGATTACTTTTACAATGATTGTCTGTGCTTTTTGGAGCTTTAAAGTGTTGATCACCATCCACTTGCATTTTATGGACCGACGGAGTACAGAAGGTTCTAAAAACCTATAGCTCTTCCACTTTCCTAGCACTGTAAGTGGTTAGAATGAGTGACGGACGGAATGAGAGAAGGCCAGCGCTGGACTGGGACATAATTTTAGGCCGGGAGTCTCACACTCATCCAGGCCACCCATAAAGCCCACAACAAATTTGAAAACCACAGCTGATGTTGGGGATAATCGTTTAACAATACACTTTACACTAAGGTTGTATACGTAAATGCATGAACATGTAACATTCCAAATTAGGTTTAAATATAAAAGGTTGAATATTGTTTATGCGTTTGTACATCTTAGTTAATGTTATTTATACATATTGTTCATTTTTAGTTCATGTTAGTTCTTATTGATGTTAAATTACCAATTTTTTTTTATATTAAGCTGTATTAGTATGTGTAGAGATGGACATAAACCAAGATTACAAATGCTGTAAATGTATTGTTCATTTTCATGTTAATTAATTGTGTAATGTTAATGGATACACAATGTGTTACATTACATTGAATGAAAAGCAATTAAACATGGATAGATGTAAATATTATAATGCACTTTATCTACGACTTCTAACCTAACATTTGTTCATTGAATAGTAAACACCTGTCCTCTTTGTTCTCTTTCTCTGATTCATCTTGTCTTCAATGGTGACTGAAATATCAGTACAAAAGAAAGGAATTAGTCATTTGTTGTAAATATTACTCCATATTGCGGTAATTTGCCATCATTATAGGGCCTAATTGAACTATGAAAACATGGGGCTTTTGTGAATGTGTTTTTTCTTTACAAAACTACCATTAGAATATTTAAGAAAAGAAACATGAATTGATTTTATTTATCAAAATTGTATTCTTAATTTTATTCTATATGACATGAGAACATTTATCTGATTTTCATTTAAAATAAAGCACTACAGTTTTGTTTCTTTTTCTTTCTACCTGCAAAGATGATTCTGAGAGAAAACCCACCCGCAGACTATTGTTGCTATAGTAACGAATGCAACTTCCACACATGTCTGATTGACAGGTAAAACAGGCTGTTTTCAGTCAATTTTGTGGTTATTTTTAGATATTTCAGCAAACAGCATGCTTAATACATTCAGATCTTAATACATTGGTTAAAAAGGAAAAACTTTGTCATTTAAATTAACTGTGCACAAGCATTTAGATACTTACGTAAGCTGCGCTGTCCATGTACTGAATGAATGCAAGTCCTTAATTGACCAAGGTTTTCCGCACATTTACTTGAACCATTCACGCAATGGTATGACCCATTTTAGGGGTGGCCCAGATTAGTCCAGACTAGTTTTTTTGTTATTATTATTGGTTTATTAACGAATGCCAAATTCAGAAATCAGTCCGGGCCTGGAGAAGGCTCAAGTGGACTAACTAGTTTGTATATACTTTGTTTGACATCAGAAAACATTGCCACATCGCTGCATCAAAATAGTCAGATATTATGATGTTGAAAAGACTATTTGGTTCATTATGACAACTGCTTCAGTTCCTCTTTGCTAGTAAACAGCAGCATGAATGCAGATCACACTGGTTTGATCATACACCTCTGAGCCCAACCTAGTGTAATCACACCGGTTTGGTCGTATGTGCAAAACGGTTACCAAAAATAACATAAAACCAACAAAGTATCTAAAGAGGATTGCCTGTTTTACATTATGTTTGTGCGAGGTGTGAGCCGCGCTGCTGGGGTACTTTAACGGGAGACACAATTTGAGTTTATATCGCATCTGTACTGTGACAGTTGCAGCACTATACAGAAAATATAGTGACTTCTGGATTACTAAATTATTTTTTTCCTTTGATAATGGACATAAATAATAAGATCTTTATCAAGAGTAGATAATTGAGAACTTTTATAAACTTAACCATCATGAAATCTTATTTACATGAGGAAAGTGTTTCGGGTCTTTTACTGCATGTTTGACTTGCATTTGGTCAATGGGTGAGTTGTTCAGTACAGTATTTTATGTTGAATCATTAAAGCCTTTATTGTAATATATTGTGTTGATAAATACTGTATGTTCATTTTCAGCATGTGCTGCATGGGAAAATTAGCCTAGCACCTCATCTCTCCTCTCACTGCGGCTGCAAAGACACAGCACTGTGCGGCTCATGCACCCATTATAACCTGCAGACAGTTTGTGTAAAACAGCCCCAACAAAAGCATATCTCTGAACCTGGCACCCTACATCAGGAGCCCCCTGAGCTATGCCTAGAAATGGACCTGATGGCACCCCCTTTGTGTGGTACCCCTGTGCATTGCATACATAGCATATCAAGTTTTTGCGCTTCTGCTGCACAGTGAGTTATAGATGTTCTAAACTGACTAAGAAAAAAACGACACTTGTACAAGATCGGTATCAGATTCAGAGAGTCATCCCTTTAAAACCTCTTCATCTCTTTCTCCTAAAAATAACCTCTATTGCATTTTTTTTCCTAAGCCTGAGTTTAAATGTCTTCTTTTATCTCAAACATGCTGTTGTTTTCTCTGTCTCTGTTGCCTGACATAGACAACTGTTTCTTAATAGCAAGTGTCTATTTATTTTACATTTCACATCTTTCTTTCTGAGTTCAGGCCCAAGCAAGTCCTCCTTTCTCTTCCAGGTTTCCAGACATTCCAAAACGGCCACTTGAAGAATAGAGGGTGCTTTCACACTAACACTTTTGCTGCGCACCTGGGTTCTAATGAAGTCAAAATTTGGTTTGTTTGAATGATGTGAACGCTGTTATCGCACGTATCGCACCCGAGTCTGCTTGAAAATGTGGTCTGAGGTATGGTTCATATGAACTCTGGTACAGTTCACTTCTGAAATGAAATCAATAGTTCCTAAACTAAACTGTCAACAGCTCCTGTTCACAATTATTGTGGTATACTACATTTCTCATACCTGCTTGTCTCCATATAAATCTCCATCAGAGAGCATCTCACATATTCAGATGCATCTGTGGCAGATAAGCATAAGTGTGCATGTAAAGTTTTGGTGGTACATCCAAAGAGATGGATTCTTTAATAACAAAATGAAGTTGATGACTTCTTGAGTTACCTAGTTACAGTGGTAAACAGCTGCCTCTTGTACTCATGTTTATGATGCGGTCCGAAACCAAATAATATGATGAGAATGGAGACCATCGGGGGCAGGTGGGAGGGGGAGGAAACAAACTCTTGTTCGGTCCAAGAAATCAAACGTACTGTGAATGCTCCAAAAGGTCCAAATTAGTGAATATTCCTCTTTCTCGCTGTCTCTGAATCACTCTTTCTGTCTCTTTTGGCAAACCTCTCTGGCAACGAAGAGCCTAACTGCTGCTAAACCCTCCTGGCTCTATTCTAAGAGATGCTCAACCAAACCCCAGCCAACCTGTGTGTATGTGACTGTTTATTGCTGTTTATTTAGAGCTAATAGCTGTGCTAACAAAAAGACTGATTTAGTTACCATTGATTGTTTGATTGACAGACAGAAATAATTTCTCCCAGTGATCAGCCAGTAGTTTAAGGAATAATTCACCCAAAAATAAAATTCCCCCTAATCATTTACTCACCCTCATGCCATCTCAGATGTGTATGCTTCTATAAATACACCTCCCTGCCCAGTAGGTGGCGATATGCAAGAAGAAAGCTAATTTCCACAACAACAAAAAAAGAAGAAGAGTTTGTAAGTGAACGTGAAAGTGGAGATTTATAGTAAAAAAAACTTAAATATTGATCTGTTTCTGGTGCTAACAGGGTGGCAGTGGCTCATGTGGTAGAGCCGGTTGGCCACTAATCAGAAGGTTGTCGGTTCGATCCCACATGACTCCACATGCAGAAGTGTCCTTGGGCAAGACACTGAACACCAAGTTGCTCCCAATGGCAGGCTAATGCCTTGCATGGCAGCTCTGCCGTCATTGGTGTGTGTGTGTGTGTGGGTGAATGGGACACAGTGTAAAGCACTTTGGACACCGCTAAGTTTAAAAAAGGCACTATATAAGTGCAGACCATTCTGAAGATATGGATTTAACCACTGGAGTCATATGGGTTACTTTTATGCTGCCGTTATTTTTATTTTGGACCTTTAAAGTTCTGGCCACCATTCACTTGCATTGTATGGACCTACAGAGCTGAGATTTTGTTCTAAAAACCTTTGTGCTAAGCAGAAGTAAAAGCATACACAGCTGGGATGACAAAATATGTGCATAAATAATGAGAACATTTGGGGGTGAACTATCCCTTGTGATCATAAACATTATAATGAATTCTTTCCCATTTGATGTGCCCCTCATTAGTGAGTAAACACCTCTTTGAATACACAGCAACAAACAAATGAAAGGCAGCATTAAGGTAATCCTTACAACTCGAATGGATTAATCCATGTCTTCTGAAGCAATACGATTGGTTTTGGGTGAGAAACGGACGAAAATGTAACTCCTTTCTCATTATAAATCTCGACATCTGCAATCTCCTTTGTGCGATCAAGGTTTGAAGCGTGATTACACCTCCTCATGCTTGACATGTTCGAACTAATCATGGATTAAGTCCCTCTGCTGTATGGGTTACCTTTATTATGCTTCCTTTTTGGAGTTTGAAAGTGTTGGACCCTTTTAACTTGCATTGAATGGTCAAAAACACCTTAAATAGGCACTATCCATCAAAATATCTGGATTTGTATTATGCAGAAGAAAGTCATATGAGTTTGAGACAGCATAAATGTGAGTAAACAATGAGAGAATTGTCATTTTTGAGTGAGCTACTCCTTTAAGCACCAGAGCAAAGCTTGGTTTCACCCAATAGAGTTCAGATCAGAGAGTGGAATAGGGTTGCTCTCTTGAGACATGTCTCGCTTATTGTAACATACAAGACTTGTGAGCTGCTTTCATTGAATTTATTTATGTTTTATTTATTTATATTTCTCACTTCAATATCTGGCACACTGACAGACACACAGTTTTAATTATCTTGAGTCTCAGAAAATACCACATCCATTTAATTAATTAACCCACAATGGTCCCAGTAACTCTACCTCCAAAAACATATTCATCCTATCAAGAAGGTAAAGGGTCAGAGACGCTTTATTTGATGGTCATGTCCTAAGATGTCATGGTTCTTATAGGCATGTTTGCATTAGCTTCTCTAACTGTTGCAAGTGTTAGTGTCTCAGTGATCATAACCAAGAAAGTGCTACATTAAAACAATGGTTTTAGAGAAGCTATCTTAACCAAACTGTCAGCATTGTGCCATTGTGTAAAAAAAGCTCACAGGAAATGTAAAACACAGTAACAGAAGTGTTACTGAATAACATAACCTCATTGTGTGAGAGTAGAGTCTATGTTCGTCATCTACTTTTCTTCACTTATGCCTCTTTAGCTCTCTCCATCTGTTGCAGGTTCTTGCTCTGTTGCATTCTAGAACATTATGTGCGGTTTTACATTGTGAATAATATGAGTTCAAATCCCCAAAACATTTTGTGCTCTAGAGATATAGAAATTCAATAGTGTAGTCTAATACATATGCAAACATTTGCCATGTAGTCACCAAAATGAGCAACGATGTGTAACAAAGGCAGCCTGAAGCACAGGGGTGAGCGGGATTTTGGGGCCAAAACTACAGGGGTATACAGCGCATAGACTCTCCCCATTCGGCCAATGGGTGGCAATAAAGTTAACAAAACAAGTAAACCAGAGTCTCCCATGGCTCCTTCTCCTAAAACTCCTCCAGCGGCTCCACCCACTCCTCCTCCTGAGACTCTTCCTCCTGAGACTCCAGCAAATCTGCCAGCTCCTCCTCCTGAGCCTCCTGTGGCTCCTACCATCGAGTCTTCCACAGCTCTGCCCTCAGAGTCTTCCAAGGCTCCGCACACCGAGTCTTCCATGGCTCCACACGCTCCACCTCCTACGGCTCCACCCGCTCCATCCCCTGAACCTCCCGCAGCTTCGCCTCCTGAGCCGCATACTGCTCCGCCTCCTGAGACTCCCTTCCCTGAGTCTCCTGTGGCTCTGCCTCCTGAGACTCCTTCCTTTGAGCCTCTTGCGGCTCTGCTCCCTGAGTCCCCCTGAGATTCCTACATGCCACTCTGCCTTGTCAGGCCCTGTTCCACAGCCCAGGCTTGCAAGGCCTCTGGACCCCGCTCCCTTCCTGGAGACACGTCCCAGGCCTCCAGACCCCACTCCCTTCCTGGAGCCACCTCCCTGGCCTCCGGGCCACACTCTCTTCCTTAAGACACTTCCCTGGTCTGCCATGGACTATTGTCATTTTATTTTGGGGGCTTCAGGAGCCACCCTTTACGGGGGGGGGGGTGTTCCTCATCATCTTGTTAGCCCTTGTGTGTATATATGCCCTCTTGTTCCTTGGTCAGTTCTTTTTTTGTATGAAGTACGTTATATGTTTATGTTTACCTTCTTCATTAAGTTATATCTTTCTTCTGTTTATTGATCATTAAAAGAGCTGCATTTGGATCTTCTCTCTTGCCTCATCCCTGCACAAACCCTGACAGCTATCATATTTTACCTGTGTGTAAGTGGTTGAATATTCTGTTGTGATTCACACAAAAACAAGTTATTCATATCATATCATAGCTTTTCTCATTCTTAAAGGGGTCATATAATGCCATTTTTGTACAAGTTAATATGAATCTTTAGGGTCTAAATGAAAACTTTGTAATATACTTTTATTAAAAATTCTCATTTGTATTTTAAGAAAAAACTAATTTTACCTGCTCAAAAACAGCTCTGTTTTCAGCACGCCGTTTCAGTGCATATGACTTTAAATGATAATGAGCTTTGGTCACCCGCCCCTTCTTAGCAAAACCAGCTTTATACTGACCCTCGTTTATAAAGCAGTCTGGTGAAAAATTATTTGCGCAAACATGAACGCATTGGCGTTGCTCATGGGGAATATTCCCATCGTAAACAAAACTCAGCCACTGCGTCTTCAGCGGTTCAGATTTAGGAACATCAAAATGACTGCTGTGTTCGTTATTACACCGAAGAACAGGAAACCACAATCGCTAGAGCGCCATTCTGCTCCAGTGTATCAACAATGATGACGGACTATGATTGACAGCTTCGCTCACGAGCGAGGCGGTCTGTGTTGAAACACTGCTGTCAATCAACAATCCTGGGAGGCGTCCGACCGTGTGACGTCACACGGTCGAACGGCTCGATTTGAGGCAGGGAAAATATATAAGGAGATTAAAACAAAAACACTGGATGGATTTTTATCATAATAGGATGGTTGTGTACAGGCACAGCCAACACACATTTCAGTACAATCAACTTGAAAAAGTGCATGTACCATTATATGACCCCTTTAACAACTTTTCCTCAAAATCATTGGTGTCAATTAAATAATTTGATAAATATATGAGATTATTACAAAAAACAGTATAGGAAGAATCTTTGAACAGCGTAGATCAATAATTATTAAAACATTTTAAACTTTGTATTTGGCATGACTATAACAGGGTAATTAAATTAATCAAATGTAGTACACATTCGGGGTTTAAATATTTGCACTGACTTCGACTCAATATAGATTCTTTACCCAATGATTATGATGCATAGTGAAATCTGAAATTTGGTAATGATTTGATTAGATATTGAAGAATTATTCATTTAAAAATTATTAAAAGTGATTCATTTAAAAAGTTACACTCAGTTATAATTTTTTTTCTCATTAAAAAAGTTTTAATCTTAAAGGCATGAATTGTAATTTTGCAATATATGTAGAAAATCATGAGCACTTACATTAAAATAAAAACTCCAGTCATATTTATTCTACATGGAGACGGTCCACACATGGGGCTTCCATGTTAAAATCAAATGACCAGCAGAATACTACTTGCTTAATCTCAGTAACCATCCTGTTATTTGACACCTTCACTCACTGATTAAAGTAATCATGGCTGACTGTGAATATAACATTTCTACAATCATTGGCGGAAATCGCGAGGGGGTCGGGGGGGTCAGGACCCCCCTGTCTGAGGGTTGTCCCCCCCTAAAATATCATTAAAATATGTGTATTGTAAATAATATAATGATATATTCTTAAAATAATTGTTTAAGAAATAAAATAATACAAATGCAAACGGGGCAACAACAAAAAACCAGTTGGTGTCCCCTTCAAAAATTGCTCTTGAGAATTGTTATGTTTATTGTCCCCCCCGACATTTTGATGAAATTTTCGCCCCTGTCTACAATGTCATCTGAAACTGAAAATTATTAATTTTAAATGATGCTGCATCCAAGCTGCTAGCTGTCAGTTTAAGTCCAAGATGACACAAAGACAAAAGTTACTGAGTGCACCTTTAAAGGTAATAACCCTTGTTATTAGTGACACCTGTGGCCGTTAAGTGAACTGCAGCCAGCTACCTGTTGCTTGTGATCATGCACACACTCCATAGGGACGGGAGCGAGCATCGACCAAAACAATGACATCACGTACAAAGAGGCAACCTGCTGACAGATGAGGTAGCATAATTAAAATTACACAGTTATGATTGTTTTAATACAAACTTTAAGACTGTATATTATATTTTGCTCTCTAGTGCTGGAACAGGGCTAAAACAAAGTATGGATATCGATCTGACTATACGAGACTGTAGTTTGAAGTAATCACTTTTCTTTGCATGATATATTGACTGTACATTATAAATATGTTGACACAATTCAGTATTGACGTGATTCCATCACAACCGTCATTATGATATATTGATGCGCTATTGTTTTATAATAATAGATTGTATATATTTTCTGTATAGCCAAGTTATGTTACACTAATGAATGGAGCTTTTTGCATTATCTTGAACATTGTCTAGCATTCATTTAATGTGTTACTGAGGTTAACCTTGCTGAATAATTACAGATTAACGCTGACATTAACCTGACTTTTAGTATAGAGTGAAGATTGTTGAAATTATTTGAAAGTTACGAAGCAAGGTAGCTTGCAATTCGTCAGCATTAACAGGCAAGATCAAGTTAGCTAAAATGACACAGATCAATCCTTACGGCACTATATTTCACATGCTTTGCAGTTATGTAAGTTTCCCTGTCCAATAAGAAGAACACCAATTCAGGGTCAATTTTGATCCCCAAAACCGACATATTGCACCTTAAAATATGCAGAAAAATCACTTTTTACTGATCGGTCTTAATTAAGAGAACACAAGCATGCACCAGACTTAAGCACAATGTCACAGATGCATTTAGGACCAAGGATGTTTGGCTTATGTGTGGCTGAATATAGAAACAGTAAATTTATACTAATGTTACATGCATTATAGATCTTATTTGAATAAAGGATATCATAATGCAACATTATGACTTGATGCAAACACACACACACACACACACACACACACACGGTATGTAAACGTGAAATAAGAGGTTTGCATAACAGGTAATCTTAACATTTATTGCAACAATAATTATAAATTAAATATGTCATGTGCAGACAGATAAGGCCCATGGTTACTGTAAATCAAGCAGGGTCATAGAATTAAAAACGATTTATTAGTAGCGTATAAATTTGTTTTTATACCTAACTGCAAGAACTTTTTACGTTTATTCATTTTCAATGGGAGAGGCGGCAGAACGGAGGCGGCTCCGCTTGTCAAACAAGATGTATTTATCTTTTCGCGGCTGCCTCCTGTCATTGACCAATCAACAGGCATTTAGCTTTTAGCCAATTAGTTCCATTCAGAACAGACTGAAATCAGTCCCTTTTCCCTATACTGTATAGTGCACTACGTGCCATCCACTATAAAGAGAGTGAGTGAACGAGTGAGCGATTTCATTCATTCACATTTATTTAGGTTGTGTTCTATTCATGGTTAAACTGACATAAAGCGATATAAACTTAATATAATATAACTGAAGTAGAAGAAGAAAGCAATGGCAATAAAGACACAGATAGCCAAAAATCTGTATCACTTTGGGCATGTATAGTAATGATATTAGATTCTAAAATTCCTTAACCAATGCATCGACATTGTTTTGTTAGATGCATTTTTACACCCCTAGTAAGAGGGACGTGCTTCTGAAGAAGCATGCAACACATTTGGTGGAGATCAAAAATAGGTGGCACCATAAAAGTCAGGAATGTTAAAAAGCATATACTTCGATTATGAAAATATGGTGATTTATCTCTTTTATGTGCTAAGGGCTATCTGAGTAATGCTACATGCCCTTAAAGGCCCTGCTGCTTGCAGCTGCATGTTTCTGCTAGTTTCTTGTGATGAATCATATCATTGCAATATATATATTTTCAAGGAAAACTATTTCACTACAACATAAGACAAGACAACACAGCACATTATGATACACAAAGAAAACAAATAGCCATCGGTACTTTAAAAATTCATTATAAAATGTAGTTATTGTTTTAACTAAACGTTACTATGTGTTATTAAATATAATGCTTAAAATATCATGATGTACCTATTAGTTTATATTATGTAATATGCTACTTTAGTTTATTAATAAAAGTTAAGACGGTAAGATGAAGGCATATAATAAAACCTATCATTTAAATTGATATTTGTCTTTAAATCAGTGTGCGACATGTCGGCAAGATTTTTTTTTTTTTTTTTTTTTTTTTTGTATGTTGACAAATAAAACAATTATTTGTCCAGACCAGTAAAATGCTTTTATGCTAATGCAGTGTTTCTGCATTTTTCCAATGTTACAGACTTCAACAAAATAATTCCATACTGTAGGTCTCTGTGTGTGGGTTTTTTTGTGTGTGTGTGCGCGCGCGCGCGCAATGGAGGGTATTTTACAGTATGCCCACCTCTTCAGTCAACATTACACCACTGCAGAAACGCACTCTAAATGCGCGTGCCCACCGATCTCCAATCAAATTAACAGTGCTCTCTCACCTTAAGGATGATCAGTCGCGTTCGTAAAGGCTCTGGGTTTAGTTCAAATCAGCACATCTGTGCACTGTCAGGGTCTTTCCGAAGTTTGAAAATCCAACGCTAGTGTTCATAAGAGGATATTTAAACGTTTTCACGGACATCTGACAAACACAAAAGCCTCCTGTGCATATGAGTCCTCATCTCTGTGCCACAAGTGTCCTTCGTTAAGATCCGCTAGAGCTGGAGAGAGAAAAGAGAGGCGCGTCCGTGTGTGTGCGTGTGCGTGTGCGTGTGCGTGTGTGTGTGTGTGTGGGCGGGTTTGGGTGGTTTACGAGGATATTTTTTTTAGGTTACAAACGGGTAATTACAATTGGGTAATGCTATTTTGATAATATAAAAAAGGCAGAATGTTTTTTGTGAGGGTTAGGTTTAGGGATAGTGTTTGGGAATATAATCTTAGTTCGTACAATATAAAAATCATTATGTCAATGGAGAGTCCTCATAAGGATAACTGCACCAACGTGTGTGTGTGTGTGTGTGTGTGTGTGTGTGTGTGTGTGTGTGCGTGCGCGCGCGCGCGCGTGTGTGTGTTGAAGCTTCTCCGCAGTGAGGCATTTCTGCGAGTCGCGGTTACGAGCGTGTGTGTGTGTGTGTGTGTGTGTGTGCAAACGATGTGCTTTGAATGTTTCTTCAAATGCATCAGTGGAGCGCTTTTTTGGTTTACAGCATAGACAGTTTGATCATGCAAAACATTACAGTAAGTCATATGCATACACTGAGGAAGTAAGTTACACAAGACAGGGATGAGAGCATTCAACATGCAAAACTACAGCAGGTGTCAAACTCCGCCAGCATTTCATACGCCGAAAGACAAGCCACACTGTGGAACAAAAACATAACAGAATAAATCATAAACAAAACCAAATTTCATGCACAAAATTGACACAAGTAACTTTCATTTTTTGGTCAGATAGATGAATATAGTAGGTTACTTAACCAAAGGAGACCAAACCAGTCTCATGAAAATTCATATGTTTTGAGTTGGCAATGTCGTATAATTTTGAACGATTTCATCAAGCGCAAATGCCCAAACGAGTTTCACGCATGAGGCATTAAGGACATGCTCATTAATTTTATGCCCTTACCCAAACCCCTTCTAAACTTAACCAATCAGTAGAGTGTGTAAACATGATAGGAAGCTGTTGTGTGTGACAGGACCATATTAAATGGAAGTGTGTGATTGCAACTTCACTATATTTGTGCATGCATTTGCAAATACCTCGCTGGGAAATGTTAGTGTCTTTATGATACTCCAGTCTAAAGCACTCCTGAGCACTCGTAAGTTTTGGTAAACAGCCTGAAATTCTTAAGGCCCGTGTATACTTTGTTTTTGCGATCGGATTGCGCCCAGTCAATCATGTTGCTTTTCAAAGCATACTCTTTTGACCGAGAGTGAATACGAAAGCATTTGACGCATGCACACTACACTATATGCTTTGAGATGCTCTTTTAGTACAGACTGCCGCATGTGCAGATGATGCACACAGACGAGCTGTGCATGTGTTGAGAAAATCTGGGCCGCGCAGACTATGCTGATGGCGAAATATGCGTCATGCATACTGTGCGCAGACAATCGAAGTATACTTTGGACTTTAGATTAATAGTATGATTGTTTTTACGATCTACTTAGGCTTACAATGCTTTTGGGAAATGAGGCCCAGGTCGGATTTCGAGTAGTTTTTACCAATTCAAAAAATCGATTCAGATGATGCATTTGCGACTCGTACATCACAATCACAAAACCAGATGCAGTAACATTTGCAATAGTTTTCAGTCTCAAAAGTAACAAAAAGTGAAAGTCTATTCAATAGAAATATTCAAATTCAATTAAAGTAATTTTCAAAAATTGTTCTTAAGTACAGTAAGTAAATTATTTGTACCTCAGTACTACCCAGCTAAAGGGGCGGTCATTGAGACTTTGAGCATGCAAAACTATTTCAGACACAACAACGGACCAGGATATGATGTCACTTACGAGGGCTATTGGTTTTATTAAATAATAAATAAAAAATTATATTTAAGCCTGTCGATTAATGCATTAATTCAATGCGATTAATATATATTTTTTAAATAACGCTTTAAAAAATGTAACGCTATTAGTTACGCCACCGTAGTAAGGATTTTTTTTTTGTACCATCAGAGCAATTCAAGTTTTTGCGATTCTTGGTAAACGGGGCAGTAAGCCCAACTCAAGCTATGCAAGCAACGTGCAGCTGTATAATGACAACAAACCGACAGCTGATCACAGCTTCTTAAAAACTCAGTGAAATGTGACACAACAACCGAAAGAAGCATCAAAAGTGTCTGTCTGACACATCTGCAAAGACGGAACACAAGAATGCATCCTTCGAAAACATCTCTTAAGTCTATCTCAGACAGACTAATGAACTCAATTGTAAAATGGATTGTTGTGGACAGTAGGTAAAGGACTGTGATAGGCTTATGTTCAATAATATGGAAATAAACAATATATTGACTTCTAAAAACACTATTTGCATTGTATAATCCAGTGATATGTATACAACAGGGAATTGGATTTTTGTAAATTAAAATGTTTGAATTAAAATAAAAATAATAAGGATTAGGGTTTGGAAAATAAATACATTTTCACATTAATTGCAATCCTCATCTCTATATCGATTCTTACAAAATCCCAAGATAAATCTTTTATTATGCAATGTTCAGCACGGTGATCCTTTCACTGTGTGTTAAGAGTAAAAGTTTGGTTTGACCGATTCATTTAACACATGTCCAAATATGAGATCCACGCTATCCATTTGCCATTGATAATGTTTTTTTTCATAACATTTTTGCTCATAACAGTCAGTTGTTGATCAAAAATAAAAATAAACATTTATTTATTGCTTTACTCTTTACTTTACTTTAGTGCTTTACTCTCATAAATATGCGCTCAACCAAAACAAAAATGCTAAACTAGCACGTGTTCTACATATTATTGTATCAATATCAACAATACAGCAGGGTCATCGCAACCAGCTCACGTTACAGGTTTTACCTCATGTATCTTCTGTGAGTCGGTTGGCTCAACAATCACTCCTTCCAATCGCAGGAACAGAGCAAAGTTGGTTCAACCTTTGTGGCTTCTCTGGGTCGATTTAAGCCCATGACACCTCGGAAGGGCTCGACAGCAAAGACCAGCGTACTGGAACTGCCCCCTCCACCACAAAAGTCGATAAACGAATATATACAGTATAAAATATTTTTTGTGCATATAAATATGCAGGCCTTACTATATACAGTATATTGTTAGAAGGACCCCTGAAAAATGAACAGCAATACTCTGTTCTAATTTAGAGTTTCACGGCTTATATGGCCCGGTTTTTTTTTACTTTTTTTTTTTTTTTTTTTATAAATGTCAACTTCATCTTTTCAATTTGTATATCAGGGGAATTACAATATTAATGACATTAAAATTTAGCCTTTGGTACTAACTGACATTTTTGGTATTTGTCAATGAAGGGGTACTTAAGCCTTACTAATGGTGCTCTGGGGGTGTGTGCTGCAAAAATGTTTAGGAAACTCTAGTCTAATCAATGCTTTTATCGTCTGTCACAATAATTATTGTCTTTGAATTATTAACATTTGTATATATTTGAAATTATTTTGATTATATATTGAATTATCTTTATTTGGGGGCTTTTTTATCATATTATAGGGTAAAGTGTAGAGTGACCGCACCTTAACACAGTTTCATAGTGACAATGTAACCAGATCGGACCATATTGGTCATAGTGACGTATGCAACACACTCTCCCTGAGCAATTGTACAGATTCGTAGGAGTTAGCTATATCGTATGAAAAACTCTAAATTTTATTCTAAAATGCGACAATTATTTTCTTCCATTATACAATGCTTTAAATCATCCTTAAAGACTTACTCTATGGTAATTTTTAGATATGGGGTTTTGGGGTAGGGCATGAAAGAAATAAGCAGGTACACAGTGTCTAACATGTGGAACATTCACTTACATCTGCATTACACACTCAGGTATTTGCACGTCAAGAATTTGTACGTATTCGTCGAACAAACTCATCCGATTTCATACAATTTCACCCATTCATAAGATCAAACTACATTGCGCCAACATAACTTTGAGTCCCATATTTGTCATAGAAAAATTATTTGTGTACTGTACGTTTGGGCAATGTGGCAATGTACATAGAGTACGTTCCAAAGGCCAAAATATATTTTGTAGAATAACAACACCAGCATGTTTATTTTTACATTCAATTAATATAGTCATAAGTTTTAATTGCCACAGTAGACAACCCAGGTTGACCTTAGATTCTTGGCTGATTCTAAGAAAAATAGAAAATTAGATTTTAGTTGGGAAAAATTATGTTAACAACATATTTCTCCTTTCTTTTTTTTTATTCCAATTACTTGACTAAACTAATAAATCAGCCATTATCAGCATAAAAATTTTAAACCACAAAACACATTTAGTTACTAATTGTATATATTTACAGAATATAAAAAGGAATCTTAAGAGTTACAGCTAAATGAGGACAAAATGTCTTCATAGTGGTGCACTCCATGCAATATATCAAACATATTTTATCAAGTTCTAATCTAAAGCTATAAACTTAACATGTTAAAGGAAATATTACATTATGAAATTTGTGAATAAGTTGTAGTTTATATTCAGTGCAATTTATGTATTCCCTGAAAATGATAAGTTCTTTACTCTTGCAATATTCCGCTTTTCTCAGCACAGTAATATTTGCATTCTCCTAATTCAGTTGAACATATGCTAGACGAAACTCATCTACATTCTGTAAATGCAGAGAGGAGTCTGATGTGGTGTAGCTCTGTGGCAAAACATCTTTTAAAGTCTCTCTTTTAGTGTCATGGACCAAGCACAAGTTGGCAGACGGAGTATGAACAAACAACTTAATACAGTTAAAGTTTAAAAAATTAAAGCAAAAATTATATTTGCTGTGGTCTCCCATTCACCACTATAGACCTTATACACAGTTGCGCCATCTTTGATAGGAATGAAAACGAGGCTGTGAGGCATAGACCTATCATCTCTCAAAGCACTGTTTAAAGCTTTCAAAAATCTCCTAGATCACAGTACACAACTCATGCCTTCTAGAGTTTTTTATTTAACTGAAATTTCTCAAAAATATATTTTTGAATGTTTAATCAGCAGAACTATCCATAAACATGTTAAACTCTACAACCCATTGAAGAGCCTCGTTGTTATTCCCGTCAAAAATCACAGATGGCTCTGCTGTGGAAAAAGGTCTACTTTTTCCAAACTTTCCATCAGAGTTCGGGAGATACAGGACACGTGTTTGGAGTGGAGAAGACGCTGATGGGAGCATATGAATTTTGCTTTGTATATTGTAGTCACAGTTAAAAATATGAATATTCAAGGAGTTTTGTTTATTGTATGTGTGCGGTGCATTTTGCTTGATTGCCTTCTTTTAATTGTAAAGATTATAATTATCGCTAAAATATTCTGTCTAAATATCTACATGATAACAATGTTTATAATTGTAGCTCTCATGTCATTGCCGTCATGCATAGGGAATTCACGATTACCCGATTTCACAAATAACCGCGATTAAAATGGTCAAACCATAAGAATTTATCTACGGCTAAAACCGGGAAAAACAACCGTGTTGTCTATTTCACTGTGAGTCTAACTACTTACCCAGCCCTCTGCCTGGTTGGTCTGTGAGGCTGTTACTATGGTAACTGAGTTCACAAGGTGATTGTCAAGGTAAGGCGGGCGCGTGCAGAACGTAAACTTTCAGCGTACGCGAAACTCTCAACATGAAAACATGCCGGAACAACGCGGTCTCCCGAAATTGTATCCGCCGAAGAAGCGAATTAAATCAGCTATTTGGGAGCATTTTAGCTATCTAAAAAATGACACAGGAGTTGTTGAAGACGGTATCCAGTGTGCAAAACGTGCAGATGAAAAGTGCCAGCAAAAGCGGTGAACACATCTAATATGTTCCAGCACCTGAGGGATCACCATCCAGAGATTCATGACCAGATGAAGGTAATAATTTTACAAAACACAGTAAATAGTCAAGTCAAGTCAATTTTATTTGTATAGCGCCTTTCACAACACACATCGTTTCAAAGCAGCTTTACAGAATATCAGCATTAACAGACGATAAAACTGTAATGTCTCTAAAGTCGATTAATCATCATTGTGTAATTTAGATAAAATACGATTTTTAATAGTGTTTAAAAATAATTAAATATTATATATAGTGTACTACTTACCGTTTTGTAAAGTCAAACACTAAATTGAAATTGTAAATCCGAAGAGTTGTGTATTTTAAGTTGACAAGAGGAGGGGTTCAGCTTTATATTGTGAATGCAAATAGTTTTTCCAACTTGAATAGGATTTCAGTGAGCGCAAAAGTGCTGCGATTATCCGGCTGATCGTTAGAATACTGAATAAAGAAAGAAGGTTCTCCAAGCCTGACACCTTTTTATTTTAAACGTATGGTTTAAGTTATAATGTTTTATATATATATATTTTTTTGAGTTTTTTTTATATTTAATGTAATTGAATTAACTGAAAGGGTATACATACTTTATTGTTGAAAAGGTACAGTACGTTTTGGTGTCAGAGGGCAGATTGAAAATTGCATCTAATTTACCTACTTGTTTTCAGTATGAATATATATGTTAACTGCATGTCCTAACGAATGTTGCAATAAAACTTAAGTTGTGATATGTTTGTGGAGGTTTTTATTTTTGCATAATGGGTACATTTGCAGATAATCATAAAAACCGTGAAATCATGATTTATTTATTTTTTTATCAGACAATAATCGTGCCCCAGTCATGCATATTTAATGGTTTACATGTCCTTTAATGTCAGTATTTTACTGTTTGTGTAAATTGCTATGTTTACTTTTTCACAGTGTACAGTGTACAGTGTACATTCATTTGGCAGATGCTTTTATCCAAAGCGACTTACACAAGAGGAATAATACATAATTTATTATTTTATTTTTGTGCTCATGGAAAAGATATGTTTTTAGCCATTTTTGAAGACAGAGAGGGAGTCTGCTTCACAGATGGAGTTTGGAAGTTCATTCCACCAACATGGTACAGTGAAACCGAAAGTCTGGGAAAGTGTTTTGGTGCCTCTTTGTGTTGGTACATGTAGGCACCACTCATTAGCTGACTGCAGGCTTCTGGTGGGAATGTAGCTCTGCTGAAATTATTTTAGGTATGCTGGAGCAGACCCTGTTTGTATGCCAGCATCAGAGCCTTGAATTTGATACATGCATCAACCGGCAGTCAGTGAAGAGAGACAAGAGTGGTGTAATATTGCGCTCCCTTTGATTCATTAAAGACCAGACGTGCTGCTGCATTCTGGATCATTTGCACGGGCCTAATTGTGCATGCAGGGAGGCCTGCAATAAGAGTGTTACAGTAGTCCATACTAGTTATGACAAGTGACTGAACAAGAATTTGTGTGACATGTTCAGAGAGGAAGGGTCTTTTTTTCCTGATATTGTAGAGTAAAAAGTAGCAGTGGTAAGAGAACCCAAGTGCTTGAATGATGGGTCCCAGTGATGTTGTGTAAATGGAGAAGTGAAGTGGCCCAAGCCCTGTGGTGCCCCAGTAAGTAGCTGATGTGACTTGGACACCTCACCTCTCCAGGCTATCTAGAAGGTCCTACCTGAGAGATAGAACTTAAACCAGTCAAGCACAGTTCCTGTGATGCCCAAAATAGAGAGGGTGGACTGATGTGATCTGATAGTTGACTGTGTCAAAGTCTGCAGATAGGTCCAGTATAATCAGAACGGATTATCTACATCCAGCTCTCGCCTGTCTCAGTGACTCAATGACAGACAGCAGGGCAGTCTCTGTGGAATGTCCACTTTTGCAGCCTGACTGATTAGAGACCTAATTGAAAACTGTCCTTTCAAGAGTTTTTGCAATTAATGGGATGAGAGAGATGGGTCTGAATTGTTCTACTGTCGGGTTAAGTGCAGATTTTTTTTAAGCAGCGGGGTTACTTAAGCCTGTTTAAATGTAGAGGTAAAAATGCCTGTAAGTAGGGTGTGTTAATTATGTGTGTGAGTGCAGGTAGGATGGACAAAGTGATGGCTTGGAGAAGGTGGGAATGAATGGGGTCAAGGGGACAGGTGGTGGCATGGTTTGAGAGGAGGATTTCAAAGGCCCAATTGTTAAGTCAGACAGAGGAGAAAACATAGAGATAGAAGAGCTGCATACAGTAGATGGATGTTTGAGTGGGTGTGGTGCTGAGAATGTATTGCTGATGGCTGTAACCTTGTGAGGGACCATGCAGACAGACACGAGAACACAAGCTTTCCAACAAAGAAAATGGGTCTTTATTCTAACCCACAATCTGCCAAACAAATAATCAGAAAATATACAAAACAAATAAACTCAGTCAAATAACATAACTGAGGTCAACTGAACAGAACAAAACGCAAACTACTGCTCAACTGAGGAGAACTGAACAGAGTAAAACTGACCTCCTTACTGAGACAACAACCAAACTTATAAAGGAAGATGGCAGGTCCACTTAAACACGATAGGGGATAAACATTAACATGACATTTAACATTTATACATCTAGATTACATCCAGACAAACAAAGGAACAAACAAAATGACAAAATAATTCACTAACATTTCATAACTATAAATTATATATAAATATATTAAACACAAGAATATCAAAATCTATTTCCCTCTCCCTGTGATGTTTTTATCATTTGGTTTGCTCGGGTGGAACCATCAGGAGTGGAATTCGTGGTTTCCGCCCGGACCTCGATCTTTGTCACTCTCCAGAGCTCCGCTTCCGCTGATCATGACCGCGGATCAACACCATTGATCTCTCCACATCACCGGTAACTTAAACTCAACAGAACTAAATATAAGAAACAATGCCAAATAATAGTATAATGCAACTAGCATGTGTGCACTCCAAACCAGTTAACGATGTACTAAAATATAAAGAATTCAAATAGAAACCAGTTTGTCTTGAATAGTTATTATAAACGACATATAAATGAAAATGTTTACTATGCATTTAAAGTTTCTATCAAACTATATTACTGGGATATGCAAATAGGGAAGGTATAGGGAAGATTGAGAGCCGTATGTAAAGTGTACGGTGTGTATGTGTGTGTGAAGGTTATGCTGCTACATTACATCTTGTGCGGCCAGGCCGTCACACTCCCTCCCTCTTCAAGCATCTCACTGGTACAGGTAGTCGGCGGTCACATTGACTTTGCCAGGGACATGCTGGACAGTAAAACGAAAGGGTTGCATGGCCAGGTACCACCTTGTGATCCTCCCATTGGAATCTTTCATATTTTCTAACCACTGCAGAGCTTTATGATCCGTTTCCAATGTAAACTCCCTCCCCAGCAGATAGTATCTCAAGGAATCCAGGGCCAATTTCACTGACAAACATTCCTTTTCCACTGTAGAGTAGCGTACTTCTCTTGGAAACAGCTTGCGACTAATGAAGGCTACTGGACGTCGGTCATCAGGCGGTCCCTGCAGCAACACCGCTCCTATGCCCCCTCTCAGAAGCATCTGTCTGCACCACAAACGTTTGGTTAAAGGAAAGGTTATAAAGAACAGCATTGTTTGTCAGAGCTGTCGGTAGGCCTCGAAAGGCTTTCATCCCCTCCTCAGTCCACTGTAGCTGGTTTGGACAGCATGCCCCTACCATGTCTATTAAAGGGGCAGCCTTGCTGGAGAAATTGGGTATGAAACGGTAACAGAACCCAACCATACCCAAGAAAGATCGAAGTTTCTTACGTGTCTGTGGCACAGAACATCTTTCCAGAGCTTTAACTTTTTCCACCTGAGGCTGAATTATTCCAAGACCAATAATGAAACCCAGGTACTCTGTCTCTCTCCTGGCCACAGCACACTTGTTAGGGTTGACGGTCAGACCTGCTTTCTGTAGACGTATTAGGACTTCCTGATGTTGCAAGTGTCCTCCCAGGTGTTACTCTAGACAACTGTGTCATCTAAATAGGCAGCAGAGAAGGTTAGGCCATGCAGCACCTGATCCATTAGCCTTTGAAATGTAGCGGGGGCCCCATGTAGCCCAAAGGGTAACACCTTAAATGGAAAAGCACCCATGGTGTCCTAAATGCAGTCAATGGACGTGCTTTCGGAGTCAGTGGTATTTGCCAGTATCCTTTAGAAAGATCTAAAGTTGTTAAATATTTTGCTTGGCCCAGATGGTCAATTAAATCAAATCAATGATCCAGGGAGTAGGGTAGGATTCAAATTTTGTCAACCATCAGCTGTTTCTCTGCTCCGATCTGACAATAGTTTATACCTTGTAACAAAAAATAACTTTCAGTCTTGTCATTTAAAGGCTCCTCTACGGCCTCTTCTAATCTAGCTTGCGTTAGGTACCCTGCGAGACTGGGATCTCCTTGCTGCGACTGAATGATGTTAGTGGGCAGCTGGAAATCCACAAGCAAGTTACTTGCACTTTCTTTAGGCAACTGAGAGGCATTATATTTCACCTTTGCTTGCCTTTATTCTCTTCTTGACATTTTCACCTTCGGAACTCCTGTCTCTATGTCTGCATCAAAAAATGGAAAGGTGCTCAGTGTCTGTACAGGCTCATCTGACCATTTTTTAAAGGATAGATTGACCACGACATTGCACTGTTGTCCAGGTCGCAACAAATCTAGGAGTACAGGCAAATCATGGCCCAGGATGACCGGGAACGGTCCATCAGATATGTTTGGCCCCTTATTTTAAGGTATAGGTCAGTGTAACAACCCTCACGGGAAGGAGGACAGGAAAAGGTTTTGAGGCTTCAACAAAAAGGTAAGGCTTTAATTGCCATCTTTCTCACAATGGTTTACAAAGATACAATACAACACAATACAAGCACACTGGGTTGGCTTGTCGGGTTCTCTCGACTGGAGGCTCTGTGTCTGCTTTTATGCCGCTCTCCTCATGCTCACTGGAATTAGAGACAGGTGTTAGGCATAATTTAGCTCAGGTGTAAGCGCCCTTACCGCTTTCCTCTCCCAGACGGGCGCTTGACCACGCCCCCCGCTGCCACAGTCAGATGTAGGCATTAGTCTCTCGTCCCCATGAACACAGCAGACAGATACTTTATTAGATAAGCTAACTAAAGAGGGTGGCACAAATTTTCTGTTCACCAGGGTCTGGTCACTACCAGTGTCTATTAAGGCAGTCAGGGGCAGGGGTTTTCCATTTACCTCTACCTTAACTGTTCGAAGGGAACTGGATTTCTCTACAGGAGTCTCATCACCTCTGGGTACATAACACAAGTGCGTAAGCTTGGCGGTATTCTTTGGACAGACTGGCTTAGTATGTCCCTCTTGTCCACCTTAAATAACAAATGGGAGGGGGTTTATGAGCCATTTTCCACTTGGCTGCAGGGGGTTCCCCCTTGGGAGGTTTACCTGACCCAACCGCTTTCCGTTGTTGAAATTGGGGCATATTTTGTCGGTCGAGGTCACCTCTGGCTTTCCACACCCATGGCTGATTCTTGTGCTGCCACAAAGACGTCTACCAGAGAAGCCGCTTCTGCCACAGACCTGGAGCTCAGGAGACAGCATTCTGAGATATTGTTCAAGAATTAAGATCTCACTCACCTCCTCAACAGTTTTCCCCTTAGGTTTGACCCACTTCCCATAGAGTTCTCTAAGTTGATTATAGAGTTCTTTTGGACTCTCTGACGGGTCTACTTCCACGGAGCGAAACCGCTGGTGGTAGGTCTCACAGTTGATGTCATACTTCATTAAGATAGCTGGTTAACTTTATCGTAGTCAATAGAGTCATCCAAGTCCATATGAACATAAGCAGTTCTCGCTTTGCCAGTAAGTAGGGGAATCAAATGGAATGCCCAATCAGATTTGGACCACCAAAAGTGACTAAGAATTGTTCTGTATCATCAGAGTCAGAAAACTTTCCTAATCTGGGCTCTCTAGTCTCAGGAGGGCCTGGATAGTCCTCCGCATGATTGGAACTCCTCAAATGAGATGTACCAGACAAGGGAGAAGGTCTGTCTTCCGAATGCAACCCTGGCATTGACGGGGTCTGAGTCCACATTAGGCATATCAGGGGTAGGAGAAGTGCGAGCCTGAACCTCCATCTACAGTAACTTGAATTGATGCTGGAGGGTTCTGAAGCGTGCTCTGTAGACTCTTGCGTCCTCAGAACCTCTTGGCCCTCCATCTTGGCCATATGGGCTCAAAACAGGCTTGTCAATTTGGCTACTGATGGCTCTATA
Source organism: Xyrauchen texanus (assembly GCF_025860055.1). Classification (NCBI taxonomy): domain Eukaryota; kingdom Metazoa; phylum Chordata; class Actinopteri; order Cypriniformes; family Catostomidae; genus Xyrauchen; species Xyrauchen texanus. The sequence goes on along the minus strand of NC_068277.1, from coordinate 59,455,342 downwards.
CTCGCCCTTTCCTTGTCTCCCTCCATCCTCTCTTCTCCAGCTGGCTCCTCCTCACCTCGATCCTCATCCTGCTGTGAGGGAATGGCTTTAGGGATGCCTTTCTTCTGTGACCTACTCATGGCATCTAAAAAAAACAGCCACGTGGGGTAAACACAAAAAAAAATTGTGTTCTCTACTGGATAGATCCCACCGCTGCCACCATATGTGAGGGACCACGCAGGCAGACACGAGAACACAAGCTTTCCAACAAAAAAATGGGTCTTTATTGTAACCCACAATCTGCCAAACAAATAATCAGAAAATATACAAAACAAAAACACAGGATCTAAACTGAGATACTGAGGTCAACTGAACAGAACAAAATGCAAACTACTGCTCAACTGAGGAGAACTGAACAGAGTAAAACTGACCTCCTTACTGAGACAACAACCAAGCTTATAAAGGAAGATGGCAGGTCCAATTAAACACGATAGGGGATAAACATTAACATGACATTTAACATTTATACATCTAGATTACATCCAGACAAACAAAGGAACAAACAAAATAATTCACTAACATTTCATAACTATAAATTCTATATAAATATAATAAACACAAGATTAAATAAAATCTATTTCCCTCTCCCTGTGACGTTTTCATCATTTGGTTTGCTCTGGTGGAACCATTTTTGTCACTCTCAGGAGCTCTGCTTCTGCTGATCATGACTGCGGATCAACACCACTGATCTCTTCACATCACCAGTAACTTAAACTCAACAGAAATAAATATATAAGAAACAATGCCAAATAACAGTACAACGCAACTAGCATGTGTGCACTCAGTTAACGATGTACTAAAATATAAATTAAAAATTCAAATAGAAACCAGTTTGTCTTGAATAGTTATTAATAACGATATATAATTGTAAATGTTAACTATGCATTTAAAGTTTCTATCAAACTATATTACTGGGATATGAAAAGAGGGAAGGTATAGGGAAGATTGAGAGCCGTATGTAAAGTGTACGTTGTGTGTGTGTGTGTGTGTGTCTTGAGTGTGATGGTTAGGCAGCTACATTACATCTTGTGCGGCCAGGCCATCACAAACCTTATTAGTTAAAAATGTGGAAGACATCTGTCAGTGAGGTGTCAGGCAGTGGAGTGGGTGGACAGAGGAGTGTGTTGAATGTCCTAAATAAGCTCTGAGTGTCTGTGGTGCTGTTGATCTTGTCCTGGTAATAGCATGACGTCAATATGATGGTCATGAAGAACGTCAGAGAGCCAGGGGCTGGGCGGTGTCATATGTGCTGGCCTAGAGGAGAAAGGACAGATGCTGTCTATACAGTTTGTTAAAGTAGAGCCTAGTGTGTCTATGGTAGTGTTTACATCCAGGGTGGAAAATAAGTTTTGTGTGGGAAGAGAGGTAGAGACAGCAGTGGAAAGGCGTGTGGGTGAAAGACAGCAGCGGTTATGGTGAAAGTAAACCAAAGGTGGATTCTGTTTTAATATAGATGGGAGAGTAATGCTGAATTGAACACAGTCGTGATCAGAGACATGTAAAGGAGTAATAAGAATATTTGTGTTGGTACAGTTACAAGTAAAAATTAGGTCCAGCTGGTTGCCCGATCTGTGAGTTGCAGTAGTGCTTAGTCTTTCCAAGTCAAACGAGGCAAGAGGAGCATGAAGTTCAGTGGCCTGGGACTTGTCTTGGTGTTTGTTGAAATCTCAAAGTACCACAAGTGGCCTGCCATCTTCAGGGAAGGAGGACAGCAGGACATCCAGCTCCTCAAAAAAGCTTGCCAGCTGGCCTGGAGGGCGATATATGACAAAAACATGGATTTTTGTGGGTTGCATTGTTGTAATATCATAGAATTCAGGAAGAGAAGGAAAAGTTGTTGGAGAGAGCAGGGGGTGTTGCTGTATCCTTTAAACTTATCCATATTTCTGTCAGTGTGATAAAGCTGAGGGTGGACTGTGTGGTGAAGGCTGGAATGAAGTCAGCTTTGTTCATAGCATGAGAGCAGAGCTGGTGCTGATGTGCAAAGTTGCCGTAGGTTGTGAGGGTTGCATTGCGTCCTGCGTAAACTGTCTGTAACAGATAACAGGTATGTGCGTGAGGGCACATGTTATGCAAGGAGAAGACATATGTGAATATATCTAAGGAACATTTTTCCCAAGAATTGTACTTTTTTAAGTAGTTTAAAAATTTTATACTTTTACTTGAGAATATTTTAAGGTTAGTAACTACTTTTACTGCACTATTTTTCCACCATCTGTGAGGTCTACTTCCCTGCCCTGATTTTATTTTTATCTGTCAATGTGATTGACTTGGGAGAGTGTGAATTCCATCAAATCAAATCACACACTTTAACAGCAGCTGTAGATCTGGCGCTAACTGCGGAGGATGCCTCAAGCATTGCGTTCAATACCTGAAAGGGCTTTTCGCAGGGAAAAAGTTGCTTGACTGTGAAGTGAGTTTAACTTGCTCAAGCCAGATATCAGCATTAATCCTGTCTCAAATTTTAAGAAACATATTGAGGTAAATTTCATATTTCTGCTTACTAGATTCTGTGTGTCTATAATGTAGCCTGTAAATTAGCTTTCTATCACTGAGATTATTGGGTTGCTGTGAGAGATTAAGGCGATGTTATCAATAGGGCTGGGCGCTAAAACAATCTTGATGTTTATCTGAAAAAAGAAAAAGAGATCGATATTGATGATAAATTTTGAGTAATTTTCTATATTTAGCCTATATTCTACATCTCGAACAGGGGTGTTCATTACATTGATCGCGATAGCAAGAGCACAACTGGTTGGTTGATCTAGTTGAAATATAAAAGATTGACTTTTTATTTCCTGACGTCTGTAGCTGTGTGTTGTTTGATTGACCGGCGGCTGCTGGCTTGAGCGCTATTGCGGGTTCGCGCTTAAATGATCAGATACACTTTATAATTCCTCCAATGCTCGCCTTGATGAGGCATTTATGTAAACGCAGTCGGTTTGGTCTAAAGTGAGTGTAAACAGAGGGACAAAAAGCGTATTTGGATTAAAATGTTGGACTTGGAGTGTACGTGTAACCGAATTGAGCACTGTCTAGAAGGCTATGTCATATGACAGCTATAAATCAAACAACAAGGAAATGAAAAAAACACTCACTGCTTTTGGCTGAATAACTTGAGTAGCTTGACATTTATGCATTTGGCAGACATTTACATTTATGCATTTGGCAGATGCTTTTGTCCAAAGCTACTTACAGTGCACTTATTACAGGGACAATACCCCCCGGAGTAACCTGGAGTTAAGTGCCTTACTCAAGGACACAATGGTGGTGGCTGTGGGGCTCAAACCAGTGACCTTCTGATTAACAGATATATGCTTTATCCCACTACACCACCAATTGAGTAGCTAGAGATGATAAAATAATTTATAATTATGCTTAGCCTTTATCTTTTTTCTAATGCCTGATAGAAAAGTATCAACATTTCTAGAGCAATACTTCAGCAGAACATTCCACCAGTCACAAACTTCAGAAAATTGTGCATCATACATTACAATGAGAACACAACTCTTTCTGGGCTTAAAAGATACAAGAACTAAATAATTGTGTAACATTGTATCTCAAAAGGAGGACAATGTACCCCCCCCAGACAACAGTTCACTCAAAAATGTACATTCTCCCATCATTTACTCACCCTCATGCCATCCCAGATGTGTATGAAGAAGAACACAAACTAAGAGTTTTAGAAGAATATTTCAGCTCCATACATTTTTAATTGCAGAATAGATGTTTTATTATAAAGGGGCATAGCTATCGCAAATCAGTACTCAGTTCTCACTACTCTTTACTCTTAACTGAGGAGATTTTAGGACAAGTACATTTACTCTACACACACTACATTTTTTAATATGTAACTTAAGTATTACTGTTACTTGAGTATTATTTTTCAATACTCTTTCAACCCTGCTCTTTAGCAGCATAAATCTAGCTAACATTTTATGTTTTCGAATTTAAAAGTTTATCAAAGCCTTCTGGAAATATGTCAATAAGTCAACTTTTAGTTTAATAATTTGGATCTAGTTAATTCAAGGTCAAGTTGATGGTGGAAAAGTGCATTAAGAATGAGGGAGAGTAAGAAAGAAAAAGTTATTGTAGTGGTATATACAGTATTGTAGTTCATAGTAGCCAGATTGTGTTTTTTATATAATGTGTTGTCAGACTTCGTTATTCACTCTTTTTCAGAAATTTAGCAACCAGGGAGAAAGACACAAGCATGAACACATTTTTGTTTACTGTTTGCACAGCCTGGTGCTGTCACATAGACTGATGAGGTATCTCAGCACACTTATTGTATTTCAATTATATCTTTCAGGACGAAGGAATATTTTCTCCATACCATTCCATAATATATATGTTTCTCTTACTGCACCTTTAAGAGAAAACCAATGTAAATGTGTGTCACTGAAGAGGGCACCATCCCATAACTTTGCCTAGTGCCCCCAAATCACTAAATCCACCCCAGGCTGACACAATTCTGTAGGAACACCAAATGTACAAACCTTCAGTTTAAAATGGAGCATTAAATCATAAATGACTTTAATTTGTAGATACTAAACAAGCATTAAACAGTTAATCTTTTAGATGTAATTATACTAAAAAAATACATAATGTCTGATTATTATGTACATTTAGTGTAAACTTAATTTAAAATTCAAAATCCTTGCGCCCAACGTGGGGCTCGAACCCACGACCCTGAGATTAAGAGTCTCATGCTCTACCGACTGAGCTAGCCGGGCTATGAAGAAGAGAGTGCACCTGCTTCTTTGGTGTTGCCGTCGTTTATTATTTATTGATTTCCCGAATAAGCGTTTTATAAGACAGATTCTGTTGCTGAGTTCGGAGCTGCATATTATGCATACTACTCGTACTATTTCAGTAATATCTGTCACTGTCTTCCAAATATTGACATACTCTCTCCTTTGTAATACACACCCTCTCTATACACGCTCTACAGTGGCCTAAAGCAACCTGTCAATAGAGCTAATTTCTGATAGTGATATCCAGAAATGAACCTACCAAGAATAATATTCGAAGAATGAACCAATCAAACGCTTGTCACTTCCTGGTTACTGGAATTGACCAATCACGGCCCATACCGCTACTTGGATTCTTCGACCAATGAGGCGCGCGCGTTATCTAAATAATACCTAAGCATGTAAATAGTATATTATTTTGGCTTCATGTTAACAAATTGCATTGCTGTAAACATATAACCTGTAAAGTGAATGTTATTGACTCTCATGGCAAAAACTGTAAAATAAATAAATAAATAAACAGGTTTGTAAGCATTTGTGCTCACGTTATTAGTATTTTTATATTTGCACTTATATTTACAATATACTTACATTTGCAAAGAAAGCATTTTAATGTTGGTGATTACTCATTTGCACAGTCTTATATTATGATATTAATAATGTGACATTTTATTTCATGCGTTTGATTTTCTAAGTAATACCTAATTATAGAGTATGAATATTGTTTACAAACTGCACTGCTGTAATTATATAGAGTATATCCTATAATATGTATGTGTGTGTGTGTGTGTGGGGGGGGGGGTTCATCACACATTTTAATTCAAACAGGTTTGTAAGTACTTGTCCTCACCTTATTATTATCGAGATATGTATATATTTATAAATGTCCAATATTTAATGACACGCCAGAAGAATTGTTACCCCATTTATACCAGTCCATGTATAATTTATTCGTAACGATCGTTTTAGTAGTGACACAAACAATAAGAACTGTACAAATATTTCTTAAGTGTGTATCGTCTGCATACGCGTGTCCGTCGTGGTACAGCTCAAGCACAAACCGTCATAGAGATGTGGGTTCGAATCCAGCTCTGCAGTATAAACATATATATGATATTATCAGTTGCAGAATCGTTATATGATTTTAGTTTTGTGACGTTCTTATTGTTCTTATTGTTTCAGAACTGCGTTGCGTTCTTTAATTGCTTTAGGAAACACTCCGCTACAGCCGACTACTTTCGTTTTGACATGATAGCGGTATCTGCAAGGATAATTGTCTCGTCGGCTATTTTCACTTCACTATGAAACGACACTTCAAGAAAATAATACCGAGGACATGACCTCGGTGTCCTCAATGGTAGTTACGGCCATGGGGTGCAATTTTAATCTGCCCTCTGACACCAAAACGTACTGTACCTTTTCAACAATAAAGTATGTATACCCTTTCAATAAATACAAATTCAATTAAATATATAAACAAAAACATCTATAACTTAAACCATATGTTTAAAATAAAACGATGTCAGGCCGGATAATCGCAGCACTTTTGCGCTCACTGAAATCTTATTCAAGTAGGAAAAACTATTCGCATTCACAATATACAGGTCCTTCTCAAAAAATTAGCATATTGTGATAAAGTTCATTATTTTCCATAATGTAATGATAAAAATTTAACTTTCATATATTTTAGATTCATTGCACACCAACTGAAATATTTCAGGTCTTTTATTGTTTTAATACTGATGATTTTGGCATACAGCTCATGAAAACCCAAAATTCCTATCTCAAAAAATTAGCATATTTCATCAATTCAATGAAAGAAGTGTTTTTAATACAAAAAAAAAAGTCAACCTTCAAATAATTATGTTCAGTTATGCACTCAATACTTGGTCGGGAATCCTTTTGCAGAAATGACTGCTTCAGTGCGGCGTGGCATGGAGGCAATCAGCCTGTGGCACTGCTGAGGTGTTATGGAGGCCCAGGATGCTTCGATAGCGGCCTTAAGCTCATCCAGAGTGTTGGGTCTTGTGTCTCTCAACTTTCTCTTCACAATATCCCACAGATTCTCTATGGGGTTCAGGTCAGGAGAGTTGGCAGGCCAATTGAGCACAATAATACCATGGTCAGTAAACCATTTACCAGTGGTTTTGGCACTGTGAGCAGGTGCCAGGTCGTGCTGAAAAATGAAATCTTCATCTCCATAAAGCTTTTCAGCAGATGGAAGCATGAAGTGCTCCAAAATCTCCTGATAGCTAGCTGCATTGACCCTGCCCTTGATAAACACAGTGGACCAACACCAGCAGCTGACATGGCACCCCAGACCATCATTCCTTCTCCCCAGTCTTCCTCCAGACTCTGGCACCTTGATTTCGAATGACATGCAAAATTTGCTTTCATCCGAAAAAGTACTTTGGACCACTGAGCAACAGTCCAGTGCTGCTTCTCTGTAGCCCAGGTCAGGCGCTTCTGCAGCTGTTTCTGGTTCAAAAGTGGCTTGACCTGGGGAATGCGGCACCTGTAGCCCATTTCCTGCACACACCTGTGCACGGTGGCTCTGGATGTTTCTACTCCAGACTCAGTCCACTGCTTCGGCAGGTCCCCAAGGTCTGGAATCGGGTCCTTCTCCACAATCTTCCTCAGGGTCCGGTCACCTCTTCTCGTTGTGCAGCGTTTTTTGCCACACTTTTTCCTTCCCACAGACTTCCCACTGAGGTGCCTTGATACAGCACTCTGGGAACAGCCTATTTGTTCAGAAATTTCTTTCTGTGTCTTACCCTCTTGCTTGAGGGTGTCAATGATGGCCTTCTGGACAGCAGTCAGGTTGGCAGTCTTACCCATGATTGCGGTTTTGAGTATTGAAACAGGCTGAGAGTTTTTAAAAGCCTCAGGAATCTTTTGCAGGTGTTTAGAGTTAATTAGTTGATTCAGATGATTAGGTTAATAGCTCGTTTAGAGACCCTTTTCATGATATGCTAATTTTTTGAGATAGGAATTTTGGGTTTTCATGAGCTGTACGCCAAAATCATCAGTATTAAAACAATAAAAGACCTGAAATATTTCAGTTGGTGTGCAATGAATCTAAAATATATGAAAGTTTAATTTTTATCATTACATTATGGAAAATAATGAACTTTATCACAATATGCTAATTTTTTGAGAAGGACCTGTAATGCTGAACCCCTCCTCTTGTCAACTTAAAATACACAACTCTTCGGGTATACAGTTTTATAAATGTCCAATATTAATGACACGTTAGAAGAATTGTTACCCCATTTATACCAGTCCATGTATCATTATTCGTAACGATCGTTTTAATAGTGACACAAACAACAAGATCTGTACAAATATTTCTTAAGTGTGTATCGTCTTGGTAGAGCTCAAGCACAAATCGTCATAGAGATGTGGGTTCGAATCCAGCTCTGCAGTAGAAACATTTATATGATATTATCAGTTGCAAAATCGTTATGTGATTTTAGTCTTGTAACGTTTCGTGCCTGACGATACACACTTAAAAAATATTTGCACAGTTCATATTGTTTGTGTCACTACTAAAACGATTGTTACAAATAATGATACATGGACTGAATTTCCACAACGTTTAATGACTTATTTGAAAGAATGTAATGCTTGAAAATGTGCTATATCTAAATATATATTGTGGAAGGCACACAGTAAGAACACGGTAAATGAGCAATAGAGGTATTTTACAAACACAAACGTGCGTCTTTGTACGTCACATTGCGGTATAAACGTGTATATTTGTTAGTCTACACTGCCATCTAGTGGCATTTCACAACCTAATATTCGAATAAAAACAAAAACAAGCCAATTATAACGTTCTGGTTTATGGTTCTTATATAAATGTATGTTGTTTTATCTATCTTTTGTTATTTGTAAGGAAAGATACACTAGAAGCAATCCATGTTTACTGCATCCGCATTGATGATGGATTCCGCCAATGGCAATAGCACTTTAATCCGGTCTCTGTGGCGCAATCGGTTAGCGCGTTCGGCTGTTAACCGAAAGGTTGGTGGTTCAAGCCCACCCAGGGACGATATACATGTTTTTTGATTTTAACAACAAAAAGTAATCATGCATTGGAAGACTTAAGTTAAAACTGTCATTTATTCTATAATTATTTTCCTAATGGACTCAGCTGAAGTAAGCATTATGATCTCCATTAAGTTATAGGAGCAGGCTCACAAGTCAGCATGGTTTGATATTCTATATAAAATTTAAACGTATTAAGAAACATATGTGAATGCATGTCTGTTTGTTATCGTGAAATCTTTGAAATACGGCAAAAACATGATATGTCCCTAGTCGGGCTGAACCACCAACCTTTCGGTTAACAGCCGAACAGCGTCACAGAGACCGATGCACTGCACTTGTTTTTCGCGTCTGTCCGCACTGCTTTTAAGTGCTTTTCTATGCAAACAAACGCTAAAATTACTGTTTTTCAACATATCCCACATGAGCACAGTGAAAAAATTGAACGTGTCGCGAGTCGCGTTGTGTTGTTGTATTGTTTGAGCAAAAACGCGTTCAGTCAGAACTCGTTGTCGGCAAATCAGTGCCCTTTTTATCCTTCCGCTCCTGTCCCTGCTAACGCGCACGTCACTGACCTCAAATATCATTGGTTAGTCCCTTTCCCGGACATTAGATGTGGATATACATTGTTGATGGTATGGTTATTGTCTGATAAAATAAAAAAAATAAAAAATCACGATTATCTGATAATTTACCTATAATGCAACAATACAAACCTCCACAAACATATAACAAATTAAGTTTTATTGCAGCATTAGTTAGGACATGCAGTTAACATATATATTGCTACTTTTAACTGAAAACAAGTTGAAAACAAATAGGTAAATTAGATGCAATTTTCAATCTGCCCTCTGACACCAAAACGTACTGTACCCTTTCAATTAATACAAATTACATTAAATATAAAAATAAATGTGTTATATATATTATATAAATCCTTCTTTCTTTATTCAGTATTCTAACCATCAGCCGGATAATCGCAGCACTTTTGCGCTCACTGAAATCCTATTCAAGTTGGAAAAACTATTCGCATTCACAATATAAAGCTGATCACGGGTTCGAACCCTCCTCTTGTCAACTTAAAATACACAACTCTTCGGAATTTCAATTTAGTGTTTGACTTTACAAAAAGGTAAGTAGTACACTACATATAATATTTAATTATTTTTAAACACTATTAAAAATCGTATTTTATCTAAATTACACAATGATGATTAATCGACTTTATAGACATTACAGTTTTATCGTCTGTTAATGCTGATATTCTGTAAAGCTGCTTTGAAACGATGTGTGTTGTGAAAGGCGCTATACAAATAAAATTGACTTGACTTGACTATTTACTGTGTTTTGTAAAATTATTACCTTCATCTGGTCATGAATCTCTGGATGGTGATCCCTCAGGTGCTGGAACATATTCGATGTTTTGCACACTGGATACCGTCTTCAACTCCTGTATAATTTTTTAGATAGCCAAAATGCTCCCAAATAGCTGATTTTATTTCGCTTCTTCGGCGGATACAATTCTGGGAGATCGCGTTGTTCCGCCATGTTTTCATGTTGAGAGTTTCGCGTGCGCTGAAAGTTTACATTCTGCACGCGCCCGCCTGAGACAATTATTACTTTATTTGTTGCTAATTCTTCATATAATAACAGGGCTGATTTAATGTTATAGAATGTATGTAAGTACTGTGTACTGTGCCAGACACTTTAAAAACAGGAAGTTGACTGGAAGTATGCAGTATAAATATTTTAGAGAAAGCATTTTTTTTTTTCAGTCTAGATATCGTCATTGTCCATTTCAGTGGATGATTCTGTTCCTACCTACACGTCACACACAGCTATGTGTTTATGCCTAAATTGTAATTAAAAGCTGTAGTTTACTGCAGCAGGGGCATATTAGCCTTCTTCACAGGATCTTTTTAGATCATTGCTGTCATAAACAGTAGATAGATGATTTAACTCTAAATGTGAGGGAACATAAACCGCCTCAGAAAGTGAATTGTTTTATTTTTTTTTATCAAATTTTCCAAGACTCAAAAAATTATATTTCACACTATTTTAAAAACGGTTTTTATTTTTAATCTTACAGTTTCTCCACAAGAGAAAATAATGTAAAAGATATGACCATTTATTTCTAGGTCTGCAGCCTTCTCACAGTATGCCATGATACTACATAAAGATGAAGTAATTTTATTCCAAGTCACTTGACCTGAGTAATTGCAGATCTCTTTTTAAATGTTTTTTTTTTTTTTTTAAAGATATTTGGCCCAATTACAGTCCCTCCCACAGCCTCTCAAATATCTTCTGCCCCATAGGGATATCTTAAGTGTTAAGATCACTTGGTGATCGCTTATTATTTCCTGTTTATTGCTTTTTTCAATTATATGTTTTTCTTTATTCTGAAGCACTATCTTTTGGAGCAACTTCTCTGTGAGAGTGCACTTTTGAGAACTCCACTTGACCTGGAGTTGGTCTTGTGTTTTCTAAGCACAATTGACACAAATTCTTTCAAAGGTGGTGGAGCAAGTTTGTTAATAATTTTGTACATTAGGCAAAAAATATTATAATTAACAAAATTATCAAATTTTAAGACTCCATATCTGGTTATTCATCCAAGGTAGATTTTTTTTCCAACTTGTTTTACATATTTTCTCTTTATACTGTTTATTTTATTATAAGAGCTTGTTGTGCAAATTCCAAATTATCAGTAGATAAGAGTGGTGTCCAGTCAGTTTGTCTGAGCTCTTCTTCAAACACACTTATCTTTTTGGGAATTCTGTATAAAAGGGAGCCAAATCACAACTGATGTCGGAGGCGGGTTACTGTGAATGCAAACTTTAATACAGTGAAAAAGACACTCTATTTCCATAACATAAATATATATATATATATATAATAAAAATGTCAAACATTCTTTATAAATTCTCCAACATTCATAGGCCTGCTGGCTATGTGGCTCATTTATGCCGCTCTCCCCGTGTTCACTGTAATCAGAAACAGGTGTTAGGCATAATTTAGCTCAGGTGCAAGCGCCCTTGCCGCTCTCCCTCTCTCCGGACAGACACTTGACCACGCCCCTGCTGCCAAATATCCCCACCACGCGACTCAGGCCGGGGAGACATCTGGACTGCCTACCCCCCCCCCCCGGGGCCGGCGGCCGCCATCTGCGGTCCCGGTCTGTGAACCACCTAGAACTTAAATGGCTGAAGAGCCAGTTATCAACGGGTATTCCGCGCATTGGTGTCTTTCATGCGGTGGAGCCACTGGAGTGGGGCGTGATCTGAACAGAGGGTGAAGGACCACCCACTTGATGGCCAGACATTCCTTTTCTACGGTGCTGTACTTAAGTCTCCCTCAATGACAGCTTGCGGTTAGTGTACGTGACATAAAAGTTGTGCCCTGATTGGTGAGAATTTCTTTCGGAATCCCCACCCGGGAGATTATTTTGAAGAGTGCCTCCACAACACGTGCTGAGATGTTGCTCAGGGGCACTGCTTCCGGATATCACGTTGCATAATCCACTAGGACCAATACAAAGAGATGTCCACATGCTGTCCGCTCTAATGAGTCGATGAGGTCCATGCCAATTCTCTCAAAGGGGACCTTGCTTAGAGGAAGTGGATGCGATGGCGCTTTTGGGGTGGCCGGTGGATTTACCAGCTGACGTTTGCGGCACGCTACACACCACCAATAAAAACGGGCTATTAGACGGTGTAGTGTTTTTCTTTCTCCTAAGTGACCCGCCATGGGATTATAATGAGCCGTCTGGAACACAATATCTTTACGGCTCCGTGGTATCAAGAGGTGAGTTGTATTGTCTTTCGTTTGAGCGTCCTGCATCACTTGCTCCTTTATAATGGCAAAATAGGGATATGAAAAGGCGATGTCTGGCTGGAGTTGTTGACCATTGATCACTCTCACTTGGTCAAAGGCGTGTTTGAGGGTTTTGTCTCATGACTGCTCCAAAGGGAAGCTGCCGCCTCTCCCCTTCTCTCATCATTCTGATGTGGAGCTGTAGAGGACGGCCCGGGCTCCACCTCCCCTGCCAGAGCATCGCATATTTTATCTCCCTAATTTAGTGCAGAACCCATCCGTGCAAATTCCCTTCAATACATTTCCAAAATCAGGCCAATCAGTCCCCAAGATCAGCAGATGGGGTGAACTAACCGCGGCATCCACTCCACTATGCTTTTTTCCCTGGAATTTAACCACAAGGGTAACCACAGGATACTTGTGAATAAACCCCATGCACAGACTTCACTCTAACTGTTTTAGCTGTGCCCAAAGCCTTCTGTTGAACCAAGCATTTGTGGATTGTTGTTTGATTGCAACCTGTGTCCACCAATTCTTGGTGAGTACCCCCCTTGACACTTACCGGTATCCGGTATGCACCGGCCCAATTGGGGGCAGCCTGCAGGATGTCGGAGACCCACACCACGGTCCACAGCTCCATCAAAGGGCACTGATCCCGGAAGTGGTCCGGGTCCATGCACCTCCAGCACACTGCCCAGGCGCTACGCCCGAACTTGATCGGGCAGGGGAAGGTGTCGCCTCCCATGCCCGGGGAACTGGCTTCAGGAATCCTCCTTGCCTGCGGGGGGCAGGAACTGGTCCTGGGGAGAGAGCAGTGCAACGAGGAATGAGACAGGGGAAAACATAGGGGGAGAGAGTAGGAGGGCTCTGGCACTGGATGCTGGGCGGTGGCACTGAACCCACTCCACCGTCCCTTTTAGCAGACGATGAATGAACTGTTCCAGTACCACTTGGTTGACAATCTCCTCGATGTTGCGGTCCCCCACTAGCAGCCATCTCTGGCAGGTGTCTCAGAGCTGTTCGGTCGAAGGAGAACGGGCTGTTTCATTCCGGACTCTGACCAACCCATTGCAGGGTGGCCTTCTTTAAGTCTGCATATGCCAGGAGGCATCGTTGCCGGCAGTCGTTGAGCTGGGCTTCCCATGACAACAGTGGGATGAGACAAGCTGCCCATTGGGAGCGTGGCCAGCCCCAGATCTTAGTGGAAAGCTCAAACAAATCTGGATCGTCTACCGCCCCATCTTCTGTAACATGGATGGGGACAAAGGGGGGCTGGTGTCCGGGGTCACGGCTGGGGCAGCCTCCTGGCTGAGGAGGCTCTGGATCGCAAGCGGGTCCTCTGTTTGAGCTATAAGATCTTTAAAAAAAAATGGCACTCTTGGTCTTGCCGGAGCTTAAGCAGGGTCTGATGGTAGTTTTGCTGCATACCAGCGAGGGACTGAAGGACCTCCACCAACTGGGAAGACTCTACAGGGTGACTTCCTTCCACCAACTAAAGGTCCCGGGTTTCAGCACCAGTGTGGAGATACTTAGAGGAGACGGGGAATCAGGTTCCTTCACTCAGGTGAGTAGGCTTTCATTATAATGCTTGGGGCGCCACAATAGGTCAGTTTCTCAAAACTTCAGCTTCACAGTAACTTTTCCGATTAATAATAAACTTCAGATTCAGACTCTCCCCCTCGTCTGCTGGCGGTGTGGCTCTTTTATGCCGCTCTCCCCATGCTCACTGAAATTAGAGGCAGGTGTTAGACGTAATTTAGCTCAGGTGAAAGCACCCTTACTGCTCTCTCTCTCCGGACGGACACTTGACCATGCCCCAAACCAGCCCCTTGGGTGTGTGAACAGAGCAGGATATGGTGTGACAAGACTTTGGACAGTCTTGTATTTAAGCAGTGTCATTAGGACTAATTCTACATGTGCTCACCTTTGTGCATCCCATCATATAGCCTAGTTCTTGTTTAAAAACTCTGGACCAGCTGAACCATAGTGAATATGACAAACGAATTGTCTTTCCTTTAACTGTCTCCTCTTGCTTGCCACTAGTGAAAGGTTTGACTCATTATCACACGCAGAAGCAATGTTTCTGTCCTCACCACATTGCAAACTCAAGTATTTTCTTAGTTTTGGTGGGAGGAGGGTTCTTCATATTATTTTTGTAAAAAGCCACTTTTCTCATCTTAGTAGCACTCACTTGATGGTTTGGGCACTTCTGTTCATTTAGTTTTGTAATCTGGCTCTGTAACTCAGTGACTTGTTTTTCAAATCATGACAGCATTTCTTTGGGGCTGCACACACTTTTCATTTGATAAGTGGGCTCTGAAGTTTGGCAACTTTTATTTTTAACTCAGGGTTACATAATTCTCTTCCGAGGTCATGTCCAGCTCTCTGTCAATTGGACAAGTGGCTACAATGTGGGAAGCGACCTTTTGATTGTGAGCTCCTAGATGCTTCCTCATTCTGCTCTCTTTAGCAGTGTATTTGCTTTCCTCACAACATAACCGAAGGAGTTATTTGGGGAAGAGAGGCAGGTTTTCTCTCTTGCGTTTAAGCTGGACACATGCTATCAGCACATTTTTCCAACACCCTCGACAAAACTGTTTAAGAAGCTGCTGGGCAGCTTTATCAACAGAGACACAATCTCTCTTGATTGCCTTTGTAAGAGCTGGGCCTCCAGGCCACCCCTGGCTAAAATTTCTGTTGCTGTGATTAGTTAAGTGAGTAGAAGATGAATTGATCTCCAAAAGGTATAAAGTTAAAGATTAAATGTTCTTTTCAACATTTTAAGCAAAATAAGTTTTTTTTTTTTTTGCACAATTTTAGAGTAGAAAAAAAGGAAAGGAGCACCATGGAAAAGTTTGGGCACCCCAAGAGATTTGAGCTCTCAGATAACTTTTAGCAAGATCTCAGGCCTTAATTAGCTTGCTAGGGCTATGGTTTGTACACAATCATCTTTTGGAAAGGCCAGGTGATGCAAATTTCAAAGCTTTACAAATACTTTGACTCCTCAAACCTTGTCCCAATCAGCAGCCATGGGCTCCTCTATGCAGCTACCTAGCACTCTGAAAATTAAAATAATTGATGCCCACAAAGTAGAATAAGGCTATAAAAAGATAGCAAAGCAGTATCAGGTAGCCATTTCCTCAGTTTGTAATGTAATAAAAAAAATAGTAGTTAACAGGAATGGTGGAGGTCAAGTTGAACCCCTGTTTAACTGCAATAGACCTTAAGGAAAATTTAGCAGACTCTGGAGTAGTGGTACACTGTTCTACTGTGCAGCGACACCTGCACAAATATGACGTTCATGGAAGAGTCACGAGAAGAAACTTTTCCTGCATCTTGCCACAAAATTCAGCATCAGAAGTTTGCAAATTAACATCTAATCAAGCCTGATGCATTTCGGAAACAAGTCCTGTGGACAGGACTCATTGGACAAGGCGACCTTCTTCCACTACTCCAAGATCCAGTTCAGATGGGCCAATTGTAGGCGCTTTTGATGGTGGACAGGGGTCATCATAGGCACTCTGACCAGTCCCATACACAGCAGGGTGCAATGCACTTTGTTGTGACACATTCCTCCCATAAACATCATATTAATTTTCTGTGACAGTAGACATTCTGTCAGTTTGGACCAGATAGGATAGCCTTGGTTTCCCTCGAACATCGATGAGCCTTGGGCACCCAAAACCCTGTAGCCGGTTTGTGGTTTGTTCCTTCTCGGACCACTGTAGGTAGGTACTCGCCACTGCTGACCAGGAGCACCCCACAAGCCTTGCCATTTTAGAGATGCTCTGACCCAGTTGTCTGGCAATAACAATTTGGCCCTTGCCAAAGTTGCTTTATGGCAATATGAGAACTGATTGTTCGCAAACCATCTAATCTACCCAGACCTTGACATGTGGCCTTGTTAGGAGATGATCAATGTTTGGCTCATTTGTGTATGTTTCAAAATTACAATTAAATTCTTAAGATGTAAAAGTTTATAATGAGGTTAATAATTACTGGTGTTGAATACTTTGGTTTGATGAGTGGCACTGCAAAATAATTATTATTAACCTTATTAATTTTCAGGAAATCATCTGGATGTGAACAAGACAGTGAGCCAGTATCCAAAGCAACGAGGTGGAACCACAGTGCACTTAATTCATGCTTCCTAGCAGGCAGGGCCGTAGCTAATGGGGTGAAAGTTGGTCACTTTTAGATTGTATCACAGAACATAGAAGTGCAAATTGAAGAGGTGATTTGACCAACCATGTAGCAAGGCACTAAGGAATTTAATCACCCTATGTCCTCCCTTTTGTTTTTGGTCATTGAACAGATACAATATTCTGCAAAAGTTGGCGACATGGAATAAAATGGAAGCATTTTAGATTTTTTTTACTTAAAAAGTTTATCTCCTTTAGGTATGAATGAAGTAAATAGTTTTTTTTTTTTTTTTTTTAATAATTTAATTAAAAATGTTCTACTATGTTAGATTTTGATATGTATTAGCTTTTATCTGTATCTAAAAGTCTTGTGTATAACTGTTATACACAACATAATATGTTTTGTTTATAAAAAAAATGTAAGATGTTTATTTGATTGTAGTTTTCATATTGACCTGTTCTCTATTTTGATGTTTAATTGGTGTGACTAAAATTGGTGTGTTCTGATTGGTTGCTGATGTTATCCTGTTCATTTTATTGACTGGATCTTAGGGTGTGTTCACACTTGTAGTTCGGTTCTCTTTGTCCTCTTGTTCCAAAAAAGAAAATGATACGTTTAGTCCTGGTTTGCTTAGCTTTATCACCGAACCTAACGATACAAAACCAAAGGCATCAAGAAAAAGTCACAAACTGATTAGACAGCTTTTATGATGTATGTTTTTTGGTGGAACTTGCCGATCATTCAAAACAATGCTGGCTGCTGGAATGCTCTCTTTATATTTATATATGTATATATGGTGGTATTTTTACAAACGAATAGCTAAAAGAATGTGTAAAGGTGTCAAAACAGCGCCAGGAATTCCTCCGTTGCACACACAAGCGAAGATATGCTGCAAGGACAGCTGACGGCGATTCCGACCCCTGTACCGAACTGTAATGGGCAACATAGCTCCTATTATGAGAAGAAGTATGCTTGAGGTCAGTATTACACTGCAAAAAAAGATTTTCTAGACAAGTATTTTTGTCTTGTTTTCCTGTCAAATTATCTAAACTTTCTTAAAACATGATTTATTTACTTGTCAAGCAAAATGGGATAAGATATTAAGTCTTGTTTTAAGATAAATCTGACCAAATGTTGTGAACTTTAGACTCAAAACAAGAAAAAAAAAAAATCTGCCAATGGGGTAAGCAAAATAAACTTGTTTTCTCTTTAAATTAAGTTTATTTTGCTTACCCCATTGGCAGATTTTTTTTAACTGTGTTAAATTAAACTGTTGTTGAAGCAGAATCCACAAAGGAACTATTGGCAAAGGGGGAGCCCATAATACAAATAAACATGAGTTAGCTTGCACGCATTCGAATGGGAGAACCCCCTGCTACACTTCGAAAGGGAGAGCCCTTGAGTATTTAGGCAGGCCCAGGGGGCTCCAGGGCTGGATGGAGAGGCACCTACAGTGCCCAAATGGTGGGGCCAGCCTGGTGATCAGACAAGAATAAGGCATGCATCCCCCTGACCCTGATAGTGAATTAATTGTGGTTAATTAATGAGGGCTTGTTGAGCGTTTTTGATGTGAAGACAGTTGGTACGAATGGGCTGTGGTGGTTGCGGTGCTGATAAGGAAGGAATGACTTGAATATAGTTTTTCTGAGATGCCGGATTTAAACAAAACAGATTTGAGATGTTTTTGTAATGAGAATCGGGAAACTGCTTGGTTTTTGTCATCTACAAAGAGTGGGTTGATAAAGTTTTTGGATTGTGAACCACTGTAGTGGAGGTAAAGTGCTAGTGATTGAAAGGGCAAGATGGGAGTGGGCAGGTTGAAAATTAAAATGAGATGCCTTTTGGTCTGATATGTTTTACACTGTTTGATAAGGTATTTGATTGTCTCATGGTCTATAATGTGGAGGTCCTAAATGGTGGGATGGATTCTTTTTTCCATTATAGTGAGTTCTGAACATTGAAAGAAGCCGAAGAAGGTGGGGATGGACATTATGTCTAGAGTTTTTGAGGTGTTTGGAGATATGTAGCCCTGGCTGAGGGTATTTGGACATAAGATGAGCAGGTCAATGTTGAGGTAGTGTTACGTCCCTGTAAAAGGGGTAATAGAAATTATAACATGGACACGATGTAGCTTCAGTCAAGTCCAATGTTGTAATGCATTTACCATTAACAGCATAATAACATGTTTACACAGTATCACAACTAAACATGTAATTTTCCCTTTTCACAACATAATAATGTCATTCTAAGAAACTACACAATTAGGAAAAATATCAGCTGGTCAGTTATAACTCCCTATTACTAAAATACCTGAGTTACCCTTTAAAGTGAGTACATATTTCAAAATATGTTTAATGTTATAGAGGTTAAATAAGACAGCATTTTAAACACAGATCGTCTTTTTATCCTATTAATCTCTTTAGCCTCTTTTACTGAAAAAGCTATAGATTACTGATCAATAGACCATAGGTATTTCAACTTTCTCCTGTTTTATAAAGAATTGAATGATCAGTTTCTTAACCAAACATAAAGCATTTTAACTTAACAGTTTTTACTTTACCCTTTTTATGGACAATTTTAAGTATCTTTTAACTTATATCAACCCATTCAATGTATCAGTATTACATCATTTTTATCATCCTTACAGTAGCCTAGTAACGGTTCTGATGGGTTGGGATTGTGAATGCCCTTGAGTGAGATCTTGGTATGGCTTATTGTAGGAAATCTTTGAAGCATTTCCAAGCTCTCCGGTATGTTTGTAGGGTTTGGGGGGAAATACAGTAGCTTGAAGAATTGTGTCCTGGGGAATGTGGAGAAGGAGTCTGGAAGGGGGATTTCTAGGAATTTCAGGTCTGGAAGGGGAGGAACTGTGGTTGGTGTCAGGTTTTCTTCTAGGGCCAAGGATCTGGATATTTGGAGGAAAACGAAAAAAAGTGTCAGCGATGTGGATTTTTGAGCCTGGAATGTTTTCTGCTTTAACTGTGGTTAGCGGAGGATGAAGTTCGCTTGTGGAAGCAGGGAGGCAAGGAATAGATCTGGAGTAGGAGAGATTTAAAATGGTTGAAAGTAGGGGGATAAAGTGAAGAGGGGAATGGGTCTGGAGCGGGGATCACCAGCAGAGGCAGCCTCATGTGGGAATACACTGTAGTTGCCCATGGATGGGAAGGGGTAGAGGGATGGATGTTAGCACAGAGAGTAGGTTGCATGGAAAAACTAAGGCATCTGGAATGTATGTGAGGCAATGTCAGGGCACGTGCTTGCGTGGCATTTGTGATATGAATGGGCTGAATCTTCATGTGCGGTGTTCAATGGGAGAGCATACGATTTGTGGGAGAATGTTTATACTGAATTTACTGAGCTCGCTTGAAGCTGCAAGTGGCTGGATCCAAAGGCGTGACCCACACGGAGTACGATGGTAGGATGAATGGAATGAATTCTCGTGTGCAGCATTTAACAGGAAGTGCCCTTGCTTTTGTGTTAAATGTTTACGCTGCAAATAAGCCAAAAAACTCACTCTAGTGTACAAATGAGTTGAGCATGGCATTCGTCATGAGGGCATATGTGAGGCTTTGTTCGAATGAAATTGATTGGTGCTGTTTCACATTTATACAGTGCCGAAACAGCTGGTTTGCGGAAGCAGCTTCACGCAGATGGCTGCTCCAGGTGGGAAATTTAGATAAGAGAACATATAAGCAGACATAGGGAGCTTTTTCACATGTATACCGTGCAAAAGCAGCAACTTCATGCGATAAACTGCTTCGGCAAATGGAGCAAAGAAATAAATAGTAAAAATGTAACACTTACTGTTGTGGCAGTCCGTACTGCGAATACAAATGAGCTGCTGTGGCACCTTCTGTTGAATGACGATATTGTTTGGATGGAAGAGTTGTCCAATATGGTGGACGAAGCAAGAGAAATTTGGATTATAACTATACTTCTAATACATTCAATACTAAAAAAATATCGATAAAATGTTTTAATGTCATAGGAGACTGTTTTCCCCAAAATGTGTGTGTACAATGCATACTTATGCTAAGAGTATTGAGTTGTTCCTCTCACATCACCTCTATTGAAATCAGTTGCAAGTGGAGTCTCAAGTGCGCTGCCTGTGCATGACGAGCACTGTTTCTGAATGATGTGCAGAGCTGCCACCTATGTAGAGCATTCCAAATAGCTCTCTTATGAGGATCTCATCAATAGATCTCATCATTCCATTAAGGATGTTGCGATAGAAGACAGCTGCCTATGTAGGCAGGAGACTGCAAGGAAGCTCACTGTTTTGGAACGGAGCCCTAATCTCCCCTATTAAAGGGATGGTTCAAAAATGAAAATTCTCTCATAATTTACTCACTCTCATGCCATCCCAGATGTGCATGACTTTATTTCTTTTTCTGAATACAAAACTAAGATTTTTAGAAGAATATCCAAGCTGTGTAGGTCCATATAATGCAAGCGAATGAGTACCAAAATTGTGAAGCTCCAAAAAGCACATAAAGGCAGCATAAATGTAATCCATAAAACTCCAGTGGTTAAATCAATATCTTTAATCTAAATCTGTCTATCTGTCTGTCTGTCTATCTAATCTAAACTGCCAGCCGTGGTTGCCAGAATAATTATTTTACAAATAGAGCAAACATGTAAACAACTTTACAGAACAAGTTTTTACAGTACATTTTATGTTGCAGTACTGTTGTTTATATTATTAAATGATAAAAGACCGATTACTGTTTTTACCATAATTCTTACAATAATTTACCTTAAAAAGTGCATGTACTTTCTTATAAAATCATACTTTTTACATCTAAAAAAATTTTTTTACAACATTTTACTGTAAAACTATATGCATTTTCCTTTTAAATATATTGCAATTTTTGGGAAATTTGTTTTTTTACTGTAGTCTTTTTTATTTATTAATTACGGATATTTTTTACAGTGTTGAGTTATATCAAGTGTGAATAAATATTGATTATGCTTTGGTTTAAGCTTATGCTTTACTATTTATATGATTGTATTTCCACCATTTGCCACTCTATATATTGTGTATCATGAGAGCTATTTACATCCCTGTGAGCAGTGTTGGTGTGCCAAACAATGGCCACACAAAGGATACATAATGGCAGTGTAATATACTGTTTACATGTCACAAAAATCTGATTGATTAGTTAAACTGGAATACTCTTTCCATTTAATATTGTTTTCATAGGTTGGACAATGTAATTCTCTCCTGATATCAGCTGTTGTTTAATCTTTTGTTTTTGCCACCCTAAGCATATACAATAAATCACAGTATAGTGGTGTGTTTTAAATAATAATAAAAAAAACATTCACAAAATTATTCTGAAGGTATGTCTGGGTCAATATAGGCTGTCTGTTTGCCAGGTATCACCTGACAATCAGTTATTGATGTTTCCACAATCTTCTGGTTAAAAAATATATTGTACATTATATTCATCTGTTATACTGATAAAGGTAATGTAAAAAGATAAAAGCATCTTTGACAACAAGCTTAAAGGAATATTCCAGTTTTAATACAAGTTCAGCTCAATCGAAAGCATGTGTGGAAAATGATGATACTACTATCCTTTAATAAAATTATTACTAACCTTTTCTGTGTAAAGCTGTATCCAATTTTACAACATTTTTGCCATCATAACTTAACACCGTAAACCCTAAAAAGACTGTAAAGCTTAAATAATACACAGAGGAATAAATATGTGATTTTATATAAGTATAGGCTTCACATTTCTGCCTTTTAAACCCTTCAAAAATTGTCCCCATTCACTTCCATTGTTAGTGCCTCACTGTAACCCAGATGTGTGCTTTTTTAACCCTTAAATGCATAGGAATACCACCACACACCCTTACATATTCGGGTTTTTAAAGACCTGGCACTTAGTTATATTTCTAACAAATGGATCTACAAAATGCCCAGATAGAGTAACATTTTCAAAATATTTTCAAGATAATTAGAAAATAATAGAATTAAATATATTTTGATGTTTCATTTTTCATATATCAAAGATATAATGCAACAAATCAGGACAAATCTAGAACAGGATTCATTACTTTCACTCTGAAATGTTGAGACTCAACTGGCTGTCAAACACATATTGAGTAATATTCACATAAGATACACATAAGTATTTTTCTGGCACTTATTTAGTTAGATTGAAGTAGATCCACGACTTACATAATGACAATAGCCAAATCATACAGTCCATGTGTTTTACTTGCTATAAAGTTTACTAGATGTTGTTTCGTCATCAAATATCAATGACAAAACAACAGCGCCACTTTGAGTACGATATAGTTTGTGTGCACGCATATGGGATACAGATAATTCACCACAATGACACAGAAAATTAACGTGATATAATATTTATTTGTATAAATATAGTAATAATAACAAATAAAACACTCTTACTCTAATCACCCTCAAACCCTTATGCATTTAAGGGTTAACGAAAAGGAGGGACAAGTCTAAATTATTATTATTATTATTATTATTATTATTATTATTATCTTTGTAATGAGCATGCCGAAATTGCTGTCAATTGACCTAAACTAACCAGGAATATGCGTCGTGTGCACATCTGTCACTATTCTTGCCATGCTAATGTTAGATGAAAGCGATATTGATTATTAGTAAAAATGTAAGTTAACACTAAAGAACCTTGAAATGAATTGATGCATGCACTCATTTATTAACTCGTAGTAAGAGATGAACCGATATAGACATTTTGGACAGTACTGCTTCCGATAATTATTTTTTTATAATGTTATAGCTTATTGACCTTAACTTATATTACAACTGAACTGACCCTATACTGTAACAACCCCGGCCGGAGTCAATTGTAATATTTCAATTGCTTGAAATTATTTTAAATATCTTCACATTTCTACATTGTAGAAATATTTGGTTGGTATGAGTATTTAATAGACAAATGCATCTCTTTTATGCCAAAAGATTGGTGGTGTAGCTTACTTGGTTCCTGAGATTCAACCAAAAATGTACAAATACGTTACAACTGACCAGGTCTCATATATATATATATATATATATATATATATATATATATATATATATATATATATATATATATATATACTGGATGAATTTGTAACCTCAGGCTGGATAAAAACGTTCCTTAAATAATTTAAAAGAATATTCCGGGTTCAATACAAATTAAGCTCAATCGACAGCATTTGTGGCATGATGTTGATTACCACAAAAATTTAATTTTGACACGTCCCTCCTTTTCTTAATAAAATAAAATCAAATATTGAAGTACCACATTGGGGGTATGCGTCGTGTGAAGCTTATAATTTTATAAAAGCACACTTTCATGAATTAGTCTGTAAACCCCATGCACTCTTTGAGCTGTAAAGTTGTTTAAATTAATTTAGTAGGCCTAATTTTAGGGTTTGTTGACATGACATTGTCAAGGCAAGAAATGAATAAAATTGGCTATAACTTTAATCAGATAAGGTTAGTAACCCAGATAGCACACGTACATCGCTGACATGTCTGTTTTAGATCTTTTCACGATGTGCACCTGAGACCCGTAGTGACAGATTAATTGACAGCTGCTGTCAGACTCTAAAATGGAGTGACTGGAGTGACGCAAGTAGCTTTGCCACGGAGCGGTCTTTTGAAGTCGAGGACCTTTCTCCCCCACCTTCACCTGAAGTGGAGGAGGGTGAATTGTCTGTGGACACAGGGCCGGAGCCATATCAATTCGAGACGCTGGTTCAAACTGCGGTTTTAACTCCCTGTTGAGCATCCGAGTGCGCATTCACCTTCACTCGCGTGCAGGAAAAACAAACGAAACGCTGTTCAGTGATGTTTATCCTTTTAGCAGGATTTTTATTTAGCAAGCTTCACTTGAACATAACATCAGTTAGCTGTTCTCTCAACTTAGAAGAATGTGACGTAAAGCGTAACGTCATCATGTACAAAACCGTATACCTCCAAATAAAACTATACAGTCAATACCGTAATACAATGTATAAGGGTGCAATACGTTTAACACTCCCGCATCGCGAACGCGCGTTTGTCGACCCCAGAGGATTAACTTTAGCCTAACCATAAATTGTGATTCAAATATATATGATCACTCACCTCAAGACGCCGCTGCGGTGGTGGAGTCTATGCAGGAGGAGCAGCGTTTGGCACTGCGTCGCTTTTCAGCGCGAGCTGTTTGGAGAAGCCCATTTCCACCTCCATTGCGTTGGAGAAGCAATCCCGTGTAAAATGCAGTTCTCTTACGAGAGGTTCTCTCGTATTGCGTAAGCTAGCTTACGCTACGGGAAAGATTCATCTTTTCTGAGATATTGAAGCCAAAAAATTATCCTTAATTTTTGTATCCATTATCAGCGCAGTCGCGGCGGCTGCAGACCTTGGCGGGCTAGCTAGCGAGCTCATAGGTTGCTCTGCGGCAACTGCTGCAGCCTATAGACGAGCTTGGGCGAACTTCGCATCCAATGAGAAGCGTCCGGCGCTCACTGCATCAAAGCCCGCCAAAAGGGCGTGACTAGAGTGCATATAAGCGTGGTTCAGTAGGCTGGAACCCTGATTTTCATCTCTTCAGCGAAGCTCTCCGCATCGCTGACCTGGAAGCCAGCGTCGCCGTTTGAGGGGCATCTAGCAAGCGTGGACAGCTAGAAGAAGCCGGCCGTCTCAGCCACCTTCAGCCATCCTGCGAGCTCGCCATCCGGCGGCGTATCCTTTTATTAAGCAAGCTAGTTCTCAAGAACTATTCACAAAAAGTCTGGCGTCTTTTTCAAGATGCCTCGCTCCACTTGCGCCTCATGTCGCGCCCTTCTCAGCACAGGAGACCGCCACATCATCTGCGCTCTCTGCCTGGGACTGGGGCACGCAGAGCTGCGCCCTCACTGAGGCGGATCACGATTCCTGCGAGGAGCTACCGATGTCGACCCTGCGGGCTCGACTTCGAAGCGATCAAAGCAGAAACCGCCAGCGCCGCCTTACCCTCAGCAGCGCAGGAAGAAGCGCCCGCTCACAAAGGCTGCGGAAACTGTGGTTGAAGCGACTGCCTGCGCCGGAGCCTCTCCCTCGAGCATCGCTTTCACCCTCCCGCCCCGGGGCCAGCGCAGTTGCCGCCCGGCGGCCGCACTGCTGCCATCTCCGGATGGCGGCGGAGGATAAGGGCTGCTGTTCCATCATGGCTCGGACAGCGAGGTGGACAGGCTCCCAAGCCTCCTCCTCAGCCCAGGAATCCAGCAGGACCAGCGCCCGGTCGAAGGGGGTTAACTGCGCCTCCTCACACAGGCCGTCGACCGCCTCGGGCTCAGTGGTCACCGCCCCTGAGCAGGCACCCAACAGACTTCGGCGGCTGCTTTCTTCAAAGCCATCGCCGCTCTACACCCGCGGCCGGGCGCTCCCTTCCTGCGGAATTACATGCGGAGCTTGCAAAGTCGGTGGAGCAGCTCCGTTTTCAGCCAGGACCCGTTCACGCGTCTCCACCTCTCTGGCGTCGGTGGGCGGCGCCACTGAAGAGGCTACTCCTCCATCCCCGGTCGAGGACTTCGGTAGCAGCACACCTTTGTCCGCCCTCCGCGAGATGGCGTTCCAAGCCTGTGCTCCGTCTAAGGCCTGCAAGCGACTTCCGCCTATGTTGGCGGCGCCTATTCCGCCGCCCGGCCAAGCGCATCTGCTCTGCACTCAATGGCGTTTTACAGATCCTACAAGCAGACCTTCTTCGGAGTGGGATGAGAAAGGCAGGCACCCAGAGGCTGTTACTGATCTCTGGCGCGACAGACCTGCGCCCTTCGCGCTACCAAAGCTGCAGCCCAAGCTCTAGGGAAGTGCATGGCCTCGCTGACTGTGACCGAGAGACACTTATGGCTAACACTAGCCGACATGGGAGAAGCAGAAGCTCCGCGTTCCTCAACGCACCGCTCTCTCCAACCGGTCTCTTCGGCTCCGCGGTGAGTGGCATTGTTGACCGCTTCTCAGAAGTCCAGAAAGCCACCCAAGCCATGAACCTCTTCCTGCGGCGTCGCTAAGCTCCTCTGCAGGCGCTCGCGTGATCAGCCTCCTGCACGAGCCTCTTCCTGGCGCCCAGTTCAACAATCTCCAGACTTCTCAGCGTCGACAGAGCGGCCGCCCTCGTCAGCGCTCAGACAGCCGCCGCAGACCGCCTCCCAGCGGGCCTCGATCTAAGGTAGCAGCTGAAACCCGAGCAGCCGAAGTCTTCCTAACTGTGTTGAACAAGCGGCGGCTCAGTCCGCCTGCGGCGGACCACTGTCAAAGCTTTACCCCTGTCAGTCCCTTCTCTCAGGCTACTACAGTGGTGAATTTAGCAGCCAACAAGCGGTGACACTGCCGGCTTGCCTGCACTCAAGCGCCCGTTTTCACGGCGACCCAAATAAATCTTGTAAAGAGCAAACATGTCTTATGTGTAGAAAAAGTGCCCACAACCCAGTGTTAGCCCCTACACACAAGCATAACACATCCGATGCCCCTATCAGACGCAGCTCTCATCAAGCGATTCTCGAACAGCTCGGCGTCAGAGTCAATGAAAGCCCACAAATGCGTCTGTAGCGCCCATTCTCTGCCGGCTCTGTCACACGACCAGCCCTATGTGTAGAAAATGTGCCCACAATCCAGTGTTCACTTCTGCACACAAGCACTGCATGTCTCGTGTCCCCACCAGAGCGCAGCTCACATAAAGCGATTCTACGAACAGCTCGGCGCTAGAGTCAATAAATCGCCCGCAAATGCGTCTGTAGCGCCCATTCTCTGCCGGCTCTGTTACACGGCCAGCAACCATTCCTCTGTGTGTAAGTCCGTGCCCATGACTATGCTTAGCATCACGTAACAGATGTGACTCTTTCCCCATTCATTCCAATCGGAAGTCACTCACAAAACAGCCTGTTCATGCTGTCTGCGAGCAATCATGCATGAACACACTAAGCACGCTCACACATTTTGTTCAGCGCTCTGTGTCGCGGCAATCAGAGCGAATTGGCCATTCACCCTCTAGCGTTACGCTTCAAAGCGTGGGAAGCTATTCCAGGGATATCCAAGTGGGTGTTAAGCACAATACAACAGGGCTATTTGCTACAGTTCGATCGCCGCCCCCTACGCTTCAGGCGTGACTCGAAACCACTGTGAACCGCAGGCTTAGCGTGCATGCTTCGTTCAGAAATAACAAGCCTTCTGTGCAAAGGGCCATAGAAAAAGTGCCACCCTCTCTGAGCGAGTCGGGGCTTTACAGCCGTTATTTTCTTGTTCCCAAGAAAGGCGGCGACCTCAGACCCATATTAGATCTCAGGGTTTTGAACAAGGTGCTTGCAAAAGACCGTTCAAAATGCTTACAATCAGGAAACTCCTCGGCGCGTAATGCGCCAGAGGACTGGTTTATTTCTCTCGATCTGAAAGATGCATACTTTCAGATTCAGATAAATCCCGTCACAGGCCATTCTTGAGATTAAGCCGACGGCCAGGTTTATCAATACACCGTCCTTCCGTTCGGCCTGTCCTTAGCACCCGTACTTTCACGAAGTGCATGGATCGCGGCCTTCGCACCCCTCTTGAGTCAGGGTTTCGCGAATTCTGAACTATTTGGGCGACTGGCTGATTATGGCTCAGTCACATATGGAGCTTCTGTCTCACAGAGCAGTTCTCCTCAGCCATCTGAACAGTTTGGGTCTTGCAGTCAATTGGACCAAGAGCTCACTACAGCCCAGTCAGACCATTTCCTTCCTGGGAATAGAACTAGACTCCGTGGCAATGGCGGCTCGCTTATCTACACAGCGCGCGCGCCGTGTTCAGCGACTAGCGCATCTTTTCAGATGAACAGCCTCACGCCTCTGAAGAAATTCCAGAGAGTGCTAGGTTACATGGCCTCAGCGCAGCAGTACTTCAGCTGGGTTTACTGCACATCGCCCGCTTCAGCATTGGCTAAACACCGGCGTCTCGCCGGGCTTGGGCCTGAGGCGCCAGCCCATCAAGGTGACTCAGACCTGCATATCAGCTCTGCAGCCCTGGACAGTGGCGAATGGTATCAGCGGGGAGTGACAATGGGAGCTGTATCTCGCCCGAAAAGTCATCTCGACAGGCAGCGTCCAACGCGGGTTGGAGCGCGGTCTCGCGAGAGCTCTCGGTTTTAGGCCTATGGTCAGTTCAGGAAAAGCTCCTTCACATAAATTGTCTGGAAATGATAGCGGTCGATGCGGCTGTCGTGCATTTCTCCCGGTCATTCAGGGTCACCGCGTCCTGGTCGTTCGGGACAACAGATCTGTGGTATCCTACCTAAACCGTCAGGGCGGTTGTCAGATCAGGAACCTCTTCCATCTGACAAAGCGCATACTGAGTTGGTCCCAGTGCCACCTGCGCTTCGCTGAGGCGGCGCGCGTGCCAGGCCACCTGAGCGGCGGCCGGAC
Organism: Xyrauchen texanus; assembly: GCF_025860055.1. Taxonomy (NCBI): domain Eukaryota; kingdom Metazoa; phylum Chordata; class Actinopteri; order Cypriniformes; family Catostomidae; genus Xyrauchen; species Xyrauchen texanus. The sequence goes on along the minus strand of NC_068277.1, from coordinate 59,426,132 downwards.
AGACTGTCCAGAGACAATATTCCCCCAGGGGAATGGTCCTGCACGCTCAAACAGTCCAGGCGTTATGGCACCTATTCGGCAGAGCAGAGATGAGACCTCTTTGCGTCCAAAGAGAACTCTCACTGCCCAGTATTTTTCTCAGCGAGGGCAGCTGGCCCAGGACTGGCCCAGGCGCCCGCTTACGCCTTCCCTCCGTCTCGCTATTGCCACAGGTAATGCAGAGGATCAGGAAGCAGCGTCACTCGGTGCTCCTCATAGCCCGGCGTTGGGAGAATCAGACATGGTTCCGGAGCTTACGCGGCTGTCACTGACAGCGCCGTGGCCCATCCAGTGAGAGCAGATCTCCTCTCTCAAGCTCGCGGCACAATCTGGCATCCCCACCCAGAGCTGGGGCTGCATGCGTGGGTGATCAGCGACTACCGTCGCTCTGCCAGAAGGAGTAATAAACACCATCATACGCGCTAGAGCCCCTTCCACGAGAAGACTCTATCGTCAAAATGGTCTGTGTTCTCAAAATGGTGCACCGACAGAGACCTGGACCCGCGGACATGTGGGGTGTACGTGCGCTGCTCGTATTTCTACAAGAGCTGCTGGATGAGGGCAGATCCCCATCCACGCTCAAAGTGTATGTGGCGGCCGTTCGCGTTCAGCTGAACCCTGCACGGCCAGTCATGGGGTAAAAGCGAGCTGGTCATCCGGCTTCCTCAGGGAGCTAGAAGGATGAACCCCAGCGCCCCCATCGGTTCCTATCTGGGATCTTTCTATAGTTCTCGAAACTATGAAAGCCCCCCTTCGAACCACTTCAATCCGTGGATTTGAAATACCTTTCACTCAAAACCGTTTTCTGACTGCCCTGTCATCAGTCAAGCGTGTGGGAGACCTTCCGCAGCTGTCTGTCAGCGCTGCGTGTCTTGAGTTTGGACCAAGTGACTCCAAGGTCATTTTAAAGCCTAGACACGGCTATGTTCCCAAGGTGATCGGTACTCCTTTCAGAGCACAGGTCATTTCCCTATCGGCTGCCAGCACCGGATAGCGACAGCGGCGCCAATCTCCTTTGCCGGTCAGAGCACTGAGATTGTATACTGCAGCTCCGCTGCTTTCAGGCGCTCGAGCAGCTTTTCGTTTAGTTCGGGGCGCACCAAAGGTCTCGCCGCCTCGAAACAGACACTATCTAGATGGATAGTGGGCGCTATTGCTGCTGCATACTGGCGTCAAAAGACCTGCCATGCCCGTTGGGCATTAGGGCTCACTCCACTAGAGGCATGGCATCCTCGTGGGCATGGTCCAGCGGAATTTCCATTCCACGACATATGTGTGGCAGCGGGATGGACTTCCCCTCCACCTTTGTCAGATTTTACAATATGGAAGTGCCGGCTCTGCAGGCAAAACTACTAGCGGTTTAATACGCTACAGCTCCCCTGGTGAGCTGCACTGATGGGACACATTCCACACAGACCGGCACCGCCGCTCTGTCGTTCCGTCCTACTATGTGCTTATGTATTACACAATCAATGACCGCATTCTTGCCGGCCAAATATTATTTCCCCACTCATAAGGGCTCCCGGGTCCCCCTTAATTCCCTGGGGCTTATACAGTGGATGCTTGGCGCGCGGCGTTGACAATGGGTTCCGTAGCGTAAGCTAGCTACGCATATCTGAGAGAACCTCTCGTAAGAAGAGCGTGTCGGTTACCTAACGTAACCTCGGTTCTCTCTAGATGAGGAGCAGTATTGCGTAACCGACGTGCTTTCAGCGCCCGCGGCGACTTTTAAGCTTCAGTCAATGAAAACCAGGGTTCCAGCCTCACGAACTACAGCTTATATGCACTCTAGTCACGCCCTTTTTGGCGGGCTTTGATGCAGTGGCGCGGGCGCCTCTCATTGGATCGTGAGTTAAGCCCAAGCTCGTCTATAGGCTGCAGCAGTTGCCGCAGAGCAACCTATGAGCTCGCTAGCTAGCCCGCTCAAGGTCTGCAGCTGCCGCACTGCGTTGACAATGGATACAAAAATTAAGGATAATTTTTTGGCTTCAATATCTCAGAAAAGATGAATCTTTCCCGTAGCGTAAGCTAGCTTACGCAATACTCGTTCCCTCATCTAGAGAGAACCGAGGTTACGTTAGGTAACCGATACGTTTGCACACTCCTCCAGCTCTAGGCGGGAACTCGCGGTCTTCCAGAACAAGGACGTGCATCCCCTGGTGCCTAATTTCCAAGTCTATATGGAAAGCAATACAGTCCAGCAGTGCTGTTGCAACCAGAAACACTACACCTACACTCTCAAAAAGGATGTGTTAATTAATAACACATTTTTTGTGTTATTGCTATTCTAACACATCTCCTCATAGACTTTGGTAGGTTTGCTCCTCACTTTCTAGAGAGAACTCCTTTTGAACGAGTTTTGTTTTTCTTTGTTTGATTTGTTGCAAATGACATGATGTCTGATAAAACGCTGCAGCTCGTTAACGAGTTTGACAAACCGTTAGGCCTAACTGTTAGCAGCTAGTGGTAACGTTATCACTTTCATTCCTATCTGTCGCCTCTATTTCATTAAACAACATAACGTTAATGTATTGATGTTTTGTGAAATGCCCTTTAATATTAACATGATTTATCAAGGTAACGGTACAAATTTGATTGACCTCAGTTTGCGCATTTCGTGTAACTTACGTAATTGACACAAATCGTGTAATAACACATTGGTGTGTAGAAAATTAGCAGGAATAACACATTGTTGAGTTAAAAGTAACACAAACGTGTTGTCCTCAACACAAGTTGTGTTGTTTTCAACATCCTTTTATGAGTGCATTGTAATACCAGACAAACAGATTCGGAATTTCGGAACCGCGTACTAGCACACTAACGTTACTTTTAATATTTTGGGGCAGAATGAAATAGTATTAGTATGAAGTACCAAATTCAGGAAGACTCTTCATTAAAAATGGACTGGTTTTCGGAGATCAAAAGATTGCTTTAGGTTTATCTCGGAAGATTATTATGCTAGCTTGATGTTTTCAGTAAATAAATTGATATTGTTCATTCTTACACTGCTTGTTAACTACTCTTTTACATTATTAATGTGAATACTATGCTTAATCAGTATATAACATTATATATAACAGATTGGTGTTTTTGTTTGCCCTTTTGCAGCTTCAAATGGAGGACACTCCGAAAACACTAGTGGCTGTACTACTTGATGAAAAGGAGATATGCAAAAAATTGCAGCATCTCAAGAGTGCAGCAGAAATAATTGATGCTTCCAAATGTCTCCTCCCCTGTGCTGCAGAGTACCACCGAATTTTAAAATTTAACGCTGATTTTAATGAATTTATTGACACCGACCTAACTGAGAAAGTGGAAGCATTGGACAAGTTTCAAGTTTTGTTTAAGTCGATTAAGAGAAGTGGATCAAATGCATTGGTATGTAATTTCCCTTTTCAGTAACATAACATATAATAAGTGACCTGTGTATCCTGCATACAGATTCCAGTATTATTGTACTTTTCTTAAACATTAAAAATGAATATTGCGTTTCAATTTTGAGCATGGTAAGAAACCGTTCAAGTGGCATTTCCATTCAAACATGGTGTGGGATGATGATCACAAATGATAATGTAAAGTAGTACAGTATTTATCTACATTTCTTTTTTCATTTGCATGGTACATAATGGTAGCAATTGAAAACTCAAATTAACTTGTCAATTAGTAAACACACTTTACTAGTTTGGGATTGTTTAACTTTGTATTATATGATCATCCACCATATAATGCTTCAGCATTTTCCTACAGTATTACACGTCAAACTTTTGTGTCGCAGTACATTGTAATCCTGATTTCATATTTAAACACAATTAAAACAAAATAATTTAATTCAGACACTATTCAGACCAGAAATAGACAACTTTATAAATTAAACTTATCCATTGATAAAAGATTACTTTAACCTTTTTGTACATAACATAAGAGTAGATGCAGTTTCATTGTATTTCATATCTTTATTATTGTACTAATTCTTGTTACATTTGTTGTCCTTTGAGGATGAAAAATTGGATGTAGATGCAGCCAGTCCAAGTCATCAACAGAATGTATGTTCATGGATGACTTGCATATACATAATTACAAGTAATATACTTGAACATATTTTAACTGCCTTTTTTTCTTTTCTTTTTTGAAGGTTGCCCCAAAGAACACGCATGAAGCTGGTCCAAGTAGTCAACAGAAGGTTTGTATATATAACAGAGTGCTGAAATAACAGCACTATTTTCAATATTTGTATTACTCTGTTTGAATTTTTTGGCCCATTCCACAGAAACTAACAGTCTGTACACTTGTACAGTACATCTGTACATTTTGTCAGTAAATTTTGACTGTCTTTATTAATGAGTGAATCATTCATCAGTTCATTTAAAACTGCTGATTCATTCAGGAGCAATATAAGGGATTAACTTTGAGTAACTGAATCACTAACTCATCTAATAAGAACTACTTTGTGCTTTTTATATTTCCAGCATCAACGTAATATACTTGATGTAGACACAATGCGAGCACTACTTGAAAGCAAAGGTCTGAGTATATATAAGGATTATGAAGCTTCAGGAATGCTTTCAGAGACATCAAGAAAGCTCCTTGTGAAGATAGGAGTCAGTGCGTTGGTGGAACAAAGTGGATTGTAAGTTTACAGTTGAGAAATTAACTACAACAACTGTGAATGCAATAACGTATAAAGATGTTGAATACTTTGAAAACACACTGATTACTTTTAATAATTTGAACATAATTGGGGAAACTTGTAAAACAAACTGCTTATCAGCAGCAGAAAAAACTGACTGAATTTGGTTCCTGTATTTTATTTTAATGTATTATGTATGAGTTGAATTAGGTAATTCTTCCATGCTATGTCTTTATTTTGCTTATAGTTACCCTTCTAATGAAGAGAAACGGATGTTGGCAGAAAGTGTGGTAACACTGTTTCCTTCTCTGAAGATCAAGATGGGAGAAGAGAATGAAGGATTTGTAAGTTGCACTTATTAAAACACACAAAGACCACTTTAAATAAATGCAAATTGGAATAGTACTAATTGTGGTATGTTAATTAGTTAACAGGATACAAATCAATTGAAAATTTAGTGACTGTCATTGGTTTTATTTTTATTTTTTAAATTATCAATATCACAGTTACAATAACACCAAAAGTACATCCACTCTGGTTTGCTCGCCACACATGGGTTCTTGTAAAAGTTACAATTGTTAGGGTTAGCAATAACAATTTCACCATATAATGCTTCAGCATTTTCCTACAGTATTACACGTCAAACTTTTGTGTCGCGTACATTGTAATCCTGATTTCATATTTAAACACAATTAAAACAAAATAATGTAAAAAAAAATCACCATGCCATCTGGCCCATTGACACTGTTTTTTGCAAGGAGCACTATTCAGACCAGAAATAGACAACTATTTATTTATAATTCCTCCCCCTTTCATCCAGGAACATTTCTATGACCCAATTTCCCACAGTGGATTTATTGAGATGAGACTTCGGAATCTACGGAGGACACTTCATGATGATCAGCGTCGCTACCAGCGCAAACGTAGTCGAGTCAGTGATTCCTCTGGAGTGTCTATCACTTTGGAAATAACTGCTGAAGGGGAGGAGTCCTCTCGGGAGTGGACGACTGTGATCAAAAGGATGAAACCATCTCCAGAAAACCTCAATACCATCAAATCTGGCATGGAGAAAACATACAATAATCGCAGGTTATGGGTCGCAAACAAGTCCCCAATAGTGAAAGAGATTTTTGAACAATATCCTCGATTTGTAGACATGCCATACTTAGTAAGGACTTGTGTTTTGCTTGGCTTTTCCTTATAGCTAGGTATGAATAGACTTGTCAAGGGACATGGCTGGTAGATATTATTAAAAATGATTGGTTTTTTTACTTTGCTAGTGCATAATACTAGTCTTATGGTGAAGTTTTACACATAGTTCCACAATTTGAAAAAGAAATTGTTTTAGTTTTTCTTAGAGTTTTAACACAAATGTACTTTCACCCACACTTGTATGCTTACGCTGTCCAAAGAACAAATGAGTACAAAGTGATTAATTTGAGCAATGCTGCTGATGTAAAACCTCTTCACATGATTTCCTACAAAGAAAACCTTTTTGTAAATCCAAGATATAAAATTGTTTAAAAATGTCTTTATGAAAATCAAATGACATGTGAATGTTGACTTTGTGAAATGTTGAATGTTGTCTTTACTGATTGATGAGTACAGTCAAATTATTAAGTCTCATTTACTACAATTTAAAGCTTCTAGTATTATTTATTTTTTATATTAAGTATTTTTTGTTCAGTCTAATTTTGTAAGTTGGTATATAGAATTATATTCAGTACTCGTTAGCAGCAGAACTAATATGAGTAAGAATGAAGTGACTTCTCAATTATATTGATTTGTGAGTAGTGTGATTTTCTGCATCTGTTTAGATGTACATGTATAAATGATTTTCACACACAGGTGTGTTAAGATATAACACAGGTTGTGTTGTTTTTAACACATTCGTTTTAAGAGTGTACGTACCATCCTGACCACACTAACATAGGTAGGCTATGTATATATCCCAGCAGGCATTTAAGCGTCTAATAGACGTCTAATAGCCGTCAAAACACAGCCCAGACGTCTAGGCTAAAACAAGGCTAATTTTGGGCTGTCAGTGAAAATCTAATAGACGTCTAACCATAGCCCAAGAATAGACGTCTAACCATAGTCATCAATTAGACAGCTATTGAACGACTACATATATACGTCTAATAGACAGTGAATATGGGTCTAGGCTAAAACAAGGCTGAAATTGGGCTGTCAGTGAAAATCTAATAGACGTCTAACCAGAGCCCAAGAATAGACTAATCACCAATTACACAGCTATTGAAGAACCAAATGTAATAGACAACAAAATGAGGCTAAAGGATTCTTTTCACTCAATTATAACATTCTCATAAATGACAATCCATCCAAACAAATTAAATATAAAATGTTTTATTTATAAAAATAGCATTAACAACTTAAACAATTTACAAAATTTTTCGAAACATAAAAATTAGCAAATAAAATATTAAAAATACAATATAAAGATGATACAAAATATGGAAAACAACTTAAGATAATAAAAATATAAAGAATTACCAAATTAAAAGTAAAATAAAATAACCGGTTATAAAACAACAATTAATTGTTAACTTTATTCCCATAACCCCCCCCCGCTCTCCCTGGTGCTTGTTTAAAATGCCCAGAAATTGCATTTCTTATTTCAAATTCAGTTGTTGCTGGAAAGTTGGTCATCACAGCATCTGCCAAACGAGAAAGAGACAATTGCACAAGAAAAGCATTGTTGACATAATTTTTAAATAATTACAGTAATTTTGACATTCATTATATTTTGCTTGGATGCAAACTAGAGATGGGCAATATAGAGTTAAGATACATGCATATCGTTTCCAAAGGAATATAGATTGAGACTATATAATTAATATCAATAGACAATAATTGATATAAATATTATTAATAGCTGACAGATTTTGCCTGCATAATGGTGATGCACTAATATATATATATATATATATATATATATTTATTTAGCTCAAAAACTGAGATAAGCTCTCTGGTCAATGTGTACGCTCGTGAGCAGACGCTGACACACAAACCTCTAATGACTGAGAACAATGCAGTGTTTTCAAAAGCCACCTTCTGCAGTGGACCACCACCCTTCATATTGAACTTTGACATGAGGGAATTTTTGAAAACACTAAAATATAATACAAATTAAGGTGGTTAACAATTGTGGTTAAAGACTGACATTTCAAAATGTCAGTCTGACATTTGCACTTACATTTCAAAATTAACGTTAAAGGATGTGTTAAATCTCTTATTTACGTTGTGACCACATGAAAGACTTGATCAGTATTGACACCAGAATATTTGATTAATGTTGCACATTTGGTAGGCTTTACCTGTCCAGCATTCTTCTGGCACTGTCTTTGAGGTTTTTTCCTCCTATTTTGCACAACTTTGCCACCTGAACAACACATGCCAATTTCAGTATTTGGAAGGTAGTATTACAGTATATGCTTCAGTTTACAAGTTTTTACCAACCATAAAGGTTGATGCCCATTGACCTGAAAGTTTTCCATCACTATGCCTAAAAAAAACCTATTTCAGCAGATTAAATGAATTATTTTAATACTGATGAATTAATAATTATAATAATAATAATTATTATTATTAATAAATAATAATTAGTTTTAATTATTGCCATTTAAAATCATGTTTTTTTTACGCTTTACAAAATTTTATTTTTTAAAGTGTTTCAAACTCAATCTTAATGTACTTAAATGTACAATGACAAAGATATTGTATTTTTTGGCTCATAGTCTCCTCTTAGTATGCAATAAGTCACAGTTCAATCCTAGATTTAAAATTAAAGATAAAATTTATTATAAACTTTGTCAAAGATGATCATTTTAGTGAGGAAAAGTTGCTCTGGAGTGTTTTTTGATTTGTTTTTTTTTACCATTGCTGCCCGGGTATTCTCACTTTCCAACTGCCTTTCTAGGTATTTGAAATCCTCCTCAGTAGCCAAGGTAGACAGGTGGAACACAGTGTCTGGTTCCACATTTTTACCAATTCTTCTCAGTTCTTCTTTTATTTCTATAAGCTGTGTCAACACTTTTCTTTGGAATCCTAAATGCAACAAAGGCCATGTTAATATCAAATACCATACAAAATAGCATCACAATACAGAGATATGACAACTACAATACATCCATAACAAAGAAGTTGCATGAAAATTTGAACACAAATTTCTGCCTCATCTATAGGGGATATCAAGGAGAAGAACTGTGGCCAGCTATCAAACAGAAGTTAAAAGATAAAGTAGAAAATCTTTATTTACTCCCACGGTAGTGATTCAGGAAAATCGAGAAAAATATTGTAGTAACAATCCATTGATACTTACTTTTGTCTGTCATTGGGAACTTGTCTTGCTTTTCTGTAAAAAAAAGAAAGCAAAAACATGTAATCGATATGCAATTAAAAAAAACATGATTCTCCTAATAAATTGTTAGAAAGTAGTTACGCTGGCCCCTAAATTTTCAAACATCGACACATTAAAAGTAATATGTTAATTAGATCATTTTAACTGATGATTCTTGACTAAACTTAAAGTGGAAAAAGTTCAGCTCATAAGTATGTCCATACTAACCTTGGGGAGTCCTGGGTGTCCTGGCTGATTGCCGTTCAGTCCTGGTAACTAATGAAGTATCACTATATTATTATTTGGAATCTTCACATCAGAATCTAAAAACTCTGGCAAAACATGTCCATACTAACCTTGGGAACTTCTGTCTTGAGGAGTCCTGGGTGTCCTGGCTGATTGGCTCAGTTCTGGTAACTAATGAAGTATCCTATATTATTATTTTGAATATTCACATCAGAATCTATAAACTCTGGCAAAACATGTCCATACTAACCTTGGGAATTTCTGTCTTGAGGAGTCCTGGGTGTCCTGGCTGATTGGCTCAGTTCTGGTAACTAATGAAGTATCACAATATAATATTGTCTGATTGCCGGATAATTTGCAATAAACTAGTTTTTAACTATTTTAATAAACTAGTTGATTTCAAAATAATACTGCTGGTTTTTAAACATTGAATGATTTAAGGCCAAAGTACATTTCTAATCTTCTGATGCATTATGAACCACCCAGAGCAGACCTCTCAGGTCATCTGGAACAGTAGTCAGCTACTTTTCTGTCCCCAGAATCAAAACTAAACATGGAGAAGCAGCATTTAGTTTTTATGCACAATATATATGGAACAAGCTCACAGAAAACTGCAGGCCTGCTGCATCTGTTAATTCTTTTAGATCAAGTTTAAAGACTTTACTGTTTGCCGCTGTGTTTTATTAATTGGAAATAAATAATGTTTATTTATATTGTCTTTTTTATATTTTCCTATGTTGCTGTTAAGTTCTATTAAAGCACTTTGAAAACTTGCCCTAATTCAAAAACTTATATTTCATATCTTAAAATAAAAACTAAAATGTATTTGTATCTTTTATAATAAATAATAATGTTTCATAGTTTCATGCTTAAAACCTTTGAACACAGTTGCAGTTCGCGTGCAGATAACTTTTTGGAGGGAAAAAAACTGCAATGTCAACACTGTATTTCACGGTTCCTAAACATTATAACAAATAATGTATTTAACTAATGAACATGTCAAAACGAACACGAATACTTACAAAATCAAAGTAGAAATGTTATGGTTTTATAAATGTGTCGCTCGCCCGTTGCTCTCCTCTCCAACAGGTGCTTTCTCGTGAAAAATATAATTGAAAATGGCGGAATTGTTAATCGCGAGATCTGGCAACAGTGATCTCGTCGCACGTCATGTCTCAGTAGGGCTTCGCTTGTGCCATCTAGCGGTTGAGAATTGAAATAGAAGTTGTATTTAACTTAAAATGAAAGACAGTCCTATACTATCGTAGAATGTGTATGACTATGAATGTTACAGCAAAGATAATGCTATTTCAAATGTTTATAAAATTGAGGGCTAAAAGCAGCCTACACATATTGCCCGTCCAATTCAGAGCTGTTGCTTAAAAAAAAAGACCATGAAATGGCATCTTGTAGAGATTGACATTGTGAACATGATGGGATAACAAATCTACCTGGCCTAAAACTAAAATGAATCATTCTTTACTTTTGACTCAAAGTGGGCTACAAAGTCGGTCTGAATAGGAGCTAAATCGTGAGCCTATAGAACGTGAAAGAAATGAAAACACCTTGTAATCACTGTTGACTTTGCTTAAATGATGGAATACATCTCATACATCTTTATTTTTACCAAAACGACATGTATCCAAATTCAAGGTTATTTTGGCAAGTGGGTTGCGGACTATATCGGGCAAAACCGAGAAGGTGAAATTACGGCTAATGCTTATGGTGAAATAGCCCGTTTTACGAGCTAAATCGTGTCTACGCACAGCCTACACATAAACATAGCAAATAAATGTAACCAAACACTTTTTAATTACAGTTGACTTTGCTAACATGATGGAATATCTTACATCTCGCAAGTTATTTTTGAAAAAATTACATTTAACCAGATTCAATTTAATTTAGGCTAGAAGTGGGTTACACATAGCCGGACTATATCGGGTCTAGATTTAACCGAGACGTTGAAATGAAGGCTATTGCTTGCTGGGTATATTTCAAACTGTTTCATATTACTAAATTCATGACTATTCAAAGAAGCATCTGAAATGAATCATTAGCACAAGTTTCTCTGTCTCTTTTTACTGGATGTAGTTATGTGATCAGTTCTGCTTTAAATGTTCTAGAAGTCGTCATTTCATTGTTTCCGTGAATTTTCGGTATTTGTTAACACAGTCTTACACGTCAAAAAGTCCCATAGATTTTTATTTTTCTTCATAAAACAGGAATTGAAAGTTTTTACAGTTACATCAAGCCCTTATGTGATGCAACAGACAAACTAAAGGGGGTTTCTAACTGGTAAGGAGCTGTAAAAGACGTGTAGATGTTGCATTTGATGTGATAATAATTACTTGACATGCCTGCATATCTGCATGTAGTCCAGGCCAGGTTAGGATTCCAGTTTGATCACAGGTAAGTACTTTCCATTTTCAAAATGCCTCAGGAAAATCACAGTGTAGCTACAATAAGTTGAGAAATGCATTCACACAGCAGGCCAAAGCTGGTCTTGCATGTTTCTACTCCTGGGATTTTTCCAGATGGCAGGGCTTTCAGGGTTAAGATGTAGCCTACTCTCAATATGTTTCGTTAAATGATGGTTTTAGTCGTAAGGGATTATGTCAGGAGCGTGTATATGTCCTTAACGCAATCCATATGGGACATTGACCCAGTTTCTTCAATCTCTCAATATGTTTGTGTGGACTGTAACTGGAATATGTTACGCCAGTAATATATTCCAGTTAAGACCTACAGAATTGCAATAATATCTAAAGTTTTACCTTTCTAAAGAGAAAAGGTGAATGCCTCTTATTGGGAATTGTTAGGTGTTTGCTAGGTTGTTCTGTGTAGTTGCTAAGTGTAGCCCAAGCCAAGAAAGGCTCAACCCAAGTGATATTCTGGCCCCTAGATATGGCTTGACTCTGCTTTCAATGTAGTCAAAAGTCAATCACTTCAGAAAGTAATATCACATCTTTCCTCAACAAACTGCACAATTTGAGATGGCATTCATGTCCTTGGCACATGGTGCTGAATGAATTGCATACCCAAAGTTTCAGAATGTTCTGGGTTCAATGTAAATTAATATTAATCGACAGCATTTGTGCCATAGTGTGGATTGTAACAAATAATTTAAAATTGTCCCTCATTTATTACAAAATAATGCATTACATTACCATACAATGACAGTAAGAAACTTACAATGGAAGTGAATGGGGCCAACACATAAATATTAAAATACACATGAATCCATATGAATCAAAATCAGAATGAGCTTTATTGCCAATTATGCTTACATGTACAAGGAATTTGTCTTGGTGACAGAAGCTCCCAGTGCATAAACAATACAACAAGACAGATAAAAAGTGAATTATAAAATATAAGTATATATAGAGATACGCAACAAGATATTAGTACTGTGCAAAAGTGTTAGGCACTTGGGAAAAATATTGCATAGTGAGGATGTCTTCCAAAATAATGCCATAAATTGTTTTCATTTATCAATTAACATCATACAAAGTCTAGTAAACAAAAACGCTAAATCAATATTTTGTGTGACCACCTTGGCCTTCAAAACATCACCAAAACTCTTAGACACAGTTTTTCTTGGTTGTTGGCAGATAGGATTTTCCAAGCTTCTTGGAGAATTTTGCCACAGTTCTTCTATCTATTTCAGTGGTCTCCATTGCTTCTGTCTCTTCTTGTAATCCCAGACTGACTCAATATTCAGTGGGGGGTACATGCCATCTGTTGCAGGGCTCCCTGTTCTTCTATTCCATTCTATTTGCAAAATAAATGTTTGGGAGTCTAAAATGTATATTTCCTATTATATATATATATATATATGTACAAATATACATCTGCTATATATAGTTGCAAGGGAATGTATGGCAGAAGAGGTAGGATATGTTGGCTGAATATAAAAAGACTAAGCTGTGTATTGCACCTAATGATTGCTCAATGGGGCAGTTTAAACTGTTCATAAGATGGATAGCCTGAGGGGAAAAAACTGTTCCTGTGCCCGATGGTTTTGGTGCTCTGTATCGCTGTCCAGAAGGCAACAGTTCAGAAAGGAAGTGGGCTGGGTGAGTGTAGTCCAGAGTGATTTTTCCAACTCTGTACACTTTCAGAGTGAGATAAAGTCCTTGAAGGGAGAGCAGGAGGAAACCAATAATCCTCTCAGCAGTCTGAACTGTCCTTTTTGTAGTCTTCTGATTTCATAGCTGAACCAAATCAGACAGTTATTGAGTGCAGAGGACAGACTCAATGTCTGCTGAGTAGAACTGTATCAGCAGCGCCTGTGGCAGGTTGAAATTCCTCAACTGTTGAAGGAAGTACAACCTCTGATGGGCCATTTTCACAATGGTCAATTTGGGGGTCCCACTTCAGGTCCTGTCAGATGGTGCCCAGGAACCTGAATGACTCCACTGCTGCCACAGTGCTGTTTAGAATGGTGAGCAGGGACAATTTTGGGGTATTCCACCTAAAGTCCACTATCATCTTCACTGTTTTGAGCTTGTTCAGCTCCAGGTTGTTTTGACTGCACTAGTGAGCTAGCCTCTCAACTCCCTTCTGTATACAGATGCCGATCACCATTCCTTTTTCCAGTTGCTGGCATCGTGTTGTGTAGTCCTGGTGTGCATTATATATCTTCAAGTCCCCATAGTAGCTGTCTACCAAGCTCCAAAGGCACACTGGTACATGGAAAAACTCCAGTGCATAGCTAACAAGCGTGTGTGGAATTGATCCACACACATTTGCCAAGTCCAGCCAGACTGGATGGATGTCTGTCTTGTCTCTCCTGACAGACTGGATCTGCTCCCATATTACTGACGCATGTTCCATGCACCAAGGAAAACCTGGTATGCCTGACTTCTGGGCAGCTTGTGTCTATGTATTCTTTCTTCATGAGGTAGTCAGACATCCTCCTAGCTACCACCGAAAAGAAAAGCTTTCCCTCCATGTTCAAGTCCTAATTTGACTAATGTTGGTAAATTCCTGCTGTTTGGGTATGAAGATGGCCACTGCCCTTTGCCACTCCACAGATTACTTCTTCCAGGCAACCCTTGATAGTCTCCACAACATTTTGAGAACCATGGGGTACTTCTTATACAGTTGTATGGTATCCCATTTGGGCCTGGGGCTTAAGTTGCCCTGTCTTTTTCTACCACCTGCCTCACCTCGCTCAGCTTAGGCAGATCTATGTCAAATTCCACTACTGGCTCTACTTGCTGTGGGACATATCCAGGGGAGCCAAGCCGGTTGTCTTTGAAGGGGTCACCAATTTGCTGTTCCATGTGGTCCTCTAGTTCCTCTTTTGCTATCACCAGCTTCCAACTCCTCTTTTCTTACATTAGGTTTCAGCAAACTTGAAAGGATCCTTGATGAATTCTCCGCTGTCGGATTCTCTCTGCTCTCCTGAAGATTGCTAATCTAGACCTTATGCCATCCCACAATACCTTCAAGCCCTCCTTCTTCTGCTCCTCCAAGCCTTACAATGCTGCCTCCACTCTTTCACTAGCTGAAGTATCTCCTCCTCTCTCTGACCCATCACCCTGGGAATACTCTTCCTTACTACTGTTCCACCAAATCTACCTATGCATTCTTCCTACACATATCGCTAAATGTATTAAGCTTGGCCTCCACCCTTCCAGTAAGGGAATTCTCCAAGGTGGAGCACATGTCCTCATCTAGTCTGCTCCATTCATCATTATCATTAGATCTCGGCCACTTGATTAGCCGCCTCCTCCCTGGTTTCTTCTCATTGTCATGTCTTCCCTGTCTTGTCTGTGGGTTGAAGGTTGTCTCTTCTTGCAGCTCACCTGTCCTGGCGGAGGTACTGGTCTTCTTAATGCACCTCCACAACAGTGGATTCAGGAGCACAGTTGTGCTCAACCGGGCTCTGTATCCTTTTTGTCTGACCTGCTGCTGCACTGGAAGGTTGTGTCTAACAGCTCCTGCCACAATTCATCCTTCCTTGATGAATCTGCAGGCCTTGTAAGTTCTTACCATCATCCACCCATAACTGCATCTTCTAAGGAGCCTTTGCTCATTATCCATGGCTTTTTCAGTTGGCCATATTGTCTGTCCTAATTGGTCCATCTTCCATCCCACCTCTTAGAGGACCACTGGGCTGTTTTCCTTTTAATTGTGCAGTTGGTAAGGGTGTATCCTTTGTATGGACCTGTGGGTACGGTAACTAGCCTGCCTACTCCTGTGCAGAATTTGCTGTGTCAGCCAGTGGCATACCTCCACCAGTGCCTTCAGTCCAGCTGCAGGGTCATCAGCTTGGAGTCACTTATCTTCAGTGTTTCACCCCATTAATCCCGGAACATCTCCTGGTGGTGGGGCAGCGGTCAGTGACTACTCCCTGCCACCCCCCACAGCTGGACACTGGAACCCCTCCAACTCCTCTCATCCTTCCTTCAAGAATAATTTTCAACCAGAGTTCTATGTCATAATACCTCGACAGGACCATGCGTCCCAGCCCGTTCGCCAACTGGCACCAAAATGCGTACTCTGTGGCCTACATATCGCCCAGGTTCCCCTAATCCTCTGTTTAATATTTTTCCATGGATTTTAATTTGATTAATTTCATTTGCAAGCTTTATGGGATTGTAGTTCATGCCCCCATGAAGTGTTTAATTTAAAAAAAATGTATTCACCTCAGAGCTGGTTGGTTTGTCTCTTGGCAGAGAATTATTTTAGGATGGATTGTATGCAAGCCTATTGGGGAAAAAATTAATGGGCAAAATAGCCAACTTGCGGAACCCAGGCAGATGAAAAAGTAGCCAAGCACTGTTGGACTCTCTTGGCATACATCTCATAAGTTGTTTCCTCTGGGATGTCCAAAGGACATTCATCTTTAAGATTAATTTGTCTTTAAGGCGTATATGATTTAACGTTTTATGCAAATCAACATTGTACACAAACGGAAGATAAAACTCTCTTAAACTGACATCTTGGAGATGTACTTGGGTTATCTGATAAGTGTGGAGAAGAGGAGGGCATGGCCGGGCTGTGAGGATGCACGCCCGTTGCTGAGTTGCCCAATTAGCAGAAGGGGGATAAAGGAGGAGCCAGGGATGCCAGAGAGAGCAAGAGAGACACAAGGAGGGGTGTGTGTGTGTGTGTGTGTGTGTGTGTGTGTGTGTGTGTGTGTGTGTGTGTGTGTATTTATCACTTTGTGGGGACCAAATGTCCCCATAAGAATAGTAAAACCCGAAATTTTTGACCTTGTGGGGACATTTTGTCGGTCCCCATGAGGAAAACAGCTTATAAATCATACTAAATTATGTTTTTGAAAATGTAAAAATGCAGAAAGTTTTCTGTGAGGGTTAGGTTTAGGGGTAGGGTTAGGTTTAGGGATAGAATATAAAGTTTGTACAGTATAAAAACCATTATGTCTATGGAAAGTCCCCATAAAACATGGAAACACAACGTGTGTGTGTGTGTGTGTGTGTGTGTGTGTGTGTGTGTTGTTTCAGTTCAGTGTTTTATGTTGGAATTAATGTCTTAAAGTTAATTGTTAATCCGGTTTCCACTTCCTCCATTCCATTAAGAAGAGACCTTTTACAGCTGGTAAAACCTGTAATCCCCAATGATTTTATCACTGTAAAGAAGGAGACCTAATCTGACGGCAGTTTGGCGCTGGGTCTGACACACACACACACACACACACACACACACACACACACACACACACACACACACACACACACACACACACACACACACACACACACACACACACACACACACACACGTTCAAATTTGCCGCTCCTCTGTTACCGCTATGGTCCGGGTGCACACGAGACACATAGCACTTGTTCATTCAAACTCAAAGTACCCATCGTCCTGATACAATAAACTCACATCGCATTCACACGCATACATATACGTTCAAATAGATTTACCTGTTCATGATGAGTTGATTCCAGGTGTGAAAGAGTCAGATTTAACGTGATTGTTGGTATCGAGGGCTATTTATAGCGCACTGTCAAGTCTCAGCAATAATGGCATCACCCGGAACGGAGGATTCTATGTGTCATGTGATTTGGGAAATGTTTTTTGTGTCTATAGTTCATTTATGTCTTAAAAGAATATTACGTGATGTTGGTATGTATTTTATGGGTATATATTTATGTTTACTGTTTATTAGTGCGAGTTTATGTAGTACTTAAGCACTGTGAAATTTCATATTCCCCCTGGTCTTTGGAAAATGGTTGGCTCCAATAGGGGAGGAGCCAACAGTATAAAAGAGTGGCTGAATATTCATTCAGGGTCTCTTGGTAGACTGATGCGGGAGTGTGCAATTGTGGTGCCACGAACAAATCATGTTTTGCTGTGTGAAACCGTGTATTGTGGATACGTGTTTACAGTTTTTTGTTTATTTTATTTATTTTGTTTAGTTAAGATATTTTTGCCGGTGGAAGAGTTGATTATTTTTGTACAGTTTGGGACTCGCTTATAAATAAGGTTCACCTCTATATAAATGAACCATCATTTTGCACCATAGTGCATTTGCGAGTTGCGCCATCATTTTTATTTTTTCTATCTTGGACCATACCACGTCCAGGAAGTGGGCCATCAAAACCCACTTCCCTACAATCACATTAAATGTTGTGGTTATACTTTTGAAACATTGTGTGTGTATGTGTGTTAATGTTTTTTGACTGGCCTATTGTAAGTCCTTTACTGTAACTGCAATTTTTGCTTTTTTGCTGTAAGTAAATACGTAAATGATGAGCCAGAATTTATGTAGTAATCAGTATTATGCCACAAATGCTGACGACTGAGTTTAACTTGTCCTGAACCAGGAACATTCCTTTTAATGCTTTAATAGTTTTGTTCAAATCCCCAACCCCAAGTATGAATAGTAGTAATAGTGTTTATTGCCTTGACTAGCACCACTAATTATTCTGCTCTGGTCGCCTTACTTGGTTGTGTCTATAAGGTTACCATCCAGATGCCGAAAGTCTCTTAAGAGTCACATGTGACATTTGCACATGCATTCCATCTCTATTTAGCAAGTGTACTTTGAAATATTTTTGAACAATCTCATTATGCTTCACTCAAGTCAGTTGTGGATGCTGGTAGAGGCAGAATATGAGTGCAACACGAGACCACGTACCCCCGCATAGACACTCATTCCTCTTCTGTACCGCGTTGTGGTCCGATCTCTGATTCATAGAAATCAGCTGCTCACTGATGATCCACTGATATGCAGTAGCTATTTACTTAGTTTTGTTTAAAAAGATGAATACCAGAAGAGGTTTTGAATCAGGAATCAATCACATCCAAAAATGCACACTTCTTAAAGAGACCACAGAATGATTTGTTTGCATTTTGCTGTTGATTTGCATCACATATTGAGAACCTACACCTGCTTTATAGAGCTACATAAATAAAAATATGCTCTTGCATATTGTACTCATTATGCATGCTTTATTTGGTTTAATAATACATACAGGTGAAACTCGAAAAATTAGAATATCGTGCAAAAGTTCATTAATTTCAGTAATTCAACTTAAAAGGTGAAACTAATATATTATATAGACTCATTACAAGCAAAGTAAGATATTTCAAGCCTTTATTTGATATAATTTTGATGATTATGGCTTACAGCTTATGAAAACCCCAAATTCAGAATCTCAGAAAATTAGAATATTACATGAAATCAATAAAAAAAAAGGATTTTAAATACAGAAATGTCGGCCCTCTGAAAAGTATAATCATGCATATGTACTCAGTACTTGGTTTGCATTAATTACTGCCTCAATGCGGCGTGGCATGGATGCTATCAGCCTGTGGCACTGCTGAGGTGTTATGGAAGACCAAGATGCTTCAATAGCGGCCTTCAGCTCTTCTGCATTGTTTGGTCTCATGTCTCTCATCTTTCTCTTGGCAATGCCCCATAGATTCTCTATGGGGTTCAGGTCAGGCGAGTTTGCTGGCCAGTCAAGCACAGTAATACCATGGTCATTGAACCAGGTTTTGGTACTTTTGGCAGTGTGGGCAGGTGCCAAGTCCTGCTGGAAAATGAAGTCAGCATCTCCATAAAGCTTGTCTGCTGAAGGAAGCATGAAGTGCTCTAAAATGTCCCGGTAGGCGGCTGCATTGACTCTGGACTTAATAAAGCACAGTGGACCAACACCAGCCGATGACATGGCTCCCCAAACCAACACAGACTGTGGAAACTTCACACTGGACTTCAAGCATCTTGGATTGTGTGCCTCTCCATTCTTCCTCCAGACTCTGGGACCTTGGTTTCCAAATGAGATGCAAAATTTGCTCTCATCAGAAAAGAGGACTTTGGACCACTGAGCAACAGACCAGTTCTTTTTTCTTTAGCCCAGGTAAGACGATTCTGACGACATTTGAAGCCCATGTCCAGGACCCGTCTGTGTGTGGTGGCTCTTGATGCAGTAACTCCAGCCTCAGTCCACTCCTTGTGAAGCTCCCCACACATTTGAATGGCCTTTTCCTGACAATCCTCTCCAGGCTACGGTCATCCCTGCTGCTTGTGCACCTTTTTCTTCCACACTTTTCCCTTCCACTTAACTTTCTATTAATGTGCTTTGATACAGCACTTTGAGAACATCCAACTTCTTTTGCAATTACCTTTTGAGGCTTTCCCTCCTTGTGGAGGGTGTCAATGATGGTTTTCTGCACAACTGTCAGGTCAGCAGTCTTCCCCATGATTGTGAATTCAACTGAACCAGACTGAGAGACCATTTAAAGGCTCAGGAACCCTTTGCAGGTGTTTTGGATTAATTAACTGATTAGAGTGTGACACTTTGAGCCTACAATACTGAACATTTTCACAATATTCTAATTTTCTGAGATTCTGAATTTGGGGTTTTCATAAGCTGTAAGCCATAATCATAAAAATTATATCAAATAAAGGCTTGAAATATCTTACTTTGCTTGTAATGAGTCTATATAATATCTTAGTTTCACCTTTTAAGTTGAATTACTGAAATTAATGAACTTTTGCACGATATTCTAATTTTTCGAGTTTCACCTGTAGACTACATACACCATTTAAACAGATCAGAGATAAAGGCAAGAGCAGCATGCTATGAATGTTAACTAGCCTTGTTCTTAAATGATCACTATTGAGTGTCTTTTTTTCTCTCACAGTAGGATGTTTTGTAATTGCACACGTGAAGCCATACACATGCAGTGGAACAGTTTACTTTCCATTTGTCTGGATCGTAAACCGTTTTTATGTTCTTCATATTCAAAATGTTAATTGTTATTCATGCATATTATGTATGAATTTGACTACAGTTATGTGATCCAAGAAAGGGGGAATATTTGAATTTGAAATATATTCTCATAAAAATGCCAATATACAGTACAAAGAGGTACGAAGACATCCGACATTTGCCTAACACCTACTCTTAAGCCATCTTTACTCTGCAAAGGTGGCATAGAAGCTGCATCTGAAGTGGCTTAAATGCCAAGAAACACGGACCGTTTAATGCATGCTCTGAGGCAGCAAAAATGTATTTACACCGCAATTCCAATTGCATATACATTTTATGAGATCAATGTTTTCATTTATATAGCATCAGAACTGCTTTAAATATAGGGGCTGAGGTGGGTCATATTGAGGCATCATTTTGTCTGGCTTTTATATCTTTACACAGAATTTTGCTTTCTATGGTTGGTTTTTGAAGTCTGCATTGATGTATGCTTTATTTCTGTGCACGCAGTTCAGTGGTAAGAATAAAAATGGCTTCTGATGGAGTGGCTGAAATCAGTAAATTGATTTATAAATATAGTTATAGAATTGTTATATGCCATATATTGTGTCTCAAAACGTATTATTTAAAAAAAAGTTGCCCATATGGTCTAATAATTCCATTGCCCAAACAAGGCTTATTTAATTGCACCTCTTGTCTCTCTGGCGACTCCCATTGGTAGCCTGGCTGAAGGACGGCCCTCAGATGCGAGGCAACGATAACATAAAATTTTCCACATGTTGGGCATTATGACCATTATATGCATTTGACTGTTCATGCGCGCATCCACATTTACCAAGTGTGCTTGCGCCTTCTGGTATATGTGGTAATGTGTCCTTTCACAAATTAAGTGCTGGTAATTCCAACTTGTTTCCAATATTTATCACAGTTTCAGCTTCATGCTGAAAAATCATTGGACTTATGTGGACCTCAGTTGATACACTCATTTAGCTCTCATTCAAGAAATATCTCAGTGTATATAAAAAGTCCTCAGGCTGCAGCAGCTACCGTGCCCAGAATTCACTGAAGCATGCAAAGTGTCAGGTTCAGCTCAGGTTTGAAAATGTCAAGCTCTGCTGAATTATCTAATGTGTGCTCCTGAGAGACATTCCCTCATGGTAGGGTACGTGAATCAGACTCTACTCTAGGAAGAAGATCTTCTGAAAGTCAAATAGCTTTTGGGCCAGTTGACCCTGAGCCTCAAATACCCAAAATGTGACAGCAGCAAGTCTCTGTGGGCTGCATCCGACGACTCTGGTTGGGCCAAGATAAGTCAATATTTAGACAATTTAGGTTTTGAATGCTGCTCAACCTCAAGGTAGCGAGAACTGCTTCCATACACTATGCAAACTTGTAAGGTGTTAGAGACGAACCAAAGTTAAACACCCAGATCTGGTATGCCAACGAACCTGTGCATTAGTACTAAGGACATAGTAATAAGCCTGATTTAGGTTCACAGTCCTAAATCAGTCCCTGGGACTGATGTGTGACAGGACATGCTTTTGATTGACCATTTTGAAGGGAAATGTCCTCCTTGTCCTATTCAGACCTTCTCATGTCCAGGATATAATGAATGTTGCTGTTTTTCCCCCAATCAAAAAATAACGGCTATAGAAGCCATGCAGTGCTCTCTCAGGAGGAACAATCTCTATTGCTTTCTTGCGGAGGAGTGACTGGACTTCCTGCACTAAAACCAGCATGTCCTGCACTGGAACAGTGGAGGAAATAATGGAGTTGAAATGTGGGCTCAGAGCAAATTGAAGCACCTACCCTCGGGTTACTGTGCGAACAAAACAAATTGGCATCCCAGGAAGCCAGCTGATAAGGATGTGAGAATATTGCCATCCTGATTTTGACCCTTTTGACTGCTCACTGAAGGGAAACAAAGCATGGCTGGGATATGCTGCCCGAGTGGCACTGCGTTTGGTGGGCGGAAAACACTTGGGCCAGACTCTACCCATCACACTTTGGGCAGGGAGACTTGACACTTTGTGATGCAGGGAAATAATGTGGTGAGTGAACTTGAAGACCTATTTATTAGAGTCTCTGATATATATCCCCCTGTCCTTGACAAGACACCCTAGAACAACGGTTACCCAGCACTCTTTCAGAGTGTTTCTTTCTGTTCTTTTTTTTAATCCACCACTCTATGGGATGTCTGTCCTGTTTTATTATGGTTAGTACAGCTGCTGAGTTCATTGTGTGTCAAGGAGGTCTGAGGCAGAGTTAACAAAAATAAAACGAGCTTCTTAACAGTGTTAGGTGAATAGGATTTTCCCCTCAGTACATTGTTCACAGTTTATTATCATTTTAACTTTTGTACTTTATACACCATCAGCTTTTGTTCTTCATTTCTCTCTCTCTCAGAGTGATTTTAAGGGAAGAAGATATCTGTGATGAGGTGTGACTGAGGCTTTTCTGAGTTTAGTCCTGATTGAAGTAAGAATGGCCACTACCAAGAAAGGTAAGCCTCTTTCTCTTTTTCTCAGTATTTCTCTGACTCACTCTCTTTCAACCCTAAAACTTTTAAGGTAATTTTTGTAGCCGCTTTGCATTCAAATTGTCAACTTTACCTGGATTCAAACAAGTGAAAAGCTACAATCAAAAACACACAGAAATGGAAAGTGCTTCACTCCAAAGTAAAAGATCAATTTAAACAGAAATAAATCCCTACTGTATAGTTATGTAATATTCACTATTATACTACTACTACTACTACTACTACTACTACTACTATGAATAAATCAATAGTAACTGTATTATACTGTATTTAATCAATATATGTGATGCTCTGTTAGGCAGCACTTCTTGGAGTTTGGATTGTGCTGTGAGGTTCTGTATAAAGACCTTCATTTGATAGAAATATTGAAAATGTAATTTCATTTGATTTAAACTTTTAATACATTCATTTAGACACTATTCTGATGAACTGTTGGTATTAAATAATACAAAAAACTGTTATCGTATCGGCAAGAACTAACAAATTTATATTGTTTCTCGTACTCATTCTCAAAAAAATCCCAAAGACTTTACATTGAAGAAGGGAAGAGTCATATCTGGGATTAGAATATCATGGAGTTTTGTCATAAGAGTGTTGGTCAGTAAGCAAAAACCTACTAGCATTCACCCAGAACACCCTAGCAAACCAAATATCAATGTGCTTACAACCATTTAGAACACCTTGACAACCACCCCCAACACCCTAGCATCATGGTTTACAAGTTTTGTATGGGCAAACACCAAATATCAAATATTTGTTTTCTTTAGAATGAATGTTATCCTTATTTGAGGTTGACTTCAATTTACATGTTAACCTTTACATACCAAGAATGTTTAAAAACTAAAAGTTTGTCTGTGAGAAATTGAATTTGTTGTTTTTATGTCAATCTACATATCAAGACTTTGGGACAACCTGCTGGTTTGAAATTCTGAGGAATGAGACCTCAAGAGGTTTTAATAAACCTGAAACAATAATACATTTTTGCTCTGTTGTTGGTGACCTGGCTGTTGCCTAACATGTGGGCTGTCTCTTACTGTCAGGATGTGTGTGAGTGTGTTTGTCTGGCCACACATGTTCTTGCCAGTTGGTTTTAGAAGAATAGCTTGTGTGTTCACTTCTTTCAATGAGCATTAAAGCCTTTTCACTCAAAGTTCTGAAATCTTTGAAGGATAATGTCAGTCTTACCCTGTAATCTTTCCACCATACGTTGTGGTAAACAATCCGTGTCACTCTCCAGAATCTAGGTTATGTGATAACGTTTAATTTTTAGATTAGCACTAGGGACACAATTGTCATGCAGTGTATTGTTTGTCAATCCCAGTGCATCCACAATTTCTCCGGGTCAGACAGCAACATTCACATAACATCTTCCTGTCCTAGGTCAGCTAATCTCAAAACTCACCCTGAAATGGCATTCCATGCAACATGATCACATGGGAGGTCAGCATGTTGTTTCTGATAGTTCCTGTACACTAGGTTCGGCGACATTATGCCAACTTACGGACCACCATCATCTCCTATCAGATAGGTTTGTCGTGTTAGCAGGGGGAAGACTAGGGTTCGGATCCCGTGTCGAGACCAGGGAGTAATCATGATCGCATAATCGGTGACGACGTTGCATTTTCACCTCTAACATTAAATGATTGCTCCACTAATGGGTAAGTTTAGACATGGGTTTGGTGGCAGACTTTATAAAACATATATTTCTCTTTACTGTATTAATGCCTGTACAGATGAAAACAACTCGCTCGTCTTGCTTTTGGCGCCCCTATGTGGACAGCACACCCATGGAGATCACACGTG
The DNA here is from genome assembly GCF_025860055.1 of Xyrauchen texanus. Classification (NCBI taxonomy): domain Eukaryota; kingdom Metazoa; phylum Chordata; class Actinopteri; order Cypriniformes; family Catostomidae; genus Xyrauchen; species Xyrauchen texanus. Next base: position 59,401,314 of record NC_068277.1, on the reverse strand, counting down.
CCCATACGCCCAAATTCACTTACCACTTTGGCCACGGGGGTCAGTGTTATGATTTTCGGTAAGTATAGACCGATTTTAGATGAAGAAAAGTCGACCAACTCTTTCTGATCTCACTATGAGATCAGTCTGCAGTCCATGGTGTGATCTTTTTGGAAATGTTTCTTTCCATTGTGGCATAGGGTGGACTTTTCTCAGAGGCAAATTCTCTCGGTGCTGCCATGGTTACAGTGTGAAGTTTTAGATGAGGTTCATTAATGAACAGCACCACTGGGCTTTACTTAAATAGAGAGTCTGTCATTCTCTCGTGGCAGACAACATTTCTGCACCACTTTCATTATATTAACACCTAGGGTGGGGGGATATGACGATGTATATTGTGGCGATAATATAAAGTGTCAGTCATTAGAGATATTGCTATATTGTGAATATGGCGATATGTAAAAGTGTGTGTGTGTGTGTGTGTGTGTGTCTCTATCAGTGGGCAAAGAGAATTGAAGAGACAAGGACAGGGTTTTTCCAGCATTGAAAATGTCAATAAAATTCAGCAAATTCAATGGCATTCATCTTGTGTTCGGTGCTTCATAAGCACTAAATATGATTCTCATCTGGTTCTTGCATCCGTAACCATTTTTATGCGCATTTTCAAATTGCACATATGAAATCCTGAATGGAAATGCTTTATGCGAATAAACTTTTTTTTTTTTTTTTTTTTTTGGAGTTTCGCATTAGTTAAAATGAGCATTATGGTGATGGAAACAGTTTATGCACAAAAGGATGATGTGTTTTTTCCATTCATGCATGTTATGAGTGTGCGATAGCTTGATATGTATGAAAGGTCTGACCTTGGCACACAATTATCCATATATAGCCCTTGGCATTTGGAAGTGTTTAACACACAGCTGGTCTTCACAAGTGGGTCCTCACAATCTGCTAGAACAGTTTTTAGCATGTGCGCTCCCATGTATGTGGAGGCTGGTGACATATGGGCATCACATCCATTTCAGCCCTCATTATATCAGATATTTTACTTATTCTGTGGCATCTTCTGGCAGCATTGAATAAAAGGAGGTACAATTGCTCCAATCCTGCAAATAAAACTGCCTGAAGCAAGGAGCACATTCAGCTGTTGAATCAATTGTCTTTTTCTTTACTCCAAGTGCAGGGATCCAACAATCTCCAGTGTAAACTATATTATATACAGGTATGTCGGTCTGTGGCCACTCACCTCAATATGGGTCCTTTGGGCCAATCGCCAGCCAAGTTTTAATCACCCAGAAAAGGATACATATCCTCAAATGTATAAGTAATTCTTGGTTGGTCTATCATATTGTATGTCAACCTTGCTATACACTATTGTAAGGGAATTTCGGATCAATATAACTTGAATTACAGTGAATTAGAACCAAATTTATAGGTAAATGATTCAGAATTAACATTTAACACTTTATCAACTATTCGTCCACTGATAAGTTGATATTAGAGTATTTGACCAATTCTGGACAGAATATTATCCCTTGGCCAATGGTAAAAATATCATAAAGTTATGATTACTGATTATGAGCAAGGTAACAAAATCGACAGTTTAAGGCAGTAACTTATAAGCACACAGCACAAGACACTTGTATGTAAAATTAAACAAGACTTTATTGAACTACTCTAATACACTTAAACGAATCTAACGAGAACACACAGACATTCATACAGAGGCAGGATTGAGCTAATGTCTAGCATTAGACATTATTTCTTAGACCTCAACCTGAGAGAATCATCACACTAGCAATTCAACCTTTGCTCATTTGCTTAATAAGATTTGCAAGAGTTAGGAGACTGTTGTACTTTCGTTTGGTTGCTCCTGTGAGTTTGCTGGAGGGAATCTTGGCGGCGCTGATTGGCTGGCGGTCAGTCGATGTTGAGTTCTCAGGAAACCACTCTGCTGTGAATGGATGGTTGGCTTTGCAGGGTGGAGCCTCGTATGCCAGATTCATCGACGTAATCGACGTAATCGACGTCATCGATTACAGAAATATGTCGATTTGCATAACATGCATCGCAATGGAATAATTGAAATGGCAGCGCCCAGTTTAAGCATGGATTCCCCAAAGAACAAACTGCAGCTAAAAAAAACTTGCCCATGGTGATCTAAAGCGTGGGAGTATTTTAGCCGGAAACCCAACGATGTGGTGCTGTTTAAGATATGCAAATTGGAAATGGCGTACAACCTCCATGAACGAACACTTGAAGTGAAAGCATCTCGGAGTGCTTGTCAAGACAGCAGCACCGTAAGTCCGATTTAATTTTGTACCCACCCAAACATGATATAGTATTATAACACGTGTTTCTGTTAGTAGTAGTCACTTAAAATAGATTTTCTAAATGTTTCCTCATCGCCCCCATGTTAAAAGTAATTTCTGCACCGCTGCTAACGTAACTTGACACCATGCATCATCTAATTTTGTTATTTGGCCATTTTATATTTTCTGTTTACTTTAATGGCCATGCAGCCCTCTACATTGTGAGTAAATTTTGTACTATGTGAATAAAAACCTCTGTTATTAGCCACTGGCAAGTCAGTTTTATCATTTTACTCGCCAGTGAGCGCAGAGGAAAAAGCACTTGTGTCTCATTCACTTGAACTCCAAACATCTCAGGGAACCGCACCACGGACGTCACAAGAGCAGCTCTCTTGAGAATGTGTGAAGATGAACCACTTCAAGCGCTCTGAAGTGCATGCCGTCTACAGAGGCGTGTGCAAAACTCCCGCGAAAATATAAACAAGGTATAAACAGATTCGTTTTGTGAACGCAAAGCGCTCCAGTTTCACTTTACGGCCATGTAATGTGGTCATTGTGGGTTTATTCACGCAGTGTTATAACATGCAGTGAGACCGAGGAGATGCTCTATTTCTGTGGAGATGATCAAATGCAAGAAACGATAGTATATTGTTGTTGGATTTAGCAATCCAACAACAATATAAATGAAACCAATGTAAAATTCAAGTCACTTTAAGGGGGAATATCAAAACATTGTGCAACATCGAGTTTAGCATTCCAACTTAAAATCTCTCCAAAATAAAATAAATGTTGGACTGTAAAATGGAGATTACCAGTTAAAACGGGGCTATTTTTGTTGCAGAATAATGCCCTGCAGTATACACTTAGTTTCTTGTACATTTGTATGTGTTTAAGAGAAGATAATTAATTTATATATTAATCAAGAAATAATGTTTTAAAAATCTTTAGGAAAATCAGCAAATTATTCATTATATTATCCGACTAATAAAAAAAATAATCGTTAGATTAATCGCTAAAAATATAATCGTTAGGTGCAGCCCTACTGCGCAAGGAAGTTTTCTCCACATCTCGATGAACTGCTGGAGTTATTCTTCGGCAAGGTTTAACGAAGGCTCAGACGGAAGAGTTGATTAATCTTGGAGTGAGCTCTTGGTGGTCGAAGATCGTGCAAGCAGGACGAGCAAACAAAAGTAAACAGCCAACTTTGAATGATTATCATTGGGTTTTAACCATGTCGATCTGGTCCATCCCGACAAGTGTTTCTCCCAATCAGATGTGGGCTTGGGCGGGTCCACGCCCTGTTCTCCTGTTCTTGCATGTAATTTGCATAATATCCACATGATCACGTGCGGCCAAACTTTTAAGAGTTTTAGTACGCACTTTAAGAATCAACTTTCATAGTGTACCTATGGTGCATCCTGCACAAGTCTACATTGCATCAAATCATTCATCCATCAAAAATATACCAAATTACATATACTTCCTATAATTGAGTTTATATAAAACATACATGATACATAAAATATATCTAAGGCAACAACTGGTGAGTAATACAGCTTATTGGTAGCAATTTTGAGACCGTTGTCTATTAAACCAATGAGAGGGGAATCCATGTGGTCTCTGCTGAGCTAAAAGAGAACGTCTCTGGAATGTGCAGCTGGGGAGAGGAGGTGTCCTGGGGGAGCAAGGAGAATGTCACCGTCTTCACGATCTGCATTCCTGATATGCCAGCGTTGATTTGTGCATTAAGGTCAAGAGGTGTTACCTGGCCATTTGGTCTTACAAGAGTGTTGAGTTTGTGGAACAAAGAAAGGTCTTCGTTATTGGTCAGAGCTGTCATTACAAACCCTGGTCAGAAGTTAAACCGGTATGGGAGAGACGGTCTCCTTCAGCAATTTGGGTGTGATGGATTTAGTTTTTATTGCTCTCTAATGGCTCTGTGGGGGGATCTCTCTCTCATCTGTGGAATGTGGTGTTCTGTTCATTTTATGTGCTTTGTTCACAGATAATCCTACACTATGTAGGCCTATGTGTAGTGTGGACTTGATAGGGCATGAGCAATCATCTGAATTTGAAATGACTGTACATGTGTGCAGTCTAGATGAGGGAACGAGTATTGCATAAGCTAGCTTACGCTACGGGAAAGATTCATCTTTTCTGAGATATTGAAGCCAAAAAATTATCCTTAATTTTGTATCCATTGTCAACACAGTGGGGCAGCTGCAGACCTTGAGCGGGCTAACTAGCGAGCTCATTGGTTGCTCTGCGGCAACTGCTGCAGCCTATAGACGAGCTTGGGCGGAACTCGCATCCAATGAGAGGCGTCCGTGCGCTCACTGCATCAAAGCCCCCCAAAAGGGCGTGACTAGAGTGCATATAAGCGTAGTTCGTAGGCTGGAACCCTGGTTTTCATTGAATGAAGCGAAAAATCGCTGCGTGGCGCTGAAGCACGGCCGGTTCCGCAATACTCGTTCCCTCATCTAGAGAGAACCGAGGTTACGTTAGTAACCGATTCGTTCTCTTACGAGAGGTTCTCTCGTATTGCGTAAGCTAGCTTACGCTACGGGAACCCTTTGTCAACGCCGTGCGCGCCAAGCATCCACTGCATGAGCCCCAGGGTATTAAGGGGGACCCGAGGGAGCCCTTGTGAGTGGGGAATTAATATTTGGCCGGCAAGAGTGCGGGCCAGTGTGTGTGTAGTACATAAGCACATAGACAGAGCGGCGGTGCCGGTCTGTGTGGACTGTGTCCCATTAATGCAGCTCACCAGGGGAGCTGTAGCGTATTAAACCGCTAGCAGTTTAGCCTGCAGAGCGGGTACTTCCAGATTGTAAAATCTGACAAAGGTGGAGGGGGAAGCCCAGCCCGCTGCCACACGTATGTCGTGAATGGAAATCCCGCTGGACCATGCCCACGTGGAGGCCATGCCTCTAGTGGAGTGAGCCTTAATGCCTAGCGGGCATGGTAGGTCTTTTGACGCGTACGCGGCAGCAATAGCGTCCACTATCCATCTGGACAGTGTCTGTTTCGAGGCGGCGAGACCTTTGGTGCGCCCTCCGAACGAAACGAAAAGCTGCTCGGAGCTTCTGAAAGATGCGGAGCGCGCAGTATACAATCTCAGTGCTCTGACTGGCAAAGGAGATTGGCGTCGCGTTCGCTATCAGATGCTGGTAGCGCCGACAAGGAAATGATCTGTGCTCTGAAAGGAGTACCGACCACCTTGGGGACGTAGCCATGTCTAGGCTTTAAAATGACCTTGGAGTCACTTGGTCCAAACTCAAGACACGCAGCGCTGACAGATCTCCCACCCGTTTAACTGATGATAGGGCAGTTAGAAAAACGGTTTTAAGTGAGAGGTGTTTCACATCCACGGATTGAAGCGGTTCGAAAGGGGGGGCTTTCATAGCTTCGAGAACTATAGAAAGGTCCCAGATAGGAACCGATGGGGGGCGCGGAGGGTTCATCCTTCTAGCTCCCCTGAGGAAGCGGATGACCAGCTCATTTTTATCCTGTGACTGGCCGTGCAGGGGTTCAGCGAACGCCGCGACGGCCGCCACGCATCACTTTGAGCGTGGATGGGGATCTGCCCTTATCCAGCAGCTCTTGTAAAAACACGAGCAGCGGCGACACCCCACATGTCCGTGGGTCCAGGTCTCTGTCGGTGCACCATTTTGAAAACACAGACCATTTTGACGCATAGAGTCTTCTCGTGGAGGGGCTCTAGCGTGTATGATGGTGTTTATTACTCCTTCTGGCAAAGCGACGGGTAGTCGTTGATCACCCACGTGTAGCGCCCAGCGCTCTGGGTGGGGATGCCAGATCGTTCCGCGAGCTTGCGAGAGGAGATCTGCTCTCACTGGGATGGGCCACGCGCTGTCAGTGACAGCTGCGTAAGCTCCGGGAACCATGTTTGATTCTCCCAGCGCGGGGCTATGAGGAGCACCGAGTGGCGGGTTTCCCTGATCCTCTCCATTACCTGTGGCAATAGCGAGACGGGAGGGAAGGCGTAAAGCGGGCGGTTGGGCCAGTCCTGGGCCAGCGCGTCCTTGCTTTTCGAGAAAAATATTGGGCAGTGAGAGTTCTCTTCTGACGCAAAGAGGTCTATCTCTGCTCTGCCGAATATGCGCCATAACGTCTGGACTGTTTGAGCGTGCAGGGACCATTCCCCTGGGGAATATTGTCTCTGGACAGTCTGTCTGGGCCGTCGTTCAGGTGGCCTGGCACGTCGCGTCGCCCTCAGCGAGCGCAGGTGGCGCTGGGACCAACTCAGTATGCGTTTCGTCAGATGGAAGAGGTTCCTGGATCTGACACCACCCTGACGGTTTAGATAGGATACCACAGACCTGTTGTCCGAGCGGACCAGGACGTGGTGACCCTGAATGATCGGGAGGAAGCGCCGAGCGCGTACTCGACCGCTATCATTTCCAGACAATTTATGTGAAGGAGCTTTTCCTGAACTGACCATAGGCCAAAAACCGGAGAGCCCTCGCAGACCGCGCCCCAACCCGTTTTGGACGCGTCTGTCGAGATGACTTTTCGGCGAGATACAGCTCCCATCATCACTCCCCGCTGATACCACTCGGCCACTGTCCAGGGCTGCAGAGCTGAAATACAGGTCTGAGTCACTCTGATTGGCTGGCGGCCTGTGGCCCAAGCCCGGCGAGACGCGCGGTGTTTAGCCAATGCTGAAGCGGGCGATGCGCAGTAAACCCAGTTCAAGTACTGCTGCGGCTGAGGCCATGTAGCCTAGCACTCTCTGAAACTTCTTCAGAGGTGTGAGGCTGTTCATCTGAAATGACGCTGGCTAGTCGCTGCACACGGCGCAGCTGTGTAGATAAGCGAGCCGTCATTGCCACTGAGTCTAGTTCTATTCCAAGGAAGGAAATTGTCTGACTGGGCTGTAGTGAGCTCTTGGTCCAATTGACTGCAAGGCCCAAACTGTTCAGATGACTGAGGAGAACTGTCCTGTGAGACAGAAGCTCCGTATGTGATTGTGCCAAAATCAGCCAATCGTCCAAATAGTTCAGAATTCGCAAACCCTGACTCCGCAGGGGTGCGAGCGCCACGTCCATGCACTTCGTGAAAGTACGGGTGCTAAGGACAGGCCGAACGGAAGGACGGTGTATTGATAAACCTGGCCGTCAGGCGAATCTCGAGAATGGCCTGTGACGGGGATTTATCTGAATCTGAAAGTATGCATCTTTCAGATCGAGAGAAATAAACCAGTCCCCCTGGCGCACATGCGCGAGGAGTTTGCTGGTTGTAAGCATTTTGAACGGTCTTTTGCAAGCGCTTTGTTCAAAACCCTGAGATCTAATATTGGTCTGAGGCCGCCGTCTTTCTTGGGGACAAGAAAATAACGGCTGTAAAACCCCGACTTCGCTCAGGGGAGGCGGCACTCTCTCTATGGCCCTTTTGCACAGAAGGTTTGCTATTTCTGAACGAAGCATGCGCGCTGCTTCCGTGTTCACAGTAGTTTCGAGCGCGCTCTGAAGCGAGGAGGACGGCGATCGAACTGTAGCAAATAGCCCTGTTTTATTGTGCTTAACACCCATTCGGATATCCCTGGAATATCTTCCCACGCTTTGAAGCGTAATGTTAGAGGGTGAGTGGCCAAATCGCTCTGATTGCTGCACACAGCGCGCTGAACAGAATGTGTGAGCGCGCTTACTGTGCTTATGCTGGACTGCTCGCAGACAGCATGGACAGGCTGTTCTGTGAGTGACTTCCCGATTGAGGTGAATGGGGAAAGAGTCACGTCTGTTAAGTGATACGCAAGCATAGTCACGGGCACGGGACTTACATACAGAGAAGTGTTTGCTGGCCGTGTGACAGAGCGGGCAGAGAATGGGCGTGCGCACGTATTCGTGAGCGTATTTATTGACTCTAACACTCGAGTGGTTCGTAACCACTTTTGAGTGTGCTCTGATGGGGACACGGAACGTGTAATGCTTGTGTGTAGAGGTGAACACTGGATCGTGGGCACATTTTCTACACATGAGGCTGGCCGTGTGACAGAGCGGCCAGAGAATGGGCGCGCGCACGGATTCGTGGGTGCGCTTATTAACCCTAACACTCGAGCGGTTCGTAACCGCTTTATGTGAGTGTGCCGTGATAGGGCCACGGGATGTGTAATGCTTGTGTGTAGGGGTGAACACTGGATTGTGGGCACATTTTCTACACATAAGACATGTTTGCTCTCTGGTATGGACACGGGATGTGTAATGCTTGTGTGTAGAGGTGAACACTGGGTTGTGGGCACATTTTCTATACATATGGCATGCTTGCTCTTTACCAGATTTATTTGGGTCGCCGTGAAAACGGCGTTTGAGCCCAGGCAAGCGGGCGTTAACACCGGCTTGTTGGCTGCTGAATCTACCACTGTAGTAGCCTGAAGGAAGGGGACTGACAGGGGGCGAAGCTTTGACGGTGGTCCGGCCGCAGCAGGACTGATCCGTTGTTTTGTCAACAAAGCTAGGAGGACTTCGGTTGTTCAGGTTTCAGCGCAATTCTAGTCCGAGGCCCGCGGGGGGGCGGCGGTCTGCGGCGGCTGTCTGAGCGTGATCGAGGGCGGCCGCCCTGTCGACGCTGAGAAGTCTGGCTTTGTTGAGCTGGGCGCTGTGAAGAGGCTCGTGCAGGAGGCTCACATGGGCGGCCTGCAGAGGAGCTAGCACGACAAGGCAGAAAGAGATTCATGGCTTGTGTGGCTTTTTGGACCTCTGAAAACCGGTCAATGATACCACTCACCGCGGAGCCGAAGAGACCGGATGGAGAGAGCGGTGCATTGAGGAACGTAGAGCGCTCTGCTTCTCCCATGTCGGCTAGCGTTAGCCACAGATGTCTCTCGGTCACAGTCAGCGCGGCCATGCACTTCCCTATAGCTTGGGCTGCAGCTTTGGTAGCGCGGAGGGCGAGGTCCGTAGCACTCCGTATGTCTGCAACCGCCTCTGGATGCCTGCTTTCCTCATCCCACTCCCGCAGAAGGTCCGCTTGGAGGATCTGTAGGACGGCCATAGAGTGCAGAGCAGATGCAGCTTGGCCGGCGGCGGAATAGGCGCGGCCAACACAGGCGGAAGTTGTTCTGCAGGCCTTAGACAGGAGCACTGGTTTAGACCGCCATCTCGCGGAGGGCGGGCAAAGGTGTGCTGCTACCGCATCCTCGACCGGAGGGATGGAAGCGTAGCCCTTCTCAGTGGCGCCGTCCACCGAAGCAAGAGAGGTGGAGACGTGGGATCGCACCCTGGCCGAGAAAGCGCGTTCCATGATTTGGAAAGCTCGGCGTGGAGTTCCGGCAGGAAGGGAGCGGCCGGGTAGCGGGTGCTGCTGGCGGCGGCTCTGTAGAAAGCAGCCGTCAAGTCTGTTGGGTGCCTGCTCAAGGGGCAGTGACCACTCGAGCCCGAGGCGGTCGACGGCCTGTGTGAGGAGGCGTGTTAGTTCCCCTTCGACTCCGGCGTGGGTCCTGCTGGATTCCTGGGCCGAGGAGGAGGCGTGTGAGCCTGACCACTCCTCGCTGTCCGAAGCCATGATGGAACAGCCCTTATCCTCCGCTTCTTCGTCCGAGATGGCAGCAGAGCAGCCGCTCGGCGGCAACTGCGCGTCCGGGGGGGCGGGGAGGGTGAAGGCGATGCTCGAGGGATGGGCTCCGGCGAGGCAATCGCTTCTACCACTGTTTCCGGCAGCCTTTGAAAGCGGCGCTTTTTTCTGCGCGGCTGAACAGAAGGCGGCGCGGCGGCTCGGTCCTGAGCGCTCGAGTCGAGCCCGCAGGGTCGACATCGGCAGCTCCTCGCAGAGATCGCATCCGCCCGGCGAGGGCGAGCTCTGCATGCCCCAGTCCCAGGCAGAGAGCGCCAGATGATGTGGCGGTCTCCGGTGCTGAGAGGAGCGCGGCATGAGGCGCAAGTGGAGCGAGGCATCTTAAAAAAGACGCTCATACTCTTTTGTGAAGTTCTTTAAGAACTAGCTTGCTTTTAAAAAGGATACGTCGCCGGATGGCGTAGCTCGCAGGATGGCTGAAGGTGGCGAAGACGGCCGGCTTCTTCGAGCGCTGTCCACGCTTGCTTGATGCCCCTCGAACGGCGACGCGGCTTCCGGTTCAGTGATGCGAAGAGCTTCGCTGAAGAGATGAAAATCAGGGTTCCAGCCTACGAACTACGCTTATATGCACTCTAGTCACACCCTTTTTGGCGGGCTTTGATGCAGTGAGCGCGCGGACGCCTCTCATTGGATGCGAGTTCGCCCTAGCTCGTCTATAGGCTGCAGCAGTTGCCGCAGAGCAACCAATGAGCTCGCTAGTTAGCCCACTCAAGGTCTGCAGCTGCCGCACTGCGTTGACAATGGATACAAAATTAAGGATAATTTTTTGGCTTCAATATCTCAGAAAAGATTAATCTTTCCCGTAGTGTAAGCTAGCTTACGCAATACGAGAGAACCTCTCGTAAGAGAACCCCTGACTTAAAACATTTGCTTTTGTGTGATGCTGCATCCACGCTGATAAGTGTCAATGTAAGTCCAATACGAATGCCCAATGGCTTGTCCAACATAAAATACTGAGTGCACCTTTAAACATTGAGGGTCTAAGCTTGTTGGCTAGTCTTAACTGGTCTCCCAGCATGGTCAGGCTTGTCAGTTGGCTGGTTTACAGCTGGTCAACAAGCTTAGCCTGGTTTTAGTTACTTTTGTCTGCATGATTTTTGCTGAACATTCCAGTCAGCATGTCTGAATATGCATCAAGAATTCAGAGACCTGTACCTGGTCACAGGTCATTTTTCTGTGTAATTAGTGTTTGCTTTTGTTCTTCCTGCAGCGTCATCTAAGACCGGGGGTGTTTGCTTTGCCCAGGAACCCGTTGTTGCCGCTGCTCACTCTCATGTGCATTTTGATGAGAAACTTCATGACTCTGTCGTCATGGTAATACCAGAGTCAAATGAGAATTTCCTGGTTAAGGTAAGAGGACGTTATTTTGCTGGGGTTACTCATTCACCTCATTTGTTTTCCCACTGATGGTTTTCAGTTAGGAATATGAATTCATATTACAGCAAGTGCATTGATTATGTGAATTTTGTCATCATATTTATAGCTCATAGCTCATTTCCCACCTCACAACTAAATGTCAACATTTAACTGGACGTGAGTTTCTCCTGTACTGATAAACCCCCCATTGTGAGTTCTTTAATGTGCGCTGTAATTTAAAAATTATCGTACATTACACTGCACAGCAGATGTGCTGGAGGACTGATTATATCACAGCGGGAGAAACTGGAGGTCAGATTATATGTTATCTAACATATAATGTTGTTTACAGATAAGATGCAAATGCGCTTGCCGCCTATGCGCGCCGCCATATTGTTTACATGCAGTTCAGCATGGGTTTCTGAGTTCACCATAGAAGCATGGACGGTTCTAAAAACCTAGCTCTTTCACAGCACCGGAAGTGGTTAGAATGAGTGACAGACGGAATGGGAGAAGGCTCGGGTGGATTGACTAGTTTGGATATTCTTTATTTAACATTGTAAAGTATAGCCGCATCACTGCATCAAAACTTTGTTGACATGATGACGGAATGATGTAAATTCTGCAATCCTGGGTTGACGATTTAAACTTTACAGCTCAAATAATAAAAAGTTTTAACAGAAGAATCAAAGTGTATTTACTGTATTAAAAGCTTCACATTTCTAACTTCACATTCCAAAAATGGGCTTCATTGTAATAGAGATTTTTTCTTTTTTGTCAAAATAAATTGTTGTGGTAATCAACATAATGCCATAAATGCTGTTGATTGACCTATACTTGTATCGAACCTGGAATATTTCTGTAAGCCCCCAGTCTCCCTTATTGATTGGAATACTTGCAATGAGCTAAATATACACCGAAAATGTACAAGATAATTAAGTGGGAACATCTACCACAAACTATTTAGTCAACGATGGCCTCATCAACGATAAGTATGTTTTCATAAATGAAAACGTTCAAGTATGATTTCATTAAAGACACTAACTATGCCCTCTTTATTGATTACAGTGAACAATGTTTTAATAAATCAACTATTATCTAATAAAAAATGGCAGACCTGGTTCTAAAAGCACATAAAATTAAATTCAGACATTGAGTTTTATTCTCCTAATCCATATTGTATATAATGTGATGACCGCTTCTCTTTCACTCTTCGCAGGTGGGCTTCCTGAAAACTCAACACCGGTATGAGATTGTGTTCACGTTGCCTGAGGTGCCAGGGCTTGGGAAAGATGTATGTCCAGCCCCCATTCCAAATCCACACCTCTGCATCACTAATTTAACGGAAACTCCGGATGGTAGGCTCACCAGTCTAATCCTAGCCTTGGTTCATTAGTAGTACCATGGTATTTTTTGAAGTACATTAGACAGAGCCAAAATGCAGTAACTAACCATTCTGTCCAAAATAGTTCAACTAAATCAGGTGCTGAGTGATTCCAGCCAGGTCTCCTAAGCGACCAAATTGGCCTGGTTGCTAGGCAGGGTAGAGTTACATGGGGTAACCTTGTGGTCACTATAATGTGTGGTTCTCGCTCTCGGTGGAGCACGTGGTGAGTTGTGCGTGGATGCCGCGGAGAATAGCGTGAATCCTCCACATGTGCTATGTCTTCAAGGTAACGTGATTGACTGTCTCAGACACGAAGGCAACTGAGATTGTCCTCTGCCACGTGGATTGAGGCGAGTCACTACGCCACCACTAGGACTAGGAGCATTGGTAATTGGGCATTCCAAATTGTGGAGAAAAAAGTTCAGGTCTCTTATGCTATAATATTTGCTATGACAGATGGGTTTGGCTCAACTATTCTCAGAGAAAATGGAGTAAGACCAAGTCACATGGTTGGCTGCAAAATCAGAAAAGAACTTTGCATATTTACTGTGTTTTGGCTCTGTATGGTACAGCCACAGAACTTTTTTTGTGAAGATAGATCATTTATTCTAGTGATGTCGAACTGTCTCTTGCACTCGCCTCTGCACATACAGAATGCAAAGAGAAATTAATTTTGAAGTGTTAATGTAATGTGATAGAATGAACACTTACTGAATGAATGTAAAGGTGCAAGTCGTATCAGCGATGACTTACATGTCCATTCAGAGCGATTGCATTTTTGCGCAAACAGTACTGTTTCAGATCATTCTGGTGCCTTAGGCGAGATCCCGGGGGGGCGAGCCCTAGGCGACCACCTAGTTCGCTTATGTCTAGAAACGGCACTGTGCACAACAAATAAAACTGAATGCAGGTGTCTTGAGACACATTCAAAGATTGACCTTCCTTTTAGATTGACACATTATCTCTCCTGCAGAAGATGCTGAAAAAATAGCCAGACGTGGCACAATAGTCAAAGTCGGTGGCCTAGTGTATGCTTGTATAGAAAAAATACTGACACAAAATTGCGTTTGGAGTAAACAAACCCTTAGGTGGTATTTGATCATTGTGTCTTGCTTTCTTATTGATGTCTCAGTGCTTGAACATGTTGCTGGAGTCTGTGGTACAATAACGGCACCAGTATAAGCTACTGTGCAAAACTAAGTTAACATAAAACCATCTTTTAGAAGTGTTTCTTTTTTGTTTGATGTCTAATGATATATCTATAGTGAAACAAAAAGTTATGAACCATATCTACCAGACCATGTTTGTGAATCAAAGATGAGGTGACTTCACTTTCACTGAATAATGTGTCTTAATGTCCTTTCTATTTACAGTCAGATTATAAAAAATAAATAAATATTACTTTTAATCTCACGTTGCATGGATGCACTAAAGAAACTTCTCGTTAATGTTCGCTGAACCAGAACACTCATTGAAATCTTAAAGTGACAATTACTTATTTAGCTTTTCTTGTACAAATGAATGTAAACTAACTTAAATGTAATTACATGGAAATTGTACACATTATTTCAAACAGTGACCGCTCATATCATTATTATATATATACAATTTCATGATATAATATTAATTAAAATAATGTAGAATTTTCTATTTTTATAAAGTAACATTTTTATTATAATAATGACAAACAATTTATTAAAATATAAATATAAACTTTCGCATACTTTTTTCAGGAGAGGTTCTGTTGCTTGTTCTGCACCTGATCCACCTTAATGTACCCCAATATTTTTGAAAGCTTATTTGTTTGTGATTTTTCTTATAGAGAAATGTATATGAGCAACTCTTATTATTTAAACTTTAAGCATTTATATTGTGTATTAAATAACTTTTATTTTTATGAGAAATTATAATGAGCATTTTGCTCAATTATTCTTTAGAAAACAAGCAATTTTCTGTAATGTTTAGTCATTTAAGAGTTATTATATTGAATCGTGAACCTCATATCGTATATCGAACCGAATCTTGAGAACTGTATTTTCATATCCCTAAGAGCCAGATGTTCTTTGTAATAAACATTAGCTTTCAATGCAAAATACAGTTGAAGTCAAAAGTTTCCAGGAAACAGGTAGAGTATCTATATCCACAGTAAAACGAGTCCTTTTTCGACATAACCTAAAAGGCTGCTCAGCAAGTAAGAAGCCACTGCTCCAAAACTGCCATAAAAAAGCCAGACTACAGTTTGCAAGTGCACATGGGGACAAAGATCTTACTTTTTGGAGAAATGTCCTCTTATCTGAGGAGACAAAAATCAAGCCATTTGGCCATAATGAACATCATTATGTTTGGAGGAAAAAGGTTGAGGCTTGCAAACCAAAGAACACCATCCCAACCGTAAAGCATGGAGGTGGCAGCATTATATTGTGGGGGTGATTTGCTGCAGGAGGGACTGGTGCACTTCACAACATAGATGGCATCATGAGGAAGGAAAATTATGTGGATATATTGAAGCAACATCTCAAAAGTATGTAAAATTCTGCCCCACTGGGAATGTGATGAAAGAAATAAAAGCTGAAATAAATCATTCTCTCTACTTTTATTCTGACATTTCTCATTCTTAAAATAAAGTAGTGATCTTAACTGACCTAAGACGGAGAACGTTTTCTACGATTAAATGTCAGGAATTGTGAAAAACTGAGTTTAAATGTATTTGGTTAAGGTGTATGTAAACTTCAGCTGTACAAAAGTCCATTTGAATGAATTCTTGGACACTGCTGACTGTTCTTTATGTACACTAAACAGGCAAAAAAATGTCTGTTCTGCAGCTACAAGCATTGACCGTTTAGAATGCAATGTTGTATGCCTGTACGATATAGTTATATAGTCTTTAACCTAATTGTGCTAATGATAAGTTTTGTAAGATTTTCACCTCCAGTGAGCGTGGGGAGGAGCAACCGACGAATGTCAAAATAAAATATCGAACCTGGAGCTAAAACTGTAATGTGTCCTGGAAGCATTATTGGAAGTTTCAGGCCCTGGTCACACTAGGCTTTTGAGCATGCAAAATTATTTCGGACATCACAATGGGTCAGGATATAATGTCATGGCAAGTGTTTCTGTTTTTTTTAAATAATAAATCACAAATAATAATATATTCAAAATATGGTGTCTGCTTACTTTCCAGCAACAATAAAAATATGCAGCATTGAAGTATGTATCCTTTGAATTGACCCAAGAGGTCAGTTTGTGACATTTCAATCTTCAATTCATCACACATCTCATCATTCAGATTCATAGGTTAGGGAATGGAGCACCAATAGTGTGACCACCCCGTTTAATTCAGCATCATTCTGCCCGATTGAATTCAACTGTGCACTTAATCTTATTTTGGCAAGCATTCGTTGATTTAAAGGAGAGAAAATAATTTTTGTGTTGATGTGTTATGATTTTCACTCTGTTTTGTCAATCTAAAAACAACATGGCTTAAAGTTTGTGGGCTAACCCCAAGTTTTAGGTGTATAAAATGATTGATTAATTGCTTCTGCTTGTCCACTCGCTTTTTGAGGATTGACCACAGGTTCTCAATGGGATTAAGATCCGGGGAGTTGCCTGGCCATGGATCCAAAATTTAAATGTAATGATCTCTGAGTTACTTCATTATCACTCTTGCCTTGTGATATGGTGCTCCATCATGCTGGAAAATACACAGATCATCACCAAATTTCTCCTGGATCGTTGGGAGAAGTTGCTCTTGATCCCATTCTTTATTCATGGAAGTTTTTTGGGGGCAGAATTGTGAGATAGCCCACTCCTTTGGATGAAATGCAACCCCACACATGGATGGTCTCAGGATGCTTCACTTCACTGGCACTTTCACAGGACTCATGGTAGCGTTCACCTTTTCTTCTCCAGACTATTGATTTTCCGGATGTCCCAAACAGTCGTAAGGGGGCTTCATCAGAGAAAATAACTTTGCACCAGTCTTCTGCTTTCCAATCCTTGTACTTCCTGAAGAATTTCAGTCTGTCCTTGATGTTTTACTTTAAGAGAAGTGGCTTCTTTGCTGCCCTTCTTGACACCAGCCATTGTCCAAAAGTCTTCGCCTCACTGTGCGTGCAGATGCACTCACACCAACCTGCTGCCAACATTGAGTAAGCTCTGCACTGGTGGTGACATGATTCCGTAGCTGACTCCTCAGGAGGAGATAGTCCTGGCGCTTGCTGGACACTCTGGGACGTCCTGAAGCCTTCTTCACTGCAGTTGAACCTCTCTCCTTGAAGTTATTGATGATCTGGTAAATGGTTGCAGTATTCTTTGCAGCAATTTCCATGCATGTGAGGCCATTTTGATTCAAAGCAATGATGGCTACACATCTTTCATTAGAGGCAACCATTGCAAACAAGAACACAATGATTGGAAGCACTTCTTCTCTCCTTTTATAGCAATCAGTCTGATCTTATAATCCAATCAGAATGATAGAGTGATTTCACCTGACTAGTACTTGTTCACATTTTCCCAGGTGATGCTGAGTGAAATTTATGTTAGCTGGTCATTTTGTGCCAGGGCCAAAAAAAATTGAAATTTTGGGTTTTGTGATTAAAGTTCGTTTTTTTGGCCAATGAAGCTTTTTGCAATTATTTAAAATGCATCTGATCACTCTGCACAGTAATCTAGAAACAATGTGAATCAACACCACAACAACTGAAGCAGAAAACTTGTCGAAACACAAAATGTATGTCGCTGCCAATACATTTGGCCATGGCTGTACAGAAGACATTTATAATGTAATGAAGTTGCCCCCCTATACAAGCACACCCAGCCCCTGCCTACCCCAATCTACAAACCATTACACTTTTCTATAAAAGAGGCAAAGACATCATTCTTGCAGCCTTTCATTGAATGCCTGGAGAGGGACATACTGTTTGTATGAGTGTATTATTGTATACTGATTATTGATTTTGCTCTGTTATTCTCTCCATCTCTCTCCTGCTCTTTGGTTGAAATTATTTTCCATTCCTGTTTCTGTCTGTAGGAGGTCTAAGGGTGACATGTGAATATATGGTCCATCAGGAGGGTGTGATGAGTGAGGAGGTTCAGATTGTTAGTGAGAGCAAAGACGATGTGTATGTGAAGGTCAAAGTTCATGCCCGTGTCATGGGTAAGTGATGTCTGCGTAGTCAAGTAAATATTGTAGGTAATGCAGCCTTTCTAAAATCAGTTAAAATACATAGTCATTTAATGTTGGTTAACATTAATGAAATAAAAGTTACGGCTGTAATAACAAATAATGATAGGCCATTGGGATACGTCAACATGCTCTTGAGGTTGACTTTCAGACTCCACATCTCTGTTAAAAAGAATCCTCAAAAGTGGGTACAGGTTTGGATTCACACTCGGGTGTGGCTGAATTCTAGTATGAAACAAACTTTATACAATCCAGTCCATTTACAATAGTCCCACCTAAAAATAATTTTCATTTATAATTATTCTCATTGAATATTCTGTTTCACTCTGAAATATGTCACAGTACAGATGCAAAATGGGGTTATGGGGTTGTTCAGATGTGCGGTTATATGTTGTCCTCTAGAGGTGTACTGGTGTAAAGAATTGATCAAAATGATCAAGAATCAACTAATATGTTATAAGTAACTGATTTGATCAGCATATCTATTTTTCTTTTCTTTTTTTGTTTTTATTAATTTGCTATTGTTTTTCGCTGTGAATTAAAGTAATATGAAACATAAGTTAAGCTCAAGTAACTGCATTTATGGCATAATGCCAATTTCCACAAAACAATTATTCTGACCAAAAAGATGTTGGTTACAGTGAGGCACTTACAATGGAAGTGAATTGGGCCAGTAAAGAAATACTAATAAACATTTTAATCATAAAACATTGGGCAAATTTTGCATATTTAGTTCGATACATTCATCATATATGACACTAACACTCTTAACCTGAACTGCTTGCTGATGCGTGCCACTGGAATAATCCATGAGTTTGCTGCTTAGCTTCTGAAACTTGAGTCCCGCGACTCCCGCCTTCATGTATTTAAATTGACAATGACGATGACAATGACGAGCGGTGTTCGACTACTGAGCATGCTCAGCATTCAAATGTTTGTTTTTTTTAAACAATTGTTATTCCTGCAACAACTTAATGACAACTGACGGCGATGTATAATGGAATGCACCAGATCAGCAACAAGGATATCAATTATTGGGGGGACAATCGGGCCATATCTGATTATTGGAGGGGACTTGTCCCCCTCAATGCATATTGTGGTTACTACACTGATTTTATAGTGGTAAAATCAATTGCTAACCTTATCAGTGTAAAGGTATATCCAATATTACAACAAAACCGTGTTATACTAGTATTGGATATAACTTTGCATACAGAGTTATATTTGTGCCACAGTTCTGTGTAAAATAATATGTTGTGCGCAAAAACATATCTGCATGTACAAGATAATATTTTGAAAGTTTTTTTATATTTGTGCAGAATTGTGGCATCTCCATATTTGCTCAGATAAGATTTGTAAGATCAGTAGTTTTATCACACTAAAACATTTTATTTAGGGCTGTCGAGTTAAACTAGTTTTTAAATAGTGTGATTAATTAGATAAAAATAAATAACGCAGAAAGTATTTTTACACAAGTAATCATATCCCCGGACCGTAATAGAGAATATTCCTTCCATCTGAGCAATTCAAGCATGGAGTACCACTTGTTTTCTCCAGGGGGCAGTAAGCGAAACTCCAGCTGCATAGGCAACGTGCAGCTTAAATAAGCGGTCTCATTTTGATGGCTGTGTGCTATCTAAGACACATCCATTGAAGGGTGCATTATACCTAGCGTCCTTCTTTAAACAAGCCTAATTTAAACGAGACGGCCTTCGTAGGACAAACGGAAACAGAACTTATCAAGGTTGCTTTGACCGCACGCCTCTGTTTAACAAGCGCGAGCGCTTTCCCTTTTAAAGGGACTTTGTTCCCTTCTCACTCAATGTATGAGGTACATTTTAGAAGAGTTATAATGATGTAAAGAGAAAAGAAAATAGATTTTACAGGTGTAGTTATAGTCCATAATACTTTATTTGAATTATGTATTAATATAATTATACATATGATATACTCTGCACACATCTGAGGTACTTCAACTTGTGAATTAACATTCCTTGCGTTTGAACATCATATTTTCAAGCAAATTGCCGCCATTTTATTTAGCAAAGAATTGTGGGTTATGAGTGCCCACGAAGGATACACCTCATGCACCCTCCGAATTTCCGTGAAAGAAGGTCACATTCGAAGGCTGCATTTAGAGTGTCCTACTCGTTTTTCTGAAATGAGACAGCCTCGATGACACGTGCAGCCGATAAATGCAACCTCCGGAGGACGTGGCCTTCGAAACGAGACACGGCAATAGACCAGAGAATAAACCATACTTGCCTTAAACATACTTTTAAGGTGCTGTAAGCGATGATTTTATTTTTTCATGGAAAGGTATACAAAAATGTTTCCTACTGTTCAACAGTATCTGTGCGGTGTTTTGGAAAGAGGGGGCTTGGCTAAATCAATGGCTCAGTCTTGGTTAGAATGGCTAAAATTGCAGCACCTTTAACTTCACAACGAACTAAAAACGGTATGATTATGAGGCAACCGAGGCGCTCAAAGCGTCCATCTGATGCAGCTGTACATTGATGTCCTTAGACAAGCCCTTATGATAAATTTCGAACTGATTGATGAATTCAATTGCAGAATGGATTGCTGTGAACTGTAGGCCAATAATTATGTTTAGTAATATGTAAACAAACAATATATTGCATTCTAAAGCCACTGTTTGTATTGTGTTTTTTTAATGCTTTACTTATGTGCCCAAATAATGTAATCCATTTTAATTATTCTAGTAGTATTTTTTAAATATATTTTATTTATAATTGTTTATATATAACTGTAAAAATTATTTAACCATTATATATTGAATTATTGTTATTTATGTGTGTGTGTTTTTTTTAATTCGATTAATCAAATTTGTATCAAATGACAGCCCTAATTTTAACTTGTATAATGTTTATGTTAGGGCTTTCAATCGATTCATTTTTAATCTAATTAATTACACGGTGTCCCGATTAATTAATCACATATACAAATATTTGCTGAGAAAGCCCCTCATATAACAATAATTCAATATATAAAGATTATACATATTTATATCAATATAGTATTATACATAGTTATCTTTAAATATTAAAACATGATATATATATATATATATATATATATATATATATATATATATATATATATATATATATATTCAGATAATTTAAATGCATTACATTGTTGTAGCAGAAGAGTTAATCATTGATAACAATACAAAAAGTGGCTTTAGAATACAATGTATTGTTTACTACCATATTATTGAACATAAGTCAATCATTGACACACACTTCACAGCAATCCATTACACAAGTGAATTTGTCAATCAGTTGGGTATTATGAGGGCTTGTTTAAGGGCCCGTCAATTTACACCTGCGTCAGACGTCTCGGGTGTGTTGTGTCATAAACATAAAATGTTTAGTTCACTGTGTCAAGTTAAATATAGTTTAATACTCAATCTTTAAACACATCTTGAGATCCCTTAGATCGCATTTTGCGCTCCTTCGAGTGTTTTGAACGCAAGAACGTGACACATGTTTGTGTTATTTTGCCTACTGAAGTGTTTTCTTCACTGTATAAACTGTGTGTTGCTCATACAGCTGAAGTTTCACTTACTGCCCTCTGGAGTAAACAGGTGATACTACAAGCTTGCATTTCTCAGGAATCTTCCTTATTATGGTTTGTGGGCATGCGATTCATGGCGTTAATTTGTTTTAACGCGTTATTTTTTGTAAAATTAATCGCACTGAATTAATGTTAAATCGACAGCCCTAGTTTATGTCTTTTGTCTATACTTTTGAAGCTGCATATTTTAGCGTTTATGGACTCGACCTATTCACTTCAATTGTGAGTGTCTTACTGTAACCGCAATGATTTATTAAACGAGGGACAGGTCAAAATAAGTTTTTGTGGTAATCAACATTATGCCACACATGCTGCTAACTGGGCTTAACTTGTTTTCATCCTGAAATTTTCCTTTTAAGGACTAAGTATTTATGAATAATCATTCTAATTTTGTCAAGTAGCTCTGTTTAATCAAGTGCTGTCAATGCATTATCTTTGCACTGCTGTTATATATATATTGCTCATATTAATTTCAAAGAATTAAAATAATGTATGCACTGTGAGATTAAACAAAGTAGTCTCTCAAATGGCCTGCTCTATTTAAAAGACTGTTTTTCTGTCTGTCTGTTAGACCGCCACCATGGGACTCCCATGCTCCTGGATGGCGTACGATGTATAGGAGAAGAGCTGGAGTACGACTCTGAGCAAAGCGACTGGCAAGGATTTGACTAAACGTGTAAACTTCAGACTTTCTAATCAGTGCCACATATCTGCACTGTGGGTGGGAACAAAATATTCCAGATTATGAACACAGTCAAGGGTGCTTTTGTCTGTCAAAACACACTGTGGTTACTTGCTTGTTCTTACTGTTACAATGGAATGATTGTTTATTGTAGCTTTTTTTCTTCAGGTTCGGAAGAAAATAATCAAGCAGTGTGTTATCCTCTAACTAACTGAATTCCAGTGTTATGACTGAGTGTTTATTTGAGATTAAATGCAGTCTTTTGTCTTGTAATTAATACTTTGTGTGTGTGTGTGTGTGTGTGTGTGTGTGTGTGTGTGTGTGTGTGTGTGTGAGCGTGTATTTATCACTTTGTGGGGAACAAATGTCCCCATAAGGATAGTAAAACCCGAAATTTTTGACCTTGTGGGGACATTTTGTCGGTCCCCATGAGGAAAACAGCTTATAAATCATACTAAATTATGTTTTTTGAAAATGTAAAAATGCAGAAAGTTTTCTGTGAGGTTTAGGTTTAGGGGTAGGGTTAGGTTTAGGGGATAGAATATAAAGTTTGTACATTATAAAAACCATTATGTCTATGGAAAGTCCCCATAAAACATGGAAACACAACATGTGTGTGTGTGTGTGTGTGTGTGTGTGTGTGTGTGTGTCATCAGTGGCATATAAACAAACTTGCATTTTATGATTTTTTTTTTTTTTTAATCAAAAGTTTACTTGAGTTGAAATGCTTTTTAACATCATTTGTGCGGTAAAATGACTTGTGAGTTGTTGCATTGAACATCCACTAGTGGTCAGTGTACTCCATCCAATAAACATGCCGTTTTGTTTCAGTGTAATAAAATGGGTTGAATTGAAAACTAGAATATATACAACAAATAAATCATATCTGGTATGTATTCCACTCACGCACAAATACCACAATTACTTTTTTAAAGTTGTTTTTATCTTGATCAGTCAAGTTACAAGTATACAAATACTTTATGCTCATCAAAAGTTTATTATTCAAAAGTGACATATTTATTGACACATTTTCCACGTGGTGTATGAAGTGCTGACTGGTAAGATCTCATGGTGGTCACTTTAACATATTTGTATTCAATAACCTGTAGTGAGTTTTGAAGTGAAATCTTTCATATGCTTTTTCAACACAAATGTAGTAGCACATCACATGCATTTAAAGTCCATTGCCTTTCAGTTTTATCATAACTAATAACCATGAAAATAAAACAACATTTTGTCTTCTGTTCTAATTTTAATGATCTATATTTAATACCCCAATCAGCATGTCAAGGTTTGAGTTTTATATGTCATTCATTCAGATGCCTTCCCTTAAGGCCAGAATATTGTCTCTAGTGTCTCTATTGCATTGAGGCGCTTTGAGGTCTGATACAATATCAGCTTCAAGGAGGGCCCGTCGATAGTGATCCAGCAGAACCGAACCGCCTTCCACCCCAGTGTGCTCAGGGCCAGAAGGCCAAAATAAACACTCATATGAACTTAGTTTTATAAACAAAGTCAACCAAAAGATAAAAAGTGTCCAAACCTTTGGAACATTATTAAATGCATATCATTTTTCATCAATAAATGGCAAATGTAGCGATCGCTGCAACATTGACAGTTTGACGGAGAAAAAAAAAAAAAAGAGTAGAAAATAAGTTTTAGGTCGTTATCTTGAAAACTAAACGTAAACGTATGTTTGTTAAAATAAGATGCTTCTATCACAAACCAAACGTCTCTATTATTTTGGGTGTATTACGTAGGCCTACATTTAAAAACAATCGAAATGTATTTCCATCATAACAATTGCTTTTCAGATGATTATGTTGTCATGACGTCATTGATGTTTTATTTCGATAGCCGACATTAACTTATATTTATATTAATTCAGAGTATTGCAACCCACTTTTTAAATGCGTCATTCTCAAATCACAAAATGTTTCTTCATTGTAACTTCACCCTTGTGCGTCAGTTTAAAGGTTACTCAGAGGTCAAGTGGACAAAAATGTCCGCGTCAAAAAACTGCCATGATCATATTATTAATATTATTTTCCTCTTTCAATTAGTTCATTTTTAACCAACATCAGTCCTGAATCATAACTACCAAATATGAATTCATTTTCAGGATTTTAACCCTTTAAATGCCAGTTTGTTTACATAATGCCACTGTTGTTTTATAAAACACATAAACGCAAAATGTATTATTTTCCATATACTAAATGCAAAGAGGAATATTATTTTACTTGTTTTTATTTTTGTTTTTGGATTATCACAGTCTGGAATATGTCAATGATTAGCAACAACATTGATTTTTCATGCATTAAAAATGTTTTGTGAAGTCAGATTAAAAACATTTTTTTTTTTTTAAAGATCTCACACTCAGGACATTAGAGGACAAAAATGTCAGTATCAAAAAACTGCCATAAAATTATTATATATTAATATTATTTTCCACTTTCACTGACTTACTAACTAACTACCAAATAGTCATTCATTTTCAGGATTTTAACCCTTTAAAAGCCAGTTTGTTTACATAATGCCACTGTTGTTGTTCACAAACACACACATTTCTCAATACACACATACAAACACTCTGACATCCATACCAACACATCCACACAATTTTAGCTGCATCATTTATTCAGTTGGCCAGCATTGCACTATAATACAGCAAACAGAGAATAGGAAAAAAGCATGTATTTGCTCCATAGGCTAAATATGAGAAAAATGGCGCCATCTGGCAAAATTTTAAGTCAGTGCTCCGAAATGAAAGCATATTATCATAGAATTCATGATTTATGCTTTAATTTTACCACTGTTTTTGTTCACACACACACACACACACACACACACACACACACACACACACACATACACACACACACGTTGTGTTTCCATGTTTTATGGGGACTTTCCATAGACATAATGGTTTTTATAATGTACCAACTTTATATTCTATCCCCTAAACCTAACCCTACCCCTAAACCTAACCCTCACAGAAAACTTTCTGCATTTTTACATTTTCAAAAAACATAATTTAGTATGATTTATAAGCTGTTTTCCTCATGGGGACCGACAAAATGTCCCCACAAGGTCAAAAATTTCGGGTTTTACTATCCTTATGGGGACATTTGTTCCCCACAAAGTGATAAATACATGCTCACACACACTCATACACACACACACACACACACACACACACACACACACACACACACACACACACACACACACACTATGTATATATATATATATATATATATATATATATACACGCACACACACATTTCTCAAGACACATATACCAAAACACCCTAACAATTTTAGCTGCATCTTTTATTCAACTGGCCTGCAGTGCACTATAATACAGCAAACAGAAAATAGGAAAAAAACTTGTATTTGCTCCATAGGCTAAACATGAGACAGATGGCGCCATCTGGTGGAAAATCTAAAAAAAATATTTGAAGCCAGAGCTCCGGAATGAAAGCATAATATCATAGAATTCATGTTTTTTATTCTTTAATGGCACTGGGATCAAATATTTTAATGGGTTTCAATGGGGACATTTTTAACAAGATTAACAAGAGTTTGTTAAACATGTATCGCTTTTTGTTTGAAACAACTTACCGTCGTGTCGTTCAAACGTATTTGTCCTTTATCCGCACAGCAAAATCTCTATTAATATTTAATTAGGCTCTTTCGGCTGTATATTTTCCTGCTATTAAATCATAAGATTATTTAATTAATTAATATACTAACATTGAATAGCCTATATTAATTTCCAGGTATTTATTGGTAGACAATTGCAACGATTAGCTACTGATTAACAAAGTTAATATATATATATATATATATATATATATATATATATATATATATATATATATATATATATATATATATATATATATATATATATATATATATATATATCTTTTTTAAATTGGTGCAATTGAAACTATTAATTGTGTTAATCAAATGTGCTGTAAGTCTGTTATTTCTACCTGATCCCATTGCAACTTGCGGTGTTATGTTGCCAGGTTTATTAGTCATTAATAGTAATATAGTGATTAATAACATAGTAATTAGCCTAATATTTATTACTTGGACAAAGCGAGTTATTTTAGGTAACATGCATTACAGACCAAACATTTTTGAAAATGTAGCTACAACATCAACACAATTTGATACACAATAACATAAAAATCAGCCTGTTAGCTAAATGAATGACTTAAGATGTCTACAGGTGCCTACGCACACTTCGAGAAGGCGTTGTAATAGCAGCGAGAGTCTTTCTCACACCACACAAATATGAGAACTGGGCAAGTTGTCACACTTTTTTACTACATTTAATATTTCTCAAGGTAGTTTTATTTCATTTAAAAAAAATCTAATTCCGTGCAGGCTTCACTACAAAAACAAACAAACAATCAAACAAAAAATTGAAATACAAAATGTAAGTTTATAGGACAAAACATTAATCCTTATACCGGGGCATGTTGTCACACTATATATGGGGTAAGAAGTGACAATAGGAACCTGCTGTTTGTTGAATCTTCTTTGAGAAGAATACATATTGTGTGTGTGTGTGTATGTGTGTGTGTGCGTGTGTGTGCGTGCGTGCGTGTGCGTGCGTGTGTGTAAATATTAATACTTCAAAGTAAAAAATTAAAAAGTCATATGCCATTTTCCAAAAATGTGCTGATAGTGCTAAACACCATTGAACTATGTGTTTGAATATATTGCTTTAGTAAACAAGCATTTATGCAATTTGGCTGGCACAATTAATCGACCGATATTTGTCTTATTTAAATTGTCAGCATCTGAACAAAAGTGTTAGTTGTCCCTTGTGTCACTTCCAAAATCTACTGACAGCCAGTTCATTCTAAACAATCTCTGTTGTCAGTTATTTGTTCATTTTGTGTGTGTGTGAATTTTGAATAATGTGTAAAATAAGTGTTTATTTTATATCAGCAATTAAATTGCTTCAGTCATTCATATATAACTCTTACGTGACACTTGACTCAAACTGTTATGTTAAATGAATACATCGGCATGTATAAATCAGCATTATTTGTGCCACCTTGCTGTCTTTGTGTCAGCATCGGCCAGTGGAAACCTCATATACGTTGAGGCATGCTCCCTTACTCAGTTAATCAGACCCAGATGCTGAAGCAGTATCAATGCTGCAAATGTGTTTGACAGCTGCCACTATGCCAAGATAAGACAGACCTTTTCTAACCTTTGCTGGCACACAGTACTGTTTATTAAAATAATGACACCTTCATCATCTTTACACTCCTAATTCTGTAAAGTTTGTTTAAGTGATTAATTATGCAAACACAAGCATTCACTTTTTTGGTTTGGTGTTTTGATGTAAAGGAAAAGTGTTTTGTGTGTTTGGTTGTGTTTATGGTATATGGGAAACGTATTGGCTGTTCTGCAACATTTGTATGGTGAAGGAGAGGACCAGTGTGAGACAGTGGAGGCAAGAGAGCAGTGGAAGCAATTAAAGCTCTCTTGACTGTACTGTGGGATTGAGGAAGTGAGTGACAGCTCCATTCAAAACATTCACGGTTTAATCTGCGTTCAGCAGCTGAATACAATAATGAGCCATTTCGGCACTGAATGATAAACACTGTTGAAAGTGGCAAAACTGCAATTATGTCATTGCGGCCTCCGTAATGGGATTGAGCACTCAGATAAAGGATTCTAATGTTGTTGTTGTGTATTATGGAAACGGTTCAATGATGAGATGAACACCTGCGGTTCAAATAAACATAACTTTCATACTATCGCAACACGCAATGGTCAATCACACGATAATCAGTTTCACACACCCAACTTCTTCCCTCCACTTTGTGTTCACCTTTTACTCTTGCTGATGTCCGTTCTGTCTAATAGACTTCGCATGTTGTGCTTAAGTTAATAAATTGTAAATTTAGTCAAAATTAATACAAATAAAGAAATTAAGCTGTTTGTCTTTAAATTGAAAGGTAATAGACTTGAAAGGTTAAATTGATTAACGAGTATTAACTGTAAAATATACAGTACATTTTTTTAAATATATTTTAAAAGACAGTGCATATTTTTTTACAATAAAATGTTTTAGATGTAAAAAGACTGATTTTCCTGTATAATTAATGGTAAAAATGTGTTATTATGTTTAACATGAGAGAACATGTACTTTTAACAGTAAATTATTGTTCAATAATCAATAATCAGGTGTTCCCACGACTCCCTGCTTGACCCATTACATTTAATTATATGTTATGGGAATAATTATGTTTATTCTTATTTTAATATCAGTTATGTACTTATATTACTTATATTACTGTGTTATATTTGATCTAGTTTTTTTTCATGTTTATTGCATTATTGTAATTTCACATGAGTTACTCTGATGGTGTTCAGTGTGTGTCTCCACATGTTTATTAGTCATTGCTCCTGGAAGAGCCTCTATTGATGAACTTCATGTCATCATGTGCCCTTCTTTAATTACTACAGTGACTAACAATACATTATAAAGTGAAAAGCAGATTTATACAGTTTCAGAAGGTTAATATCAAGTTTATGACATATTTGTTTTTACTGTAACATTTTATTATTTAATTTTTTACAGTGCCAGTGTGGTCATGTAAATTACAAAAGTTTTAAACTGTAAAATGTACAGGTTGTTCTGTAAAGTTGTTTATATATTTACTGTATTAATTACATCATTATTCTGGCAACCACGGCTGGCAGTTTTAATTTTTTTTTGTAAAAACAACATGATTTGTAAAAAATGTTATTACTTTTTATTATTATTATTTTTTTTTTACAGTGTAGGGCATAAGCTTAGTCATATGTGTTCAGTCTTATAGCGTTAAAAATTTAAAGTTTATGAGGTTATAAAATAGAAGCCTACAGGTATTTATTTCCCCCTTGTTGTTTTAATGCATGAAACGAAAAAGCAAGGGGCATATTTATTTTTCGGAGATAAAACAATAGTAGCTTATTCGGGGCTTCCGTTTATTCGGGTGCTTTCATTAAAAATATGAAATGTGTGGAATATTCCTGGTCCAAAACAAATTAAGCTCAATCGGCAGCATTTTGATGATACTGTAGAATAAATTTCGACGTGTCCCTCCTTTTCTATAAAAAATGTAATTAAATAAAAAAAAGCAAAAATATGGGTTACAATGAGGCACTAATGGAATTTAATGGGGTCAATGCATACACATTAAAATACTCACTGTTTCAAAACTATAGCCATTTCTGTGTTAACATGATTTTAGTGTGATAAAATAACTTCTAACCTTTTCTGTGTCAAGTTATAGCCAATTTTACAACTTTGTTACCATAAAGACAACAACGTAAACCCCTAAGATTTCATTTTACAGCTCAAATAATTCATACGTTTTAACAGAGTAATTAATATAAGTGTTTTTTTTTTTGTTTTTTTTATATATAAAATGAGAAGCTTTAAAATTCTGCTTTTAAACCCTTGAATCGGCCCCATTCACTTCCACTGAAAGTGTCTCAACCTCGATTTTTGCCTCTTTTACAGAAAAGGAGAGACGAGTCGAGATTCATTTTGTGTTAATCAACATCATCGCTGTCGATTGAGCTTAACTGAACCCCAAACATTCGTTTAAGAAAACAATATGCTATTAGTTTCAATAGTTGCTGTAGGCGATTCAGCCTAAAGATATCAAAAAGCTTGTAAATAAAAACGGATGTTCCATGTTCATTACACTTACCGAAAGCAAAGAAAAAACGTTGAAAAAAAAAACGAAATAATAATAAATACGTAAAAACGAATCAGCGTAACTCATTTCATTCAAGTCTGGCTGAATACTAACGAGCGTTAAAACCTGCTGGTGTTCTTACTCTCTCTGTTTACCAAGCAATGGATGGATTACATCCCGGAAGTGACGTCGATACTGTCAGTCAGTTTGCAAAAGAAAAAAGTATGCCACCTACTCTAGAATTATGTATTCATATGACGGATGTACATCAAAACTTTTGAATCGTTTTTAAATAATAAATAAGAGTTAGCCTATTCATAAATCTCGGTATTTATTTTATTTATTGAATTATTTTTGTCAGCGAATATTCCGACTTGGTCCAGTAGAAAATGACCTCCTCCTCCTTCCGAAATCGTGAAATCCTCTGGCTCTTTCTCTTGACAGAGCTCCTCTGGACATCGAGCTCACCAGTCTTGAGCAGCTGAAAACAAATCCCGCGCAGACAGTAAATTGACTAGAATAGTGAGGAAAGCTTGCTCTCCTCGGATGCATGTTTGTTGTGTGGAATTACTTATACGTGGTTAAGCAGTGAAGCGCCTCCCAGTGCCTCGGTCATAGACCTTGAATCCTAGCGCATTTATGCAGAATGCATTTTGGGTTGAACACGATCCTATAGCTCAGGAGAATCCTTCCACTTGCCCACAGGGCCCCCTCCACCTACACCTGCATTCCCTTCTCTATAGATCTCCACCTGCATAAACGTCGGATCCCGGAACATGCTAAAATAATTGGGCTGGAACTCGGTTCGGTCGCTGGACTCTGTGACATTGGATTCCAATTGTTTTATGGTGTTTTGGAAATAGTCTTCCCATTTAAGGAAAGGAAACAGAAAACAGGGGCGACAGACTATTTCTTAAACCTCGAGAATAGCTATAGGCCTACAAAAACTAAGTGAACAAAGAAATCTTGAATTATTCGATGTTCGATCAAGCCACGAGTATGGGCGATGGAATCGCCGAGGATCGAAACCATTGTGTTTCCAATTCGTTGTGCCGTGGCAGAGTCAGAGACTTCAGAAGCCGAACTGAGGTGGGAAACCGGTCACCCGAGCAGAGCTCCACCGACACACCGGGGACATCGGCATGCACACCGACTTCATCCAGCGAGGATGGGCACGATAAACTTTTAGGAGTGGATCCGGACTACTGTCGAAGAATTCTGGTCAGAGGTGAGTGATCGAAGACTAAATCTGTTTAAACTAACTGTTCATTTACTTCACATTTGTCTTAAAATAGCCAGTACTTCGGGGGGAAAATAAAAAAACATGTGTCTGCTGTCTCAAACAGACACCTTCTTTTTCTATAATTGAAAAAAAAAAAAAAAGATATATATTTTGTTTTTTACATATTTTTAGAATCAGAATTTCTCTTTAAGTCCTGGTGTATAATGTTCTTGTCGTGACAACAATCAAACACATGTATTATTCGATATGTTATAGGCCTACAATATTTTATTTATTACAACACTGACAAAGAACATCGAAGAATTGAACATAGTTCAAGTTCATGTTGGGATGTTTAGGTTTATTTAAAATAAATACTGCAAACTGCAATCGAATGCGCGATTAATGAATGTCTCTTGAGAAATATGAAAGGTATTAAGTCATAAACTACTGGCTTTTGATGAGCTCAGATTGGGTTTATATTTAAATGTATTCGTTGTGTTCATTTC
This sequence comes from Xyrauchen texanus, assembly GCF_025860055.1. Classification (NCBI taxonomy): domain Eukaryota; kingdom Metazoa; phylum Chordata; class Actinopteri; order Cypriniformes; family Catostomidae; genus Xyrauchen; species Xyrauchen texanus. Next base: position 59,369,765 of record NC_068277.1, on the reverse strand, counting down.
TGTTTCCTTGGATGTCAGTGTGTGAGATCTAAACATATAGATGCTTAAAAATACTGACATGACGCCTCTATGATATTGGTTCTGTAAATATGAATATGTATCTATATTTGAGTACATTTCTAAACGCATTTAAAACTTCAGAATAATTGTTATCTTACCAAGAAGTAAGAAATAGCAATAAATCTGTGATCATGCTTGATTGCTTATTTATTTGTAATTATCTTTTTAATGTAATTTTTCCTTCTTCTTTTTTTTTTTTGTATACGTTCAAATGGACGGGCAGCGTGTTTTGATGTAGCCTAAATCTTGAAAGTAAAAGCTAAATTCACTGATGCCCTTATTCGGTATGTTGGACTGTATATAAATGAATATGTAAGATGTACACTTGCACAAAAAATGATCTGAATTGTAGCTATAACGACCATTACAATCTTGAGCCAAATTATTGTTCATATTTTAAACATTGCTTATCATGTCATTCAATGCAGTTGTACATTTTCAACTGACCTATTGTATTGACTGTTGTATTTATCTATATCTGCTAATCTCAGGTGAGGAAAACAAATACATGTTTTTAAAGGACAAGACCTTTTTATTATTGTTATTATTCCAGCATGCATACCTTAAAACTCTAATCATGAACCGTGAACTGCTGATTTGCAGATATTTTACGCATTTTTACGCACCCACAAACTAGAGTGCATTAGCACTGCAATAATGGCAATGATTGGACGAATCGGGTCTGATCGGTCTGAGTAGACGGGGAGTAGGGGATCTGAGTGGTTTTGGCTGAGTGGCTCGGCAGAGCTAAGCTCACAATCCCCGGTGTCACTATTTGTTTTTAAATCTGATGATTGAATGCGTCGGTTCCCTCATGAGAACCCCGGGTCACCGAAAGGTCAACAAGTCTGTATTATGGGCCGACAGGCTCTGGTCGATTTTAAACTACAAGGAAAGAGCAATAAGCATTTTAGTGCTTTATATCTACAAATACAATTAAGGTTATTGTCATACTGCAGGTCATCCAAGAGTGATAATCATATCATATCATATATATCATATCATATTTATATCATATATGATACTGGGCTGGGTTTGCCAGGCAGACATCCACATAGGCGGAGCTATGATCTCCAGAACGTCATTCAAAATATGAATACTTCACCACATAATATTAGAAAAATATAGCCAATTATTTTCAATCTAAATTCATATGTATAATATCACCATCAACGTTTAATATCATGTAACGGTTACTGTTTAGAAGTTGTGAAACTGTCAGCAAATAATTAAGATTTAGATATTTTTTTTTGGACAATACAACTTCTCAAATATGACTTTTTTTTCTTTCTTAAAGCATCTTTATTCCTAAATGTAGGCCTACAATTTTGACCCTGCTGCATGGAAGGTGTTTGGTGCAAGAAGAAACTGTGGATGGGTTTCTGTAAATAATAGTGTTTTCTCAAATCTGGTGAGGTGATTCATCAATCAAACTGAAAACAGAATTGAAAGATTCTCTAAATCAAAATAACAGTGTACATTGATTGGAAGAAATTCAGTTGATTTGAATACACAAGCCAGAATCTCATATGAGTTCAAAAGTGATTGAAATATGTGTTTGATATATGAAATTGGCCAACCTGGAACAATAGCTGGAAATAGTTCATAAATAGCAGTTCTTTAACACTAAATATACCGGAAGAAACATTTTCATCGTTTCCTCAATATGGCAGCTGAGCTCAAAACAACAACTTTAAATGTAGAAATGATGTTGTGAGATGCAATCATTTAGACATTTTCTCATATAATGATAAATGTACTTGAAACTTGTAACATTTTAGCTTTTTGCTCAATGATCTTCCCAAATGTACTATCCAAGACATTAACTGGCGGATGAAATGGCATTTTGGAACATATGGATATTCCCAATATTTTCCACACATACTGTCCCTTGATGCAGTATTTTCAACAAGACTTAAGTACTAGATTTTTTATCATGTATGTCAGTGGTGATATGAATAAAATATTATATCACTTGTTTCATGATGAGAAAGAAAAAATGATTTTCATGATGTGATTGCTAACAAAAATGTAGCTTATTTGCTTGTTCAGTTGCTTTGGACTGCTTGGAACTTGAATGTAGATGTTGTAGTACCTTTTCATGGTTTCATCCAACAAATAGACCAACTCAAACTTCTACATTACTCACTGCAGCAATGAAGTTTTAAAACATTCAAACTGCTGAGCACCTCTTCACACCCCAGTATAGAACTCATCACCATTTAGAGCAGATTTACAGTATTTTGGATTTTATATAATGGTAATTTTTTTTTAATTCTTAGAAGATAACTGACTGAATATATCAAAATTACCACAGCGTTTTTGCAATGTGACTATAAAATAATAATGACTTTAAAAATGCCCACCAACGGTATCCTAATGTATTGTATATATTTCCTAAACAGACGCCAAGGGCACTATTCGGGAGATTGTACTGCCAAAAGGCCTCGACCTAGACCGGCCGAAACGCACGCGGACCTCCTTCACGGCGGAGCAGCTCTACCGGTTGGAGCTCGAGTTCCAGCGATGTCAGTACGTGGTCGGTCGCGAACGCACGGAGCTTGCCAGACTGCTGAATCTTTCAGAAACTCAGGTACGACTTAAAATAAAAGCTTTTTTTTTTTTGTTATGTTATTGTGCTTCGATACTGAATTAGGTACTGCTTTTTAAATCTTATTACAAGAAAAGGCTACTTCTTTAGATTAAATACAACATTGTTATTATTATTGCTATTATTGTTATTGTTGTTAGTGATTAATAACAGTAATAATAGGCCTAATAGTTTATTGTTATTATTATTATTAGTGATTAATATCAGTAATAATATAATTGTATTGTTATTATTATTATTATTATTATTGTTGTTAGTCATTAATAACAGTAATAATAATAATATTAATAATAATAATAATAATGCATTATTATTATTATTATTATTGTTGTTAGTCATTAATAACAGTAATAATAATAATAATAGTAATAATAATGCATTATTATTATTATTATTATTATTAGTGATTAATATCAGTAATAATGTTTTATTTGTATTAATATTATTATTAATATAATAATAAGAATATAATATATGAGTAGTAAGCCTATAATTAACACATTATTCATTAACATGGCCATTTTTGAGATTTACATATATTTTCCTGCAACAATGCCAGTGTCAAGTTTAATGCGTCTCCGTAAATTCTAAAGTATTCTTATTCATATAATTTCTTAAAGACATCAGGTCATAAATGTACAATATTAACTATTCATCAAGCATTTTCTTTGATCTTACGTGCAACATTGAGTCGTGACGTATCGCCCTCATGCACTAAAGTGGATGTTATGGGACTGATTCATCCTCTGCACACATTACTGACCTAATTTGAAGATCAATGTATCTGTATCAGTATACTGGAAAAAGCAATATTAAAATCAACTTTATACTGGACCAGAAGTCCATAATAGCTCAACATTTCTTTTGGATGCTGTCCAGATCTTCAAATGACTCTTAATATTGTACATGTATTTAACAGTGTATCGCATACATATTTAGTAATGTACATATTAGTATCCTTTCCATGCAACTCCTATACTAGACTTTTTTACTTCTATATCCTTAATGATAATAGGCTACATTCCAAGTAGGCTACAATATGGCAAAATGCTTGTGTGTAGGCTACTATTGAACGACTGTCGTTATAACAGATTTGATTACAGTTAAATTATTAACTAGCATTCAGGTAAATAGAGAGGCTGATAAAACATAAAGAGCTCAAGGCCCGAGGAAAAAAATAAGATGGATATTTAAAAAGGTTTGTGGCATACTGGAAATAAATAAATCGGATTTTAATTTCCCGACAAAACTACGTTTTATTCAAAAACATTTTTTTCGGAATTCATCGATTTCAAACGGGGGTGAAAATAAATAAATAAAATAGATGATATTTTTGGTTCGTTATAATAAAAGCAACAGATTTCGCCAAGTCAAGTTAGCGCACCAAAGTTGGAAAAATATAACGAGCATATAGACGTCAGATCGTGCATGAGAGTCACCAATCACCTGTCTGCAAATGCTACATGTCAGCCTGCTTTGTTATGGGCACAATGCTTATAATTAGTATTCGCACAGTGGGCGTTAGTGGGCGGGGTTTCTCTTTGTCCAGACGTGAAGAAAAAAACGGGGGAAAAAAAAAACTGGGGTGCCCGTTTATCATCATGCATGCCCTATGAACTGCGTCGTCACAGTTAACCATTTCTTCTCTCAGTGTATTTTAAAAGTTTGATTTCAGTATCAATTACGTTATCAATCTGAAATACTACAAATATGGATTTTTTTTTTGTTTAGCCAAATTGTGTTATCATCCAAGTAATTGTAAGTAAAACAATAACAACTTTCCTCAGATAAAATGAACTGGATAAGACATTATGAAGCACATTTAAAAGGCTGTACAATACCATAACTGTATCTTCAAATAAAGGACATGATTCAAATGGTGCTGTCACCTGCAAGGGTTTATTTGGAAAATGTAATAGAGCCATTTCACAAGTTATATGCTTCAGGGTTTCTAACATTTTTTTAGCCTCGTTTGTGGTCCAAATAATATGTTCATAATTATTTAATTGTGGTGGGCAGGCTACTTACTATCTTCACATCCTGACCAAGTCATTCAACTATAGGCATAGTCGTGTTTATACATAGGACGTTTTACACTAAGCCAATAAAAAACGTGGTAAATAGTTACTTTATTCAAATAAAATAATTAATAAATCAAATGCAAAATTCAATTGAATATAATTTGAATCCTAGAAGCATATAGATGAAAATTGTCGCCTTGTCACAGATCAGAAATGTCAAGATTTTGATATCAGTCTAAAATATATTCGTTTGTGAAGTTTTGTTGGAGGCAACTTGGTGAGAAATATTATATGACACCAGGGGCGCTTTTTCAAAATCAGTTATTGCCGCTTGAAATATCTAGGCCTATAGGAATTTTTCAAAACACTCTCAGCGAAATCGTCAGGATTCGTACGACTTTTCTAAATGGACTAATTCGTATGATATCGACTGCTCTTGTTTGAATATCTATGACTATCAAAGCGACAATATTTTTTCCAAATAAAACATGCAATTATCGATGATTTGTTGAACAGATAAGCGGATAAGCTAATATCCTAACTGTGGAAATGTTCCAGAGACTCAATGATATTGGTTAAAGGGAATTTATTTCTCTTTTTTTTCCCCATACAAAACTCGTTTTTGGGAGCTTTTCGATGAGTTTGCGCCACAAAATGTAAAAATGTACAAATCAATCAAGAACTTTTACAGTCAGCTTTATAGTCTGTCTACTTACAAAATCACATATAGGATAAATAAAATGATTGTAGCCGATTTCTTTAGATGGTTTGACGTTAATAATATTCAGATATATGTAAGCTATTTCAAACAGATTTATCTCACATTACTGTCTGGGACATTTCTCAAACTTTGAAAAATCTTTACACAACTTTTAAAATCTGAACTGATTTAATAATACTATATACACTTGATACAGACAAAAACTGGGCATCCTACAGCAAACTCTCTCTCTCTCTCTCTCTCTCTCTCTCTCTCTCTCTCTCTCTCTCTCTCTCTTTATGGTTTAATTTTTCAATTTCAAATGATTTCAAATAAAGAAAGCAAAAGTATAAAATAAATTATAAGTATAATTATAAGTATAAAAGTATAATATACATATAAAGTTAATATTTCGTTTCTCTAAAAGTATTTCTGTAAAATGCTAAACCAAGAATGTTACAAAAGTGGTAGTCTAAAATGAATTGCCTTGGATATTTAGCAATAAATCGTGTTCTTGAACAGAACAAAAACGTTTCCATTTTCGTTTTAATGAAATGCCTTTTTAAAATCTGCATAGGCCTATTAAGCAGAGATTGTAAGTGCTAATACTCATTTACATTAATTGATGTTGCAATTCCCAGTTCAGCAACTTCTGTCAATTTTGATTAAAATAAAAAAGCAAAATGCAATAGATTAAAACACATGCAGAGCCGTATTCAAGATACGTAGAATAAAATGAATTTATTTTTCATTAGGCAAATCCAGTGCTGGTGAAACAAGAAAGAAGTAGCTCATTCAGTGTAAGAGAAATCATTGGACGAAAACGAAATTTTTATCTGTGTAGATTTTAAATGTAGACATTTGATTGGAAATAAAATAGCAATAAATGTAAGACATCGTGTGTTTCTTAAATTAAAAATGACGTAGAGGAATAACGAGAAATGTCCGCATTTACTTTTCAAAAAGGAACTTAGAAACGTCAAATCTTTCTAAAATGGTAAATTGTGGCTCTTGAGTGAATAAAACATCCAATAGGCATATTTTAACCACATGTATAGAGCTCGAAGCCTACATTAAAGTGTCATTTATTTATTTATTGTGTGTTTTGGCCATTGATGTACTTATTATAACACAGCTGTCCGTAGAAACCCGAACAACTTTGAATACACACAGATACACAAACTCTCGTCGTGACATTTCCATTAGGCCTATCCATTAAGAAAACCTGGTGAGTTTTATCATGATGCGGAATATGGATTTGATTGTTTTAAGAGCGGACATTCATGCCACACTGGTAAATCGCCAATTATTTTGCCATTTAAATGGTGTCCATGAAAATAAAAATGTTAAGAAAAAAATGTGACATCTGCATATGCTATTATGCAAACTGCAAGTATACAGCCTATAAATTAAGTAATAACATATTACACGATGCAGACTTTTTTTCTCAATGTAATGTCATGATATCAGTCAGACAGACAGACAGACAGACAGACAGACAGACAGACAGACAGATAGATAGATAAATAGATAGACAGACAAACAGACAGACAGACAGATGATAGATAGATAGACAGACAGACAGACAGGCATGCAGACAGACAGAAAGATAAATGATAGATAGATAGATAGATAGACAGACATGCAGACAGACAGACATATAGACAGATAAATGATAAATAAATAGACAGATAGACAGACAGACAAATAAATGACAGATAAATAGATAGATAGATAGATAGATAGATAGATAGATAGATAGATAGATAGATAGATAGATAGACAGACAGACATATAGACAGACAGACAGATAGATAGACAAACAGACAGACAGACAGACATATAGATGATAGACAGACAGACAGACAGACATATAAATGATAGATCTATAGACAGACAGACATACAGATAGATAGATAGACAGATAGATAGATAGATAAACAGACAGACATACATATAGATAGATAGATACACAGACAAACAGACAGGTAGACAGACAGATAGACAGGCATGCAGACAGACAGATACATTCTAGATAAATAGATAGAAAGATAGACAGACATGCAGACAGACAGACATATAGAAAGACAGATAAATGATAAATAAATAGACAGATAGACAGACAGACAGACAAATAAATGACAGATAAATAGATAGACAGACAGACAGATAGATAGATAGACAGACAGACAGACAGACAGATAAATAAATAAATAGATAGCTAGACAGACAGACAGACAGACAGACAGACATATAGATGATAGACAGACAGACAGACAGACATATAGATGATAGACAGACAGACATACAGACAGATAAATGATAGATAGACAGACAGACAGATAAATAGATAGATAGACAGACAAACAGACAGATAAATAGATAGATAGACAGACAGACATATAGACAGACAGACATACAGACAGATAGACAGATAGACATATAAATAGATAGACAGACAAACAGACAGATAGACAGACATATAGATGATATACAGACAAACAGACAGATAGACAGACATATAGATGATATACAGACAGACAGATAGATGAAAGATATAAAGGCAGACAGACAGACAGATGATAGATAGACAGACAGACAGTCAGACAGACAGATAAATAGACAGACAGATAGATAGATAGACAGACAGACAGATAGATACAAACACTGATGGATCAGTTATATACTGTCCATTTAACATATCAGAGCAATAATTGACGAACTATACACGTTTTGAACATCATAACTGAGGTTTACATCAAAATGTAGACTTTTCCCCAGACCCCATCCCCAGCAGGTGGCTCCCCGCTCCAGCATAAGACAGTGGGGAACCCAAACCACACGTGGCAGTCAGACACCATAAACTCATTGATAACTGATCTGATCCAGTGTCTTAGATATTTACCCATTCAAGATGCTGCTGTTAATTCACTCTTTATTCAGGGCTTTGGTTACCCTGTTAACCCCAGTTCAGTTTTGCTTAAATGGCTTGGGATCACTTAATAAAACAGATAAAATCGAGACTCATATAAAAAGAAATCAAAAGAACGACATGGCTTAAGCTACTGCCACCCAGATTTGGAAATAAACAGAATTTATGCAACTCTCAGAACACTTTGTTTCTTTGTGTTTATTAAAGTGCGAGCTTTTTTATTAGCGGAGTGACTGACGGTTCACTTTAGCATATCTCTCTAAGTGACCTTAACATCCATAAGCAGAGCAAGGGCACGATTTAACAAGGGCCCATTGAAAAACATCAGGAGAGTCTGATTATGTTTAATAAGGTTCAAAAGCATTTACACAGCATGTTTCAGACTGCAAATATGTTTGAAAGAATGTATTCTTTGGAGTCTAGCCACCATTATAAGGTAGATAAACAAACAAAGCTGGTAAATATGAAGTCTATCTGCTTTGAGTTCGCTGGTCCTCTCTGTGTTAAATGGCATCTTTAACAGAATTAAAATGGCAATCCTGAAAGTCTATAATGAGTCTGTGAGTGCAGTCTTTTTAACCAGCAGCATGTTGCCACAGAGTATGTACAGGCACACTTTACACACAAGGACTTCAAGAACAAGAAAACACAATTTTACTCTTTTTTTTTTGTTTTTGTTTTAGAGAGTTGGATTTTCAGTTGTTTGAGCCTTCTGTGTTCCTGTTTATCTTGAATAAGCCGTGCTGGTTAGGGCTTACAGAAATGTTTTGGTTGGCCTCATTCCAATAACATTAAAATGTTAATACCACCAGTGAAGGACGAGACTCAACTGGTGGTGGTGGGGTGGTGGAGGTTGCCATGTTAGCACACTGAAACAGCAATGTGATAGATTGTGAGCAGACTTATAAAGCAATAGCTTACATGTGATTGGCTAGAAATTACCCAGCTGATGATGCGATGACGTACAGCTGCTGGTTTTCCCGCTAGAACTACGCTGCGCTTACATTCTCAACAATAATATAAGTAGGTCATTAATAGAGATCTATATACAGGCTAATGAAATGTAATTACTGTAGTTCAATAACTGGGATTTCTGGATACTTGGAAATGATAAAGTAATAATTAATTAAAATGTAAAAATTTAAGACATTCAATTTCTCAATATCTCATTCAATAAAACTTTAAATATTTCTTGAAGCTTTGTACAAAAGCTTATCAATTGTGAAAGATATCAATTGTGAGACAAAAACATGTGTGAAAAAACACTTTAAACTGGGAATACGTTGTTTGGCAAAAATCAACAATATCAATCAGCAAAACGTGTCAACATTCATTTTTTATTTTCTCTTCACTCATGGAGAGGGACTGTTTATTTTTGTTACCAAGGAGAATTAACCTTGACTGTGGTCACCATTTGTATTTGATAAAAACATCTTACATTAGAATGTACAGATGATATTTGTTTTGTGAACTGAATGTCAGTGTGAATGAATTGAACAGATTCAGTGTCAAAAGTATATGCTTTTCAATGTAACTGTTGTTGGGTCTGCTGTGTATGTGTGGTCTTTATTCCTGAGACCCCTGGACTTCCTTAACACTTTGTACCCTTTTATTGTTGCATTCAGTTCATCCATGAAAAAGTCATGGATTTAATGGCTGAGAGATCAGGTAAGCCAGAAACAAACAGGGAAAGACTGAGGCAAATGGCCCTGTGAGAGCTTTAGAAGGAAAGACCATCATTACTTTTAATACAGTAAAAATATTTGGAGATTTCACAGGATATAAAAGTGTAGAAACAGTGGTTTTGACTGACTAGCCTGACAGCTGGCTTATGAGATAGATGGATAGATCAGATAACATCAGCTTTTCACAGAGACAAATGCATCTCTGCTGACTTGTCTCTACTCTTCCTGTCTCTGTCAGCTGACATGAGTCTTAAAAAGAGAAAGACTTAGCTGACTAACATTTTAATTCCCATTCAAGGGAAACTGTAAAAGGTTGGTGGGAACTGGTGACCCCTTTCAGTACTACATTGTAAACAACTTCATATTTTTAATTCAGATTTTTGGCAGACATTAAGGAAAAACACTTTGTAATCTGTGATTTTCATATTCTGCTCTATGTCTCCCACTGAGCTTGTGACCAACCCAAATGTGTTTGTTGTGCATTGTTCTCCACTGCAGCCAGACAGCATGTAAACTAACGTAATGTCTGGAGCGAGAAGTGATGCAATGTGGTCTAGAAGATGGAAACAAAGAAAGAAAGACCACAGAGTTTTGAAATGGAGAGTTCAGACAATCTGAATGCCTAATATGCCACTTAGCTGGTTGTGTTTTGGACACTGGTGTGCTAGTGTCCCCACCAAGCTTCTTTACTGTCTAAACCAGCAAGACATCTTTGATAAACTAGTAGTTAGACCACCACCAAACAAGCACAAATGAGTATTAATCAGCACAGTCCAGCCAGAAAATTCACACTGGTTTTAGCTAGTCTTTTCAGCAGGGAAGTAATAAGTAAATCCATTACACAGTGCTAGTCTACATGTGTGGTTGTGACACTGGGTAGATAAACCTAAAATAAGAATTTCTTCTTGACAATGCCAAGCACAAATTAGTTTTTCGCTCTGTTCCTCACACAATGCTATCTTAAGATGTCTAAAGTCTTTTACTACTATGTTTTTAACGTATACACTTAGCATCTGCGTACAGTTGAATGCTAGCCTTTCAAAGTATAATTCATTTGACTGTACACGCGTACACAGGCAGTTGGCACATGCAGGCTACTGCATGCAATTACATCTTATTCTACCACTTCTTCATGACAGCGATAGCTCAACTGTGAGTGTTGCCACCTTGTGGACCCAATATAGTGCAAATATTTCCAGTCATACGCGCATAATGTGTGTATACTTTGGCCTTTAAAAGATGATACATTTTAATGTTTGCATTACATAACCAACTACATTAACAAGCTTGCTTGATCGTGATCAAATTGCACAGTAGCTTATCTTATACAGCGTTTCACTTTTGACACAAAGGGCAGATGATATCAGAAATCATGCAGCTCGTTGAGGAGAGGAACTATTCTTTTTCTAAGAGATTATACTTGTTTTTTACCATTGGCGCCAAAGGTTTCTGTGAACTACTTAGGTTTACAATACTTTTGAAAATGCATCCCTAGCCATTCTTCGTTGACCTCTCTCATCAACAAGTTGTTTCCATCCACAGAACAGCCACACACTTTTTTTGGCACCATTCTGAGTAAACTCTAGAGATGATCGGCAGTTACAGAAATACTCAAACCAGCCTGTCTGGTACCAACAATCAAGTCCTCGTGGTGGCGTAGTGATTTACCTCAATCTGGGAGGTGGAGGAAGAATCTCAATTGCCTCTACGTCTGAGACCGTCAACCCTTGCATCTTATCACGTGGCTTGTTGAGTGCATTACATTGGAGACATATTGTATGTGTGGAGCCGCATGCGCTATTCACCACGTGCCCCACCGAAGAGGTTACCCCATGTGACTCTACACTCCCTAGCAACCGGGCCAATTTGGTTGCTTAGGAGACCTGGTTGGAGTCACTCAGCACACCCTAGGATTCGAACTCGTGAACTCCAGGGGTGGTAGTTGGTGTCTTTACTTGCTGAGCTACCCAGGCCCCGGGTTGATGTGAATATTAATTGAAGCTCCTGAACCATATCTGAATGATTTTATGCATTGCAGTGCTGCCACACAATTGGCAGATTCGATAATCTCATGAATATGGAGGTGTACAGGTATTCCTAATAAAGTGTTTAGTGAGTGTATATCCTTCTCTCATCCTCACATTTCATCCTTGCTTCCTTTCATCGCATCCTGAGAGGGAAGAACTAGGACATGAGGAAAGGATGCTAGGACTCGAGGGAAGAATGCAAGGAAAGGAAACAAGGACTTTAGAAATAAGAAGCGCCATGTATTTTTCTATGAGATATTACTAGCATGTGCAATTGGATGTTTACCACTAGGGGCATTGTGCTTCAGTAGGGATGCCTTTTAATTCATTAGGGTGCACAATCTATCTGTATCTGACCACACACTAAGCCTAATTGCCAGATCACACATGCACGCAGGCCAAATCAGGCAGTAGTGCTATGGGGAAGGAAACTAATAATAGTCCAACTGCTTTTGCTGTTAGGAGGATTATAGAGCGATATCTACCAGCAATTCAGTAAGATGGAGTTGACCCTTTGCTGAACCTGCATGGACATGTGTTTCAACAAAACTAGAACCAAGGGCCAAGGTTCAGTGTATGAAGGCAAAAGGGTAAACAGGCGCAACAGAGTAGGAAGATAAGGTAGATGGAAGGTTATAAGCAGGAGAAAAACAAGTTTATTTAATTTGGATGACTCATAATTAAGAGGGAATGGACAATACCCACATAATAAATATACACACAAAAACATACCAATATTTTTCAATCACACATTCTTCCCAACTTCATTACCCCACAGGTGCGGTGTATTTTACAGAATGCATGCACATTACCTAACATGCATACATGCTGCACATTCTAGCATGCATGTGTTCCCTTCACACCATATGTTGTGGCAGATGCGCCAAGAGAGTTTGTAAAGACATCAACTCAGGCTTCAGCTAAATCAAAAATCCCTTGGTAAAGATGCATGACCTTCAAGAATTAATGACCAACAATTAATGACAAGAATTAATGACCTTCAAGCCCTCTAAAGAAGAGGTCAAAGAGCGGTCACCAAATACCAGAATGCCACATTGTGTTCCACGCTACATGGCGTTATCACATGTGTGGGATAACCAGGGCAGTTTGAGGGCAGTTTAGCCCCTGGATGGGGTCAACGAAAGTATCAAAAAGATCAGAGGAAAGCATCTATCACGCAAGAGGTTTTTACCCAACTCACTTTAAAAGATTAAAGTTTAGAGTTCATTAGTTGTATTTTAGTAATGTAGTGGTACACCGTAGACAATTTTAAAGCAGTGGATATGTTTACAGAAGTCTTTGCTGAGGTATTTTCCAACTTCAACTTGGAAGCATGAGTTCTTAAATGCTGCTTATTTATTGAACTTTGCCTTGTGACATTGATTCTTCTGAAACAAATTGTATGACACCAACATGGAGCGTATCGAGAGTGGACACCATGTTTTATTTGACGTAAACAAGACTGGGAGGGATAGGACGTACAGTCAGTTCAATATTTTGTCATGTCTAATTTTCACAACCCATATTTTCTGGTGTTTTTTGACAACTGGGAATGTTTCGCAAAGACCTATTTTTTTATGTTTTGATGCCTGAACGATCAACACTAACTTACACAACAGTATAACCAATTGATCTGTCTGTATTTCTATCCTTCACAGCTTAGTTTTCATTTGTACCACATTAAATGTGGCGTCTAACCCGGCAAAGGTCAAACTCTAGTTGAACTATTTTAATTTATGAGTATTGGCAAGCTACAGCTTCAAAGTAGGTTCCCCAACAATGATACAGGAGCACAGTTTTTTTTTTTCAGTATGATACCAATATCTGATTTGATGAATTAGCTTATTGGAACACATTCTACGCTGTGAAGTGTGCACACCAGTGCCTAGTGGAGATTCTGAAAAAGCTTAGCAAAATATGCTGAAGAAAGAGAGTGAAGTGGATTGGGATGCTGCGGGTGAGGGAGCAAATCCATGTCATGCAGATCCTGCATTTAGAAATCTCTGCCCTAGCTCTGAACCCTCTATCTCATTAAAGAGGATTTAATTCCAATAGTGTAAATGTACTATGGAGGAGATTTGCTTTTGTCTCCTCTTCTCCCCTATGTTCATTTTTTTTTTTTCTTTTTTTGTTAAAGTAAAACTTTTCTCAGGCTCCATTCTGTGATGTTAAGACCAAGTAAACTCCGCCCACTAGTGGCCCTGAAAAGCTGATTAGTATGGGTTTGGCCCTTTCTGGGGGCCTTTATGGTCTCAAAAATGTGCATACACAGATTATAGGGATAAAGCAAAAGAATAAAAGCTTTAAATGGATTCAAGGTGAGCGTATAAATACATTTTTGTAAACTCAAAAAATATTTTTAAAATAATCAAAGAATACTGGTATTGGATTGGATTGCTTGGATTGTAGCATCAGTATGCTTTTGTAAGCTAAGGGATCACTCCACAATCTCATTATCCTCACACTAATGGGCATGTAGAGTCCATGATCTCAGTGTTACAGACTTCAGCTTTATTACTGCTTACAAAACTGTTGTCTGGGCAGGGTCTTATTCAGCTGTTAGGGACTTAATGTGTTTAAAATGGTCTATAATTATTTTTCCTGTGTGTGTGCGAATGCAAGATCTTTTTGTATGTTGTGTGTCGACCCTTGACATTATGGAGGTCATACCACCCCAGCCCACCAACTCCAAACATACAGTCCAAATTTCTAACCCCAGGGTCATGTGTTTTTAGCATGTCCAAGTACATAGTCAATGTTTATATCAATGTGAGCAACTGAAACTGTGCGTGACAGGGGTTGAAATGTAAGAGGGATTGGTGACGTCAGCCGCAAAGGAAAATCGTTTCAGACAGTTTACTGTGCACAATTCTTAGGTGCACATTATAACAGAAAATATATTTGTTTTTAAAACCTTTAATCAAAATTGTATAACTTGCTTCGTCACTTTTCCCAGATGTCTCCAAAGTCATTTAAAGGAATAGTTCAGCAAAAATGTAGAACTCTTTCATCATTTACTCACCTTTCTGCCAATTCAAACTCATATGAAATTCTTTCTGAGAAAGTCAATAGGGGTCCAATAATTTCCAGATCCAAAAAAGACAGAAAGGCTGTATTAAGGTAATCCAAACAACGCGAGTGGTTTTACTTTTGTGAGTGGTTTTGTCTTTTGAAAAGTTTTCCTTAATCGCTATTAGCGCATTTACCGTTTAAATGCATTTAAACCAACATAAACATAAACAAAATAAATTATAGGCATTGATCAGACAAGACAAAAATTGACATTAGAATCCAATGTACTGTTTATTTACATATTATTGAACATAAGCAAATCATTGGCCTACAGTTCACAGCAACCAATTTTGGAATTTAATTTGTCAATCAGTCTGAGATTTATTATGAGGGCTTGTTTAAGGATGCATCAATGTACACCTGAATCAGACGGATGATTCTAGAGCATAGAAACATAAAATGTTTAGGTCGCTGTGTTAAGATACTAAACTTAGTTTAATACTTAGAAAAACACGTCTTGAGATCCCTACAGTACGTTTGGATTTGCGTTCCATCTGCATTTGAACACAAGAACGTGTCCTCATGTTGTGCTGTCTGCTGAAGGGTTGGTTTGTTCTCTGTATAAACTGCCCATTGCCTATACAGCTGGAGATTTGCTTACTGCCCCCTGGAGAGAACAGGTGGTACTTCAAGATTAAATTGCTCAGGAATCTTCCTTATTATGGTCTGGGGACAGGATTAATTGTTAATTCAACACATAATTTTTTATATAATTAATCGCACTTAAATAATGCATTAAAATGACAGCCCTACTAGAAACTTTACATTTTGGAATATTGCTCACCCAAAACCGATTGTATCACATCATGGATATGAATTACCTTTCTGCTGCCTTTATGTTCTTTTTGGAGCTTGAAAGTGTTGGACCACTTTGACTTACATTGTAATGAAAAAAACACTTTATATCTCCATCAAAAGACCTAAGTTTGTGTTCTGCAGCAGAAAGAAAGTCATACGAGTTTGAGATGGGATAAGGGTGAGTAAAAGACGAGAGAATTATAATTTTTGGGTGAACTAACCCTTTTAAGTTTCAACCAATGTGTGCTGTTGATATAAGACTGGAGCAGTCCTTCACAGTTGACTGCAAGCTCTGGTATTGAACACCTACATTACTTTTACAGGATAAATGATCAAATCAAGACCCATCCAACATCATTTTCCTCCTCTGTAAACTAGGTTTTGAATGTTTTTCATGTTGACATGAAACTGTCAGTTACAAGCAAATAACGTACATATGACATGAACGCAATCCCTTTGGCTATTGTTCGGTATGTCGCTGTTCACTGCTAAAATCATTTTTTCCCTGCATACGTACACCGATTATATAGAGAGAAAAGTGTCAAGGCACAGGTTCTCCTAGAATAGACAAGTGTTAAGTGCTTTGCTTGATGGCCGTGGTTAGTGGAAGTGCCCTAAGTGGGATTGGAAGCTCCGTCACGGCATGTTGTAGAGCTCTAAACATTAAAAGTGAGAAAATGAGAGTGAATGTGTATTTCTGAGAACTTACAATGTGTTGATGTGTTTGTGCGTATGTATGTAGTCGTAAATGGCACTGTCTCAGTTGCAGTCCTCCTTCGTGGTCCCAAGGGTCAGGCATAGCAGCAGGTGACAGGTAAAAACCCGGTCAGGATGAGATGCATTTTTCATAGCCTTGATTTTCTCTGTTTATGAGCAGAACTTGATCTCAACCCATCGTTGACCCCAAAATATCCTATGCATTAAAGCAGCACTATATCAATTAAACATGTAGAACAAGGACAAGCAGAGTTCAGTGCACTTTTTAACCTGAGGTCAGCAGCATTTTAACCTGAGTTTAATGCACTTCGGAACATGCCTCATAAGGGAAATACCTTGGCATGGCATGACATATGTCATGTTGTAGAAATAACAAACCCAGTCTAGTTAAAGAGACAAACTCTTTGTGAGGTAATTAGTTGTGCTTGCAAAGTCACTTGCATTTTATTAAACTTGTCCTACACTGTTTGTGCAATGAACATGAAAGATATTACAAACAATGCAGCTTGTTGAGGAGCAGCGTGTTACTTTCATAAGCGATCACACCCAAGATTTTCACCAAGCAATTCGATAAATTGGGGGTGATCATCTGTGCTACGCGACTGCTATTGGGTCCTTGAATAACAAATAATCTCAAAAGAAGGGCATCTAGTAGAGTTTCTGGTGCCCCCCTAGGTTATGATGGTGCCCACCTTGGAATTTGGTTGAATTTTGTGGAATCTGCGTATAGGGAGTGCCAGAACTGGGAACGAGAATACAAGAGACTTGGGGATGAGCTCTTTTGACTTGGGAATTGAGCAACCACCTAAGTGGCAAATTCTGCACGAGCAAGCACCACTCACATTTTCTTAAGAAAATCATGTCCTTCACTCTTTGTTTCTTTAACAATTTTCACTGTTGTTTCACAGGTGAAAGTATGGTTCCAAAACCGTCGCACCAAACAGAAGAAGGACCAGACCAAGGACACTGACAAGCGTTTGTCGTCCACTTCCGAATCACTTGCCACATGCAACATCCTGCGTCTCCTGGAGCAGGGGCATCTTCTGTCCGTGCCCTCACCTCCACATAACCCGCTGCTGGCTCACCCACACCCAGGCAATGGCTCTCTCCTCAGCAGCCCATCTGTGTCCTCTTCGCCTGGGGTGAGTAGCACCACCTCACCTCCTGGGGCCATAACAGGAGGGGGTGGGACTTTTGGACTGTCACTCTCTTCTTTAGGAGGCACTCCGCCCTCGCCACGCCTGGGGGTTCCGCCCCCCCCTCTTTGCTTTACCATGCCTCTCTTAGGCGGGGCCCATCATGAACTGCCATCTGGATATGGGTGTGGATCCTCGGCATTTGAGCCCTACACAAGGATAGAAAGGAAGGATGGAGAGTTAAGTGGAAAGAAGACAATTTCCTAAAAGTGTTCCCTTCCTGCTGTACCTGCTTCCGTCTACCTGTCTCAGGGGTCTCACCTGTGCCGCAATCAGCCAGGAGTGGTCATAGGGGAAGAGTGTGGATGGATTAGAGCTGTGCTAGAACTCAATGTCTTTGTTTTCGGAATCTGATTCATCATCTTCTTGCTGGCCTCTCTTGCGCTAGTGCCTACAACCAAATTCCTGAAAAGAAGTCAGTATGACACCATCTTTTCTGTGGAGGTGCGGTAAGGAGCGTTTGAGAGATAAAGGATGAAGCCTTGTAATTAATCATTACTGAATCTAGCAAGTTCTTGTCATTTACACTGTTTTCTTCAATTTTTGAATTAATTGTGTGGTGCGGAAAGCCTCCAGCTTATTCTATGTGAATAATGGAAAACTCTGTAAATGTAACTATAAAAGGCAAAATTGTTCTGTTTGTTTCAAAATGGGTGTTAAAAAACGAAATCAAAAAACGAAAAGGAAGAAAAAAGTGAAGTCATAATGTCATGTTTGATCATCCTTGTGATATGTTTTTATGCTGCTCTAAATTAAGTGACTTCAATTGTCATTTTGGGGGAGCTTTTTGTCGATATCAATGTGTGTCCATATGAAAGAATGAGAGAATTTCATGCTATACTTAAACAGTTATAACAAGGCACTGACAAATATGTTTTTGATTTATTTCACAGTGGACATTTGTGAAGGTATACTAACAACAGTTAAATGAACATTCTGGAGCACTGATTAATTATTCATATAGTGCTGTTGGCTGTTTCAGATTCAGTAACTACCTTACGTCCGGCCCTGTCAAGATCGACTTTTTAGCACCAGCACATTCCATAATGCTAAAATAATTTGCATTAAAAAAATTCTCAAGGCCAAGCTGGTGTTAAACACATACCCCTTTTAAATACTTTCCCTTCAAAATTCTTGGTTGAAAAGTGTAAGCCATGCCCACGCTGTACTCTCATTGGATCAGCAACATGTTATATTGCCCTAGGTTATCATGCTGCCTTATACTAGAGAGTTGCTTCCAAATAAAACTGACACAAAGGGCTAATTATGCTGACTTCCAAGACAGAATGCCAGCCACTTTGTTTCTTTGGTTCTTGAAGCACATGGTTTCATCCTTTCAGATCTTAGGCAATGTTTAATTATTGATTAAATGTGCATAGGATCTGTTTCACATCAGACTCACAGTTTTGCATGTGCACAACATTTAGACAAGGCTATCGGGTTACATACAAAATGCCCGCCATTTCAATATTACTTGAAAACCTTATCACAACCAATATTTATGAATACAATTTAAAGAACAAACTTGTTGTCCCAAATTATGACCTTTGTCCTCCTGAGTCAGTATTAGTTATGAATGTGATTAGCATTGTCCTTGACAAAGCCATTAGGTTAGTCAGAATTCCAACCTGCAATTAATCTGATGCACTTTTTTTCTTAGGCAGTTTTGCTAACAACCTAGCATACATTTCGTCAACACTAGCATACATTGGTTTAAAACAAATTCCAGTTTTTGCTTGTTGAAAGACAGCCAAATATTTTAAAGAGTTCCAGCCATCTACAACTACTTGGTGAAAAAAGAAAATACAAAAAGAAAAACGCAGGCTTGTTCAGCTGTAGGGATTTCAGGTTAAACTAATTAAAGAGATAGTTCACCAAAACATTAACATTCTCTCATAATTTCCACACCTTCATGCCATCCCAGATGTGAGACTTTCTTTCTTTTGCAGAATACAAATGAAGATTTTTAGAAGAATATCTCAGCTCTGTAAATCCGAGTAATGCAATTGAACGGTGACCAAAATATTGAAGCCCCAGAAAGCACACAAAGGCAGCATAAAAGTAATCCATAAGACTCCACTGGTTCAATCCATGTCATCTAAAGTGATCTAATCAATTTTGGGTGAGAACAGACCAAAATATAACTCCAAATGGATTGCTTCATAAAGACATGGATTAAACCAATGGAGTCTTATGAAATATGTTTATGCTGCATTTGTGCTTTTTTTCAAAGATTTGGTCACCATTGACTTGCATCATATGAACCTAAAGCGCTGATATCTTCTGAAATCTTTCTTTGTGTTCTAATTAAGACTAAAAAGGTCATACAGGTTTGGAACTATTAATCATTAATGAAAAATAAATGTTTAATGAACAATCCAAGTCAAGATGTTACAGATTATTCTTAGCGTAAATGGTGTTGATTGAGATCAGGCTTTTTGAGGAAGAAAAATACATGAACATAGTATTGGTTTATTTAACATCTATTATTTGATTGCAAATGGATCACAACCTGTTCTGAAAATGATTGTTGCAGGGGTGTTGATGTTGAACATTTTCTACAAGCATCATATGTAATTCACTGCAGCGTCATTGGGTCTGAAACGCCGATGGAAACCTGGCTGGCTAAAATTTGCGGATACAGTTGAGGTTTGCAAAATTAAGATTCAAACACATCCTTTTGCTTATTCACTCTCTTGTTTTGTTACATCATCAAATGTAGCATTCAACAGTCTGTATTTAATTGTGGTGAGACTTCTTAACCTGGCAAAACAGCAACAGTTGTGAATAGAATTAAAGACAAAATCAGACAAAAAGAAAGTTTTGAGTTTTGAAGACCTTTACCGTCACTTGATCCAAAATGATATATACAGTTCATCCCTGGAACATGTCTGAAATATGTTTTATCAATATGGCAAATAAGCAAAGATAAATAAATACTAGCAGAAATAAATAATATCCCATGTAAACTGCCACAGACTTGATTGTAAATTGTTTAGAACATTCCAGTAAGGTTTGAGTTTGTTGTGATTGTTTGGCAAACACATTTTTAATTTAATTTTATTGTTTTGTTTGTTGCTTTCTGTTTTGAGCTCTCCCTCACATTTCCTTCCATATTTAAAAGGTCAGTGGTCAGTGTTCTTGTTCTTACACAGAGGTTATGTGTAAGTAAGCCATACGTTTTTTGGCAGTATAACGTTTGTGTGACGGTGTCCGAAAATAATAATAATTAAAAAAAGAATAATAAGAATGGCACCAGCTACTCACAAATAAAGAAAACACTTAAACAGTATGTAAATATATGAGTCTTTGCACAGTACTTTCATGTTGTATTATGTGATTTTACAGAAAAAAGAAAGAATGAAAAACATAAATGCTTTACAATTCTTTGTCTCATTAACTATTTGCACTTATTTAAAAACAATTTTTTTTTTTTTTTTTTGTGATCTGTTGCAAAAGAGCCTTTTTCATGGTTTGGTGAAAAAGAGCCAAGATATTGTACAATATGTACATGTGTTTTTATTCATATGCATATAAATATATGTCTATGTAATCTGCCTGCTTGTGTGTCTTTTGTACAACTCTCCACATTTTCGCTGATAATAATTCACTCTTAGACACAATTACTTTTAATTCCAGTTATCAGCATTTTCCCATTTACATATGCAAGAACATGTCAACTTTCTATTCATTATCATTATGTAAATATAAGAGATTTCATTAGTTATTACATAAGTTGTTTAGATAATCCGAGAATTCCCGAAAGAGCAGAAGATGCTCCATTTAAAGCTATCAAAAACAAATCTGTTTCCAGGTCACAAAAGTGCATTCTACCGATATTTTCAATATTTATATTTCAGCTTTGGATGACATAATGCAAACAGGCAGTAACCTGCACCTCTATCTGTCTTTAAACAACCCCTAAAAACTTTCAGTCTTTTCTCCCGATGAGCTAGACGGCACAGTCATTTATTTCAGGATATGGTGGACATCCTGACACAATATGTTTAACCACATGTTAGTCCCCTCTCTCTCCTCCCTGTGCACTCCCTTTCAGAGATGTGCTGGGACAATCAACTCCAGGGTGCCAATTAAAATGATTGGCATCTTTTCTTCATGGGAGTGGATGGATGGAGGGCAAGGGGACTGGATGGGTGGCCCAGTGGTTTGTGTGTGGGTAAAAAAAAGGTGGGGTGAGAAACACAACTGACAGAAACAGTGTTCATTAAGACAGTGGTTTTTAACTGGTTTTGCTTCAGGACCCAGATTTTACATCTGACATTACGTGGTGACCAACACACTGCCTACATTGTTTATCAGACAAAGGTAAAAATCAACTTAGAATAAAACATGGAAATTCATTCTTACCATAACCTGCATATGTCCAACAATATGCAAAATTATTAACATGAAATGGGCTGTAAAGGAAAATTGACAATTTTGTTAATACATATAAAATACCAGAAGAGTGATTTACCAGCCTAACACTGACTAAATATTGTAATTTAGTACTAGCCATTTAAAAAATGTGCCCTCCTGCTCACCGTTGCACTACGATACCTTCATCTGGAGTGATGTCTGTGCTGTATTATAACTCAGATAAATGCTTAGTGCATTGGCAATGCAAGCTTTTCATCTCCATTTTCGATCAAATCAAGTGGATAAAAATGAATCTGATAACAAAAAGTATAATACAGTCAGGCTATCAAATCTAGAACGCTTGTGAGCAAAATCCCAAAAAGACGAAATTACTATTACAGCTTGGCATCAATTTACACTCCAGTTTGACAAAAAGAGAGCCCCATCAATCCAACAGCCTCAATTTATTTAATTTTCTTTTTGGCAATCAACGTAAAACCTATTTTGCTGGTCCTGGCCTTCACTCCTTTAACCACGCATCACTGTACCACTGCCACCCTCCCTTTTTCTTTACAATCCTTTTCTTTTCACTACCTCCCTCTCTCTCTGTGTCCCTTTCTCTATCCGTCTGTGCTCCCCAGACCCTGTTCAGTGACCCTGCAGGAGGCTTCATCAGTAATTAGGGTTGCTAATTGGGGGGGTGATGGGGCCGGGGTCCTCTACACACCTGCACAAGTCATGTGACCCATCAAGAGGTGCGCGTGTCAAAGGCCATGAGGGTGGGGGGTTGGGGGGGTATGTGGTGGGATGGATCAGCTGTGAAGGTTCTGGATTAGTCAGAGAGGAGAGATCATGAAAGAATGTAAGGAAGTGCTATAGGGGTTAATTGCAGGAAGACCCCTGGGCCTGACCAGCTCAGAAGAGCCCCCTAGCATGAGCCATTTTTTTAGCTCAGGAAAGATGAAGGCTGCTTGTTTTGACACAAGTGGCTGACCCCGCCATAAAAGAATGATACCGCATTCCTCTGAAAGAAGCTTCATGAGCTCCGGAAGAATATTAGAAGATCCTAGAAGTCATTATTTTGGTTTTAAATATAATTGACACATTTTATTATCTATTGTATCTGGTAATTAGGGGTGGTTGCTTAGTCAGGTATCACTACAGAGTGTAACGTATTGGTCCGGATGTATATTTTCCCATTTCTTTTTCACATGGGATTTCATAAAAGAGTTCAGCCATGAAAAAAAGCCAGCTCCGAGGAGGATCATATTATTACAAACTTTGATTTGAAGAAGAAAATTATTTGAAAATTGGACAAAAAGCCAGAGGTACAAATACAAGTTTATTTACCGTCTTTCATGAGGGCATGAATTAAGATCCAATGAAGCATTGCGAATGACGCCATAAATTTAAAATATATAAAATGGAATATGGGAAAATATAAAACTATTGATTTAAACAAAATGTTAATTTTATTGCAATATATATGTATTTTGATAGGGTAGCATCATTAGCAGTGTGTCGTGGGAATGGGCAGTTGCTAGCAGCTTTGGTGTGATTTTTTTGCTGCAGTTCTCTGATTGGTGGATCTTTTATCTTCAGGATCAGGTTCAGTGTTGTTCTTCACCATGAATTCCACTAATAAACACTTGATTTTTAAAATATCATCTATTAACAGCCTTAAAGCTAATGGTAGGTCTGTCTTTAAAGGCTGATAATTAAAATTAAATTTGCCTATGGGAAAAATTATTAGGATTTTTTTATTCTACCACCAGAAAAACTTGGAATAAATGAGAATAATCATAATATGGGGATAGAATATTTCCCTTTGGCGTAAGTCCCATCCTACATTTCAGCGCTTAGAATCTCTCTCAAACCGTCAAATCCAGCTGGAAGATTTTTTTGAGGGGTCATTGTGGAATACCCTCGTAAATGATAAACAATGCTTAGGAAGTTTCTGAGCCCTGAATAGGGCAAGCTTTGATTGTGCAATATGCTTGAAAAGGATAATCAAAGCTTTTGACTTGTCTGAGCCCTGAATAGTGTGGCATTGGTTGTGCAATACTTTTGAAAAGGTTAACCATTGCTTTCCTATATGTACAAGCCCTTGAAAAAGGGGGGTACTGTTTGTGCAATACCCTTGAAAAGGATAACCAATGCTTAGCTGTGCGTAGAAGCCCTGAAAAGGGGAGCATTGTTGGTGCAATACCCTTGAAAAGAATAACAAAATAACAACGTGATTTAAGGGAGGTGAGCATTGTTTTGCAATACCCTTGAAAAGAATAAACAATGCTGTAATTATGCTTTTTTATGTATTATTTAAGTTTTCATTAAGGAAAATAGAAATAATCTGTAAAAAATGACAAATGCAATAAATGCGGATCAAGATTATGTGATGTTTGATACCTAAGCTTTGTCGAACCCTCTGTCAAAGCAACACGCTTTACATAATCCATGATGTGTGAAGCGTCATTCAACTGAATATCAGGGATCTGCTTCGAAAAAGTGCTAATCCTAGAACAGTACAAACAGTACAAAAATACCATTACTTACTTACCTAAAGTTGTCAAAGCACACATTGTAGAATTATTTAGTGGAAGCATTTAAAGGCACAGGTGGCCACACCAAATATTGATTTAGCTTTTTATGTTTACTAGACTTTGTATGACGTTAACTGATAAATGAAAACTATTTATGGCATTATTTTTGAAGACATCCTCACTATGCAACATTTTTCACAAGTGCCTAAAACGTTTGCACAGTATTGTATTTATCAACTATGTGATAGTTAAATGAAATTATTAGGTCTGCATAATAGTTCCCCTAAGAGAAGTATAAACACAAGACTGAGTGATTAAACAAAGTGATGTATAATCCAAATATGAAGTTTGCTTGTAAAGCAAAGGCATAGTATGAATTATGATTATGTGATTCAATCACGTGCAAGTGAGTTAATTAAAATGCACCTGACGATAACCGATAAGAAGATTATGATTGGATGAGATGCCTGAATTGAATGAATGATGCATGCTACCACAAGCCTTCCTGACAGAACTATTGCTATGCTTCCGTGTCCACAACCAGAATGTTGCACTCTATCACTTCTGCTCATACTTAGGGTTAGGTTAGTGTTAGGTAGGGTTAAGGGGTTAAGGCCAACATATACTTCGGGTGTCCATGTTGCAGATAGCTCCGCTCGCAGTATGTGTGATGCAAATTGCATTATCAGCTCAGCCGCGTGGCATGACTATGCACCGCCCAGATTTTCTTGACCCATGAATGCGGTACTTGGCTGTTAGCATCGCTGATGCATGTGCCTGCTATTGAATGTACTAAGACTGTACTACATTGTGATACCAGAGTATCACAAAGAAGTTATAGTGAGTATGGTCAAAAGCATATGTTTTGTCAAAAAAAGTCTTTACTCCTGCACATTTCTCTACCATTCAACACGTTGACTAATAGAATTGATTGTTCGCTTTCCATCTCATCTACCCAGACCTTGACATGTGGCCTTGATTTGAGATGATCAACATTATTCGCTGCACCTGTGAGTGGTCATAATGTATTGGCTCATCAGTGTATATTGAAGGAGGGACTCATGCCATAAGTAAGGACCAAAATATCATGAAAACTTGAGGGTGGGCTCTTTAGACTTCCGTCAATGGGTGTTTGTCCCGTACAACTATGTTACTCACTGCTTAACCACCATAGTACGATGCATCTTTGCAGAATTAACTAGCAAGTGACAACTGTTTCCTGAAACCATAGTAACAATGTCGCACATCTATCATTTTAAAGCCTTGAGTGCTGAGTCCACGAAGTGTCCAACATTCCACACTCCCTTTTGACGATTGAAGAATTCAGGAACTTCTTTTCGTAGTACACTTCTTTTTGTTGCATTTTTAGTGTTACCATACAACTCGCACTACTACAAAGCAACACAATGGCAACAACAGCAGCACTGTATAAGCCTGGGTTTTGCACCAATGTCATTATCTTCTGAAAGTGTAAAAGTGTAGTTGTTTATCATTATTTTCTACTTTGTAGATAACCACAGTGATATTTTAAATAACTTTTTCAATGCTCATTAAGATGCAGGAGATGTATACATGTGTTTTGTTTATATTGAATTGAGCTTTGTTAAGTATGAACTCTTCTCTTAAACCCTCTCAGCCCATTCAGAACCAGAAGCCCATTCACAGAGAAAAGAGAAACAAACATAGATTTTGAGAATAGACAGCTGCTCTTTCAACTACACCAACATTTCTTGAGAGAGCTGAAGAGACAATAATGGCATTAAAAGGAAGAGCACCTGGTGAAAAGAATGAGAAGCTTTCACAAATGCTTAGCAATCAGGGAATACGTCATTGTTAGTTTAGAGACACAAGAGAAATGAAGCAGTATAGATTTCCTGAATCTGATATTGATGGCTCATTAGAGACAAGGACTGAGTTTTTGGAGGCCCATAACAAAGTAGTCGGCACCATAATGAATCTTTAGCCAACTGCAGATGCAAATAATACTGAATAATTCAGTGCCCCCCCCAAAAAGTTTTGGGACACAATTAAAACATGTGACTGTCTTTGTGTTTACATAATATATCAAATTTTGTGGCATTTATTTGAAATAAATATGGCACAAACACAGTTTTCATGCAAAACATTTCACAAAAAGACATTTGTAATAGATCAATTGCTTAAAATTAAGACAAAATGTATTTGGACATATTCTGGTTGTCAAACATTAATGGAACATTAATCAAACATTATCTAGAGTTAATGCAATGAACTTCACCTTTGGTTACTTTTAAAAGGCAAATGCATGTAGACCAGTTGGTTAAAAGTAATTTAAAAAAATGGCTCAGAAAAGTGAAGTTCTGATAACAACTCTAGCATCATTTCTTTGCAGATGTCGGTTGGTTTGATATTTTGGATCTATTGCATTTAAATTAAGACAATTTTAAGTGTGACAATGGTGTCCAAATATTTTTAAACCTCTCAGGAAAGAGTCAACAAACAAAAAAATGATAATTTGCTCTTGGAAGAATTTGACATGAATGCTTGAATTCAAATTGAAATCTCAGACTTTTCATCGCAGACTTGTTGAGATCTCCTCTGAAAAGCCACCCATCTATCCACCCATCCATCCATCCATCCATCCATCCATCCATGCATACTGTACAAACATACATATATGAATGGATGCATGTATGGATGGATGGATGGAGGGACGGACGGACGGACGGACAGACAGTTATTAGTGTATCTAGTGTGACTTCCATTTTTAACATATTCAAAAAGCTACACTCACACACACACACACACACACACACACATATATATATATAATGTGTGTGTGTGTTTTTACATTTAGTTAATTTTTTTAGACATTTAAAGGGGAAACAATTGTGCTCTAGTCTTGCTCTCTGCAAATGGTAACATCAGTTAGGTGAATAAAATGTTGATTTTCACCTTTTCTTAAAGAACAAGTAAATTCCTCACCTACAGCCAACCCTTTTTTTTCAGACTGGATGACCCCAATTTTCACATGTAGTCCTATTATAAATCCCAAGGACGATTTAGTCTTTGATGTATTTTGCTTCTTCTCCATCTGTGCCATCAAGACTCCTCCACAGAGGCCATGAATTTGCTTTGTGTCCCCTAACATTTGCTCAAAACCAATTAAACCTTGTATCTTTGTATTTATTCTGTCTTTTTGGCCCATTGCAAAGTAATGCATTACTGTACCTATACACCTCACTCAACATTAATTGAAAAGCTTTTGCCCTCTCTATGGTGTTATTTGACAGTGTGGTTTTGGTTTAAGCACATGTTGAAGTGACTGTGTTCAATAGTTTTGTGTGGAATGTTTGATTTAACATCTATTCAATGTAATAATCCATCCCTCCCTCCCTCCCTTCATCATCCAAGGATGGAGTTTATGTATCTCTAAACTGTATAAATATGTTGGTTACATTTATAATTAAAATCTTCCCTTTATTAACTTTATATAAACAACTTAATTAATAGTTTTTCACAATGTTTTATCAAGCAAGTGGTTTTTATTGTCGTTCAACAATATACAGTTAGGACAGTACACAGCGAAACAAGACAATGTTCCTCCAGGACCATGGTGCTACATAAAAACAACATAGGATAAACACAGGACCACATGAGACTACACAGACTGAATAAACGTTCTACATAAAGTGCACGTGCAAACGTGTGCAAAAAAGTATGGGACAGTACAATAAATTACTAAAAGGAACAGAACAATAGGCACAGTAAGAGACAGTACAGTGCCGACCAGTACACATTTGTAATCTGAGTAGTGCGAAAAGATGACACTTTCTAAAAATGCCAAATGTAAACATAAAATACTTTGAAATAGTGTTCTATGGACATAGCAGTTACTGAGGTAGCAGCCAGGTATAAGTGACAATGAATTACAGTGCAACTCTGGACATATGCAAAAGTTAGATGGTGTACAGGTGTGTGTGTGTGTGTGTGTGTGTGTGTGTGTGTGTGTGTGTGTGTGTGTCAGTCCAGTCTCTGGGTATTGAGGAGTCTGATGGCTTGGGGGAAGAAGCTGTCTCATAGTCTGGCCGTGAGGGTACGAATACTTCGGTACCTCTTGCCAAGTAGCAGGAGGATGAAGAGTTTGTGTGAGGGGTGTGTGGAGTCATGTAGCATTTTGTGTAAATGTCTTTGATTGAGGGAAGAGAGAGACCCCGATGATCTTCTCAGCTGTCCTCACTATCCACTGCAGGGCTTTGCGGTCCGAAACGGTGCAAGTCCCAAACCAGGCAGTGATGCAGCTGCTCAGGATGCTCTCAATAGTCCATATATAGAATGTAGTGAGGATGGGGGGTGGGAGATGTGCTTTCCTCAGCCTTCGAAGAAAGTAGAGATGCTGCTGGGCTTTCTTCATAATAGAGCTAGTATAGGGACCCGGTGAGGTTCTCCGCCAGGTGAACACCAAGGAATTTGGTGCTCTTGATGATCTCCACAGAGGAGCCGTCGATGTTCAGCAGAGAGTAGTCAATCTGTGCTCTCCTAAAGTCAACAACCATCTCTTTTGTTTTGTCCACATTCAGAGACAGATTGTTGGCTCTACACCAGTCCGTTAGCCGCTGCACCTCCTCTCTGTATGCTGACTCGTCTGTCTTGCTGATGAGACCCACCACAGTCGTGTCATCGGCGAACTTCATGATGTGGTTCGAGCTGTGCATTGCTGCACAGTCGTGAGTCAGCAGAGTGAACAGTGGTGGACTGAGCACACAGCCCTGGGGGGCCCCAGTGCTCAGTGTGGTGGTGGTGGAGATGCTGTTACAGATCCAGACTGACTGAGGTCTCCCAGTCAGGAAGTCCAGGATCCAGTTGCAGAGGGAGGTGTCCATGCCCAGTAAGTTCAGCTTTCCAAACAGGTGCTGAGGAATGATTGTGTTGAATGCTGAGCTGAAGTCTATGAACAGTATTCGAACGTATGAGTCCTTTTTATTTAGGTGGGTGAGGGCCAGATGGAGGGTGGTGGCGATGGGGTCTTCTGTTGAATGGTTGAGATGATACCCGAACTGCAGTGGGTCTAGTGAGGGGGTAGCTGGGTCTTAATGGATGGTAGTCGTTGAGGCAGGACACTTGAAGACTTCTTTGCCATGGGGACGATGGTGGTGGACTAGAAGCACGTTGGAACAATGGCGCTGCTCAGAGAGATGTTGAAGATGTCAGTAAGAACATCTGCCAGTTGGTCTGCACATCCTCAGAGCACTCTACCAGGAATGTTGTCTGTTCCAGCAGCCGTCTGTGGGTTGACTCTACGTAGAGAGTCACATCAGCCGTGGTAACACAGAGCACTTGGTCGTTGGGAGGAGGGGTGGTCTTCCTCGCCGAGCGTAGAAGTCGCTCAATGCATCTGGAAGGGAGTCATCTTTGTCACAGGCAACTGATGTTGTCCTGTAGTTGGTGATGGCCTGGATACCCTGCCACATGCGCTGCATGATGCCGCTGTCCTGGAAGTGACTGTGGATTCTCTGGGCATGTGCACGCTTTGTCTCTCTGATGGCCCGGGACAGTTTGGCCCTCGCTGTTCTTTGGGCCATCTTGTCGCCTGCTCTGAAGGCGGAGTCTCGGGTCCTCAGCAGCCCACGCACCTCTGCAGTCATCCACAGCTTCTGGTTGGAGCGTGTGGTGATGGTCTTGGAGAAAGTGACATCATCAATGCACTTGCTGATGTAGCTGATCACTGATGCTGTGTATTCCCCCAAGTTGGTAGAGTCGCCATATGTTGCAGCCTCCCTGAACATGTGCCAGTCAGTACACTCAAAACAGTCCTGAACAGCAGAGATTGCTCCTGCTGGCCAGGTTTTCACCTGCTTCTGAAGCGGTTTTGTGCGCCTGACGTGCGATCTGTATGCTGGGATTAGCATAACAGAGATGTGGTCTGAGTAGCCGAGGTGGGGGCGGGGCTCCGCCCGGTACACGCCTGGGATGTTTGTGTAAACAAGATCAAGCATGTTTGCCCCACTCGTTGCAAAGTCCACATACTGATGGAATTTAGGGAGCACTGTCTTGAAATTCGCATGGTTGAAATCTCCGGTGACAATAAACAGTTAGTCAGGGTGAGTGTTCTGCAGTTAGCTAATAATATATAATAATATATAATATACAATAATATACTGTATTACTAAATTATGTTTGTGATGCAAAAAGGTTTGCTAATATTATTAGTGGACCTCCGGTAAAATACAATAATTAGAAGAAAAAACAAACTTTAAACTATATATACAGGTATATACTGTATATATATTTCTAACGTTTGACATATTCCATAAAATTCCAAGGCCTATCAAGGAGAGTTTAGTCCTCTGTAAACACTGTAGTGACCTGTAACTGATATGAAGCGGTTTTTGAATAGGAAAACTAGCTGTTAATTTATGGCTAGACAAATCGTTTGCCCTCATAAATGTATAATAAAAAAGAAAATACAAAAACACTGGAAATCCATTCCAAGCAGCAAATTTTACCCCACGTACAAAAATGTATTTCTGAAAAATAAATAAATAAGGGACAAGACAATCAAAGTAGGGTTATCAGCCATTCCGAAAATACGGGATTGCCCCCAATTTAAAGAAGAAATGATTTATCCCTTATTGAATCAATACAGGATGCGATTTGACCCATATTTAAGCTGGTTCGATGGTGTCACTGTGGAATAATTCAAGATCGTTAATGTATCCTAGATATTTGTTGGAAATTGTGCCTCCGGTGGATAAGGGACTGTCTGAAAAGTCCTCACATTGTGCCAAAACAAGCTTAAACTTTGGAGGGTATAGTAATGGACCATCTGAAAACTAACACACCCATTAAACATGTTTTTGAACCAGAAGTTGAATGCAACACAGAGCAGAGTAGAAGAGCAAAAACAACATGTGTGTGTTTCACTCAGAAGTGATCATCCCTATTCCCTTCAGTTTACCATCCACTTAGAGAGCTTTTGGAGAGCTTCAAAATGTGTGGCTCAAAAAGAACGTCTATTCAGAACTCACAATTAAGTCATTTTTATTGGAAATTAAGTCTGAAGTGATTTTACAGCATAGCTATCATGATTGTTCTCCCTTTGAAGTGCCTTTCGGAGGATGGTTTAGCCAGTTTGGAACTCAGGGACACGTCAAATGTTAGAAATCTTTCTGCCATAGTGACAGTTGTATATGGTGGTTATGGCCCTGAGCACAGTGGATAACATAAATCTGATCTTCACCAAAATCAGCATGTAAAGAATGTAGGAAATCCATGTGCTTTTGAAGTTTTCCATATTGTTCTGTGCGTCTCGCTGTTGAGATGCTAGTTATCTGACTTCTTCGATGATGTCCTTTCTTCAACTATTTGATTGTGCATGGTGACATGTACACTGTACTTGGATAGAGAGATGAAGACTGTAGCTCAACAATGCAAAAACCTGCAGAAGCTCGATTATAGCTGCCCTTCTAAAGGTACTTAGTGAGAAATTTACAATGGAAGAGAATGGGGCCAATTTTTACAGGATGCAAAAGCAGAAATGTGAAGCTTTTAATTTTATAAAAGCCCCTACATTAATTCTTCTGTTAAAGGTAATGTATTATTTGAGCTGTAAAGTTGTTAATATCATTGTTTACTGGGATTTCAGGATTTCCTTTTACGTCATCTTGTCAACTCTTTTGAAAAATTGGACATAACTTACACAGAAAAGGTTTGCAAGCGATTTCATCACAAAAAATCATGTTTACATCTTGTGGTTATAGTTTTGAAAAAGTGAGTATATTAATGTTTACAGATTGGCCCCATTTACTTCCATTGTAAATGCCTCTCTGTATCTTCGATCTATGCTTTTAATTTTAGAGAAAGTGAGGGATTATTCAATTTGTAGTAATCAACATTATTCCACAAATGCTGTCGATTAAACATAATGTTCTATTTTTACTGTACTGAGACATAAATTGACCATAATATGCCATTAGAGAATTAGGAAACATGCTAAGTTGAATTACTAGCTTCTCTGATAACAATGTTACAGCAAGTATATTCTACTAAGTTTCCATTCCGGCTGGAATTTCTGTTTATGTTTTGGCCTGTGTAATCCCGCCCACTGCTCACTCACCAATAGTATTTCGACATTGCCGGTTGCCAGATTTGAACAAGTTTACAGGCAAACAACTCTGCGTGCTGCAGCCACGGAAGCCAGCAAACAAACTGGATCAGAAATAAAAGATTCCACCCGACTTAAAAAGCCTCACCATCCATCTAAAAACCACCAAGACCAGAGGCGTAGTAAAACAAGGACAAATATTGGAGATGACTTTGGAAGATGGAGACAGCTGAAAGCCCAGAAATCCATTGAAACGGATGTTGAGTTGGCATATATGTGTGAACATTCTGGCCACCTGAATGAGCTTCGAGTCTGGGGTGAGGAAGACAATCCTCCAATATTTTGAATTTGGACTGCAGAACCCATTTCAAGCGCTTGTTGTCAATCTTACATATAGCACCTTTAAGCTAAACTTATATTGAACCAGAATATTCCAACAAATAAAACAATAAATAAAAACTGGTGTCAAATGGGAGATTGTAATATAATAAATAAGTTCAATCAATTGAGATTGCCAGTTCAATTACATGTCTTGATGTGATGAGAAACACCTAAGGTCTTCTCTCTGTCTGACCATTGACCCAGAGCTCATTCCCTGTAGCCTCATTAATAGAGAGAGGTCAAGCAGTTGCCCTAAAAATGTTCAGGTCACGGCCACCCATCCGCACACACTCAAATCCACACACACACTCAATAACATGCAAACACATGCATGCCACTGCTAGCATTGCCAGTGTTTTTACGGAGGTAAATTTGAATGAAACAGAGAGAGAAAGATGTGTGTGCATAAGCAAGAGAGAATGAAAAAGCCAGAGAGAGTGACATATAGAACAGCAGAGGGAGGGAGGGCTGAGAAGAGCACGTCTTTTGAACAAATGTGTGAACAAAAGCCAGAACAAACTGTTGAGCCAGAGGCCTGGGTGTTTATGGCTTCTGTATCTATAACCAACAAATCAAGGCTTCCCCCCTTACACAGCCCCCTAGCCGCCTCTCTTTATTGGGAACAGCAAATTAGAGCCCTGTCCATCTGGGTGTTAGCACCAATTATGAGAGTAAGCTGTCAGCCCAGATTAGACCCTGTAGAGAAGGCGGGCATATGAACTGTTTTATTAGTGAAAGAAAGAGATGGACAAGTAAAGAAAACAGTCGCACAAATTATTTAGTTGCAAATTATGTGAAAGAATGACAACCATATTTTCGATTTCAGTTGACTCAGATTAATCAAGTTTTGAACTTATTCAGCACATTTAATACTAGACAACTCTGCATAGAAAATAAAGCTCATAGGGAGAAAAAAATTTAATTAAAAGGCGATGAAATGACAGAAGAAATTCTATGTGCATAAAGAAAAACAAAAACTCTTTTTACACATTTTACGGTTTGTTGTTTCTTTTGTTGGTGCTCGCTGGCACCAGTAACAATTTGATGTTTCACAAACTTTTTTCTGCCTTCGACCCCGCAGAAGTGCCATCATTAACTTTTTGCTCCGTCGGAATGCTAAAAGCCCCAGCCCAACCCCCCTCTCTTTCCCTCTGTTCTTTCCCTGCTCATCAGAGCCCTAATTTACCAGGACCAGGTGTGCAGAGGCCAAGGAGAGGGGGTGTGCAGTGAACTAGAGGAAAGATTGCAAGAGTTTTGGGGCTGAGGGAGGGCGGACAATGAAGGCCACACAATGGAGTCCAAAATCATGCTAGGGAGCAATGATGCACATCCATAGGCAGAGTTTGGGATGCGCCTTAGTAGGGTGACAAGTGGCTGAAATCTGTTTTTTTTTTTTTATTGTTATTTAAGTTTGTGAATAAAATGTAAATATATATATATATATATATATATATATATATATATATATATATATATGATTTGTGTTGTTTTTATTAATGTGGCTAAAATGGTGTAGACTAATAAACAATGTTTTTGAACTGGCACTTCAGTCTCATCTGAACCATACACCTTATACTTGACAGATTCCATGACAATCTTTAGATGTCCTGTTTTGAGACGCAACAATGAATGTCAAAGATCAAGCGTATGATCCTGTAGCTCTGTTCCAAATCCTAGTAAACTGCATACTTATGCAGCATTTTAAGGCATCTTAGGCAGTGTTTGAATTTAGGGGGACTTAGGGGTCTGGGACCCCCATAAGAGTTGATTGACACCCCATAAGGCAAAAAAACATTTACTTAGTCATCCCCTGCATGTCATTTCATCAAAACTAGAGTAATAGATGTTTTGTTGTCAGAGAGAAAAGGAAACATGAAGGAAGCCAGGTTCATTCTTGCATATTTCTTGGGGATCTCTTATTTTGACATGTATAACATGTTAGTCAGCTTGCCTTGCTGACAATAATGGAACTTTGGTATACAGTGGCAAGAAAACGTTTGTGAAGCCTTTAGAATAAGCTGGTTTTCTGTATAAATTGGTCATTAAATCTTCATCAAAGCCCAAAGTATAGACAAACAATATGCATAAGCTAACAACACACA
Source organism: Xyrauchen texanus (assembly GCF_025860055.1). Classification (NCBI taxonomy): domain Eukaryota; kingdom Metazoa; phylum Chordata; class Actinopteri; order Cypriniformes; family Catostomidae; genus Xyrauchen; species Xyrauchen texanus. The sequence goes on along the minus strand of NC_068277.1, from coordinate 59,334,481 downwards.
AACAATTATAATATTTCATGTCTTTACTACACCCATCCCATTAAACATTCACAGTGCAGTGGAAAAGTAAGTGAACCTCCACGATAAAGGCATCAACAAAAGCTAATTAGAGTCATGTGTTGGAAAACCTGGCATCCAATTAATGAAACAAAATTGGAGGTGAGGGTTAGAGCAACTTATAAAAAGCACTCAAAAATTTTGAGTTTGATATTCACAAGAAGTATCTGTTGATGTGGAACATGCCTTGCAAAAAAGAGATTTCAGAAGACCTACGATGAAGAATGTTTGCTTATCACAAAGCTGGAAAGGGTTCCAAAGTTATCTTGAAGAGCTTAGATATTCATCAGTCCACAGTTAGATGAATTGTCTATAAATGGAAATTATTTAGTACTGTGGCTACTCTCCCTAGAAGTGGCCGTCCAGCCAAGATGACTCGAAGGGCACACTGCAGAATGCTAAATGAGCTAAAAAAGAACCCTAGAGTGACAGTTAAAGACTTGAAGGAATCACTGGAACTGGTGAAGATCTCTGTTCATGTGTCTACTACACATAAACTATTAAACAGGCTTGGTGTCCATGTCAGGACATGACAAAAGAAGCCGCTGCTTTCCAACAAAAACATTGCTGTGCATCCGAACTTTGGTAAAGACCATCTTGACGCCCCACAACGCTATTGAGAAAATGTGGACACATGAAACTGAGGTTAAATTTTTCGGGAAGAACACAAGAGCACCGCATACCAACATAAAAAAATATTCCAAAAGGTGAAGTACGGTGGAAGGAGCATCATGATTTGGGGATACTTTGCTGCTTCGGGGCCTGAACCGCTTGCTATCAGAGGGTAAAATTAATTCCCAAGATAATCAAGATAACCTACAGGATATTGTCAGGGTGGCTGTGCACCAGCTGAAGCTCAGTAGAAGCTGGGTGATGCAGCAGGACAATGACCCTAAAAATCAAAGTAAATCCACAACAGAATGGCTTAAAAAACAGGAAAAAAAAGAAAATCCACCTTTTGGAGTCGCTCAATCATATAGTTGCTGTTAAATGACATCAAGAGAGCTGTTCAAACCAGACAATGGTTTGAATATGGCTGAGCTGAATCAGTTCTGTGAAGAAGAATGGTTCAAAATTCCTCCTGAACATTGTGCAGGTCTAACATACATTTTCCACAGCACTGTGAAAGTTTAATGGGATGTATTCAATAAAGACATGTTTATAATTGTTTGTGTGTTGTTAGCTTAAGCACCATCGTGTTTGTCTATACTTGTGACTTTGATGAAGATGGGCTAACATTTTATAATCAATTAATGCAGAAAACCAGCTCCAAAGGGTTAATATTGTTACGAATCAGACGAGGGCAGACGAGGAGTGAGGATCTACACGCAGTTTATTGAAAATTAACATGGACAAACAACTGGTAAACACAGGAACAAACAAAACATCCACGATGGGAAACCAAAATATAAACAAGAGGAACAAAATATAAACAAGAGTAACATCCATGAAGGGTACGGGCAGGAACACGGGCGGGAACACGGGCGGGAACACGGGCGGGAACACGGGCGGGAACACGGGCGGGAACACGGGCGGGAACACGGGCGGGAACAGACATTACCTAATATTTAACAACCGACAAAGACTGAACAAACAACAGGGCTTAAATACACAGGGATAATGATTAACAGGTGAGAACAATCAAGCTGGCAGTGATGAGGGCAGGGAATTGTGGGAAGTGTAGTCCGGGAGAAATGGCAAGGGAGAAACACAGGGCAGACAACAGGGCACAAGAGGCAAACAGACAGTCCATGGGGGGCACAAGGGGCAAACAGACAGTCCACGGGGGGCACAAGGGGCAAACAGGCAGTCCACGGGGAGCACAAGGGACAAACAGGTAGAGATCGGGAGGTAGGGACAGGATGGAGCCGGGGACCAGGGAGACCAAAGAAGGTCAGGCGGACGGTCAGGAGACCAAGGGGATGACCTGAAGGTTGGGGCTGGGTCAGGAGGTCGGAGAGGTGGCCAGAGGACGGGGAGTGGATCTGGAGGCCTGGGAGGCGGCCACAGGACAGGGACTGGGTCAGGAGGCCTGGGAGGCGGCCACAGGACAGGGACTGGATCAGGAGGCCGGGGAGGCGGCCAGAGGACGGGGAGTGGGTCAGGTGGTCGGGAGGCAGTCAGAGGACGGGGAGTGGGTCAGGAGGCCTGGGAGGCGGCCACAGGACGGGGACTGTGTCAGGAGGCAGCCACAGGACGGGGACTGGGTCAGGAGGCCTGGGAGGCGGCCACAAGACGGGGACTGGGTTAGGAGGCCTGGGAGGCGGCCACAGGACGGGGACTGGGTCAGGAGACCCGGGAGGTGGCCATAGGACCACAGCCATGGAAAACTCAGAGGGCGGAGCCGTGGAAGATTCAGGTGGCGGAGCCATGGAGGGCGGAGCCGTGGAAGACTCAGGTGGCAGGGCCGTGGAAGGCTCAGGAGATGAAGCCGTGGGAGGCGAAGCCAGGGAGGACTTCGAGGGTGGAGCTGTGGTAGGCGGAGCCATGGAGGCTCTGGAGGCGGAGCATAGAAGGCGGAGCCGTGGAAGGCTCTGTAGGCGGAGCCATAGAAGGCGGAGCCGTGGAAGGCTCTGGAGGCGGAGCCATAGAAGGCGGAGCCATGGGAGGCTCAGGAGGCTGAGCCGTGGGAGGCTCGAGAGGCGGAGACCTGGAAGGCTCGAGAGGCGGAGCCCTGGCGCACACGTACACGGCCATCCATGTGATGTAAAATAAAATGGGACTCATGGGACCAGGCAACTTTCTTCCACTGCTCCATGGTCCATTGTAGGCACTTTCGACAGTGGACAGGGGTCATCATGGGCATCCTGACTGGTCTATGGCTAAGCAGCCCCATAAGCAGCAGGGTGCGATGCACTGTGTTTTGTGACACATTCCTCTAGTAACCATCATCAAACTTTTCTGTGACTTCTGTGCCACTGTAGACCTTCGGTTGTTTCCGACCAGATGGGCTCGCCTTTGTTGCCCTGACGCATCAATGAACCCTGTGCGTCCAACACCCTTTCGCTGGTTTGTGGTTTGTCCCTCCTTGGACCACTTTTGGTACTCACCACTGCTGACACTGAGCATCCAACAATTGCCAGTCATCTGGCCATAACAATTTGGCCCTTATCAAAGTTTCTCAGATCTTTACTCCTGCCCATTTCTCCTGAATTCAACACGTTGACAATGAGAACTATGTATTGTCTGCTTACCATCTAATCCAGCGTTTCCCAACCCTGGCCCTGGAGTACCCCAAACACAGCACATTTTGCTTGTCTCCCTTATTTAGCATGCTCAACTTCAGAGATCATATATCAAGTTTACTAAACATTATTAAGCCAGTAATTAAGGCTAGTATTGGCTTTACAAAGCTGTTACTAGCAAATTAATAACAACTTCACTCCCTGTTCTAAATTGAAGGGTTAACATACTCAATTTATGAGTATGTTTTACTCATGTTTCTGTTTACTGCAAGTACTGTTATCACCTAATAAATGTAAAAAAAAACAACAAAAAAAAAACTTAGTTTTAGTTGTAAAAACCGAGTTGGCCTTTTAGCTAACATAACTTAAAGTGTCAAGTTCAAATAACTGCCTTGGATTGTTCTTGTTGAGATAACTTAATTATCCAAGTTATTGTTGAATGAACATGTGAAAAGTTATTGATATTAGAAAAACTATCCAGCTAAATGACTATATTTAAATGTTTTTATTTTATTTTGTATTGCTTGCTGCTTTTGCTTTCGCTGTTTATTGTGTTTGTTGTTACTTTCAGTTATTTGTCATGTAGCAATAATTCAAAGCTCATCTTTTTACTCAATGATGTGTTGGATTGTTCTCACCATCTTTTTAATTGCTTTGTGATCTTTGTGATCTTTCGACAGTGTAAATGTTTCACTTTATATCAGAGTAAAATTTTCTTTAAGGTTTTAGCAATTCTTTAATAAAAATGTAGTAAAACCAATAATAATTAGTCAATGTTACTGTCTTAATATAATTTAATAAACTTAAAATACCTAATAAGTGCAAAACAAACCAATATCTTGTGTAGGTTAAACGTTTACTTTAGAACAGGAGAACAACTAAGTAAAAACAACACTAATTTGTCATTATTATGGATTTAATATACTTAAAAGTAAATGCCACCTAATAAATACAAAACAAAGCTATAACTTAAATAGAAAACATTTTCACTTTAGAACAAGGGGTCTAATTGTCTTCAATAGAAGATTTTAGTAATTTATCAGTAACAGCTTTGTAAAGCTAATACTAATTAGCCTTAATTACTGGTTTAATATTATTTAGTAAACTTGATATATGATAAATATTTATATCTGAAATTGTGCATTACTTTCTTCACAAAAATACGACATTTAAAAAGTTGTAAATTATGTATAAAATATAGCCTTACTCTACATTGAGTTATACATTAATTACTATTTTATTCATGCTTAACTAAGGAATTATAGTGAAAGCTTAAAATAAAGTGTTGCCATAATTTATATAGGAGTAAATACGTGTTTCCAAAAAGTACTGTGACTTTGCCTCAACAAGCCATGTAAATACATAATTAGCTCAGAAAATGTAATCAAAATCATTGCATCGCATCTAAAATGCTGGACATAAAGCATGTCATTAAAACAATTGGCTACTATCAGTCTGAAGAATAAAATAGGATTTATCGACAATTGGAAGAGCTTTTCGGGTAGACCTGACCTGCTAAAAAGAGACGGACTCCATCCCTCCAGGTAAGGTGCCGCTCTCCTCTCTAGTAATTTAGCTCATAGTCTTATTAATGATATTATTTGGACTAACTGGTGCCCAGGTCAGGAAGAATACAAACTGGTTAATCCGAACGTCTGCTAGCTGCCTTAAGACGTCACACAGGTCACATAAACTACTACACATCATATAAAAATAGGGCTACTAAACATTAGATCTCTTTCTACCAAAGCACTAATTGTTAATGAAATAATTACAGATCATAGATTGGATACGCTCTGTTTGACTGAAACCTGGCTTATACCAGATGAATATATTGGTTTAAATGAATCTACTCCCCCAGGTTATTGTTATAAACATGAGCCTCATCTTAAGGATCGAGGAGGAGGTGTTGCTACAAATTACAGTGACATTTTTGGTGTTACTCAGAGGACAGGATATAAATGTAAGTCTTTTGAACTAATAATGCTTAATGTGACACCGTCAGATATAAATAAAAAATCTGTCGTCTTTTGTCCTTACTACAATGTATAGATCACCCTGGCCTTCTGTGATTTCTGATTTCCTTGTTGAATGTGCTAATTTTTTATCAGATCTTGTAGTTACTGTAGATAGAGCTTTAATTGTTGGTTACTTCAACATAGATAATGAAAATGATACATTGGGATTAGCAATTATTGTTATTCTCAACTCTCTTGGAGTCAGACAAAATGTAACTGGAACAATTCATCACCATAATCATACGCTAGATTTAATTCTGTCATATGGAGTTGATGCTGATAATATAGAAATTCTGCAGCAGAGCGATGACATCTCATATCATTACCTCGTCTCTTGTATGCTGCAATCAGCTAATGTGACTCAATCTACACCACGCTATCATTCAGGTAGAACTATTATTTCGACCACTAAAGATAGCTTCACTAATAATCTTCCAGATCTATCTCATACACTCAATAAACCCCAAAGCCAGTCTTCTCTAGCACTCTTGATATTGTCGCACCACTTCGATTAAAGGAAATTTAAGAAATAAGCCCTGCACCATGGTACAATGATCACACTCATGCTCTCAAGAGAGCAGCTTGGAAAATGGAGCGCATGTGGAAAAATACAAAATTAGAATTATTTCATGGTGCACGAAATACTTGTATATGCAGGATAGTGTCTGCAGCTACAGACAGGCACTAAAAGTTGCCAGGTCAGCATATTTTAGTAAACTCATTGAAAATAACCACAACAATCCTAGGTGTTTATTCAGTACTGTGGCTAAATTGGTTAGGAAAAAAGCCTCAACAGAACCTGATATTACGTCGCAGCACAAGAGTAATGACTTAATGAATTTCTTTACAGATAAAATTGAAATAATCAGAAATAAAATTTTATTTGAATTATGCAATCATCTGTCATAGCACCACAGAAAACAGTGTCTAATAAATCACGTGCAACTTCAATCCCTCTCTGTCATAGGTCATGAAGATCTAACAAAACTTATCGAAACATCAAAAGCCACATGTTTAGCCACAACATGTTTGTGAGATCCTATACCAACTAAGCTCTTAAAAGAGGTATGTCCTGTAATTTCAGAACCTCTTCTGAATATTATTAACTCCTCGCTATGCTTAGGACATGTCCCAAGAAACTTTAAAATTGCAGTTATCAAACCGAAGCCACAACTTGATCCTGGAGAACTGGCTAATTATAGACCGATTTCAAATCTCCTGTTTATGTCAAAAATACTAGAAAAGTGAGTATCCTCCCAAATATGTTCATTTGTACAGAGAAATAGTATATACAAAGAATTTCAGCCAGGATTTAGGCCTCATCACAGTACAGAGACTGCACTTATCAGAGTTACAAATTACTAGCTCTTATCATCTGATCGCAGCAGCATTTCTCTTCTAGTTCTTTTAGATCTTAGTGCTGCATTTGACACGATACATCACAACATTCTCTTGAATAGGCTAGAGAATTATGTTGGCATTTGTGGAGTTGCATTAGCATGGTTTAGGTCATATTTAGCAGACCACTACCACTTTGTCTATGTAAATGAGAAATTGTCAAACCAAACAATAGTAAAATATGGAGTGCCACAGGGATCAGTTTTGGGGCCATGATTATAAACACCCGTTCCCTTATCAGGCTAATTAAGCCTCCGAGAGGGATAAAGGCTGATTGCGGACAGTGGTGCGGAGAGAGAGAGATCATTTACGGACATGTCCATCATGTGTGTGTGTTTGTCTTTTAAGTTAATCATTAAAATATTGTTTATATCGCCAGGCCGGTTCTCGCCTCCTCCTTTTCATTGAACTTTTTTACAGATACCAATCTGTCCTTTGAATATCAAATTACCAATGTTTGTAGAACAGCATTCTTCCACCTAAGAATATTGCTAAATTACGGCACATGCTCTCTGTTGCTGATGCCAAAAAACGAATTCATACTTTCATGACCTCCAGACTAGATTTTTTGTAATGCATTACTGGGAGGATGTCCAGCAAGATCAATAAACTGCAATTGGTTCAAAATGCAGCAGCCAGAGTGATAACGAGAACCAAGAATTATGATCATATTAGCCCCATTTTATCATCGTTACATTGGCTACCTGTTACATTACATATTAATTAAAAAATTCTGTTAACTACGTACAAAGCTTTGAATGGTCTAGCTCCACAGGACTTAAGTGACCTTCTACCACGCTATATTCAATCACGTTCATTATGATCGCAAAATTCTGGCCTGTTAATAGTTCCCTAGGATATCAAAATCCACAAAAGGAGGTAGATCCTTTTCATATTTGGCTCCTAAACTATGGAATAGTCTCCCTAAAACTGTTCGAGATGCAGACACACTCCCTCAGTTTAAGTCTAGACTAAAGACTCATCTATTTAGCCAGACATACACCTAATTTATCCTCCAACCCACAATTAGGCTGCTTTAGTTTAGTCTGCCGGAACCAGAAATCAGAAAAATTTATCATGATTTATAACTCTGCAATAAATTGAATGGCATCTATGTTTATATTATTTTATTTGTTTCCCTGTCTCAACCTCGGAACTCCTATCCTGAGGTCACCAGAACCAGCTGGATCCAGCAACATTCCTGTTTCGTGTTGGACTCCACTGCTATGTGTCGCTGAATGATGATGACTAAATGCAGCCGGTGCCAGCCAAACATCACTTCAGTCTACTATGATGGACTTCAGAGGATGAACTGATGCCAACTCCAACCATAAGACATGGGATACTTCATATGCCATTGTCTGAACCTTGGAATTTGGATGCACCACACCGAACCTCACTGAAATTACCGGCCAGTTTGACCTGCGTTTCACATCCCTGAACTCTGCCTGTATCACCTCGGTCTATTGATGGACTACGATCTTGAAATGGAATGCATAGACTAACAATTGCCAACAAAAGCCTTCATCAGCCAATTAACAAGGACAATTGCATCTATGTGAACTTCTGCAGTTAACTTCTTACAGTTAAAACAAAATCGATGTTTAAACACTGACCCTTAACACTTACTTAGATTAATCATTTTAAACCATGACTTTAACTATACATAAGTAATATTTACATTATATTCATGATGTTAGCCAGAGGGGAACTGGCCCCCGCAGTGATTCTGGTTTCTCCCAAGGTTATTTTTCTCCATTAATCAACATCTTATGGAGTTTTGTGTTCCATGCCACAGTCGCCTTCAGCTTGATCACTTAGGTTATTAATACAATTATTATTCATTTACTTATTTTTAAACATGATTAACAATCGTATTCTATCTAATTACACAATGATGATTCATCAACATTATAGACATTACAGTTTTATCGTCTGTTAATGCCTGATCTTCTGTAAAGCTGCTTTGAAACAATGTGTGTTGTGAAAGGCGCTATACAAATAAAATTGACTTGAATTGACTTGACTATTTCTTTACATAATACATCTGCTACTAAATGTTAGCAAACATGAAGACTGATATGCAGATGATACGTAGCTCTACCTGTTGTTGCAGCCTGACGACCCCACCCTCTCCGCTGGCATCTCTGCCTGCCTTTCGGAAATCTTGGCCTGGATGAATGAACGGCACCTTTAGATCAACCTGACAAAGACAGAATTCCCAGTTATCCCAGCTAACCCATTTGTTGACCAAAACCTTACATTTCGTCTTGGTTCATCTACACTAATGCCAACCAGAAAAGCTCAGAACCTGGTAGTGGTAGAAGATGGCCATGTTAAATTTACTGCCCGCGTCTCATCAACCACATGGTCTTGTAGGTTTGTGCTTTACAACATCAGTAAAATCAGTCCTTGCCTGTCTGAATAAGTTACACAGCTCCTGGTCCAAGGTCTGGTCATTTCAAGACTGGACTACTGCAATGCTCTGTTGGCCGGCCTCCCAGCTAGTACGATTTAGCCACTCGATTCACTTCTCCAGGTCTCTGCGTTAAATGAACGAGGGTGCCTGGTGGTCCTATCATGCAGGCACAAAGTCACATTCACTTACTGTTTTGTCTTGTCAGGCTCTAAACCTTAAATTACGTTTTACATTTAATAAAAGAGCGACACCGGCTTCCATTAATGTTTTTTTATTTAGCTTCAAAAGTGAAACATTTTCCCCCAAAAGTGACTAATTTGTTCTCCTAATCACATGTAATTGCAATATTCAGATTTTGTGCATTAATTAATTTCTTAACTTGGAAACATGACTATTGTGATTGGGGACACTGAGGATAGTGTAAGGAGCACTATTTATTTTACTTACCAATGTAGAGTGGGAACACTTAGAACATTTCATTTCAGTTAGGATGCTGCCTTGGAAGTAGCTGCATAAGTAGATAGTAGACAGCAAGTCAGCTCTCTAGGTTTTGGAACAGAGCTTTTGTTCCCTGCAGAAACACAAACAGATAACATTGAGTGAATGTGGTAAGAGAGCAAATGGGTACGAAAGCAGGGTACAGGCAAATGGCATGTATTGTAACATGAACAAAGAAGAGGAGGGAGAAACACAGCGAGGGTGGGGGGGCATTATGGGGAGGTGGGGGAAGTACTAATAGGCCCTAATTGAGTTGGATGTGCAGTGCAGACAGAGACTGTGGAAGTAATCTGTAGTGCCACAGCAAATAAAGTGTGGCAGAACTAGAGTGTCCGCCTCATGTGACAGACTGTAACGTAGCCTGCGAGAGGGCAATGGCCCCCTTTGTGCAAGCCACAAAAAGAGGCAAGAAGGCCTGACAGCCAAGAGCTGCAGCCTTGCCACAGGGGGAAGGGTAGCATTAGCGCTCTGGTAGCCTCCTGGGAAGTTTTAAAACATGTTGATCTATTAGTTAGGTTTTTGTTGGGTTTTCCACCATGACCAAGAAAATCTCTGAATGTTTCAGATTAATTTCAGATCATTAGCAGTGAAAGGAATATGGTGTACTGCCTATGGAATGGAATGTTAGCATGCTGCTTACTGCATACTATTTAAAAAATATGAGTAAAAGCTGCTAAATGAATAAATGCAAAAGAATCCGAAACAGTAGAATACACAGGATGCTTCAAAAAGTAGTATTCTCCAACTTTGTAATATGACCTCATAACATTGTATGTAAAATTTAGCAAATGGAGTTTCATTAACATAATTTCAGCAATTTTGCTGTTGTTATCCAATTTTCTGTAAAAACATATTTTGGCATTCTGATCAGATAATGACTCACTGCAGTGTTTGGGACATATATTTTGGCTAATGTAGAGGGTGCACATAACATTTGAATTCAATCAAAAGTATACATACAGCATACTGCTGAAACAGCACTAGTAGTATTGACTCCATCTTTCAACACACTGAGCTCTTATTGTTGAAATACAGTTCACAAGTCACATGATCCAAACTTGGCAGCAAACATTTCGATGGCTGGGGAGGGCAGTTGAGAAAATTAAGAAACAGGGCTGTGTGTGTCTCTGTGTTGTTTTTCTGTATTATTTCCTGTCCAAATTCAGTGACTTGGTCAATAGAACATGTCTCTTGTCATGCTTTACAAAACTGTTTCTGTTTATTTAAGGGACAAATGCAGTCACACTTAAAAGTGACCACTATATACTAGCCCCACATTGACATTTTATAACTCCCTTTCTCTGTACATGGTAAAAGACTGTATATTCCCCATTTCCAGCAGCCATCACTCCAACACCTTATTCTTGAATAATCATGCTAAATTGCGAATTTGGTATCAAAAATGGCAAAAAAAGAAACATCAGTCAATAATTGTTTTGAGGAATGAAGGTTATACAATGCATTAAATTGCCAAAAGACTGAATATTTCATACAACGATGTACACTACAGTCTTCAAAGACAAAGTACAACTGGCTCTAACAAGGACAGAAAGAGATGTGGAAGACCAGATGTACAACTAAACAAGAGGATAAGTACATCAGAGTCATTAGTTTCAGAAATAGACACCTCACATGTCCTCCGCTGACAGCTTCATTGAATTCTACCCGCTCAACACCAGTTTCATGTACAGCAGTAAAGAGAAGATCAGGGGTGCCGGCCTTATGGGAAGAATTGCAAAGAAAAAGACACTTTTGAAACAGAAAAACAAAAAGAAATGGTTAGAGTGTGCAAAGAAACACATATATTGGACAACAGATAATTGGAAAAGAGTGTTATGGATCTTAACCCCATTGAGCTTTTATGGGATCAGCTAGACTGTAAGGTGTGTGAGAAGTGCCCGACGAGACAGCCACATCTATGGCAAGTGCTACAGGAAGTGTGGGGTGAAAGGTCACCTGAGTATATGGACAAACTGACAGCTAAAATACCAAGGATCTGCAAAGCTGTCATTGCTGCACGTGGAGGATTTTTTAATGAGAACTCTTTGAAGTAGTTTATTTTTTCAAATTGTAATAGTATTTTTTCATGTTATACATTTCCTGACTATACATTGTGATCAGTTGAATGCCACAGAGCATTATTCCAAACTTTTGCCAACAGTGTATATCAAGATATATAAGGAATAATAAACAAACCAAAACTATATATATATAATCAGAAATGTGGAAAACCCACAAAATAAAAAAAGGTTTCAGAGAATTAACATAAAAATATAAAGAATAAACAGGCATGACATCATGATATCCTGCAATGCAACAGGCATTTTAAACCAATAAAAATATTTTTTTAATACAGTTTTATGAGCTCATATTAATCGAGAAATATTTGCACTTTTAAATGCAAATCTGAAAGGTACTAGAAATGGTGACCAGTTATAGCACATATAACACTTATCCTTACATACAATGGGATTCAAAAGTCTGAGTCCACTTGTGATAAGGCTTCTATTTTGCAATTTGAGTGAAAAGTTGCATGAATAAATGTCATAGAATTTCAAGAATTTCATAGTTAACTTGGTCAGTGTCTCAAATTTGCTTAGTGACCTAGAAATGATGCAGAATCCGAAATTCATTTTACATCATTATGTTTCCTAATTTTAAATGTTTCGCAGTTTTGTGTATTTATTTTTTGTGTGTGTATTTCTAGAATTTTCTTTATGTAAATTCAATTTTGCCTCAAAATCATAAAAATAACAACAACAACGAAAAGTTCACACCCATGATACTGGTCAACTACCCATATCCAGAAGAAAAAAACACAACAACATTGTGAAAATGGTCTTTTGCCTGGCCTAAAGCAGTCCAATTAGTACTGATGTACATCTAAGGCGGCTCTTAAAGCTGGTCAGTGAGTTGTTGGGGCTTTGGCTGATTCATGGGGTGTGAGAGAGTGTCAGTGTGATGAATGCAGGTCTCTGAAGCTGCAGCAGAGAGGAAGGGGAACTCAGTGGGCGGCACTGGACTCTGGCACGCAGATGTGTGATTATGCCAGACTAAAACCCTGCCAAGACCTGCTGTGCGGGGTCCTGACCCTTACGGAATCAGTGGTTCAGCATGTCAGAACTAATGGAGGTTTCAGGGAGTCCCATCAGAGAATGAGGGGGAGGGAAAGAGAGTCTCATTCTGTCACCAAACACTTGACCAATATGAGTATTGCACTTAACTACTCAAATAACTATTATTATATTTGTATTTATTTTATTAACCTTGACTTTTATTATTTAATGTAATACAATGTTATCCATCAATAACTATGTATATTTGGCCTTTTGTTATTTTCCATAATTTAAGGGTGAATCTCAAATATGTTCAGGTCACATTTTACAAAATAATAATAATAAATAAATAAATAGTTGTAAGATATATTAATATTTCAAATTCTTAGTACTGAAATGCATCCAGATTATTTTGAGTTAATTATTTACTTTATATAATAATAATAATAAATCAGATTATCTCTCTCTCTCTCTCTCTCTCTCTCTCTCTCTCTCTCTATTATTATAATTATTATTATTTTGCATTTCAGTAATGAGATGACTTGTGCATTATGGCAATCAGAATTTGATGGGAAATGCACTTAGATGTAATAAAAATAATGTCACAATACAAAAAAAATCCAGATTTTTTTGGGTTAAGCTCAACAGTAAAATAATTAAATAAGTAAAATAAAAAATACAATAAATATGAGTTGTAATGAGTTATATAATTATGATATATATCATAATACAACCACAATTTCTAAAAGTTGGGACAGTATGAAAAATGCTAATAGAAAAAAAGAGTGATTTGTAAATTATATTCACTCTTTGCTATATTGAAAGCACTAAAACGTTTGGTTACGTATGTAACCTCCGTTCCCCGAGGGAGGGAACGACACGTTGTGTCTTTCCTCCGCCATGTCACTGAACCGAGCCACTGTTGTGGCCGGACCATTTCCGGCTCCTCAGAAAAATCTTGATTGAACTCCCGTATTTGCGCCGCTTAAATACCCGTATGTCCAGGGGCGGGACATGCAAATACTGGCTGCCAACTCTCATTGGCCTTTTTTCATAGATCAGAGGTGAATATCGGCGCTCAAGAGAGACACCTAGTGTCGCTTCTCCGACACAACGTGTCGTTCCCTCCCTCGGGGAACGGAGGTTACATACGTAACCAAACGTTCCCCTTCTGTCGCTCTCTCCACGTTGTGTCGGAGAAGCGACACTAGGGGACCCATTCCAATCTTGCCATGTGCTGAACCGTGTACGTGAACTGCCGATACAGAGGCGGGCAGGGATTCATCCAGTGCCACGCATCGTCTGTACCCGGCTGCATGTACCCTTCCCCAATGCCCCATACGAACATCGGGATCCTTCTAGTTACCCTGGGAGGGGAACAAGGCGATGTTTGCCAACATGGGAACGGGCCAGCCTGGCTGGGCCTCTTTTCTTTCTATGTTTCTCGCATAGAGCAATCACGCATTTAGGCCCTTACACGCATATAGGGAAGGGGGTCTCACCCAGAACCTGCGGAGACCACACCTGCCCTTTTGCTTGGGGAGGAAAAGTGGTAGACACGTCACACGGCCGTCTTAGGGCTCGTGTGGAAAGTATGGTGCGGTGGTAGATCCCAGCCTCGAAGGGGGGAGTTGCTACAGCACGGCGACCGGGGCAGCTGTAACTGCCTAAGGGAGACACGGGGGTCCGCTCGTAAGGGGACAGAACCGTGGAAATACACACAGGGGGCATCCGCACAGGAGGCCTTCTACTTTACCTGTGGAGCACCTATACCAGTACAGGGTAGCCATCAGGGTACCCGCAGTGGCTTGGGTCGGCGAGTTCCTCCGCTGAACCACGGACCCGGAGGGCTGGGGAGGAATCGACCAGGGGCCCGACTCGGAGTGGGGCGCCCTGGGAAGAAGGCGCACTACTTTACCTTGATGTCAGGAAAAGGGCGCTGGGCGCAAGCGATCCACCCGGCCGGTCAGTCTACGTGTTACCGAGTTCTACGGGCTCGGACCTGACAAAACACGAGACGCAACCGACTCAACGCGGAGGTTGTAAAACCTCGCGAAGGTGTTGGGTGTTGCCCAACCCGCGGCTCTACAGATGTCTGCTAGGGAGGTGCCCTTGGCCAGTGCCCACGAGGACGCAAAACCCCTTGTTGAGTGAGCTCGGACCCGTACGGATAGGGGCACGGCCTGGGTGTGATAAGCCAGTGTGATGGCATCGACAACCCAGTGGGCGAGCCTCTGTTTGGAGACGGCATTCCCTTTCTGCCGTCCCCCAAAGCAGACAAAGAGCTGCTCAGAGCGTCTGGTGCTCTGTGTGCGGTCCAGGTAAATGCGCAGGGCGCGCACTGGACACAGCAACGAAAGGGCTGGGTCTGCCTCCTCCCGGGGCAGCGCTTGCAGGTTCACTACCTGATCTCGGAATGGTGTGGTAGGAACCTTGGGCACATAGCCCGGTTGCGGTCTTAGGATCACAGACATATCTGCCGGACCGAACTCCAGGCAAGTGTCGCTGACAGAGAACGCTTGCAGGTCCCCAACCCTCTTAATGGAGGAGAGCGCGATCAGCAGGGCCGTCTTAAGAGAGAGGGCCCTGAGTCCAACTGATTCGAGCGGCTCGAAGGGAGGTCTCTGGAGTCCTGCCAAGACTACCGAGAGATCCCAGGAGGGAACTAGGCCTGGCCGGGAGGGATTCAACCTCCGGGCGCCTCTCAGGAACCTGAGGATCAGGTCGTGCTTACCCAAAGACTTGCCGTCTACAGGATCGTGGTGGGCGGCGATAGCGGCAACATACACCTTGAGGGTGGACGGGGACAGCCTCCTGTCCAGCCTCTCCTGTAGGAACAGAAGCACTGACCTAATCGCGCATCTCTGTGGGTCTTCGGCTCGGGAAGAACACCAATCTGCGAACAAGCGCCATTTTAGGGCGTAAAGGTGCCTGGTAGAGGGAGCTCTGGCTTGGTTGATGGTATTCACAACGGTCGCCGGTAAGCCGGCTAGCTCTTCCGCGTCCCGTCCAGGGACCAGACGTGGAGGTTCCAGAGGTCTGGGCGCGGGTGCCAGAGCGTGCCCCGTCCCTGAGAGAGGAGGTCCTTTCTCAGGTGAATTTGCCAGGGAGGAGCTGTCGCGAGGAGCCTGAGTTCCGAGAACCAAGTCCGAGTGGTCCAGTAGGGGGCCACCAACGTGACTTGCTCCTCGTCCTCCCTGACCTTGCACAGCACCGGTGCAAGAAGGCTCACTGGGGGAAATGCGTACTTGCGCAGCCCCGAGGGCCAGCTGTGTGCCAGCGCGTCTGTCCCGAGGGGAGCCTCTGTTAGGGCGTACCAGAGCGGGCAGTGGGAGGTTTCCTGGGCGGCGAACAGGTCTACCTGGGCCTTGCCAAACCGTTCCCAAATCAGCTGGACCGACTGGGGGTGAAGCCTCCACTCCCCGCCGGGCAGGCGTTGTCGTGATAGCGCGTCCGCTACGACGTTGAGCTTGCCGGGGATGTGAGTGGCACGCAGCGACTTGAGTCCAGGACTGCGTCGGGACACCTGCTGCAGGGGCACTCCTGCCCGTAAAAAGCAGAGGTCTGTCCAGGGTCGGAGTGTTTTGAGGCAGGCGGGGGTGATCCTTACCCGATGCATGCCGCGGTGCCATACGTGTCTCGGGACTCGAGTCTGGAGCCAGTGCTGGAGTGGTCTCATATGCATCAACCCCAGCGGCGCGACCGCCGCGGAGGATGCCATATGCCCCAGGAGCCTCTGGAAAAGTTTTAGAGGGACCACTGTGCCTGGCTTGAAGGAAGCGAGGCAGTCCAGCACCGACTGAGCACGCTCACTCGTGAGACGTGCTGTCATTGAGACTGAGTCTAACTCCAACCCGAGAAAGAGATGCTCTGAACCGGAGTGAGCTTGCTCTTTTCCCAGTTGACCTGAAGCCCCAAGCAACTGAGGTGCCAGAGCACCTGGTCTCTGTGTGTGCATAGTAACTCTCGAGAGTGTGCTAGGATGAGCCAGTCGTTGAGGTAGTTGAGAATGCGGATGCCGGCTACTCGTAGCGGGGCAAGGGCCACCTCTGCGACTTTCGTGAAGACACGAGGGGACAGAGACAGGCCGAAGGGGAGGACTTTGTACTGAAACGCCTGGCCGTCGAACGCGAACCGTAGGAAGGGTCGGTGTCGTGGCAGAATTGAGACGTGGAAGTACGCGTCCTTCAGGTCCACCGCTGCGAACCAATCTAGATGCTGAACGCCAGCCAGAATATTTCTCTGCGTAAGCATTTTGAACGGGAGTTTTAACAAGGCCCGATTGAAAACTCGCAAGTCCAGGATTGGTCGTAAGCCGCCGCCTTTCTTGGGTACAATGAAGTAAGGGCTGTAGAAACCCTTCCTCATTTCGGTTGGAGGGACGGGCTCTACCGCGCCCTTGGCTAAGAGGGTCGCGATTTCCGTGCGCAGGGAACTGGCATGCTCGCCGTGTACTGCGGAAAAGCAGACGCCCCTGAAGGGGGGCGGGAGCCGGGCAAACTGAATTGCGTAACTGAGTCGAATGGTCCGGTGCAGCCAGCGTGATGCGTCGGGAAGCGAAAGCCATGCTTCCCAGCTCTGCGCTAGGGGCACCAAAGGGACGAGTATTTTGGACGTACCCGGCGGGGCCTCGCAGCGGGGCGGAACAGGTAATGCAGCGTCGGGCGGCTTCGTTGCGGCCTGAGGCTGAGGTGCTGAGAATAGACTCAAAGCACTTACCTTGCTCCGCGCGCCCGGCATGGGGCGGGTTCTTGACTGAGGAGGAGGTCTGATGTTGGCGTCCTCTGGACTCGTCTGAACCGGCCGGCCGGGGGACAGTCGTAGGCAGGAGGAAGGCGGGATCGCCGCGTCCGGTGTACCGGGACTGTTGTGATCTGAAAGCACATTGCCGTGAAAACGGCATTTGCGGGCCAGGTGACCCAGAGGCAAAGGAAATAGCTCTTTTATTGAGAATGTGGGTACCACAGCCCCCGTCAGGGGGTGTGGCAAATGAAAAAACAAAGGATTCTCCTCCCGGCCCTCCACCGGGGGACGGAGCGGTCTTACCACCTCCGGAGCTAACGTCTTCGGCTCTGGGTCGGCTGTCTCAGGAACGCTTGGGAGCCTTCCGGGTCCTGGAGGGGGTTCGTGAGACAGGGGTGTGCGCCGCCTGCGGAGTGCTCGACGCTGGGGCTGAGAGCTGGGCCCGGGTTGAGGCGGAGCAGGAGCTGGTTTCCTCGCAGGGGGATGCCCTCGGCGGGCAGACGGGGCAGGGCCCGTAGCGGCAGGTCTGCGGCGGGGCATGATGTGCGAAATGGCCTCCGTCTGCTTCTTCACCGCGGAGAACTGTTGGGCGAAGTCCTCGACGGTGTCACCGAAAAGGCCAATCTGGGAGACAGGTGCGTCCAGGAAGCGGTTTTTGTCAGCCTCACGCATCTCGACCAGGTTGAGCCAAAGATGGCGTTCCTGGACCACTAGGGTGGCCGTCGTCTGTCCGAGTGCCTGCGCTGTGGCCTTCATCGCTCTCAGGGCGAGGTCGGTCGCTGAGTGCAGTTCCTGCAGCACATCGGGATCAGGTCCACCCCCGTGCATGTTTCTGAGAGCTTTGGCCTGGTGGACTTGCAGGAGGGCCATCGCATGCAGGGCGGAGGCAGCGCGTCCAGCCGTAGTGTAGGCCTTCGCGTTAAGCGAGGATGTTGTCCTACAGGGCTTGGATGGGAGTACGGGGCGACCCCGCCAGGAGGTAGGGCTACCGGGGCATAGATGGTGCGCAACTGCCCTATCAACCTGGGGAATCGCGTCGTACCCGTGGCGCTCTCCGCCGTCGAGGGTGGAGAGAGTGGAGCGGGTGGCACCTAGACGAGCGGAGAGCGGGGCTCTCCACGTAGACGTCAGCTCATCATGCACCTCCGGGAAGAAAGGGACCGGGGGGATGCGAGGCCGCGAACGGCGCGCTGCCCCCAGGAACCAATCATCCAACCGAGAAGGCTGTGGGGAGGATGGAGGGTTCCAGTCCAACCCCACGCTCAAGGCGGCCCGGGCAAGCATGTCGGACATCTGAGCGTCGGCCTCAGCCTGGGCCTGCTGGCCCGAAGGCGGCAGTCCAGGGGAGTCCTCGGCATCAGACACCGCACTCTCCGATGCAGCGGCGAGCTCATCTGCTTCGGACTCGGGAGGATAGACAGCCGGGCCGTGAGGCGAGCCGCTATCGCCGCGAGCGTGGACGGAGACCAGCGAGCGTGTCGGGGAACGGGAGGTTCGCGGGGGGCTACCCGGCGAAACTGCACCCGCTGCCGCCCCCAAATCGCCCCCAGCGCCAACCGCACCGTCCTTAATCCCGTGGGAAGAAGGAGCAATGCGGGGTGCAGCTGGGGTGGCTTGCTTTCTGTTGAAAGCGAGCCGCGACCGCAACGTGGTCATGGTCATGTTCTCGCAGTGAGAACATGAACCATCCACAAACGCCGCCTCGGTGTGATCGCGGCCCAAACACACGAGACAGCGCCTGTGGCCGTCTGAAGCAGAGAGCACTCTACCGCATCCAGGAACGACACAGGGGCGGAAAGGCATCTTGAAAAAGACGCGTCCTTAAAAGGACGTTCAACGCCGCTGTGTTTGCTCTTTTAGAGAAAATTACTCTTTTAGTAAAAACTCTTTTAATACACAGTGTGTGTGTGTGTACGTGTCTGCGCTGTCGAAGCGCTCAGGGGCAACAATGCACGCCGTGCACTGAGAAGGAGAAAGCCGCTGTTGTGCGCCGTCAAGATCCAACAGCATGCAGATCGTCAGAGGAAAACAGGAACGTTTAAGTGGCGTGTAACTCGCAGCAAACTGCAGACAGACCATCGGCTCCGAAGAAATTTTCTGAATGAACTCCCGTATTTGCGCCGCTTAAATACCCGTATGTCCGGGGGCGGGACATGCAAATACTGGCTGCCAACTCTCATTGGCCTTTTTTCATAGATCAGAGGTGAATATCGGCGCTCAAGAGAGACCCCTAGTGTCGCTTCTCCGACACAACGTGGAGAGAGCGACAGAAGGGGAACTAAACAATATATGATGTTTTACCTTGTGAATTTCATTTTTCTTTATGTACAGTCATTTCAAATCAGATGATTGCAACACACTCCAAAAAAGTTGAGAGTTAAAATAACAAGGCAATGTGAAACAGGAGATGTTAAACAGGTGAGGTAATCATTTCATAGTATATAAGGAGCCTGCAAAACCAGCCTAGACCTTCAAGAGCCAGGATCATTTGAGACTTGTCAATTTGCCAAAAGATGCTTCAGCAAAGAATCCAACACTTTGAGAACAATATTCCCCAAATATCAACAGATGCAAGTTAAGACTTTACTAAACAAAGCAGAGGCCATACATCAACACTGTCCGGAAGCGCTGACGACTTCTCTGGGTTCAGTCTCATCTTAGATGGAAAATAGAACAGTGGAACCATGTTTTTTTGTTCAAATAAGTCCACATTTCACACACAGCCGCCGTGTTCTCCGGGCCAAAGATTAAAAGGACCATATAAACTGTTATCAGCATCCGATTCAAAAGCCAGTGTCTGTATGGGCCAGGGGTGTGTCAGTGTGTCATGGGTAACTCACACATCTGTGAGGGCACCATTAATGCAGACAGATATGTACAAATTTGGAGCAACATATACTGCCATCCGGCACCATCGTTTCCAGGAACGTCCTGGAATGTTCAGCAGGACAACTTCAAACCATATACTGGCCGAATAAGCAGAGAGTGTGAGTGCTAAATTGGTCTGCCTGCAGTCCTGACCATCTCCAATTGAGAATGCGTGGTGCATTATGAAGCGCACAATACAGCAACGAAGACCCTGTACAATTGTGCTGCTAAAGACCAACATGGGGGGAAATTCCACTTTCTAAACTTAACAAACTTGTGTCTTCAGTGCCCAAAAGCTTTATAAGTGTTATTAGAGGAAATGGTGATGTTTCATAGTGGTAAAAACTCGACTGTGCCAACTTTTTGGAGTGTGTTGCAATCATTTGATTTGAAATGACTGTACATTTTCAAAACAAAACAAAAAACATTGAAATTCAAAGATAAAACATCATATAATGTTTAGTTTTAGTGCTTTCAATATAGCAAAGGGTGAGTATAATTTACAAATCTTTTTGTTTTTATAAGCATTTTTCATACTGTCCCAACTTTTATGGAATGGGGGTAATATATCTTTAATTCAGTAATGAGATGGTGTTTTTTGTTGTTGCATTATGGTGATGAGAATGTTGGTACATTTTACAAAAATAATGCCATGATACAAATCTAAATGGTCTTACATTTTTAATTAGTTGTCTTTTTTTTATTTTAAGGTAAAATATAACCAATTACATATTCTTGAAAGTATGTTGTTTTGCATTATTTTCTTTGTACACAGCTAAGCCCCAAAAGCTTTTGCAATATGAATGCAAAATTATTTGCCAAGCCAATAAAGAACATTATAACTGAACCTTAGAGGGAGGGAGAGCAGATGGAGAGAAAGAGACATCTAGACTAAGGAAGTAGAAAGAGGACCTGAGAACTGAGAGAAGAATAGAGGAGAGTGAAAAATTGAGTTTAGCTAGGATTACAGTTTGTGCAGATAGACAGCTGATATAGGAGCATAGCCTCATCATGCTCATTTAAAGGGCTTAAACATGGACCAAAGCAGGTGGCAGGGCCAGAATGGATACCCAGCAAGGACGAAATTACACCCTTCAACACAGATAGTCAGCTGGGACATCCTGCTCTGATCTTTTGTGAGGAAACACACCAGAGGATCCATTTATAAAATATTTTTTTTCACTGGCTTTGTCTGAAACATAAGGCTTTGCTGCTTCTCTGCCCAGTCAGTCAGTGACTAAACAGTTAGGATTTTTGGATGAAGGTACCTCTTAATGAAACTGTTTTTATGCAGGCCTACCATGCACCATAACATCCTGTGTAATGATATAAAACAGTCTCTTTTTCACTCCCTTTTCCCATGAGTCACATCTGTCTGGTGATTGTACCAATTTGTACCACAGACTCTGTTTCCTGTGACATTGTCATAGAGAGACAGTGGAGCTCTCTCGGTGACACCATGTGCCCACTTCCTTGTCTCATCCATCATCTCTTTTGAGACTGTGACATACTGTCTGTACCACTGCGTGTAAGACAAAATATACCAAAAACCAAAAGCTGCTATACCAAAAACGCATGATACAAAATTGTGAAGCATAAAAAGATTTTTCCCCTCAGTAAAACTTGGCTGGAGGGCACTTTTTATGAATAGGGTACAAAATGGGGTAACACTTTATACTTTATTTGACACTTTATACTTTATTTGAGAGCCTCGCGTACCTCTGAATTTGAGAAAAGGCCTATGTCAAATTGGCAGACAGAATTTGCATGTCCCGCCCCCGGACATACGGGTATAAAGGCGATTGTCAATCAGACAGATTTTTTTCTTCAGAGCCGAGCGGTTGTGCAACAATAAAGCTGAGTTCACCACTGTTCCACTCACCTATACTGGCGATAAGCACTGCTGTTGGATCTACGGTGCATTCCAGTGGCTTTCTCCTCTCTGCACGCTGTGTAGTCCACGTCCCTCGGTGCTTCAACAGCGCTTTCATCAAACGGGCCAAGCTCTCATCCCCAGCATCGAGTGCCCCGCAGGCGGTGTACACACCCCGTCTCCTAAGCGCCCCTGAGATGGAAGACCTGGGCAGTCAGATGTTCACTCCAGAGCTGGTACCAAGACCACTCTGTCCCTCGGTGGAGGTCCGGGAGGAAAACCCTTGTTTTCCTTATTCTTCATTGCCGCACCCCCTTCGGGCTGCGGTACCCACATTGTTAATAAAAGAATGATTTCCTCACTTCCTGGGTCATCTAGCTGGTGCGCACCATTCTCATGGCACCCCGGCACCAAAGTCTTACGGGCCCGGCTCCCTGGACGCAGTCATCTCGCCTCCGGACCCGTGACTGTCCAGCCCCAGCAGGTCCCTACTGGACCTCCTCCTCAGTCTCTAACCCGCCCCCTGCTGGGTGCGCGTAGCAAGGTAAGTGCTTTGAGTCTTTCTCAGCACCCAAGCCTCGGGACGCGATTCTGCCCCCCGATGCATTATTACCTGCCGTCAGACTTTCAACCCTTTGACAAACCTCTGTTTTCTGCGAACAGGAGTTCCCCTACAGCAGGTGTCCAGACGTGTCGTGGTAACCACAGACGCCTCTCAACTGGGTTGGGGCGCCGTGTGCTATGGGCAAGCAACCACTGGCTCCTGGATGGGGCCCCACCTGCATTGGCACATCAACTGCCTCGAGTTGTTGGCTGTAATCCTTGCCCTGGGGAGGTTTCTCCCGTTGATTCGGGGCAAGCACGTCTTGAGCTGTTCAGACAGCACCGCCATGGTAGCGTACAAATATTGCCAAGGCGGCGTACGCTCCCATCTCATGTCACAACTCGCCCGCCATCTCCTCCTTTGGAGTCAGCCGTGATTCAGGACGCTGCTCGCCACTCATATCCCGAGGAACATGTCACCTTAGTGGCTCCTTACTGGCCCACTCAGACCTGGTTCTCAGATCTCACACTCCTTGCGACAGCACCTCCCTGGCAAATTCTCCTGAGGAAGAACCTCCTCTCTCAGGGACGCGGCACTCTCTGGCACCACACCCAGACCTCTGGAACCTCCATGTCTGGCCCCTGGACGGGACGCGGAACACTTAAGTGGTCTACCACCTGCCATCGTAGACACAATCAACCAAGCCAGAGCTCCCCCAGGTTCTCTGTCAGCGAAACTTGCCTGGAGTTCGGTCTGGCAGATGCTCACCTCATCCTAAGACCGCTACCAGGCTACATACCCAAGGTTCCTACAACCCCCTTCAGGGTTTAGGTCATGAACCTGCAAGCGAAGCTGCCCCTGGAGGAGGCAGAGCCAGCCTCTTCGTTGCTGTGTCCAGTACGTGATTTGCGTATCCATGTGGAGGGCATGCAGGGCTCTAGATGCTCTGAGCAGCTCTTTGTCTGCTTTGGCGGACAGCGGAAAGGGAACGCCATCTCCAAACAGAGGTTAGCTCATTGGGTTGTTGTCAGTGTTTTGTCAGGTCCGAGCGGTAGAACTCGATAATAAGGAACAGCTGACTAGGTGTTCCGCTTGCACCTTGCACCCTTCACCAAGTTGATTCAGTGCGCCTTCTTTCCCAGGTTAGCCACTAAGCTCTCGCTTCCTGGATGCTCTTCCTCCCTAGCCCTCTGGCCGGCAAATTCTGCTGAGGAATTCGCCGCCAGACCCACAAAGAGTCGAGTGCTCCGTGTTGGGCTTGGGCTCCACAGGCATAGTTCCCACTTCAGGCAACACTCTGTGATGTATTTTCTGTGGTACGGTCCCCCTGCAGGCAGGACCCGTGTTTCCCTTGGGCAGTCCTCGCTGCTCCCCAGTCACCATGTCTGTAGCTGCTCCTCCCTTGTCAGGCAGGATCTACCACTGCGCTATGTCCATGGGTGGCTTGATAAGACTTGTGTGTATTAGCCACAAGTTACCACCCACCAGTCTGGGCAGGTCGTGGTCTCTGCAGGGACTTTTCCCAATGAAAGAAAAGGAACAGAAAAGGACACCTTCCCCGATGCATCTATAGCGTTAATATATCCCCAGCCGCTTTTTAACTCTATGATGAGAAACATAGAGAGTGAAAAGGCCACGGCTGGCTCCCATACAAGTCATGTCACCTGTTCCCATATGGGTACTGGGAACCTAAGAGCGGTATATGACACCTTTTATTGGAGGCGTTGGGGAAGGTTACGTGCAGCCAACCCAGCTGCTTCTAACACGCAGCAGCTTGCTTGCACCTGGCTCGGCTTGGCACGTAACATGGGTAGTGCATGGCGTTTTGAAGTGGGACCCCGTGTGTCATTACAATTGACACAACATTGAATAAGTGACAGAAGGGAACGTAATGGTTCCTGTTGTAACCTCTGTTTCCCGATGGAAGGAACAAGACTTTGTGTTCCCCTTGCCATGTCACTATCCCTACCACTGTAATGCACCGTAACCTTATTCTCGGCTCCTCAGTGAAAACTGTCTGACAGACGCTCGCCCGCTCCCCCGTATGTCTGGGGGCGGGACATGCAAATTATGTCTGCCAATTTGACATTGGTCTTTTCTCAAGTTCAGAGGTACACAAGGCTCTCATAAGAGATCTCTTGTGTCACTACAATTGACACAACATCTCCTTTCTTCAATCGGGGAATGGAGGTTACAACAGTAACCATGATGTTACAACAGTAACCATGATGTTACTTCTGCATAAATTAATGATGAGTTAAGGAATGGGCTAATCAGGAACTAACGAAGAGCTAACATTAACTACAACATGAGTCATATGAATTCATGCATAGTTCTACCATCTTTTACTAACACTCATGCCATTCCTGATGTGTATGACTTTTATTCTGCAGAACACAAATGAAGATTTTTAGAAGAATATCTCAGCTTTGTAGGCCCATTAAATGCATGACGCAAATGAGTGTGGACCACATTTTTACATTTCAAAAAGCACATAAAACAGCATAAATGTAATCTGTATGACTCCACTGGTTTCATACTGTACATGTCTTTGTGAGTGATGCTATCAGTTTTGGGTGAGAATAACTCTTATCACTGTACATCTTGCCAGTTTATAGGCACAATCATGATTTCAAGCTCAACGCATGCACAGAGTGCTAGATGGTGCAAGGAAGTGTAATTGAGTTTGAAATCATGATGGCCAAGGAAATCTATTGTGAAAAAAGAGGCATATTTTGGTCTAATCTCACAATTGGAAATTTAGAAGACACAGATTAAAATACTTTTATGCTGAATATATGTGCTTTTTGGAGCTTAAACATTTTGGTCACAATTCACCATTTTATGGACCTACAGAGCTGAGATATTCTGCTAAAAATCTTTGTTCGTGTTCTGCAGAAGAAAAGAGTCATACACATCTGGAATCGCATGAGGGTATGAGTAAATTATGAGAGAATTTTCAATTTTGGGTGAACTTTTCCTTTAATGATTGCCACCAATATTTATTCTTAATTATAATAACTGATCTCAACCCGTTCTGTGTGATTCTCCATTCCTTTCCATTCATACTCACCATCCCACTGTCGGTCCTGTCTCTCAGTTCACTCATCATCCATATGCAAGCCATGTCTGAAACTCAGCTTTTACCTCATGACAAACTAAATGATGCTAAACAATATGTGATTTTACTGGACTGAATACTTGTGTAGTACATGTGTAGTTGATAGTAAGTTTATAATAATGTGCCCCACCAAGTAAAGTCATGACATGATGATTCATTAACAAGTCATGGATTCATGGGTAGTTAATAATGAGTTTGTAATGATATACATCAGTGGTACTCAACCTTTTTTGAACAAACGCCCCCCTGACCTCTTCATGATCCTCTTAACGCCCCCCCTAAAAAAAAACTAAAAAAACCAAAAACACTTCAGAAATACTATTACAGCAAACAATTGCAACACTGATACCTGAAGCCTGAGTTTTTGGTAAAAAAAAAACTGAAACAGAAGTTTTTTATTGTATTTAAACTACATGTAAAAGCCTCAAGTTGAGTAATATTGTGTTTGGAAAAAAATGCAAAACACATGGATTGTTTGAAAGATATTGCAAATGTATTTAGAAATTCAAACAAATTCAGGCTCACACACAATTTTTTTTAAGATGAACCAATGACGTGAACAATAACGTAACTAACCTAAATGGCCAATGAAAAAGCAGCGGTCGTTCGCGCACTCAATTAGGCAATATATACTAGGCTTCAAATTTGAATAGCCTACAAACGGTCATTTGATTTCAAATGACGAACAAAGACAACAACAGCTCGGCCACCTGAACTGAACCGAAGAAAAAACGACGTCAAAAACAGCCACTTTTTTTTTATTAATTATGGTCATTAGTGTGAGCCCTGAGCACTAATTATGCACCTAATTATGTATTCAGCGTTATGTACAGAAAAAGCCGGTGAAAGCGCCTCTATTTTGCGCTGAAAATTCTCCGCCTCTTAAAAGCATGTGTAACTTAGGAAGGGGCTCTCCTGGCATATCCTCCTGGTGAAGTGGCAGCAGTAATCCGAGCAAGATGAAGACATAGGCTAAGGAGAAGAGCTGAAAAGATTTTTGCGCAGGCCGCCTGTTGAGTACCTCTGAGTAACGCCCCCCATTTGTGCCTGAGCGCCCCCCCTCTCTGCTGCCTCGTTCACACCGCCCCCCCAACACTGTCCAAACGCCCCCTAGGGGGCGGTACCGCCCCCGTTGAGAAACGCTGATATACATGAACAATGTGATCCTTACCCTTTTACACCAGTGAAATAAAACAAAGAATTTTTTTAAAGATCTGCTTATTTGAAAATATAAATCCACCAACACATATGGCATTAAAAAACACTATATTTGAAGGGAAAAACACCTTTACTGTGAAGAAAAACAATACCTTAAGTCAAGTGTCAGTCATCCACCAAGATGCTTTAAATGAATTAAATCTCTTTTGAAACATATACAGGGTCAAAAGAAAACCCAAACATACCTGTTAAGACATACAAGGCACTTTTAAATTATTTATAAGGTATGTTTCTTCTCTCTCTATATCTCCTGATGTCAAATCGGAAATGCTAAAATTGCTAATGTTAGCACTTAACCTAAAATGTTCAATTAAAATAACAAAATTAATTCAAATACTCCAAATAACATCATAAAAATTTATATTATCAGATCAGAATTAGCTTTATTGCCATGTATGCTTACACACACACACACACACACACACACATATATATATATACACATATACTAGGGAATGCCGTTCAGTAAATTATTGTATTTATAATATGAAGTTTGAGTATATGGATTGAAAGTCTGAATATATTGAACGAGAGAGTGAATATATGGAATGTGTTATGAATGGAGGCAGCGAAGCAGACGAGGAGAAGCGGATCCAAAAGCAGTTTAAACTTTATTAGAAAAATAAACAAGGCGGGTACACAAAACACGGGAACAAAGGAAAAACCCTCAATGGGGAAATAAAACTAGAAAACACGGGCAGGGAACACATACCAGGCTAACAACAACATTCAACGATTAACAAAGACAGAACAAAAAACCAGGGCATAAATACACAAGGACAGGATGATAACAAATGATAAACAGGTGTGAACTATGACACAAAATGGCAGTGATGACGGCAGGTGGATTGTGGGAAATGTAGTTCTAAACAATAGACTGGTGAGACACAGAACACAGGGGCAGACAACAGGGGAACGTGACATAGCCCCCCCTCAAAGGAGCGGCTTCCAGACGCTCCTCAGAAAAAAGGCAAAAAAATCATCCAAGGAGAGAGGGGGGAGCTTGTGGTGGGCAGACAGACCAAGGGGGCAACGAAGGGCAGACAGGCAGTCCAGGGGGCAACGAGGGGCAGATAGGCAGTCTGGAGGGCAAAGAGGGGCAGATAGGCAGTCCGGAGGGCAACGAGGGGCAGACAGGGAGTCCAAAGGGGCACAATGGGCAGGTAGGAAGTCCAAGGGGGCACAATGGGCAGGCAGGAAGTCCAAGGGGGCACAATGGGCAGGCAGGAAGTCCAAGGGGGCACGAAGGGCAAGGACAGGTTCAGGTGGTCTGGGAGCTGGCCACCGGGCAAGGATAGGTTCAGGAAGCAGAGCCGAGGGAGGAGGAACCATGGAAAGCTTGGGAGGCTCAGGGGGCAGAGCAGCAGGAGGCTCGGGAGGCGGAGCCGTAGGAGGTTGGGGAGGCGGAGCCGTAGGAGGCTCGGGAGGCGGAGCCGTAGGAGGCTCGGGAGGCGGAGCTGAGGGAGGCTCTGTAGGCTCAGAGGCCTCAGGGGGCGGAGCCGTGGGAGGCTCAGGAGGCAGAGCCGAGGGAGGAGGAACCATGGAAAGCTCGGGAGGCTCAGGGGGCAGAGCCGTGGGAGGCTCAGGAGGCAGAGCAGAGGGAGGCTCGAGAGGAGGAGCCCTGGGAATATCGGGAGGAGGAGCCCTGGGTGGCTCGGGAGACTTGAGAGGCGGAGCCCTGGGAGGCTCAAGAGACTTGAGGGGTGGAGCCCTGGGAGGCTCAAGAGACTTGAGGGGTGGAGCCCTGGGAGGCTCAAGAGACTTGAGGGGTGGAGCCCTGGGAGGCTCAAGAGACTTGAGGGGTGGAGCCCTGGGAGGCTCGAGAGGCTTGAGAGGCGGAGCACTGGGAGGTTCGAGAGGAGCCCTGGGAGGCTCGGGAGTCTTGAGAGGCAGAGCCCTGGGAGGATCGGGAGACTTGAGAGGCGGAGCCCTGGAAGGCTCAAGAGGAGCCCTGGAAGACTCGAGAGGCGGAGCCCTGGGAGGCTCTGGAGGCGGAGCCCTGGGAGGCGGAGCCCTGGGAGACTCGGGAGGCAGAGCCCTGGAAAGCTCGGGAGGCGGAGCTCTGGAAAGCTCGGGAGGCGGCGCTCTGGAAAGCTCAGGAGGCGGAGCTCTGGAAAGCTCAGGAGGCTCGGAAGGCGGAGCTCTAGGAAGATCGGGAGGCGGAGCTCTGGAAAGCTCGGGAGGCGGAGCTCTCGGGAGGCGGAGCTCTGGAAAGCTCGGGAGGCTCGGAAGGCGGAGCTCTAGGAAGCTCGGGAGGCGGAGCTCTGGAAAGCTCGGGAGGCTCGGAAGGCGGAGCTCTAGGAAACTCGGGAGGTGGAGCTCTGGAAAGCTCGGGAGGCGGAGCTCTCGGGAGGCGGAGCTCTGGAAAGCTCGGGAGGCAGAGCTCTGGAAAGCTCGGGAGGCGGAGCTCTAGGAAGCTCGGGAGGCGGAGCTCTGGAAAGCTCGGGAGGCGGAGCTCTGGAAAGCTCGGGAGGCGGAGCTCTGGAAAGCTCAGGAGGCTCGGAAGGCGGAGCTCTAGGAAGCTCGGGAGGCGGAGCTCTGGAAAGCTCGGGAGGCAGAGCTCTCGGGAGGCAGAGCTCTGGAAAGCTCGGGAGGCTCGGAAGGCGGAGCTCTAGGAAGCTCGGGAGGCGGAGCTCTGGAAAGCTCGGGAGGCGGAGCTCTCGGGAGGCGGAGCTCTGGAAAGCTCGGGAGGCGGAGCTCTAGAAAGCTCAGGAAGCTCAGAAGGCAGAGCTCTGGAAAGCTCAGGAAGCTCGGAAGGCAGAGCTCTGGAAAGCTCGGGAGGCAGAGCTCTGGAAAGCTCGGGAGGCGGAGCTCTGGAAAGCTCGGGAGGCGGAGCTCTGGAAAGCTCGGGAGGCTCGAGGACGGGCATGACCATTGGCGCTGGCTTTTGGTCAGTCCAGGCTATTGGCATTAGCCCGGGAACGGTCGAGGCTACAGGCGCTGGCTCAGGGACAGTCGAGGCTACAGGCACTGGCTCAGGGATGGTCGAGGCTACAGGCGCTGGCTCAGGGACGGTCGAGGCTACAGGCGCTGGCTCAGGGACGGTCGAGGCTACAGGCGCTGGCTCAGGGACAGTCGAGGCTACAGGCACTGGCTCAGGGATGGTCGAGGCTACAGGCGCTGGCTCAGGGACGGTCGAGGCTACAGGCGCTGGCTCAGGGACGGTCGAGGCTACAGGCGCTGGCTCAAGGACGACCAAGGCAACAGGCACTGGCTCACTGACCTCTGAGGCGACAGGCACTGGCTCACTGACTGTGGTATGCGCTGGCTTGGGTTCGCTGACCGTGGCTGACGAAGGCTCTGGCTCACAGACCGGGGCAAGCGAGGGCTCTGGCTCGCAGACTGTGGCTGACGAGGGCTCTGGCTCGCAGACCAGGGCAGGCGAGGGCTCTGGCTCGCAGACCGTAACTGACGAGGGCTCTGGCTCGCTGGCCGTGGCAGGCGTGGGCTCTGGCTCGCTGGCCGTGGCAGGCGTGGGCTCTGGCTCGCTGGCCGTGGCAGGCGGAGACTGGGGAGCAGAAGCCTTTCCTCTTCTCCTCCTCCGCCGGGCAGACGAAGTAGACCGTGCAGGCTCACTGACCAAGGCAGTCGTGAAGGGACAAACCACGGGCGAGTGGAGGGTTATTACTGTGGGAGGAGTGGCAGAGTTCTCCTCGATGGCGCCCACAGTTAACGGCGAACCGCAGGCCAGCAGAGTCTCCTCCACGAACGCGTGGAGCGTCCAGCCGCGCGTTGCCTGTGGCAACCGCTCCTTGAGCGCACTGTTCAGGCTCGCCCGGAAAAACCCCACCAGGTCAGAGTCAGGGAATTCGGTGGCACTCGCAATCGTGAGGAAATCGCGGATGTGGTCCTCCACCAGACGATTTCCCTGACTAAAGCTGAGCAGCTGACAGCTCGCTTTTCGAACCGCTGGATCCATGTTTGGTCGTTCGTTCTGTTATGAATGGAGGCAGCGAAGCAGACGAGGAGAAGCTGATCCAAAAGCAGTTTAAACTTTATTAGAAAAATAAACAAGGCGGGTACACAAAACACGGGAACAAAGGAAAAACCCTCAATGGGGAAATAAAACTAGAAAACACGGGCAGGGAACACATACCAGGCTAACAACAACATTCAACGATTAACAAAGTCAGAACAAAAAACCAGGGTATAAATACACAAGGACAGGATGATTACAAATGATAAACAGGTGTGAACAATGACACAAAATGGCAGTGATGACGGCAGGTGGATTGTGGGAAATGTAGTTCTAAACAATAGACTGGTGAGACACAGAACACAGGGGCAGACAACAGGGGAACGTGACAGAATGAGAGTGTGAATATATAGAATAAAACTCTGAATATATGGAATGGAATGAAAGTTTGAATATATAGAATGAAACTTGAATATATAGAATGAAACTTGAATATATGCAATGAAAAGAATGAAAGTGAATATATGGAATGAGAGTGTGAATATATAGAATAAAAGTCTGAATATATGGAATGGAATGAAAGTTTGAATATATAGAATTAAACTTGACTATATGGAATGAAACTCTGGATATATGGCATGAGAGTGTGAATATATAGAATAAAACATCTCAGGTTACATGTGTAACCCTTGTTCCCTGAAAAAAGCGGAACGAGATGCTACGCTTTTGCTAAGCGCTATGGGGAACAATCCTAGTTGTGACCGAGCTGAAATAATGTGTGTGACACGTCAATGAACATTGACCGGAATTTATAGCCTCGGCTGATGTAATCATTAGATGCACCTACGGCCAGGCTATAATTGGATACGTCACCAGGTGTCGTCGCGTACTTCTTTTTGAAGAGCAGTCCTGGGACGTCCCAGTGCGGCAAAGAAGCGCAGCATCTCGTTCCGCTTTTTTCAGGGAACAAGGGTTACACATGTAACCCGAGACATGAGCTTGAGATGTCGACTCAAGGGCATAAGAGCCCGGAGTAGCATAAACATCTAACCCATAAAGTTCGATGAATGTGTGCAAAGAGAACCCTATCGCAACACAAACTTGTCATAAAAACTGATGAATGTGAGCGGAGAGGACCAGTCTGCCGCATCACAAACTTGTTCAGGCATGAGCTGAGATGTCGACTCAAGGGCATAAGAGCCCAGAGTGCAGAACATCCAAACTAAAAAAGTCCAATGAATGTGTGCGGAGAGGACAACCTGCCACATCACAAACTTGTTTAGACATGGGCTGAGATGTCGACTCAAGGACATAAGAGTCCGGAGTAGCAAAGCATCTAACCCATAAAGTTCGATGAATGTGTGCAGAGAGGACAACCTGCCGCATCACAAACTTGCTGCAGAGGGAGACCTCTAGCCAAGGTTTTAGAGGTGGAGAGCCCTCTGGTAGAGTGCGCCCTAAAACCTACTGGCGAAGCTTGACCGCGCGCCTCGTAGACCCGGGCAATAACGAGGATGCCTCTTAGAGGGCACCCCGCCCACCAAGCCGTGGCAAACCGCAGTGGCCACATAGAACCTGGCAGTGGCGAGGCAAGCTTCGCTGACAGTTCTTTCTACAGAAAATCCAGAACTGAAGCAAACTGGCAGTTAGCTGGTTCTGTAATATGAACTTTAGTAGAAGGAAATGCATGCAGGCGCATTTGAGCTATGTATGCGTCACCATGATCGGGGGGGACTGGGCGACTCGGGGAGAAGTAGAGGAGACATTGCACTATCAACAGAGGAGAAGAGGTCCTCTTCTGCCCTGAAAAATCTACCCAGATCAGTTCCAAGTGGAGGGAGCCCTTGCACTTGAAATGGTCTCGATAACTTCAAGAGAAAACCCTGTGAACCTCATTTGGTACCCTTAGGGGCCAGACATGAAAGGTTTCACAATTCGGGCCAAGGATGAGAAGGTCCTCCCTGTTCGGAATCGCCCAAGGCGAGCCGTCGAGGAGAGGAATTAACTCCGAGAAACATATCCTGTTTGGCCAGAGCAGCGCCATTAATAGGAGGCAAGACCCTTGCTGGTGAACATTGCCAAGACTCCCAGGAGCAGAGAAACCGGGGAAATGTATGTGTCTTAACGTCAAGACCCAAGGGGGCTGGGTGATTTCAGGGAGACGTAGAGGAGACATTGCGCTATTCATAGAGGTGAAGAGGTCCTCTTCTGCCCTAAGATCTCACCCAAACTTGTTCCAAGTGGAAAACGCCAGGATTTAAAAAGGTCTCGATAACCTCAGGAGAAAGCCCTGTGTCCCTCAGTTGGTACCCTTAGGGGACAAACATGAAAGATTCCACAATTCGGGGCAGGGATGAACTATTGCCCTGTGCCTGAGATAGAAGATCCTTCCTGTTCGGAATCGCCCAAGGCGAGCTGTCGAGGGAAGAAATTAGCTCCGAGAACCAAGCCCTGTTCGGCCAGCGCGGTGCTATCAGTAAGAGGCAAAAACCCTTGCTGGCGAACTCTGGGCAACTACTACCTTGGGGTGGAGTTCTTAACTCCCCCATTGGTATTTTCTGTCTGGACCGTAAATCTGCTCCCATATATGGGCATCCAGGGATATAACTGACCTGAGTGACAGCAGCTTGCCCTGGGCCCTAAGGAGAACCCAACATGTCAGAATTACAGCTGACAAGAACGTGGGTCTCCTTGATGATTTATGTAAGAGGCTACCGCTGTATTGTCCACCCGCACCAAGACATGGCAGCCTCAGGAGGAGGTATTTCAGGGCCAGAAATACAGCCATCAACCCGAGACAGTGACTGTGACAACCGAGCTGACGACCCTCCTATCCCCTTAAGCTGGAAGACCACTTAAGGCTGCTACCCCGCCCATCAGGGAGGCGTCTGTCGTTAGCAGCCTGCGACAACAAGACGCACCTAGAGTGGGACCCAAGGCAGAAAACCGGGGTCTGAACCACATAGAAAGGGAACGAAGCCTGAGGCGCGTAACCCTTTTTAGCCTAGGGGTTTTGGCCCTTGGAAGAAATCCCCTGGCTTTTGGCCACAACAAAAACGGTCTCACGAGCAGAAGGTCCAGAGGGATCACCGTGGACGTGTTCGCCCTGAGACCTGGAAATCGTTGATACTGATAACAGTGCA
Organism: Xyrauchen texanus; assembly: GCF_025860055.1. Lineage (NCBI taxonomy): Eukaryota > Metazoa > Chordata > Actinopteri > Cypriniformes > Catostomidae > Xyrauchen > Xyrauchen texanus. Next base: position 59,300,424 of record NC_068277.1, on the reverse strand, counting down.
ACCTTGACCTAGCCTGACTTTGCTCAGGGTGATTTGAATGGACTCAATACTAGCGGGAGACAGTTGTGCCCGCATTGTGATTGAACTCCATACGATGCCCCGATAGACAGTGTTCTGAGTGGGAGAGAGGACGCTTTTCTTGGCGTTGAGCCTCAACCCCAGAGAAACAGATGAGCTAAGACGATGTCCCTGTGCTGAACTGCCAGTTCCTGGAACTGCGCTAGGATCAGCCAGTCATCTACATAATTCAGAATGCAGATGCCCCAGAGTTGCAAGGAGCCAGCGCTACATCATGCATCATGAATGTGCGGGTAAAAAGGGCTAGGCTGAGTGAAAGAACCTGACCCTGGAAGACTTCGCCCCCGGAAGTGAACCTCAGGAACTTTCCATGTTGTGGCAGAACTTCTAAATGCAGTATAGAAGTGCATCATAAGATCGATGGTGACCAGCCAAACGAGTTGTAGGGCTTGAGACACGACCGTCTTGACAGGCATCATCTTGGACTTGAACACCCACGGGTAGTTCAAGCTTTAAGATCTAAGCCAGACGCCACCCCTCACCCTCCATGGGAAACCGGAAGTATTTAGTGTAATAACCTAACTCTCTCTCTGGAAGGGGAACACATACCATGGCCCCTTTAACCAGGAGATTGAGTTTTTTGTTTTTACAAAAAAGAAATCCGGTTTACGGTAGTGAAAACACACCGTTGAAACACGGAAAAGTGGCGAGATAATTAAATCCTGACACCGTTATAAGACCCACAGAAAAGAATATATCTGCCAGGATCTCTGAGATGGGTATTCGATTTTAACACTTCCTGTTGAGGGGTTGTCGAGTGTTTCACGTCCTGAATAAAATGCAGGAACAGCGAAAACACCCAATTTTGACGTAAGCCTCTGCAACCCGAAACACAAAGAGGTGGCGGGAATGGAGGGGCTTCGAGGGGGTACCGGGAGGGGTGAAGTGAAGCACGCGCCCCGTCCCAAGGGAAGCTACCCCCTAATCTAGGCGCAAGACCGTCAGGGTTTTCTCTTACTAGAAATTATAGTCCTGAGGTCTTGCTTCTGGGGCTGGCTAGGGCGGCGAGACTGTCCCCAATCCCTGGGAGGAGGAGCACGACTCGCCACACTTTGCTTTTGAGCCTCCCTTCAGACAGGACCGAGGCGGGTCTGAGACTTGCTCGTCAAGCGCAGAACCCACACTCAGGTCGTCCAGGAGGTCAGCCTGGTACGCCTGTAAAACAGCATAGTGTGCAGAGCAGCACCAGCCTGACCTGCTGCTTGATAAGCCCTTCCCACTAAAGTGGAGGTTGTCCTACAAGGCTTTGAGGGGAGAGAGGGCTTCTTAATTGATGATGCCGAGCCCGGCGAGAGATAGCCCGCAAGCGTCTCTCCGACCGGCGGCATCACTGAATACCCCCGTGCCTCAGTCGAATATAATGACGTAAAGGGTATGTGAACACGGGAAGAAAATCTTTTTTTTTTTTTTTTAGGGGTTCCTCCATGAACACGCAACGTTGCAGCTTTCAGTCATTCTCTCTTTTTTTATTTTATTTTTTTTATTTTTAGATATATATATATATATATATATATATATATATATATATATATATAATATTTTCTAAACAGAAGAGAAAAGAGAAAAATTTTCACTGCACACTGCCTAACCAATTCTAACTCCTAACAGAGGAAATAAAGTTTTGACAGGGTTTGTAAAACACACAGAAACAGAATCGCTCTGCAAAAAGAGTTTCTGACAACACCTGGTGACGTATCCATTTATAGCCTGGCCGCAGGTGCATCTAATGATTACACCAGCCGAGGCTATAAATTCCGGTCAATGTTCATTGACGTGTTACACACATTATTTCAGCTCGGTCACAACTAGGATTGTTCCCCATAGCGCTGAGCAAAAGCGCAGCATCATAGTGAAGCTTTTGTAAAGGGAACTCTGAATATATAGAAAGAAATTCTGAATATATAGAATGAAAAGAATGAAAGTGAATATATGGAATGAAAGTGCAAATTTGACAGTACTTAATGAATAATGTATAGCTAGTTATATCCTTGTTATCAGAGAAATAGCCTTTGAAGTCTACATCCCACCATCTTGAGGATCATATTTCCATTATTGCAACATTCTTAGTGATTATGTTAGCACTTAACCTAAATCATGTTCAACAAAACGTTGCTGAAAGAAATGATTATGCATCATTGTCGAAGGAATTCACGAATCTGAAATAGCGCTCCAGGTAGAAGCTGATATACAAGTGCATGGTATGGGTGTACATTCTGCATCACAGACAGGAAGGCTGAGGTTAGTGATGATAATGGAAGTGTATGTTGATGGATGATGATGCAAGAATACTGCACCTAACCTCTTTGCAAGTTGCAAACAAAATGATTAATACAAGTAATTAGGAAAATTCATTAACACTATATATGTGAATGAACACATTTGTTATTTTGTGTTTCTACTTTAAGGTACAACATACCTGCTGCTCTGCTTATTCACATGTGGGATTTAGGATTTAGCTGGATGGCCATATCTCAAATGTTGTCTGCAAACATTCAAACACTGTACAACCACAGGAGACAAATTGGTTTAGTGGACTATGGGAATTTCACCAACATTTAAAATGATGATCTTGATCGTCTTATTACTGAGGTACTTCAACAAACCCCTGGCTCAGGAGAGACCTACATCACTGGTAGTTTGAGAGGAAGAGGGATCAGAGTTCAGCAATGGCGAATGCGAGAGCGAGAGCGTTTAAGAATGGTAGATCCGGTGGGAAGAGGCTTAAGAGGACGAAGGGCTATTCAACGGAGGGTCTACCATGTCTATGTCCAAAATCAACTGTGGTATGTGTTTTGTAAATTTGGAAAATAAATAAATAAATATAATAAAACAGTTCTTACTCCCTAGCAGGTCAGTGAAGCAAGATTGATGTAAGGATTAAGGAGGACCAAAATTATGCTAAATAAATAATGTCATTATAAAACATAAATATTTGTAAACTCAACATGAAAATGTGTGATAATGCAACATTTATAAATATTATTATTAAATATAAACAAGATGAAAGAACATCTAATAATATTGAGATTCATTTTTAAAACATTTCTCTTTCTTCATATTTGCATTGTTTTATATTCTTTTACTTAATTTTGACCACTTCTCTCAACAATCTCTGGGGTTGTAACATTTTTATCACTAAGTAAAAATTGCCTATTTGATAGAAAAAGTAAGACAACATTTTCCATGTAAAGGAAAAGGTCTTTAAAGTAAGCTGACACCACCCTGTTTAGTTTAGTTCCCACAATCTTTCAGTTAGTTGATTAAACATAAAGCTTCCTCTGTTTGCCTCTTGATTCTCAATCATAAACCTTGCAAAATCAATATTCTCACTACCAGCATCCCCCCTGACATGACGTGGGAGTCCAAATAGATCAACAGCACCCTGGAAAAGTTGCAAGGCAGTTGATGCTCTGTTGTCTGTGCAACATCTCAGATAGGTAATACAGCAACTATAGCCATCAACTCCTCCATGAAACACAAATCCCCATGGATTTAACTTATGGTTGTGTCAATATGCCTGGAATAATAATAATTATTATAAACCACATTGGATGTACATCAAATTTTAACTTATTTGGCTTTGTTGTCTTACCTTTTCTTTATTATTATTTTATTTTCTTTATTTATTTTTACAAATTTACAAAACACACACCACAGTTCATTTGGGACATAGACATTGTAGACCCTCTGTTGGATAGCCCTTCGTCCACTTAAGGCTCATCCCACTGGATCTACCATTCTTAAACACTCTCGCCATTGCTGAACTCCGATCTCTCTTCCTCACAAACTACCAGTGATGTAGGTGCCGCTGGACAAGCCACTTCTTCCCTGCATGCCATGACTCTCCTGCAAGTCCACCAAGCCAAGGCACTAAAAGAACTACACAAGGGTAGTTCTGCCCCGGGATTGATGCAGGAACTGCGCTCAGGGACCACCCTCGCCCTCTGGGCGACGAAGGTCACGGTGCGGTCCACCTTGATGGCCCAGGAGTGCTACCTTTGGCTCAATCTGGTCGAGATGAGAGAGACTGACAAGGCAAGGTTCCTTGACATCCCTATTTCCCAGTTTGGCCTGTTCGGCAACACCGTCGAGAACTTTGCCCTGCAGTTCTCGTTGGCTAAGCAACAGACAGAGGCTATCCAACACATCCTACCCCGGCGCGGCTCAAGATCCCGCACCCAGTCTGCCCGTCACCAAGGGTGACCTCCTGCGCTGACTACACCAGCTCTGCCGCAGCCCGCCCCCCCGGCCCTGCCGTCGAGCCCACCGCAGGAGGCAGATGCCACCCGTCTCACGGCCGGCTGCCAAGAACCCATAGAAGGCTTCGAAGCGCTCCTGAGATGGACGACCCAGGGACGAGGAGACCTGCTGTTCTGGAGCTGATGAACAGACCACTCCATGGAGGGCCAGGAGTTGAATCTTTTGTTCCCTTTTCATTTAATTTTGCTGCATGCTCAAGTAAATCAAATCAAATCAAATCAAATCACTTTATTGTCACACTACCATGTACACAAGTGCAACAGTAGGTGAAATTCTTGTGTGCAGTTCCGAGCAACATAGCAGTCATGACAGTGACAAGACAAATACCAATTACAGTAAACAACATACTTACACAAAACAATTTACAAATCAAATGTACACATACTTACACAACACAATAATTATATACAATGTACAGTAAACAATACACACAATATACAATACACAATATACAATACAGTAGCTGTGGTACCCACGTTCAACAAAAGAGCAGTTTCCTTATTCCCTGGGTCACATATCCGGTGTGCACGGCCATCATTACGACCACCGTCCACCATTCCCTTTTGGCAGGTCCGGCGCTCCAGCGGCAGCCCCCCCACCCATGTGTGTCCAGCTGTGGCACAAACACGCCCACACCCGGATGGTTTCGACGGACTGTGTGGATGATGTACCTCCTCCCCCTCCCCGACCGATCCTCTGGTGGGTATCAGGAGCCTGGTAAGTACTTCGATGTCCCTCGACTCAGCACGCCAACAGGGCTCAAGCCCCTTCAACGTGGTGTTGTACTTGCTTGTTTTGATTAATGTACAACCTCTGATGGGCCTTTTTCAATGTGGGTGTCCCACTTTAGGTCCTGTGAGATGGCAGTGCCCAGGAACCTGAATGACTCCACTGCTGCCATAGTGCTGTTTACAATGGTGAGCGGGGTCAATGTTGGGGTGTTCCTCCTAAAGTCCACAATCATCTCCCCTGGTTTGAGCGTGTTCAGCTCCAGGTTGTTTTGACTGCACCAATGAGCTAGCCGTTCAACCTCCCTTCTGTATACAGAACATGTATTATGAACACTCTGACTTCAATCCTTAATTCAGTCCAACAAATCAACCAATAATTTTTTATAAAAACTGTCAGCATTATCATAGGAAATAGTGGCAAGCAGCCAGACAACATCTAGCAGCCATGTCGCCATCATCATTATTAACAACGATGATGGTGAAAATGATGATGATGATGATCCAATCATTAACATTATTGTTCATTTAGATTTTGAGTACTGATGAATATCACAAAGTAACCACGAAAAATATTTAGAAATATATCTAACAAAAACAAATATTGATTAGCAATATAAAGAGCACCTTTCCTATTTATATGCTCTGGATGATGAGTGAATTGAGTGGTAGTGTGAGTATGAGGATGGAGGATAAGGTAAAATGGGTTGAGATCAAATTATTGTTGATCATTATAATTTTTGTGTTTCTAAAAAATAAAAATATTGTTCAATTACAAAATGGCGTAATTATACTGCGTCATTCAATGACATTTGTGGCAAAACTGCATACAGTTAAAAGTATAAAATATTTGAATTATTCCAATATTAAATATGTTTAATTCAAGGTTGAAATACTTCACATTCTTTCTTATAAAGGATGTTTGATTTAATTTATTCCCTAATGTTAAATCAAATATGTACTAACTAATTATGGTGGCTGTTATTAAAGCATGAATATATTTGCCTCATGTTGTAGTAAATGTTAGCTCTTTATTAAATCCTGATTAGTCATTCCTTAACTCACCATTCATTTATGTGGAAGTAACTATTAATTCAGGTATTAATTCATGATTATCCATGCACTGTTATTATAAAGTGTTACCAAAAATGGATCTTTAAATTCTTAAAATCTCAGGATGTTATTAAATAAAAGCATACCGGAATGGTTTTTAGTTGTTGATGAACTTCCCATAAATTCAAGAAAAAGTTTTGCTTACAACAGTGTTGACAACAGGGTTAAAGGTAAGCCTTGATGAATGCAGTCAACAATACTTAAAAAAAAAAATGGTGTACATTTTTTTTACTAGGGTTCAAATGATGTCACTTCCTGGATGTCACAATTTTGTGTAATGTTACATTTTTAATAGAGCGGATATCATGCCATAATAGGGTCCCATGCAAAATGTGGGAAACAGCTTTGGTAAATTAAAATAAATGAATATACATAAAAAATACATTAAATAAACAGATTATGTCAATATTATGACATTATGACAATTTATGATTTAAATACAGCAACAGATTAACCACCAGGCCAATTGGGCCGTTGCCCAGGGGTCTCAAAACCCAAAGGGCCCGAGCTCTAAATCAGTGATTTATATCGAGATATCTATTATCAATCCACATAAATGTCAGCCTTATGTAAAATACCATTTGTTCGGCTAAATGCGTGCTGGACAACAGCAGCGCGAGCACAGACACTCGAGTATGCACTCATGGAATCTGTGTCTCACAGGGGCAGTGCATTTATTTGAAGGAATAGAGAACCGCATCTGATTTACAAAAGCCTTCCAAACACAAAGATAAGGTGAAGTTTACCCTGGCTGTGTAAATGGCTTATGTTTAAAATTCATAGAAGTGACAGAATTTATGCAACAGTATAGAGAATTTTTAAATGTTTAAGTCCTGCATGCATTTAATGTTTAATGGTAAAGAAAAATGTGCCTTAATACCCTAAATATGTGCATGGTAACCTTTTGTAATATTTGGTTAACCGCAAAACACAATCGGTTATTGTGTTATTTGACAAGAGTTGGAACTCTGGAATAAAGAACGTTTATTGCCATGGATGCGTCAAACACAATGTCAGATTAGCAGGGAATAAAGTGCACAGTGAGCTATGAGCCGAAATACAATACATAGATCTTCAAATGATAAAATCACATTCAAGTCGAACAAAATTCATCTCTGTCATTGCCTGCAATGTAGTAGGCCTATTTTTAATCCATTGAAAATGCCCCGGCAAGTTCACTTTCCATGAGGCAGAAAATGCTACAGATTACAGGACTTCTTTGGAATGCTTTGATTTTTAAATGATTCAGCATTTAACTTGTCTGCACACCAAAGCAAAAGGTGGAAAAAACATTGGCTCACCGTTTATCAAGCGATGAAACTTTGCCAAGAGAAAAACAATCTGGAATCAAGTGTAACAATCACATTAAGTCCTCTTTGCAACCTGAACTTCAGCAGAATGTCGATTTGTGACACCAGCGCTGAAAAAGCTTGATGCAGCGCAACAAATGTTGAAACAGAACAGGTGTCTTGAGATGCGTTAATAAATGTTAAAGTTCTTTTAAAACATAAAACAGTGTCTAAAAAAAAGTAACTGCACGGATTGCTGAAAAAAAGTGCTTACATGGCCTCGACGCACATGTGAACAGCCCTTAACTCGCCCTATAGCCTACTTGAAAAACTGACCCAAACCTGGGCCAAAACCTGTAGGTTTGTCAGGTACCATCGGACTCAGATCGGGTTGAAAACCTCTAAACACGTGCAGAATAACTGAAAATTTATTTTGGTATTTGAATACGATGAACATCCCTATTAATAATGGTTCATAATTAAAAAGTACAGATAACCGGCCGTTTAAGGCATTGCTCCAAACTTTTGTTCTGTCGATTTGAAAAATCCAACCAAATCTGGCAAGAGTCCTGTACCGCATAAAAGTGGGGAGGGGGGCTCCGTGGTGTACCGGCCTCTCTGTTCTTAATCCATCCTTGTTTAACCCTTGTGCGTCAATAAAAAAAAAAACAATTACACTCAGGACCTTAGAGGACAAAAATATCTGTGTCAAAAAACAGCCATAAAAATATGATATATTTAGATTATTTTCCATTTTCACTGACATAACTACTAAATAGTAATTCATTTTCAGGATTTAAACCCTTTAATTTCCAGTTTGTTTACATAATGCCACTGTTGTTTTATACACACACACACACACACACACACACACACATTTCTCAATACACACATACAAAACACACTCTGGCATCCATACCAACACACATGCACACAATTTTAGCTGCATCATTTATTCAATTTGCCTGCACTGCTCTATAATACAGAAAATAGGAAAAAAGCTTGTATTTGGCTAAACATGAGAAAAATTACTTCATCTAGTGGAAAATATAAATTGTATTATTTTGAAGCCAGGGCTCCGGAATGAAAGCATAATATCAGAGAATTCGTGATTTTATGCTTTAATGGCACTGGGATCAAATATTGCAGTTTCAATGGGGACATAGTTGTCCTGAAGGTCCTGAGTGTAACTATTTTGTGTACACAGTGTATTATTATAGGACTATGGGAGGTTGAAATATCAAAGTTGCCCAAAAAATAGACACCTTTGGCTAAATGTATGCCATTGTCATTAACACAGCCAAAATGATCGAAAAAATTAAAAAGACAAAAATGTCCTGAAGGTGTTCAAATGTTCAAAACAGTCGAGAAGAACAAGACCAGTTCCTAAGGCAAATATCACCATTTTAACAATGTTAAAAAGGCAATTAGTTTATCTAAAATATTAAATTGTCTCTCCAAAGGACATATGATTTGAGCCTTCAAAATAACTACATTAGTAACGCGATACATACTTGCTATATACTCGTGGAAATATATTTATATTTTAACTGTTTTGTTTGTGTTTTATATTTCTGTGAAAGTGAAGAACTAAAAAAATATTATAAATAAAAACAGCAGTAACTTGATGTACGTACTTGAGCAATGACACTGATATCTGCGTATACTTAACAGTATCTTGCTGAAAAAAATATTAATCGTAAAATCGTTTGTCTTGTGGTGAGAGAATTACCTTCATGAGGGGAGACGAGCAACAGGTTGTTCTTCACAGGGTCAGAGAGCCACCTAGAGGCCAGGCGAATCATGACTGCAGGAAAAAATTAATACCGCATACTAATCAACAATACTTGAATTAGTTGAAGTATACATAAATTACACACACACAATAATAATAATAATAATTATATATATATATATATATATTATGTCTGCAATTACTAATATTAACATATACATCTTAAAAAAAATGGTTTAGTAAATATTGACATTAACATAAAACAAATGATATAAAAGTATTTTATTAATTGTAATGAATGTTAGCAAATTCAGTTAACTAATGTTAAATACCTTATGATAAATAAATAAATTAATACTATATAATATATATATATATATATATATATATATATATATATATATATATATATATATATATATATATAAAACAGTATGTTTTTGTTTTACAACGTAAATGTGGAACACTGTATTAACAGCTTCACTACAGGCATAACTTGCCATTTGTTAACAGGTCTTTGTTTCAAGTACAAAATTTTGCAACACAAACACTGATGCGTTAATATAAAAATGTAAATATATATATATATTTAGTATATAAGTAGTATATATATTATTATAGTATATAAGTGTGTTTCTTTAGTTCATTTAGATTAAGTCAATTGAAAAAGACTCTTAGCTTTTAAAGCTCTTAGCTCTCAGCTAGACTCTTTTTTGAGTGTAGGTTTTGACTAGCAATTTCAAATATATATATATACTGTATTTTTTATTTTTTACAATGTTTGAGCAAAAAATAAAGGAACTAAGAATGTTTGAGACAAAATATGTCAAGTCTGTTTCATTTAATAAAGCAATCTTAACAAAGGTTGTTTTGACAAAAAGCTCATGAACAGAAAATATATCAAATGTAATAAAATGTATAGCCTTATACAGAAAACAATAATATGAGTCTTCTTTGAAAAACCTGCCCTCATGGCATCCTCAAGTTTAGGTTTGTTTTGCAAAGCGCAGTGAAGTCACTGAGGGGCCACTCATATCTTCCAGGCTGGCCTGTCACATCATGTAACATCTTACACCCTTGAATCTGACCCATCCTCCTCCTCTTCTTCCTTCTTCACTCTTTCCCTCTGTTTCTGTCACATTGTTCAGTTTTCTCAATATCATACAAACATGAATTTTGTTATTCATGATTAAGATAAATCTTCCTTTCTTACCCTTTATTTAGTAAAACACAGCTAAAATGACTATTTAAGCAATGTTCACTCGATATCTGTGCTCGGGTGAGCACTCAATAATTCTGACCCTCACATGGTATGATAGCATGACCCAATGACCCACCCATGACCTCCATCAGCCAGCCTCTCTTTAAGTCATGTTTAATCCTAACGTACTCCCATTACTGTAATGTAGGGCATTTGCGTGTATATGTTTGTGTGTGTGTGTGGGTGGGGGTCAGCAAGGTTTAAAATGTCACTAGAATAGCAAAACCTAAAGAAAATATTTTTTTATGGGGACGTCCTAAAAGAAAAAAATTTGCTTGAAGAGTCTAAATAATGTCTTAATTTAGGTATTGTTTTTAGAAATTATAACTTACATTTATAACAACAGATTTGAAAGGGAAGTGCCCAGAAGGATACACACACACATTCACACACACACACACACACACACACACACACACACACACACACACACTCACACACACACACACTCACACATACACACATGTGCATGTTGGCAGAAAGGATAGAAAGGGCACTGATTTTTTTAATTGATTTTTTTATAATTATTATTTATTATAATTTTTTCATTTAAAGAGTAGCACTTATATATAATTAACTTATTCTTTGCTTTTTGAGTAGTTAAGCATTTTTCCTATAGTATAAACATAATTCTTTCCATTATTTCTTAACAAAAATACTATATTTACACATATTTTATCCAGACATGGTCTGTGATAATCCCATGTTTGTGCTGCAAGGTATCACGGCCCATCAACCTTGAAAACAAATGTTTATATATGCTTAAATATGTGGGCCCCAGAGCATATACAAGGACCCCTCAGCAGGTCCATGTGACTATGAGGGCCCCAACTTATAGGACCCCTTTGCCTTCTTGTTTCTTATAATTGTTTTTGAGCAACTCTTTAACTTTATTATACCACACGGATCATATTTGATATATGACTTTATAAAGCCTCTACATCATCATCACGATGTGTATGAGATGTCTACTGTCTCTTGGTGAAAGTTTCATGCTCTTATAGAAGTTATATAATGTTCCTAAAATAGCTACTATCATGTTTTGATGCACCCTTTTGCTGATTTTAAAGTAATATGTACAATAAAGTTTATTTTGCTACTGATATTTCATTCGTATTTGTTGAATTCAAGCAACACGTGCTTAAAATGTCATTATTTCATAGAAAAATAGGTTTAAAGGGTTTAAAAAGTATATAATTTTCTGACTATTATTTCACATAGGCTTTAAATGGTTAAGCTTTATTTATTTTTATTATTTATTTTTTATGTCGTACAAAAACTTGTATTTACATTGCTATAACTGCATTACAAAAAAATTACTTGGCATAGGAGGTTGGGGGAAGTAAATATTGACATTATACTTTGTGTGATTCAAATGTAATGATTAAACTTTTGAACCACACAAACTATAATGTTGGTCTGACAAAACCTTTAAAAGCTTGAAGTTAGAAATGTTTACAGGTTTTACAGAAAGAAAGAAAGAAAGAAAGAAAGAAAGAAAGAAAGAAAGAAAGAAAGAAAGAAAGAAAGGAAGGAAGGAAGAAAGAAAGAAAGGTAGGAAGGAAGAAAGAAAGGTAGATAGGAAGGAAGGAAGAAAGAAAGAAAGAAAGGTAGGAAGGAAGAAAGAAAGAAAGAAAGAAAGAAAGAAAGAAAGAAAGAAAGGTATGAAGGAAGAAAGAAAGAAAGGTAGGTAGGAAGAAAGAAAGAAAGAAAGGTATGAAGGAAGAAAGAAAGAAAGGTAGGTAGGAAGGAAGAAAGAAAGAAAGAAAGAAAGAAAGAAAGAAAGGTAGGAAGGAAGAAAGAAAGAAAGAAAGAAAGAAAGGTAGGTAGGTAGGAAGGAAGAAAGAAAGAAAGGTAGGAAGAAAGAAAGAAAGAAAGAAAGAAAGAAAGAAAGAAAGAAAGAAAGAAAGGTAGGAAGGAAGAAAGAAAGAAAGGTAGGAAGACAGAAAGAAAGAAAGAAAGAAAGAAAGAAAGAAAGGTAGGAAGGAAGAAAGAAAGAAAGGTAGGAAGAAAGAAAGAAAGAAAGAAAGAAAGAAAGAAAGAAAGAAAGAAAGAAAGAAAGAAAGAAAGAAAGAAGAGAGCATCATAAAGCATATTAAAGTGTTTGCGTGTCAGTTTTGACAGCTGAAGTTTGAAATCACGACATTCGAAAACAGACTCGTAGCTCTTTTAAACATTCTGTCAGTGTAATGGGGGATTTGAAAAGCCTTTGAAAAGGCTTAAATTATGCCTTTGTAGGGCTTTTCGATAATGGTAGCCGAGCTGTAGGGTCGTTCCAAACAGAATGTCCCAAAAAATGACAAAATGACCACTATTTTTGAGCCCCACACCTTTCAGCCATTCGAAGCTCTCACAATGGAGGGTAAAGTCTTTGAAGGAAACAGTGTGTAGGATAATCACTTCTGAATGGAACGCTCTCCATCATTCAGATGAGTGTTTCCCTCACACATATATTATATCGCTTATCGCTTCTTAGATGGCTTCTGAAGATATTAATTTAACCACTGGAGTCTTATGGATCACTTTTGTGTTTCCTTTCTGCGATTTTTGGAGCTTCAAAGTTCTGGTCACCATTCACTTGCATTGTATGGACCTACAGAGCATAGATATTTTGTGTTCTGCTGAAGAAAGTCATTCACATCTTGGATGGCATGGGGTTGAGTAAATAAGAACATTTCAATATACATTTTTATATCAAGGTTACCTTTACAAAAATAATTTGCTTAATTGTGCACTCAGCAAGATTCCCAGTAGTTCCCAATCCCAGTAGTTTTTAGACCCTATACTGACACCTATCATCTTGGATACTGTAAGTTTGTTTACTAAGTGCTGTCGCTTTACACCAAATATATAAGTGGTCTGGTAACCTTATGGTAACCTTAGAGGTTACCAAAGCACTTTGCACTGTGTCCCAATCACCCATTCACACTCATACACCAATGGCGGCAGAGCTGCCATGCAAGGCACTAGCCTGCCATTGGGAGCAACTTGGGGTTTAGTTTCTTGCCCAAGGACACTTCAGCCAACCCTGCGATTAGCAGCCAACCTGCTCTACAACCTGAGCCACAGCTGCCGAATATGAATATTCTTTTAGTCTGTGTTTATATCCATCTCATAATACATAAATCCATATGATGGACATCCTTGTATTCAAACTAAACAAATTTCCTCCCACTGCCATGTGCTTGTGCTCCGTGTTTGACGCCACATGTTTATCTGTGATCTGCTCCATGAGAGCGGTTGAGCAGCGGTTTGTTTAATCACTCCATCAGGGACCGCTTGTTTGGACAGTTTTTTTTTCCACTTCTGTTTGGACTGCCTGGTGGATCACACTCCTGTTTATCACTACCATACCATCACTCTGGTCTGTACTGCTGACTTTGGAATCATTGTTGTTTGTATTAAGCATATTGTGTTTGTTGTTTTATTGTTTGGTTTGCTTGGTTTGTTTACCCTCCCTTTGCCCTATGCCCTACTCACTCCGAAGGACAGAGCTCTTGATGTGGGCATTCTGTGCTAATTTTAATACATTGTATTTAATATATTTAACAAATTAATTTATTGTAACATGTATATTGAAAAATGTATAATGTTTTTACACATTTGAAATTTGTAAATCTTAAATAAAATAAAATATAGACACTTGTTTCACCCCTCACATGGCCTGACCTGTGTTTTGTTTTTGTATTTTCAGAATTTTTTAGCATTGAAGTACCAGCTTTACAGGTCAAGTACTGAGGTAGCACTACACATATCAGGAAGGTGTTGTAAAATGTTACAACACCTGTAGAATGGTCTGTTTTATCCATCCTATTAGTTTATGTTTATCTGATAAGTAGTATGTTTCAAAGTGAATTTGTTATTTATGATTCTGGTTGAAGGTGCAGAGCACATCTGGTGGCACTTGTCCACTGCACGTTATGGTTCGACTCGCCTCAACTGTACTCGCTTTACTTTTCTGAGCTTGCATTTCCATTGCAGTTTAATGCCACCTTAACTTGGGTGTGATTATAGGCTGATCGTCATAGTTGTGCCACCTCTACTGCCATAAAATCCTCTTAAACACGACACAAACTGACCAGAACAATAACACAACCGCTAGCTGTTAGATACTAGCTCATTGTGCTGCATAAAGCAGTTGTTGCATGGTGATTTTACACAAGTGTAACAGTTAAATTGGCCTGGTTGTTTTAGAAACAAGCTTTCCAATAGCTGGTCAACTAAATAAAATGAAGCTTTCAAGCAGAGTATACATAACTGTGGCAGGGCTCTCCACCGCCCCTGGCAGCGGCTCCATCACTTCAGGCGGTCGGGGAGTCCAGTCCCTACTCGCCTCACGGACGGCAGCCATCCACCGTTCATCCTGACATGACAATCCCTCCAGCCATATCAGTGGGAATATCAGTGTTCTGCCATGGCCAGCGAAGAGCCCAGATCTAAATCCCGTTAAGCATGTCTGGGACCTATTGGATCGGAGGGTGAGGGCTAGGGCCATTCCCCCCAGAAATGTCTGGGAACTTGCAAGTGCCTTGGTGGAAGAGTGGGGTAACATCTCACAGCAAGAACTGGCAAATCTGGTGCAGTCCATGAGGAGGAGATGCACTGCAGTACTTAATGCAGCTGGTGGCCACACCAGATACCGACTTAGTTTTTAGCATTAGTTACTTTTGATTATATATATATATATATATATATATATATATATATATATATATATATATATATATATATAGGTAAATATTTATTTTCAATACTTTACTGCATATTATATTTATTACATTGTAGATTTAAAACCATTCATCCTTGTGTTCATTTAGTGAAAAACATAATTGACTTCATTATCTTTAACTTGATTTTTATTTCATTAAACATTTTGAATCTGCTTGGTTACAATGACTGTTAGGATGCATTAAAAAATATTATTTAAAATCACTTTTGTGTCATTTCTGATCAAATAAACTATTATCGAGGTATACACCGATGAGCCAAAATAATGTGACCGCCTGGATCGGACTTGTTGGTCCAACACATACCACAGATGCTCAATCGTATTGAGATCTGGAGAATTGGGAGGCCAGGGCAACCCCTTGAACTCTTCATCATGTTCCTCAAATCATTCCCAAACAATGTGTGCAGTGTGGCTGAAACAACCTAATGAAAGTACACATTCCTCCCATAACCATCATTAAAATGTTCTGTAACTTGGTACTTACCACTGCTGACCAGAAGCACCCCACAAGCCTTGTCATTTCAGAGACGCTCTTACCAGTCGTCTGGCTATTACAATTTGGCACTTGTCAAAGCTCAGGTCTTTACTCCTGCATTCAACACATTGACTAGGAGAAATTATTGTTCTCTCACCATCTAATCGACACAGACCTTGACATGTGGCCTTGTTAGGAGATGATCAATGTTATTCACTTCACCTGTGAGTGGTCATAATGTTTTGGCTCATCAGTGTATATCGAATATCACCAACAGGCTAAAAAATGTTGAGAGATATACTTTTTGGAGCCAGATCTCCCCACTCCCACTGGATGTCGAAAGGGGGCCCCCGGTTGGACGGTTGCTTGGGACAAGTACTGTAAGTATTGTTGCTCTTTGGGTATTACAACAAAGTTCTTTGTATTAATGGTTTAGCAACTGGATTCAGCAACCTCAAGACCACAAAACCTTTTTTATTTCCACATGGTAAAATGCAGCCTTTGCAGGGCATTAGTAACTATCCCTCCAAGTGCATTTTTTTTTTAGTTTGTTTGGTTTAAATTGCATTCATTCACACAATCTTATGGAGCTTGAAAGTCACTGAACAAGGACTGTTGCTTTCAAAAAAGCCTTTCTCTTGTAATAAATGATCACTTTCCTTCCAATGACGTTATTAGTGGTGTTTTCTCAGTCATCAATATTTTTACTACATATATCAGGGTGACAGATTTGAACAAACTATTAACATTAAATATTAAACTTCATGTTGTAACTCATCCTACAGAGTTTGTCATATGGACATAAATGATATGAACAGCATTTGGCTGTTGACTATTGACTATTAATGCAACACAGGTGGTCTGAAGAAAATTTTAAATCTAATTTTATCATTTTCTTTCTAAAAAGCTATTGTTGATTCAGTTAGCCATAAAAGGCCAGGCAGAATGGATTTCTTTTTGTTTTTTTATCAATGTACGTAACAAAATGGGAAGCATTTAACCAGAGCTATCATAAATTCACTTTTAGTTCTCCATACTGTGTGCATTGTCAGATACAACGACAGAGAGGGCTTTAGAAGACAGAAGCACAAAGTTTCTAATCAGTTTCTAGTCTAAAAATAATAATAATGTGGAATCTTGGATCAGATGTCAGAATTTCAGGTAGGATACAATCACTTTATTTATTGTTTCTGTGAAAATGTACTTGATATTCTAAACTGCAAAAAATGGCAATGTGACATTGCACTTCTGATAAGGTTTGGAAACAACTACATATTCTTTATTGTTACAAAATAATTAAGTACAAAAATAGCACTATTGTGAAAAATGTAACACAAATGGAAGTGTGGAAAATATGTAGTGACCATAAAAGTTAAAGAAATCTGAACTATCAGCTTCATGAGGTGCATCATGGCATGCTTTTTAAACAGTATTAATGGAGTTCCCATGTACACTTTTTGCTGCTTCTATCCACTCTGTGCACTATCCACTTGAAATCATAAATGTATATTTATATATATATGATATATAATGATCATCCACAACATTAAAAACACCTGCCTAATATTGTGTGGGTCCCCCTCGTGCCGCCAAAACAGCGCATCTCAGAATAGCATTCAGAGATGACATTCTTCTCAACACAATTGTTCAGAGTGGTTATCTGAGTTACCATAGACTTTGTCAGTTCGAACCAGTCTGGCCATTCTCTGTTGACCTCTCTCATCAACAAGGCATTTCCATCCACAGAACTGCCGCTTACTGGATGTTTTATGTTTTTGGCACCATTCAGAGTAAATTCTAGAGACTGTTGTGCATGAAAATCCCAGGAGATCAGCAGTTACAAAAATATTCAAATCAGCCTGTCTGGCACCAACAATCATGCTACGGTCCAAATCACTGAGATAACATTTGTTCCCCATTCTGATGATTGATGCTTAGATAATCATTAATTGAAGCTCCTGGCCCGCATTTGCATGATTTTATGAACTGCACTGCTGCCACACGATTGGTTGATTAGATAATCGCATGGATTTTTGTTGGTGCAAGATGGGCTGGTTTGAATATTATTGTAACTGCTGATATATATATTTACACAGTAAACATTGTTTATGACACAGATAACCAAAAATAAAATGTACTATTGTTGAAACAGATTCTGAGGAGGAGGGCACCTCAGAAGATGAGAGAGACATTCAGGTACGTAATTGGACATATCTGGAAATATTGAATGCTGTGTTCAGTACTAATGTGCTGCTTACTGCATTATACACTGTATAAAGCTTACTCTTAAAAAAATTCAATATTCATCAATTCAAATTTTAAACAGTAGTGTGTTCACTAGTAGGTGTACCTCACTATTTTGCTTGCTTATTTCAACGAGTGGTTTCCAGTTATCATCTCGAAAATAAATATGGTTATTTTGCATTTTTAATACAATTTTGTGTGAAAGCGAATCAACTCATGGCAGTCCAATCAAATAATGAGTCAAGAAGGAGATTTTATAAACCACAGCTGATTTTAAAAACCTATAAATGGGTAGTGTTGTGTGCATTACATTGTTTAAAACTGTATTTCACACCCAGATCTGTTGTATACTGCTTGATTTGGTAAATGTTGCAGGTCATCTGGATATTCTCAGAAAATTGCTTCTTGTACATCGTATACATATGGCAGCAAGCTGTTTTGAGCACACCAAAGATTGCCAATGCCAATAATTCTCATCCATATTTCAGTTCTGAATCTTTGGCTAACACATAACATGAACGTTCCCTTTGTTAAGGGTTTATAAAGGGGTTCATTAATGACTAATAAGTCACTATTGCATTATATACAGGGTTGGGAGGATTACTTTTAAAATGTATTCCACTACAGGTTACAGAATACATGCAGCAAAATGAAATTTGTAACACATTCCATTAGATTACTCAAGGTCAGTAACATATTCTAAATACTTTGGATTACTTCTTCAGCACTGGCAGATTTAACTTGTTTTGACTATAAAAAAAAACTCTGTAAGTACAGTGAGACAAAATACACATGTTAAAAATACATTCTCTGAAAAACCTAAATATCTTATGCAGTGTTGTTTCTAAAACAAGATAAAGCACATTTTAACAGAAAAACAATACAAACATTTTTGCCCTAATATCAAAGGATAAAAAAAAAATATGAATGTGCCTTGTAACTGGTGCATGTAAAATGGCTAAAAATAGTATTTTAGCTTAGCATAAAGCTAAATGTTCAAATGACAATTTATTTCTATTTCTGCTCCTCCAAACTTACTTCAAACTTATTTCTCTGTCTGCTCATATGAATGTAACATACAGTATATGGATAAACATTTCCTAACTGAAAAGACTAAATATTAAATGGAACAAATGACAATAAATTGCAAAGTAATTTCTTCAGTAATCAAAATAATTTTTGAATGTAGCTGTGTTCTGGTTATAATTAGTTACTCATATTTTGTATCAAGTTTCACTCAGTAATTTTTTTCCTCATTTAAAAAGTTTTATTCTAAGTAATTTTTAAATAAAATCATTACAACTAGTGAAATGAAGAGTTCCAACCAGTTCTTGCTGCCGAGGCGTCAAATACTGCCAATTGTGCAAAAGCCCAGCACGTAGGTGGACACCAAAAGCAGCCTTTGACGTCTGACGTTTCTGAGGCCTCTTGCAAGCGTGTTGCTTTCAATGAGAAATGTTTGGCATCAAAGACTGATACGAAGGACATCAGATTTTTATCAGCTTGAAAATACACGTTGGGGTACTAGATTGTCATTCTGACATGATATGGTTAGTTTTTCAGGTCAGTTTTTCCAAATACATAAAATAAATTTTATGTAATTTTTTAAGCAAACTTTTCTAAATGGGGCCCCAGGTTGGTCGGTTGTTTGGGGCCTCAGAAATCATAAACCTGCCACTGTGAATGATAATAATGCATAAAAAGTATATTAAAAAGATTTGAAAAGTTGGAAAAAAGCAGTGCATAATTTCTGCCAATTATGATTGGATTCAAATTAATCGCAAACATTACATTTAGAGCAGAATTTATTTTAGTGGAGTACCTTTATCATTACTGTGAAGTGCTACCAATCTTTGTCCTTCATTTTTAAAAATACGTCTATATTTTTATTATTTTATAATCTGTTATACAGTGTGAGATTCTGGAGATTGAGAGAGATGATGCAAATGAAAAGCTGTCAAGGATGGAGAAGGGTGAGTCATCAGTGGTACTGCAAAATCCTTAAATATCACCAAAGAAACAAATGCATAATTGTAAAGTATTATACTTGAGTTCCAACAAGAAAGACATTTTTGAAAATAAATAAATAAATAAATAAATAAATAAATATATATATATATATATATATATATATATATATATATATATATATATATATATATATATATATATATATATATATACGTATATATATTCATCTGAGACCTCGACTATCATTGCATTCATCTTATTGAAGGATGTTCATGGCTGAAACCTTGACAGATCTCTGTGCAACATAAGCAATTTGAAGTGTCAGGGAATATGTTGAATTTTGTTCAAATGTGTTCCTTTAAAGACTCAATGTTCCTTTGTATAACTTGCTATTTAGCCTCTTCTCAACTGCTCAAGGAACTGGATGTGTTGGAGATGCAGTTTCAGATCGAACGTTCCTGCAGGGAGACCGCAGAGGCCTTTGCACTGAAAGTATGTACACTTCCCTTTTCCCACACGTGAACAGCCTTCTGTTTGTTCTCAAGATTATTCACATCCCCTTGTGAAATTCTGAGATCCTACAGTAATTTGGGTTTCATTGATATTTGGCTAAATGTCACTTTCTTCACACATGTTGCCTCAGATTATTTATTGGTTATTAATGAGAAAGGAGTCAAATTTAATATACCTTTTTTGGACACATTTTGGGCGGAAGCAATGCGTCTTTTGAAAATCTATTTTCAATGGTCAGTTTACTTGATGCTGTCAGCCTCCTTTGGCTTTTTATGCAGTGATTAAAACTTGCCTGGGCTGCCCATTTTAAAGTAAAATAAATGAAATAAACACTTTCACATTATATGTATCTGAGTCACACACATTAGCATTAAATTTACCAAAACAACTGTTAATTTTATCACTTTAGTTGGTACTGTAAGTGTAGCAAATTTTGTTGGCTACTTTATTCGTCTATATCGCCTATGGCAGGATACACTACTGTTCGAAACAGTATTAATTTAGTTACATTTTTTCCATTGTGTCGCATCAATGGACATACCCGGTGTTGAAATATTCATGAATTAAACTGTTTACTTACTGTTTTGCATTGGGTCCAAGTGTTTTTAATTGCCCCATTCATCAATAACAATTCCTTTGCAAAGCTTGAATCATTTTATGACAGGTTCACAAGCAATCCACATTAATATGAGCCGAAAAACATCCAATCCATGCTGAAATACGCTGAAGACACATCCACATCCAGTTTCCAGTATCATCCTGCACTGAAATGCACATAGACGGAAACGCATCTAAACGGTCAAAGAAGACCATCCAGTGCATGTTTTCATACCAACAATTAAAAATAGCACAGATGGGTGAAAGAATGCATCCATGATGTATCTGTGCTCAAAACATTAAGAGGCAGCAGCTGAATGACAGAGACCGTCTTCTCTTCAGAGTTGTAGCTTGACATTGCTTCTTTAAAAAGTGGCCCAAGATATGTATCAATCGGTCAAAGACGTCTGTCTGTGCATGTTTAAATACAAAAATAATATAAAATAGTCCAGGTGGGTCCCCTTTGATGTTCAGGAATAGTTAGGCTACATTAGGCCTTGTTTGTCCTTATCTCTAAGTTTACAAACTAAAGCACCAGTGGTCGGGGCCAAGGGTGGGATGAAATTAAGTTGTCAGGTCCAATATAACAGTTTAGCTTGCCAAGCCTGTAGTGCTGACCCTGGGCGCCAATAATGTTATGTGAGGGGGGAAAAATGGGATGAGGATTATCTAAGGACCTTTGTGACATTTGAACACACAGGTGACAAAAGATTTCAAAACATTAAAGAGGAAAAGCCAAGCCATACTTCCCCTGATTCCTGAGACTCCAGAAAACCTCTCTGTCCTGATCCTGGACCCTGAAGCTGACCCCGGGCCAGAGTCGAGTACTGAGGAAGAGAGCGATGAAGATCCGCTTCTGATGAGTCAGTATCAAATTAGAGGTGAGACTTCAAAAACAATTAAAAATGAACATTCCCATAAGCTTGTCCATGAAAAGACAGAGGATGGACAATAATAGTTTGGCTCATTTTCTTTCTCCATTGTGTTTTGTAATTGCAGAGCTACAGTCAACTGTTGACCGGTTACTTGGCGAGAAAATTCAACTCTGTGAACAGGTGGATCTCCTTAAGAAAGAGAAAGAAGATCTGAAAGAAAAGGTATAATGGCAAAGTGTGCTCAGGACATTTCAGGCACATTAAGGGTAATCTGGGAAATGTTTGCACTTTCTAAATTTACTGGGACCCACAAAACAAAGAAAGACAGGGTGATCACCACCATGATGTTGTACGCTTATTACATTACATTACATATATATATATATATATATATATATATATATATATATATATATATATATAAATTGTTAACTCATAACTCCTTTATAAACCCTTAACAAGGGAACTTTTGTGCAAAGCCATTTACAAATGCAGTACAAATCATTGATATGCAGTTATACAACATAAATAAAAAGGGTGACTTTCATTATTTGCCACGTAATTGTAATTTTAATGTGCATGTTATAAATGCTTAATAAATACACGTATCAATTCTTATATTAATCAAATCCATAAATGCAGCAAACATTTGACTATTTTTGGGAAATTAAAAGGTGAGATTTAATTTGGCTACAGTCCACTTTGTGTTTATATTAATAAATGTAATGTCTTGACAAACTTGAGTTATCACTTTTCGCATTGATGTCAATAGAATGGTTCCTAAAGTGGTGTCCCAATTTACCTAGTCCTATGGTTACCTAAAGTCCTCTGCAAAAACGCTTTTCATGTCTTTATGCTCATTCGCAGCATATATCATATATATATAAAGACTGAGGACCATTAAACCATACTGAACTTTATGTACATAGGTTTCTAATGTAGAATAAGTGTTATTAAGCATTTATAACATGTCAGGTAAAATTTTTCACTTTTTTGGCAAGTATTGCAATGTTGTATATTATTCATGAAAGTCATCCATGTTGTAATAACCACATTTTAATGATTTATAATGCAATTGTATATTAATTATTAGTCATTAATGAACCTGTTTAAAATCTCTTAACAAAGGTATATTTAATGTAAAATGTTACAATGATAAAAAAAAGTCAATGGATATTAAAAATATATTTAAAATGATTTTATGTAAACAGAAAGAGCACGGAAACAAGCACAGTTCTACAGTTAATCGCTTGCCTGGGACAAAAGTACATTATATAATTTAGTGGTTATTACACAAACATATTTGGCAACAGAATGACACAATTGACCAATCAGAACCAAACATTGCAGAAAGCTGTGTAATAAGGTTACATTTAGAAATGAACAAGAAATGAACACATTAGAATATTTAATGTCCCTGTTTATATTATTTGAACAAACATGTCTTTCACATGGCAATAATGAATTATGATTGTAAAATATTTGACTCTTTATTTGATATATTTGACAGATTATGCTGCATTCTGACATTGCATTTGTTCCTAATTTTGACATGCACAAAACAACAATGTTGGTCAATAATTGGTCTTTGCCATGACATATTACTAATGGGTTGACATTTTTTAAAGGTGTTTGAAAGTGTAATTTCACATTAAAAGTTAAATGTTAAACTGTTAATCTGCTAAGCTGGTGCTGGAGGTTGGGGAGAAGGAGGCCCTTCTGAGGAAGCTCAGTAAGCAGAGTAGAACTGTGAATAAAATGAAGAGAGGTGAGTGATGATCAGATGTTTTACTGTACTGATGAGCACATACACGTAACAGATTCTCAGTGGTTTTCTGTGTGTGTTTGTAGTGTCCCAGCTTGTTACAGAGGAGTTTTCAGAGATGTCTCAAAAGCTTGAAATGGAGCAGGGACTCAGACAACATGCTGAAGTTTTTGCACACCAGGTAATCTCTGAATCAGGGAATACAATGGCAAGGAAATGTATGTGAACCTTTGGAATTAGCTGGTTTTCTACATGTGATGTGATTTTATCTTAATCAAAGTCACAAGTATAGACAAACACAAAGTGCATTAGCTAACAACACACAAACAATTCTAATCTTTCATGTCTTTCTCGAACACATATCATTAAACATTCACAGAGCCGTGGACAAAGTAAGTGAACCCTTCCATTTGATAACAAGGCGATCCTCCTTTCGCTGCAACAACCTCAACATTTCAGGTAGCTGCAGATTAGATGTGCACAACGATCAGAAGGAATTTTGTACCATTCTTCCTTACAGTAATGCTTCAGCTCAGCTATATTCTTAGGATGTCTGGAAAACATTCCACAGCATCTCTATTGGGTTAAGGTCTGCGCTCTGACTTGGCCACTCCAAACTTCGATGTTTAGAGTCATTGTCCTGCTGCATCACCAAACTTCTACTGATCTTCAGCTGGTGCACAGCCACCCTGACATTGTCCTGTAGGATATCTTGATAAACTTGGGACTTCATTTTTTCCTCAATGATGGTAAGCGGTCCATGCCTCGAAGCAGCAAAGCAGCCCCAAATCATGGTGCTCCCTCCTCTGCAATTCAACATTGGGATGGTGTGTTCATGTCGGTATGTGTTGCCATTTTTACACCATACATAGTGCTGCATGTTCTTCCCAAACAAATCAACCTTAGATTCATCAGTCCACAAAACATTTTCCCAGTAGCGTTGTGGAGTGTTAAGGTAGTCCTTGGCAAACTTCAGGTGTGCAGCAATGTTTTTGTTGGAAAGCAGAGGCTTTCTTTGTGGTGTCCTGCCATGGACACCATGCCTGTTTAATGTTTTCCGTGAAGTAGATTCATGTTCTAGAACTAGAACTAGTTCCAATGATTCCTTCAAGTCTTTAGCTGTCACTCTAGGGTTCTTTTTTCCTCATTGAGCATTCTGCAGCGTGCCCTTTTAGGCTTGGCCCACATCAGTAGATGCATATTGTGAATAGCAAACTCAAAATGTTTGAGTGCTTTTTATAAGACAAAGTAGTTCTAACCCACACCTCTACTCTTGTTTCATTAATTGGATGCCAGGTTTGCCAACTCCAGACTCTAATTAGCTTTTGTTGGCGTCATTAGCCTACGGGTTCACATACTTTTCCCCACATACACTATGAATGTTTGAATGATGTATTCAATATATAGAAGAACAATGGAGTTCAATGAAATGAGTTCAAACAGATTGTGTTTGTTCATAACTGTACAGTACTGTTTCAAGGCTATCTGAATTAATAAATAGACAGTAAATGGAAGGAGGAGTAGTCCGTTCCCTTTTGGTCAAGGTTCAATTTACACTTGCGATTATAAACCTGCATGGGTGAAACAAACATGAAACAAGACAAAGACACGTTGACCATACCAGCTGGCCCTATTAACCCCAGTAAGTTTAGTATTCATTCAATCTAACTGAGCATCTCAGCATACAGTATAAGCGACATCCGTCTTTGCATCCCACATCTCTTCCTGCAGTAATTAGCACCCATCAAGATGGCAATTTGAACATTTGTGGCTCTTTAAACCCCTGTCCTTGTTTGGCACTTCCTATCTGCCATCTCTTTTGTTGCCTTTGTGTATATTGTTCCCAATTTTCAGATACAGACATAATGGAGGTCCCTACAGGGGGCCTTCACCTGTGAAAGGGACCCCCGATGATTCACACCACGCAGTCTCATTCTGAATGCACAGCCACACACCAAACAGCTTGAATGACATTCTTTATCGCCACCCCTTTCATTTGTCTGTTTTCCCTCTGTTTTGAAAACACATTCATCATTTCTTGTTCAGTGTTTTTTCAAGTCACAGAGGGTCTAATGATGGACTAATTTGAAAGGGAGAAAATACAGGCCGTCATCGCACAAAGAGACGCTCCCGTTTACTTGTCAAGCACATACGCTTTTTCCTATAATTGTGCCGCCGCAGGGGTCTGGGTTGGTGGTTTAGGGACGCAGCTCTTGGGATTGAATGAAAGGGCGGTGAATGGAGGTGAGAAGTGAAAGTCCAAACAGATCGTCACATGATGAACTTTCACTTCCCTTTCCTGTTCACTGTTTCTCCATTTCAACGAATATGCCTCTTGTTATCTAAAATTTCAGGGACATAATGGGTGGTTTGTTCGATTTTTAGTTTTTTTCCAAATCAAAGTAAAATTGTGGTAAATGTTGTGATGCTCATTTTTATGTCCAGATCTATTAAGTTATTCAAAAAACACATTAATAAATATTATTCACAAAAACATAAATTTTTAAGTCCTTAAATACACCTCTATAAACATGTTTTCAATTTCAAACATGAGTTCAAATTCAGTTTGATGTTTTTTTCTGGGGCAAAAACTGTCACCATGTTACTGTATTACAGACAGTAAAAATATATAAATAAAAATCGCATTAAATTCTTGAAAAAAAAACAATTCATTAATATTTTGGAACATTTATATATATATATATATATATATATATATATATATATATATATATATATATATATATATATATATATATATATATACTGTGTAAATATAAAGTTATATTTGATGCCTTTTAATTCATTTAATCAGATATAAATAGGGTTGCTCAATGCACAATAGTTTTTTGTCTTATCAAACATATTTCTCAACACAACTTTGGTAAAGTGAGATCAGCAGGGTAAATTAAAGAGGGTCGCATGCCGGACACGTCTGGCAGATGACGTGGCATGTTCCAAAACTCGTAACAATTATTTTCTACAAAGGTACGCACACAATGGTGCCATGTGCCATGGAGCGCAACTCGCTTTTTTTTCATTAAATTGGATCCATATCATTATCAAAGGACAAAGATTTACTCTAGTCATCACTGCATAATCTATTGTATTGTGTATCTTTCATAGAGCCTACAAATCTTCAGTTACAAGTATGTTGTTTTGTAATTTGACAGCTTGAATGAAAGACCTAAAATAATGGCTAAATAAAGACAAATTGCATTATAAACTTGGCCATTTCTAATTGATCGGTTTGCACAGTTACATCAGTTTCATGCACTAACCTGTAAACTCATCAACATCACTTTGCAACTTTGGACTGCCTTCTACTGCGCTGCATCAGCTTGTCCTCTGACGAATTGGAAAGCATGCAAATTAGGCTTCTGATTTAAATATCGGCTAAAATTAATATATTGATGCCTCAAAAATATTTTGAAAAAATAACATGAGATATATCAATATTTTATTATATATACAATAAAACAAATATATATTAATATTTGAACAACTTTTTTCACCATAAGAAAGTAATGTGGTGTAACAAACATTCAGGTAGCATTCATGTGGCAACCTTTTAGAGAACCCTTTTAGACCCTAATGACAGGGTGTGAAAAAATCATACTTTCACATTTTTATCAAATTCCACTTTTTGTCCATGTCAAATGGAGGAACCCTCAGAAAACTTCTTGATTCGGGACTTTTTCAAAAATATTTGTTAAAATAATATATATGTTTAAAGTTTACATATTTTAATGTTTGAAATGAATGATTAAGTTGGTTGCACTCTCATGTATTCATGGTGCAGGACAAGTATTTTAATTTTATGCCACTGAATAATTTTTTTGTTTTTTTAGAAAATACTATAAATGTTTTTCAACATGGGCACAAAGATTACATTTCTATTAAATCATATCACATTTTTATCACTTCGGACAATCTTGTTAATGACCCAGATCTCAACTATCACAATGAATCTGATATTTTCATTTGCGATCTTGGTCACTTTTATATATGATAGTAATACATTGCTGATTTTTTTGCCATGTGACTTCTGTATAAACGACTGTTAATTGTATAAATGCAATTTTTATATCACTCTAACTCAACATTTGCCAAAATTACCATATATAAAGTATTAAAGAGAAAGGTGAAATATTGAATTTGCTTGACAAATATATTTATTTAAATGAGGTCTCAAATGTTGTGACATTGTTAAATCCTACAGATACTAGTGAAACAGAGGGAAACCCAGAGGCAGAGCATGGCCTTGGTACAGAATGCAGAGACTGAGAAACAACTACAACAAGCTCTAAATCAGGTGACTGACATCAGCAAAGCTCTGGAAGAGATACGACTCTGTTACCAAAATCAGGTGAGCATGTCTGTATATCCATCCAAGATAACATGACCTTACTACATGACTATTTTACGCTTATTCTAGTGTGAAGTCTGAGTTAAGTTTGAATCCAACTCAAGATGTTTCTAGATCCCACTTCTTTTAACAATTTCCTTTCTTTTTATTTTATTTTGTTACTGTCCCTAAAAACTTTAAATGTAATAAAACTTTTAATTTGAAAGCTGAAGAAAAAAAAAAGTATGATTGTGGGTCAGGATTTTTAAGGTCTTGTGGACTCATTTTCAATTGAAAAAAAATAAATAAATAGTAAAGCATAATTATTTGAATAATTTTAATTGAATCTTTCTTCAAATTTGGCACGATATAGATGAAACAATCACAGACACCGACTGAGGATCTTAATACTTTGTCAGATCTGGCAGCAGTAAGAACAAAGCTGGAGATCAGTGAGAAAGAGAAGAGCAACATGGAGACTCAGCTGAAAGACTCACAACTATCAGTTATTTCTCTTCAAGAGGAAAGTATGTTTATTAAATGTACCACAAATTATAGTAACACTTTATATTAATGCTCCCTTCATAAAGGGTTTATAAAGGAGTCGACTGATGACTCATTAGTCATTTATAAATTATTGAAAGGGTGAAATAGTGATTTTCATAGGGAGAAATTAAACATACATGTTATAAATGCTTAATAAATATGCTTATTCATAAATATTATTCAAAAATATAAAATGCCATGATTTATGTCACAACGCAGCAAAAATGGACGGTTATAGTGAGATGAAAAGGAGGGATTACGTTGTTTTGCTACAGTCTGCTTTGTGTTCATATTAATTGCATTAATGTCTTGACTCACTTGTGTTTTCACTTTCCTTGTCAAAAAAGAGTGCCACTCTGAGTGGTGTCCCAATTTACCAAGTCCTAGTTACAAATAATGCAGACAGAACGCAATTACTCATCTGCCTCAAAAAATTCAATATATTTCAATCTGATTATCTTCATTATTATATTTATTATGGGCTCTACATATTAAATTAATAATTATTTGAATTATCATGTATTCTTTATGTTGAACTGTATATATTTGGGGGCTTTTCTCAGCAAATGAAATATGCAGTAAATATGAATAATTATTCGGCTTTGCATTTAATTAATTCAATCAGCTTAATTCGAATTTTAATAGATTTGCAGCCCTAAAAGAAATATTAAATATTTTATTTTATTAGGGCCCAAGCACTGAAAGTGCAATGCATTCATTGTTTTTATTCATTTCTTCCTGTATTTGGACATTTTTGAGGCACTTAGCATGCTTAAAATGTTATGAAAATGTATACACACATCATATTCATTGGCAATTAGGGCTGGGGGTGGGGGGGGGGGGGGGGTCTGTAGCACCCCTTTTAAATTGGGCCACTGCAGCACCCCCATTTTAACCTACGTACAATCATCAAACTTGGTACATATAGTTCTCACCAAGCTGGACAACTTTCATAAATATAGTCATTAGGTCTGCCCAATAGGAAGCTGGCCATTTTGGACTCCTAGTCCAAATAATCCTCCTAGGTGATTCATAAGACTGTCACTACATTTAGACAACATTATGCCAAGACATTGAAGATGCTGAATTCTGAACAGTTTTTGATATATTGAACTGTGTTGCCATGGCAAGGCATCAAATGAATGGCAAAAATGGGAAACAGGAAGTGTCGCATATTTTCTGTGTGCAATGTGTGATTTAGATCGAGATTTAGATGTATGTTTAGTCTTAGGGTCTAATAATTTGGATTTGACTATTTTGGGTCAAGGTCATTGCGTCACCACCTGGCAGCAGGAAGGGTGTCTCTTACAACAGACTTTAAAATAGTACTCTTCTATTTACTCAAATTGCTTCAAAATTGTTTAGAATAATGTCAAAAGCATGTGTCCACTTTGCATTGTTTCTGAAAGCCACCAGGTGGAAATGGACCAGTTGTGCTTGGGCCCATCATCGCTGCTTGCAGCTAAATTTATAATTGACATTATAATTGTAAATTATATTATAATTTATGAATTTTTTACAACAAGTCAAGCAGCTCCAGGAGAGACTGAGAGAGATGGAGAAACTTCCTTCTCTCATATCTGACCAACCCAAAGATGAGAGTGAAAATTCAGATGCTGCACTGTCACTGCCATCACCATCATCACCTCCTCCCCCTCCCCCTCCTCCTCCTCCACCACCACCACCACCACCACCTCCTCCATCTTCAACTTTCACTGAGTGAGAATATAACACATTTTTAACACCTTTTAACGTCAAGATGTTCAAACACACAAAAACATTTCATATAGAATCACAGTGCATTGTACAAAGGTTTTTACGAGCAACCACGTTTGTTTGTATATTTAGCCCATTGAAGGCCTTGAGGAACAGAAAGAAAGGTGGCGACAATACAACTGAAACTGTGGGTAAGAGACCTAATGTCAACTCTGAAATGAAACATTAATAAAGACATAATGAGGAAACTATACGCGTAATTTTACTCCAATTGAAGTTGAAGTTATATCAAACAATGTATGTCCTGCACTTATTTAAAGAATGCTGTTTTGATGTTACTCACAGAACCTAAAATTACTCAGGATATGAAGTCCAGAGCTGTGGATGAAATGATGGAGAGAATCAAGAAAGGCATCGTTCTTAAACCTATTATCAAACCACCACAGGTGAGACTCTCCCTTTTATAAAATAATGTTTCCCTGCTGTTGTTGAGGACAGGAGTGTATCAAGGCTCCATGCTAAGACCTCTTTCATTCTCTGTGAGGCAATAATCATGACATGCAAAAGACATAAAATAGAATCTTCAAACCACATTATGGACAAAGTAAGTAGAGACCTACATTTGTATGAGATATTCCCAAACAAATACACATTGATATGACTTAAAATGGCACTCTGTAATTTTTGTATAGCTGCTAAACTTTTAAACCTTTAAAGAAATAGTAATAGTAGAACAGTATTTTTGAAAGTTATGTTTCAAATGATGTACACTCACATGAGATGAAGACACTAAATCATATCAGTCTCAGAGGAAAAGCTGCTTTAAGGTCCATCATACTCAGAGCAAAGTGCTTTTCATTCTTCAGTCAGAGGCAAAAAGCTGAGCATACTGTTTGTGAACATTCGAACACCAGCCACGCCGCTGGGGGAGGTGTTTAGAGGAGTGTTTAAATATGAGGGTGCACAAGACTTTATGTAAAATCTTAACTACTGTGACATTAAAATGTATTATCAATGACTTCATGCCACCTAATATTGTAACGGTTGACAGTAGAGATGAAAGTGGAGACACAGGATCATGGATGCTGGAGTGGACAAATATTATACAAGGATCCAAAAAAGAAGCATAAAACTCTAGCAGATCTACAAAGTAACTGTCACAATACAAGAACTGACTGGGAATGAACAAAACAGGAGGGTATTT
The DNA here is from genome assembly GCF_025860055.1 of Xyrauchen texanus. Taxonomy (NCBI): domain Eukaryota; kingdom Metazoa; phylum Chordata; class Actinopteri; order Cypriniformes; family Catostomidae; genus Xyrauchen; species Xyrauchen texanus. Next base: position 59,268,977 of record NC_068277.1, on the reverse strand, counting down.
ATACAAACAAAAGGCTGATAGGGAACAGATGGAAGTGATGAGGGCAGTGAATTCTGGGAGATGAAGTACAGGGAAACATGTCAAAATAAGAGTCCTAGGAAAACATGAGGGAGACAGACGACGGATGTGAAGGGTAGGGTGGAGCAGAAAGTGAGGAAGGATCCAAGGGAGACAATCAGGAGGCCTGGGGGACGGCTTCAAGGCTGGGAATGGATCCGGGGGCCTGGGGGGCAGCCACAGGGCAGGGACTGGGTCAGGAGGGGCGGGCAGGAGGGGCATGCAGAGCCGTTGTAGGAGGAGTCTCTGAGGGAGGTGGGCGGAACTTCTGAAGGAGGAGTCTCTGGGGGGGCGGGTGGAACCACTGGAGGAGCAGCCGTGGAAGACTCTGAGGGCAGAGCCGTGGAGGTTGGAAACAGGGAATGTGGAGCCGTGGAAGGCGGAGACATGCAAGGCTCGAGGGGCTGAGCCATGGGAGACTGAGACAAGGGAGGTGGAGCTGTGAGAGGCTCGAGGGGCAGAACTGGGGATCTTAGTGTCCGGAGAGTAGCCGCAGGCATGAAGGCCCATGGTGGAGCCAGAAGCTCGGAGTACTGAGGCAGCACCGAAGGCTCGGAGGACTGAGGCGGAGCCAATGGGACTGAGGACCAAGACGGAGCTGGAGGGAAGGAGGTCCCTGATGGAGCCGAAGGCGGAGCCAGGTGACCGATGGAACAAGGCGAAGCTGGAGGGACGAAGGACCCCAGTGATGCCGATAGGCTGATGGCCCACAGTGGAGACGAGTGGACGTAGATCAGAGGTGTTGAAAAGGGATTGAAGCCTGTAAAATCACCTGTGCCGATGGTCGAGCTGTTGATGTGGGAGGAGCTGGCAGACTAGGAGGAGGAGGTGGATGAGGAAATGTCTTGAGTGTAGCCAGCGGAGGAGGAAGGGAAGTCAGGGCGGGAATCAAGTCCAGGTCCACTAACTTGGTGAGAGCTGGCTCAGAGGCAGTCGTGGCTACAGGCATTGGCACTGAGACGGTTGAGGCTACAGGCACTGTTACTGGGACATTAGAGGCTGTAGGCACTGGCATGGATTAAGATCATACGACCAGCTAAATATTCTCTCTTTATCTCAATAATCCTTTGTAATTTATTGCTTTCACTCACTGAATAAAATGAATCATGGCAGATTAAATTAATTATGGCTTAATTATTAATTATTTTTTACAATGACGTTGTTTTTGCCTGATGCTGCACCCCTAATTGTCAGCAAACATACAGTAAACACATATTTGACTGAGCGCACCTTTAAATATTAGGGACAAGAATGTGCCAGTGGCAGTGTGGAAACTATTTGCCATTTGGTTTCATTTTAGGCTGGACCAGAGGACGAAAATTCTTGGAAGGTTAGTGGTAAAGCATAATTTTATATAATATCTTCACAATTATACAATATTATGGTCTATCAGACCTTCAGGTTTTCTCGCAACTGACTGGTCTCCAAGGACATCCACAACTTGTTTACAGTATATACTGTACATTGCTTAAACATGTGTATGATTTGCTTATTGAGTAACTGCAAAGAAGTAATTACAAACATTTTAACACTGTCAGAACTCAGGCATTAAGCATTATTTTTTATTTTTTACAGGAGAAGAAATCTGAGAACCGGAAATCAGCTGTGCTGGAACTGCAAGTGATGCTGGTAAAGCAACATCTCTCACACAACTATATTTGTTCCAATCCATCATCCAGTAGAAGACAGGCCATTCTATCGAATAAATCTTTTAACAAGGTCAACACCATACAGTACATCTATGGTTATTAGAGGCGAAGCAGCAAGGTGCTGTGGCACCTAATGTATCCATTTTCTTTTCTTCATCTTCTTCTTCTTCATTCTCTCTAATGGGAATCTATGGCAGCCCTTAGAACTTTATTGTAGAAAATTATGAAATTTGGCACACTGATAGGGGTGGGCATAAATAGCCCACAGATAAAAATTGAGGTCACTAGAACTCTGCCTATTGCAGTGTCCGCCATCTTGGATTATGACGTTTACAGTTTAAATGTCCTTCAGACTTAAGGCCAAAGTATACTTCGGGTGTCCGTGTTGCGGATCGCTCTGCGCACAGTGTGCGTGACGCAATTCCGGTTTGTGCAAAAATGAAGTATACCTGGGCCTTAAGTCTGATTCGCCCAAACAATATCTCAAAATAATCTCCAGACTGGGCCGCAGAGAACTGACCAAACAGAATTTGAATATGTGCTACAGTTTAGAAGTTATGCCAATGCAAAGTTAACAAGGTCAACGTAAAACAGGAAGTGAGGCAGTATCACGGCAACTATTTGTTATATCAAAACAATACAGTACTTGGTTACTTCATTAGGACCATGATCTCAAGATACATGCAACAAATGTGGTCAAGAAATGTGGGTCACCTATGGGTCAGAAATGCCTATTTTCATCCATAACTTTTTAACAGTTTGTCCTAAAATCATAAGCATGATGTATATGGATTGTGTGGGTCATCAGGTTTTTGGGGATACAATTTCCAACATCTGCAAATTTGCCTCTCCGTCATATTTAATTTTAATAAAAAGTGTTGTTCTTTTAAATGCTTTGTTGGATTTTGGAAACAGCACCACCAATAGTTTCTAAGATAACTTAACTAATATTTTGTATGTTGACTTAAACCTTGGGAAGCCTCATTGTCATTGATGATATGTGTAAATTGAGTTCAGGGTTTGATTCCCACCTAAGCAAGTCTTACATTTGAAATTTTGTTGCAATGGAGGTCTTTTTATTGTGCTTACTGTATAGTTGCAGGGCTTGTCCCAGATCATTGCTGCTTACAGGTATTATTATGCTTCTTCCTCTTTCTCCCCAATGGGTGTTTAAACCATACATGGCTTACACATATGGGTGGGAACAACTAAACCCTTGACCAAGCCTGGGGTCTCCAGGCTAAACTCCATAGCACCACCATCAGTTAAAAATAATTTACCTTACTAGTGCAAGAAAAATCTTGCTTCTTCTGATTACTCATGTATGGTAAGTGCAATGTTCCTCTTACAATAACACGCTGACTATTACTGAGATGCACAGAAAATGACTGAACAGAATGTTTATTTGTATGTTTGATGAAAAGTTACACAAATAGAATATTGGCCATGACCGCTGTGTTTGGCTGTGTTGACTCTCAGCTTGGTATGTCTCTTTAGTGTGACTTGTCAATTGTGTGGCACAACGGTTAAAGCTCTAGATGGATTCAAAGATGAACCCAGCAAAGGATGGTTTTAAAAATTATACCTCAGTTAACAAGTCATCACATTGGTCTTACTACAACATTGACCATACTTTGTTGCATAAATCCTGATTCAATTAAAAAAAACTTTCTCTCAGCTAATTCTCTCCCTTTTAGTGACTGTTAATGTTTTGGCCATATAGTGCAGTGAATTGTGCACTGGACTTGAGATGGGAAAGGTATAGGTTTAAACCTTACTTGGGGAGGCTCATAAAGCAATGTGCATTAAGAATGTATGTCATTGCCACACTCTGGTTCATACGGCTCCAATAGGTCAGATAGGCTTGTTGTCCATTTAGGTTCTTGGCCCATAATTTCTGTTTGCAGCTATATTTATTCATATGTTTTAGACCTGAAAATAAAATATGGGTTTCAAGTTACACTGTAGCACTATAGCAGATATAGAGTGAAAGGTTATTTCCTACCATGTGAAAATGTACTGAGTGTAGGTTATAAACACTCATCATAATCATCATCATCAACTGAATTCATATTAACACTGCAAGATATGTCATTTCTTGGCAACCATAAACAATCTTCAGTTAGGCTATTTATCTATATTACTTGGCAGAACTATTTTCAATAATAATAATAGTAAGAATCGAGAAAGTGGCCTTTTGTGGCTTATTACTTTATTTTAACCTCATTGGTTGGTTTACCTCAGGAGTCCGTAAGGAGGCCTGGCCCTCGGAGGGTGGACTCTAAAATGCGCTTCAGCCGTAATGTTGGGGAGGCAGAGCTTCAGATGGTGCTCCAGAGAAGGAGGAAAGCCATGGGAGATGACAAAGGGACTCAACCAGCTCCATCAAAACCCAAAGGTTACCATTTATTTGCAGATCATTTTCAAAACTGTAAACAAAGCAACCAAGCCAGAACAAACCAAATAACAATTAGATCAACTAACAAATGTACAATATATCAAATCAAATCACTTTATTGTCACACTACCATGTACACAAGTGCAATAGTAGGTGAAATTCTTGCGTGCAGTTCCGAGCAACATAGCAGTCATGACAGTGACGAGACATATACCAATTACAGTAAACAACATACTTACACAACACAATTTACATATCAAATGTACACATACTTACACAACACAATAATTATATACAATGTACAGTAAACAATACACACAATATACAATACAATAAGTAAGGAGTATATGAAATATACGTATATATATATATGAAGTAGTATATTGAGGAGAATATGTTGACAGTCCAGTGTGAGATATAAGATTAATAAAGTGCAGTGCTAATTATTGATCCTGATAGATCAAGTGTTCAAAAGTCTGATTGCTTGGGGAAGAAGCTGTCATGTAGTCAGCTGGTGCGGGTCCTGATGCTGCGATACCGCCTGCCTGATGGTAGCAGTGAGAACAGCTCATGACTCGGGTGGCTGGAGTCTCTGAGCTTTTTTCACACACCGCCTGGTGTATATGTCTTGGAGGGAGGGAAGCTCACCTCCGATGATGTTTCTGGCAGTTCGCACCACCCTTTGCAGGGCTTTGCAGTTGTGGTCGGTGCTATTGCCGTACCAGGCGGTGATGCAGCCAGTCAAGATGCTCTCTACGGTGCTGGTGTAGAACCGTGTGAGGATGTGGTGGTTCATTCCAAACTTCCTCAGCCGTCTCAGGAAGAAGAGGCGCTGGTGAGCCTTCTTCACAACGGCCTCAGTGTGGACGGACCATGTGAGTTCCTCAGTAATGTGGACACCGAGGAACTTGAAACTGCTGACTCTCTCTACCGGTGCTCCA